>NC_142593.1:57095018-57697518 GCF_965207765.1 Zootoca vivipara
AGTTTTTATTAAAGATTTTCTTGCGTAACAGACTAACAAACAAACAAAGAAAGAAAAGTACATATATTGTCTCCACTTTCAATCTATAGTCCATTTCACAGTTTGTTTTCATTGTTATCATATGCATTATGTAGTTGGAGGAATAGGGAGGGGAGAGGGATGGTGGTTGAACTTTAAAATAAAAATAAAAATAAACTCTATCCAGGGCTGCCTTCAGATGTCTTCTAAGTGTTGCATAGTTACTTATCACCTTGGCTCGGGGGGGTCGCATAATTCCATACCATCCAAAATTTCTCCGATGAATCTAGGGACATCCTAAGGAAAAGCGGGACATTCCAGGATCAAATCAGAAACTGGGGCGGCTTCTGTAAATTGGGGGCTGTCCCTGAACAATAGGGGCACTTGAAGGGTCTGTGTTCTGCCTTCACAGCTGGGGGCAGTAATGCTTCTGAATGACAGTTGCTGGAAACCACAGCAGAAGAGAGTGCTCTTGGGCTCGTATCCTGTGGTATGGTAGCTAAACGTGACCTCCGCTCTCGTTTTTAAACTACAGAGTTCATAGAATCATAGAATCATAGAGTTGGAAGAGACCACAAGGGCCATCCAGTCCAACCCCCTGCCAAGCAGGAAACACCATCAAAGCATTCCTGACAGATGGCTGTCAAGCCTCTGCTTAAAGACCTCCAAAGAAGGAGACTCCACCACACTCCTTGGCAGCAAATTCCACTGCCGAACAGCTCTTACTGTCAGGAAGTTCTTCCTAATGTTTAGGTGGAATTTTCTTTCTTGTAGTTTGAATCCGTTGCTCCGTGTCCGCTTCTCTGGAGCAGCAGAAAACAACCTTTCTCCCTCCTCTATATGACATCCTTTTATATATTTGAACATGGTTATCATATCACCCCTTAACCTTCTCTTCTCCAGGCTAAACATACCCAGCTCCCTAAGCCGTTCCTCATAAGGCATCGTTTCCAGGCCTTTGACCATTTTGGTTGCCCTCTTCTGGACACGTTCCAGCTTATCAGTATCCTTCTTGAACTGTGGTGCCCAGAACTGGACACAATACTCCAGGTGAGGTCTGACCAGAGCAGAATACAGTGGTACTATTACTTCCCTTGATCTAGATGCTATACTCCTATTGATGCAGCCCAGAATTGCATTGGCTTTTTTAGCTGCTGCATCACACTGCTGACTCATGTCAAGTTTGTGGTCAACCAAAACTCCTAGATCCTTTTCACATGTACTGCTCTCAAGCCAGGTGTCTCCCATCCTGTATTTGTGCCTTTCATTTTTTTTGCCCAAGTGTAGTACTTTACATTTCTCCTGGTTAAAATTCATCTTGTTTGCTTTGGCCCAGTTGTCTAATCTGTTAAGGTCATTCTGAAGTGTGATCCTGTCCTCTGGGGTGTTAGCCACCCCTCCCAATTTGGTGTCATCTGCAAACTTGCTCAGGATTCCCTCAAGCCCATCATCCAAGTCATTGATAAAGATGTTGAACAAGACTGGGCCCAAGACAGAACCCTGTGGCACCCCACTAGTCACTACTCTCCAGGATGAGGAGGAGCCATTGATGAGCACCCTTTGGGTTCGGTCAGTAAGCCAGCTACAAATCCACTGAATGGTAGCATTGTCTAGCCCACATTTTACCAGCTTCTTTACAAGAATATCATGGGGCACCTTGTCAAAGGCCTTGCTGAAATCAAGATAGGCTACATCCACAGCGTTCCCTTCATCTACCAGGCTTGTAATTCTGTCAAAAAATGAGATCAGATTAGTCTGACATGACTTATTTTTCAGGAACCCATGCTGACTTTTAGTGATCACAGAGTTTCTTTCTAGGTGCTCACAGACTGTTTGCTTAATGATCTGCTCTAGAATCTTTCCTGGTATTGATGTCAGGCTGACTGGGCGGTAATTGTTTGGGTCCTCTCTTTCCCCCTTTTTGAAAATAGGGACAACATTTGCCCTCCTCCAGTCTGCTGGAACTTCGCCTGTTCTCCAGGATTTTTCAAAGATTATTGCCAGTGGTTCTGAAATCACCTCTGCCAGTTCTTTTAATACTCTTGGATGTAGTTCATCTGGCCCTGGAGACTTGAATACATCTAAACTAGCCAAGTATTCTTGTACTACCTCCTTACTTATTCTGGGCTGTGTTTCCCCTGCTGAATCATCTGCTCCATATTCTTCAGGTCGGGCGTTTTTTTCTTTCTTGGAGAAGACTGAGGCAAAGAAGGCATTGAGGAGTTCTGCCCTTTCTCTGTCCCCTGTTTGCATTTCACCATCTTCTCCTCTGAGTGATCCCACTGTTTCCTTGTTTTTCCTTTTGCTACGGACATACCCATAAAAGCCCTTTTTGTTGCTTTTAACCTCTCTGGCGAGCCTGAGTTCATTCTGTGCTTTAGCTTTTCTGACTTTGTCTCTACACGTGCTGGCCATATGTTTGAATTCCTCTCTGGAGATTTCCCCCCTTTTCCATTTTTTGTACATATCCCTTTTAAATCTTAACTCAGTCAAAAGTTCTTTAGATAGCCAGCCTGGCTTCTTTAGGCACCTTCCATGTTTCCGTCTCATTGGTATTGCCTGAAGTTGTGCTTTTAATATCTCCCTTTTAACAAACTCCCAACCATCATGAACTCCCTTCCCTTTTAGTATTACTGTCCATGGGATTTCACCCAGCGTTTCCCTAAGTTTTCTGAAGTCGGCTTTCTTAAAGTCTAGAATTTGGACCTTAGTATGCTTGGTTGCTCCTTTCCGCTGGATAATAAACTCCAGAAGAGCATGGTCACTCCCACCTAATGATCCTGCCACTTCTACCCCACTAACCAAGTCATCACTATTGGTTAGGACCAGATCTAAAATGGCTGATCCTCTTGTTGCTTCTCCCACTTTCTGGACAATGAAGTTGTCTGCAAGGCCAGTGAGGAATCTGTTCGACCTTATGCTCTTGGCTGAGTTTGACATCCAACAAATATCAGGATAGTTGAAATCCCCCATTACTACTATCTCACTTCCTTTGGAATGCTTGGCCATCTGTTCCAGGAAGGCATCATCTGTGTCCTCAGTTTGGCTTGGGGATCTATAGTAAACTCCCACAATGAGATCACTGTTGTTTTTCTCTCCCTTAATTTTGACCCAGATACTCTCAATTTGGCTTTGAAGTTTTAAATCCTGGATCTCTTCACAGGTATACATATCCCTAACATATAAAGCTACTCCTCCTCCTTTCCTGTTTGGTCTATTTCTCTTAAATAGATTGTATCCCTCTATTTCTACATTCCAGTCATGAGACTCATCCCACCAGGTTTCAGTGATGCCTATTATGCCATATTTAGTTTGCTGTACCAAGAGCTCAAGTTCATCTTGTTTATTTCCCATGCTCTGTGCATTAGTATACAGACATTGAAGACCGTTGATCATTCCCCCATGTCTCTTATTTAAGGATATTTTCGTCCCACCACTAGGTCTGCATGCTGCTTGCTCCATTTGGTCCTTGACATTCGGATGATCATCTTCAGCATTTGATAGACTCCTACCTTCAGGACCACTGTCTCCCTCCCCCACATAAGTCAGTTTAAAGCCCTCCTGATGAGGTTTTTGAGCTTCGTGGCAAAAACATTCCTCCCAACTTTTGTGAGGTGCAGTCCATCACTTGCCAGAAGTCCATCTTCAAGAAACTGCAGACCGTGATCTAGGAATCCAAACCGTTCCTGTTTGCACCATTTGCGAAGCCAGTTGTTCACTTTCCCTATTTTTCCCTCTCTCCCTGGGAAAAAATCAATACCTGGTGCAATGCCAGATGCAAGCAGCAGGGGAAAACTGCTGCCTTAACAACCTGTTTCTGGGTTTCCCCCATGGCAGTCATCACTGACGAAGACTGAATGCTGGGTCTCTATAGCTCTAGGAGAGCAACCTTAGACTCTCACAAAACGTGTGGTGCTCTAGCTGGAGGAAGCAAGCCAAGAACATTAGACTACTTCCTACTCTTTGTGGAAAGTGTTGCAGGGAATAACTCCACTCCCCCCCCCCCCGGAAAAACTCTCTCCAAAAGCTGCTGCATAAACAACCAGTTTAAAATACTCTGTTAGTTTCTATTTACGACCCCCCTCCCTCAATTGCACTCGCAGGGGCAGCCAAAATAACCTTGTTTTATCTAGCGTGACTGGGATCGGCTGACTGGAACCCTTTGCTTATGCTCGTCTCAGGGCCCAATTCTCATTTTGCGTTCCTTGTTTCTATTTAGGGCTAATGGCAAATGCCTTTCCCTTATCAACTGTCAAACTGTCAGAACACACTGTGCGCATTTGGGGCTGGGGGTTGGGGAGATGGGGGTGGGGGGTGGAAGGAAAGAGCCAGGGATGTGTGGGGAGGAGAAGAAGGTGCCATCTGTTTCCTTGACAAGCGTTTAGTCCCAATATTTTATCCTGAGTAATTATTCCAGGTCCCTCGCGTTTGGCATCTCCCCGAAAGGAGGCATTAAAAATGTCCACTATTAAATGCTTTTCACATAGAAAGCAGGGTTTTATGACCCTGTAACTGCAGGATCAGTGCTTTTATGCTCCTTAGCCTCAGTGGTAATGTGCGTCTGGCTCCCCCGTACAGGCTGTGCCGAGAGTTGCATCGATTCAGTAAACAACACTTTGGCTCGTATCTGTGGGTACTGAGCCTCCTGGGGACATATGGCTCCTCCTGACTGCTGACACATGGGTCTGGGCCCATCTCTCTCTCTCTCTCTCTCGCTCTCGCTCTCTCGCTCTCTCGCTCTCTCGCTCTCTCGCTCTCTCGCTCTCTCGCTCTCTCGCTCTCTGCACTGCCTTACTCCATGCAAGGCTTATTGCACAGTTCTTGGAAGTATTGCAGCCTTGCAGAGTTGAATGGGAGCCAAGGGTCCTCTAGTCCAACCCCCTGCAAGGCAGTAATATCTCTCTCCTGTTATTCTCTCCATTATTAATTGGAACTATTGCCCACCCTTCAGCATAAGGTACCAAAGTATGTTATAGCATAACAAAAACACATTTTGCAATCAGAAGAACAGGGACCAGAGAAAGTGAGGGCTGGAGTTTCACATCCAGCCCTCTGGCCTTGAGCTTCCCCGTTCATGGTCTACAGCTTAACTTTGTGTATCACACTCTGTTCTTCTCAGAGGTGAACTTCTTGAGCCAAAGAAGCTGAAGTTGGACCTCATAGGAGGATGAAGCCATGTGTGGGCATGTTTAGAACCTACACAGGCAATAGTTCTACATGGGGCTACCTTTGAAGGTGACTTGGAAACTACAACTAACCCAGAATGTGGAAGCTAAACTGGTGACTGGGAGCAGCCGCCAGGACTATATAACACCAGTCCTAAAGGATCTTTGTTGGCTCCCGATATGTTTCTGAACACAATTCAAAGTATTGGTGTTGACCTTTAAAGCCCTTAATGGTGTTGGCCCTGAAGGAGCATCTCCACCCCCATTATCGAGCCTGGACAATGAGGTCCAGCTCCAAGGGCCTTCTGGCAGTTCCCTCACTGCAAGAAGTGGAATTGCAAGGAACCAGGCAGAGGGCCTCAGAAGTGGTGCCCACCCCGTGGAACAATAGCTGCCAAGTCTCCCGCTGAAAAATGTGGGATCAGCAGTGGCACGGCACGGGAAGTTGCTTCTACACATGTCTGGACATGTGTACAAGCCACTTCCGGTGCCGCGCTACCCATGTATGGGCACTGGATATCGGGTGGCGCCGGCACCGGAAGTCACTTCTACGCATGTCCAAACATGCGTAGAAGCCACTTCCGATGCCGCTCTACCAATTTTTGGTGCTCAGGCCTGGGCGGAGCGGCACCGGAAGTTGCTTCTACGCATGTTCAGACATGTGTAGAAGCGACTTCCGGTGCCGAAGCCGCCCAATTTCTTGTGCCCATACAAGAACTGTAGTATGGTGTAGTGTGACACTGGAAGTCGCTTTTATGCATTCTGGTGCCGCGCTACCCGTGTCTGGGCACCGGAAATCGGGCGGTGCCAGGACCCAAAATGGAGCCTCCCTGGCAGGTAAGAAATCTGGGGAATTTATGGGATTTTCCCCAATCCGGGCTGCCCGTGGGAAACGGTTTAAAATATGGGGGTTTCCCGTGAAAAATGGGAGACTTGGCAGCTATGTGTGGAACACCCTTCCATCAAATGTCAATGAGTTAAAGAACTATACAACTTTTTGAAGACACCTGAAGGCAGTCCTGTTCAGGGAAGTTCATAATGGGTGATATTTTATTGTGTTTTTAATATTTGTTGGGAGTCGTCCAGAGTGGCTGGGGCAACTCAGTCAGATGGCTCATTTATATCTCTATGTACGTACCTGCCTACCTATCTCTACCATCTATCTATAATTATAGTGAAATGGCGTCCTGCCAACACCAAAATGACATCCATTATGATGCTCACCTGAGAAACCATTTTGACCCAGGACCCATTGAGATAGACTCTTCTGAAAAGAAACCCAAGAGCCGTATGCTATTTGCCACTGAACTTTCATCGAAAAGGCTCCTACTCCCCTTCAGGTCCATTTAGCTATGGAGACGTGAAGCTGTAAAACAAAGTGGTTGGAATTAATGACCTTTTACTGATCCATCCTGCTGGCCCACATCACCTCAGATTTTTGCCAGTAAGCCTCTGTGCGGCTGGCGAGAGCAGTGGCCGCCCATCCTTTGAGGAGCCTGGCTTTCTTCATTCCAGCAAATGGTGGCCGAGTGCCCGCTGGCGTGGAGATCAAAGGCCTGCCTGCTACAGTCACTTTGAAGTGAAATTGGCAGGCAAGGCATTCAATAAATAATGGAGAGTCATTAGCATACAACAGAAATGTAAATAGGCATTCACCTGTGTGCAATTTCTAGTTACTTTATATTGTGATAAACTTTCTTTTCTTTTCTTTTCTTTTCTTGGATTAGCCGCTCAGAAGATAAGCGTGTAGCCAAAGGAACTTAAAAAAAACACACACACCAGGTCTTGTTTCGTTCAACCTTCTTCCTGGAGTTTCTCTGCATAAGCAATCAAAATGCTCCCCAGTATCATTCTCTGCAATATTCCTGCAACAAACATCACTTCTTATTTGCCAGCTTTCTGAACCCAGAGACCTGATTCATCCAGCATGGGTGCAAAGAGCCCACATATTCTTTCCACTCCAATGCCAAAGTTGCATGCTCAGATTCCTGTAGAGGCCCTGGACTTCAGTGGACAGGATGATGACAACACCCCCCTCCCCCCAAAAGGCCCCTAACTTAAAGGGGCAAGTCACTAGTGGTCCCCACCCTGTGGAACACCCTCCCATCAGACGTCAAGGAAATAAACAACTATCTGACTTTTAGAAGACATCTGATGGCAGCCCTGTTTAGGGAAGTTTTTAATATTTAATGGTGTATTGTTTTAACACTCGATTGGGAGCCGCCCAGAGTGGTGGGGTATAAATAAATTATTATTATTATTATTATTATTATTATTATTATTCATTCTGACGGCTTGGGGGAGGCTTGGAAGTGGTGGACTGGCTGGACGCCATTGCCCTGCGCTCCCTGGAAGCTTCCTGGGGGGGCGGGGGGGGCACACTGCGTTTTACACCCATCTTTTGCCCTCTTTAAATCCCCTAGCCCTGCCAACACACCAGGACTGGTTTTTTCCCCAGGAGGCAAATTGGTCAGGAAAGCAGAGGCCTACAAAGCAAACCAGTGTGTGTGTGTTTATTTTATTTTATTTTTTTTAAAAAAACTTATTTCCCATTTTTGCCTTGCCTGGCCATCAATCAAATTCCCTCTGACACAGCTTCATTTATGGATTATTGCAAAAACAGTGAAACAATGTTCAGTGAAAATGCTGTGGTTATATATCCCCAAATGAAATTGGTATGAGTAACCCATTTCTCAACCCTGCTGCTCTGGAGCAGCTTTTGCACTCTCAAATCCCCGGCATTGTTTAAGCTCCAGTTCTATATGAGAAAGCTAATCATACGGCACTCGGAGAAATTGAGTTGGGTTTTTCAATCTGCCGCCATATCTTGATTGCACTTATTTCAAATGGCGTTTGCTATTCCCCGCATATCCTTAGGAACATGCCCCGTCAAAGAGACGCCACACAACTTCAAACCGTGCTCCCCCCCATTCCCTCCCCACCTTGGTAACTTTTTATAGATTCCCTTTTTACATGTTATTATGGCGTAACATCTGAAAATGAAATAAAGATTATAGGCAACGCTTCAGGACCTGGGCTTACGTGCCTTGCCCTGAATATCAAATCTTGTTGATAGGAACACGCCACGTTGCCATTGTAAAAATTGTCAAAAACATCCCTACTGACCATCACTGTAATTATCTCTGCCTGGGAATGAAAAGATTTGATCGGTTGTGTATGTGTGTGTGTATGTGCACGCGCCCCTTTTTATTTCTCGTGACTCGCTTCTGTCTATCTTATTATTATTTTCCCCTGTTCACCCAAATGGTACATGTCCCCTTGATGGGAGATGAAAATCTGTATTTATTTGCTACAGTTATCTTGAGGAGTAAAGGAAAACAACAAATGAAAAATAATACGAAAGATGCAGGGCGCGATGATCACATAAGAGAGCCAGCCAACCTTTCTACATAACAATGCTCCAATGTTTGGAGTTCTTTAAATAAAAATTGAGAAACACAGTGAAAGCATGTTGGAAGCTGGTGATTTTGATGCACATGTTAGCCAAGCTTATAGGTCTCTATATGCATCAATTTGGTTCGTGGGACACACACAAACCTCTAGGGAATTGTGTAGGTCTGTGTGGCTACGTAAATTAAGAAGCAAGCATGGGGTCACATTAAAGCCCTAGTCACACCATACATTTAAAGATGCATGGTATGATATATCTTTAAGCCAGGCATCCCCAAACTGCGGCCCTCCAGATGTTTTGGCCTACAACTCCCATGATCCCTAGCTAACAGGACTAGTGGTTGGGGAAGATGGGAATTGTAGTCCAAAACATCTGGAGGGCCGAAGTTGGGGATGCCTGCTGTAAGCAGCCAGGGCTTCCCCCAAATAATCCTGGGAGACGTAGTTTGCTAAGGGTGCCATGAGTTGTTCGGTAAAAAAAAGCTAAAAGGTAAAGGACCCCTGGATGGTTAAGTCCACTCAAAGGCGACTATGGAGTTGCGGCGCTCATCTCACTTTCAGGTCGAGGGAGCCGGCGTTTGTCCACAGACAGCTTTCCAGGTCATATGGTCAGCAGGACTAAACTGATTCTGGTGCAACGGAACACCATGATGGAAATCAAAGTGCACAGAAACACCGTTTACCTTCCCGCCACAGCAGTACCTATTTATCTACTTGCACTGGCGTGCTTTGAAACTGCTAGGTAGGCAGAAGCTGGGACCAAGCAACGGGAGCTCACCCCGTCACAGGGATTCGAACTACTGACCTTCTGATCAGCAAGCCCTAGGCTCAGTGGTTTAGAGCACAGCGCCACCTACATTCCTGAGTTGTTAGGATACCCCATGTCAGCTCCCAGAGCTACAATTCCTGGAGTGGTTCAACTGGGAAACTCTGGAGATTCTGACTAAACAGTAGAAAGAACTTTCTGGTGGTAAGAGCTGTTTTGACAATAAAATTCACTCACTTGAGTGGTGGTGAACTCACCTTCATTGGAGCTTTTTAAGCAGAGGTTGGATGGCCATCTGTCCTGGGTTCTTTAGCTATGATTTCTGAATTGCAGAGGGTTGGACTAGATGACCCTTGGGGTCTCTCCCAACACTACAATTCTATGATTCTATTATTTAGCATCATCCAGTATACTGAAGTCCCATTTGAAAATTGGTGGGGGGAATGACAGAGAAAAAGAAATGGAAACAGAAAAAGGCGGAGGAGCGGTGAAAAGAAGAACCGCTCATTTTCATTTACTTGATTTCTTCTTAGTTAATTAGTTAATTTGGAGGTAAGTTTGTCATGGATTTTTTTTAATATGCATATCATTTCTTCTTCAAATTAATTTGCTTAAACATTCATAAAGGGAAATGTTTATTTTAATAGGAACGTGTCACATGTTTTTCAATTACTGGCAAACTGGTGTGGCCAGCGATCCATAAAAAATGAAAATTTTCTGTTGTTTGGATGCGTACGGATCCAGCAGTGAAGATATACCAAATGAAGTGGCACTGTGGGTTGCGGTTGTTCTTCTGCCACTCCTAAAGTGACAAATTCTTTAAAAGAAAAAAGAAATTGAGGGAAGAAAAAGCTCAACAATAATTATGATCATTAATGCATTTAACAGCACAGTCCTCTGTATGTCTGCTGTTTACTCACAAGTAAATCCAGCTGAGATAAATGGGACCAGGACCCAAGTAAGTGTTTCTATAACTGTCGCCTGTGCATCCAATTTTCTGTTTTCTTTGAGCTGATATGGCAGGGACCACTGGGAGGCATCCCACGTAAGATCATAAAAAGAGCACAGCTGGATCAGGCCAATGGTTCATCTCACCCAGCATCCTGTTCTCACAGCAGCCAACCAGATGAATATGGGAAGTCCAAAAGGAGGACCAGAGAGCAGCAGTCCTTGTTAGGGTTAAAAGCAAAATCAGCAGAAACTGGTTGAGAAACTTACACATAGAGACCAAGACTTAAACAAATGCTTGGTTTAATGGAGAAAGTAAAAATAACAAAAATTAAATTAAGCTTGCACAAAATACCCGCACAACCAAACCACCCACCAAGAGCACACTGGGAAAACGCCCAGCACAGAGGCAACACACAACACCCCTGATATACCCTGCATCATCAGCTTCACAGCAACACCTGTAGAGCTGCTCCACAGCTGCAGAACTCCAATCACTAGATCTTTCCTGACTCTTAAAGGTACAGTGAAACAATAATGACACTTTTACACAATCATTCAACAGTCCTCTTTAAAGGTTTCCTGCTCCAACAGGGGAGGTAAAACATGCATACCCTCCAACATTTCTCTGATGAAAATAGGGACGTCCTGTTCCATAATAATAATAACAACAACAATAATTTCATTATGTATACCCCACTCATCTGACTGAGTTGCGCCAGCCACTCTGGGCAGCTTCCAATATTATATATAAACATAATGGAACATTAAACAACTGCCTTCATATGTCTTCTAAAGGTTGCATAGTTACAACCTCACCTTGGGGATCGCATAACTCCATGCCTACCAACATTTCTCCAGCAAAAACAAGGATGTTCTACCATACCATCCGACATTTCTCTGTGATAAAAATAGGGAGATCTTAAGGAAAAGCGGGACATTCCAGAATCAGGTCAGAAACCGGGACGGCTTCCGTAAATCCAGGACTATCCCTGGAAAATAGGGACACTAGCAGGGTCTGTCAAAGAAATAGAGGAAAACAATAGAATGGGGAAAACCAGAGATCTGTTCAAGAAAATTGGAGATATGAAAGGAACATTTCGTACAAAGATTACCATAATCAAGGACAAAAGTGGTAAGGACCTAACAGAAGCAGAAGACATCAAGAAGAGGTGGCAAGAATACACAGAGGAATTATACCAGAAAGATATGGAGGTCTCGTACACCCCAGGTAGTGTGGTTGCTGACCTTGAGCCAGACATCTTGGAGAGTGAAGTCAAATGGGCCTTAGAAAGCACTGCTAATAACAAGGCCAGTGGAAGTGATGATATTCCAGCTGAACTATTTAAAATTTTAAAAGATGATGCTGTTAAGGTGCTACACCCAATATGCCAGCAAGTTTGGAAAACTCAGCAATGGCCAGAGGATTGGAGAAGATCAGTCTACATCCCAATTCCAAAGTAGGGCAGTGCCAAAGAATGCTCCAACTACCGCACAATTGCTCTCATTTCACACGCTAGCAAGGTTATGCTTAAAATTCTACAAGGCAGGCTTAGGCAGTATGTGGACCGAGAACTCCCAGAAGTGCAAGCTGGATTTCGAAAGGGCAGAGGAACCAGAGACCAAATAGCAAACATGCGCTGGATTATGGAGAAAGCTAGAGAGTTCCAGAAAAACGTCTACTTCTGCTTCATTGACTATGCAAAAGCCTTTGACTGTGTCGACCACAGCAAACTATGGCAAGTTCTTAAAGAAATGGGAGTGCCTGATCACCTCATCTGTCTCCTGAGAAATCTCTATGTGGGACAAGAAGCTACAGTTAGAACTGGATATGGAACAACTGATTGGTTCAAAATTGGGAAAGGCGTACGACAAGGTTGTATATTGTCTCCCTGCTTATTTAACTTATATGCAGAATTCATCATGCGAAAGGCTGGACTAGATGAATCCCAAGCCGGAATTAAGATTGCCGGAAGAAATATCAACAACCTCAGATATGCAGATGACACAACCTTGATGGCAGAAAGCGAGGAGGAATTAAAGAACCTTTTAATGAGGGTGAAAGAGGAGAGCGCAAAATATGGTCTGAAGCTCAACATCAAAAAAACCAAGATCATGGCCACTGGTCCCATCACCTCCTGGCAAATAGAAGGGGAAGAAATGGTGGCAGTGAGAGATTTTACTTTCTTGGGCTCCTTGATCACTGCAGATGGTGACAGCAGTCACGAAATTAAAAGACGCCTGCTTCTTGGGAGAAAAGCAATGACAAACCTAGACAGCATCTTAAAAAGCAGAGACATCACCTTGCCGACAAAGGTCCGTATAGTTAAAGCTATGGTTTTCCCAGTAGTGATGTATGGAAGTGAGAGCTGGACCATAAAGAAGGCTGATCGCCGAAGAATTGATGCTTTTGAATTATGGTGCTGGAGGAGACTCTTGAGAGTCCCATGGACTGCTAGAAGATCAAACCTATCCATTCTTAAGGAAATCAGCCCTGAGTGCTCCCTGGAAGGACAGATCGTGAAGCTGAGGCTCCAATACTTTGGCCACCTCATGAGAAGAGAAGAATCCTTGGAAAAGACCCTGATGTTGGGAAAGATTGAGGGCACTAGGAGAAGGGGACGGCAGAGGACAAGATGGTTGGACAGTGTTCTCGAAGCTACGAACATGAGTTTGACCAAACTGCGGGAGGCAGTGCAAGACAGGAGTGCCTGGCGTGCTATGGTCCATGGGGTCACGAAGAGTTGGACACGACTAAACGACTAAACAACAACAGCAGGGTCTGTCATCAGAGTTAACAGCCACTAATAGCTTTCTCTTCTATGGAGGTAATTCTCTTTTTAAGTCCTTCAAGTTTGTGGCCATCATTACTTCTTGAGACTGAATTTCATGGTTTAACTATGCATGGTTTAACTATGGTTTAACTGAATTTCCCAACAGTCAGCTTCATTGGTCCCAAGTTCTAGCATTATAAGAGAGATGGAGGAAAAACTTCTCCCTTTTTTAAAAAACACCATCTTGCTTATTCCTTAGGATCCTCCGAAATCTCTGGTTATTTTGAGGCGTAAGACTGCAACTGCGGTAAATGTCACTGATACCCTTCCTTCCATCCTTTCAATTAAAACTCGGCTATACTCGAGAGCAGGCCTTTGAAATGTGCCATGAATCTCTGCCCACACACTGAAGGAAGAGGCAAAACTCTTGCTCCCGTGCTGAACTGCCAGCAGACATTAATTAGCACCACTGCAAAGATCTGAGCTCCATTTCCAGTTGGGAGCTCTACGGAACTAAGTATCAGCTATGGTCGGGGCATGGCTGATGAGGACCATTTTGAATCCGTAGAAAACATGTCCCCCTCCTGCCAGCAAATGGTGCAGAAGTGTCTGGTGGGATTGATTATTTGTAAGTCAGCAAAACTTCTTGCCCTTTTGCCTCAGGCCATGGACTGCAGTCGCAAGATGCTCCAACTTTGCAGAAACTAAGCACTCTTAGAATCATAGAATCATAGAGTTGGAAGAGACCCCAAGGGCCATCCAGTCCAACCCCCTGCCAAGCAGGAAACACCATCAAAGCATTCTTGACATATGCCTGTCAAGCCTCTGCTTAAAGACCTCCAAAGAAGGAGACTCCACCACACTCTACTCAGTGCCTCGAGAGAAGACTTACTGTACATTCTTTTCATACCGGTTTAACTGCCATGGCTTCTCACAAGGAGTCTTGGGGTTTTTTTTTTTAGCTGGTGACGGCAGGGCCGGATTTAGGTTTGACGAGGTCCTAAGCTACTGAAGGTCATGGGGCCCTATATATGTCCAGCTGTCCTTTGTCAATTAAAAAACAACAACCTGTCACCGTTTTTCATAGAATCATAGAGTTGGAAGAGACCACAAGGGCCATCCAGTCCAACCCCCTGCCAAGCAGGAAACACCATCAAAGCATTCTTGACATATGCCTGTCAAGCCTCTGCTTAAAGATCTCCAAAGGAGGAGACTCCACCACACTCCTTGGTAGCAAATTCCACTGCCAAACAGCTCTTACTGTCAGAAAGTGCTTCCTAATGTTTAGGTGGAATCTTCTTTCTTGTAGTTTGAATCCATTGCTCCGTGTCTGCTTCTCTGGAGCAGCAGAAAACAACCTTTCTCCCTCCTCTATATGACATTCTTTTATATATTTGAACATGGCTATCATATCACCCCTTAACCTTCTCTTCTCCAGGCTAAACATACCCAGCTCCCTAACCCATTCCTCATAATATTCAACACATTTTTGTGTTGAGTATATGATATATGGTAATTTATGGACCTAATAGGTATCTAAAGCCATTTGCAAATAACAAAATATGTATTTTATCAAAGTGATTGTTGAACTGAAATACAATTAAGAAGTATGTTTTTCGGGGGGCGCAAGAGAGTGGGGCCCTAAGCTATAGCTTGTTTAACTTATACGTAAATCTGGCACTGGGTAAGAGTGCACTCAACCTCTCTCACGAGAGCCTCAACTCTTCCCTAAATAACTGCAGCTCCTAAGATGGAATATATATCACCAATGAGAGTCTGTAGTGCTGGACTGTGTAACTATGACTGTGCAGAAAAGGTTAAATCTTTCAGCTGAGAATATTTTATTGAACTATATACCTGTAGTATGGAAATTGTCAATGGGGCAACGGCAATGGATCCTCCATGCCCTAATGGAGGCCACGAGATTGATATTGAGGAATTGGAAAAATAAAGATATGCCACCATTCAATCAATGGACTGATGATATGACATCACTGGCAGTTTATGAACGGACTTCTGACAGGTGTCAACTCTGTATGGATAAATACAATAACATTTGGAATGAGTTTATACAAAATGCAGTACGCTATTAACATTTACATAAGCTCTAGGACAATTGCGAGAAGTGATGTTACAGGGAACCAGGCAGAGGAACGCCCTCCCACCAGATGTCAAAGAAATAAACAACTATCTGACTTTTAGAAAACATCTGAAGGCAGCCCTGTTTAGGGACTTTTTAATGTTTTATGTATTTATTGTGTTTTTAATATTCTATTGGGAGCTGCTCAGATGGGCGGGATATGAAATTATTATTATTATTATTATTATTATTATTATTATTATTATTATTAACACTATACCAGCTTATGCAATAGTGTATGGGAATATTGTATATTGCTTTTGTATGCATCTTTGTTGTCCTTTTCCTTCTTTTCTGTATTAGTTTATTTCTTTTAACCGAAATCACCTTAATAAAATATAAATATTTTTAAAAAGTGGCAAAGATGGATTTAGGAATCCCTCTGCATTTACAAACCTGTTCCTTGTTTAGAGGGAGTGAAAAGGCATCCATAACTGGTAATTTGCAAGTCTCCACTGATCCTGGGATGGAAAAGATCTTGGGATGGAAACTCAGTTTGTTGACCCTGACTGAGCCCACCTGCTATGTATGCAGTAGCTATGCAAATATATACATATGTACATAGACAACAGCTATGCAGGGAGATCAATTAATTGTTTCCATGGCTATTTGAATTTTTTTGAGGGGAAGTGGGAAAGAAAAGTTCCTGTAGAAGCTCAGAGTATTATTGCCTTTCAGAAAACCTGATGCATTTTCATCAGAAAATGAGACTTTATGCAGACTTAATTGGGTTTTTTAAATTTATAAAGAGGATTAAGAATACTGAGCCTATCTGAGTCTCCCTAACGGCAAATAAAAAAGGGTAAGAAAAAGAACGATGGAAAAGGGGGAAAAAAGAAAGAAAGACTTGAGGCAGGGAGAGGATTTATCTTTTTTTTTTGGTTAAAAAAAAAGTGTGTAGGATAATATTCAAGTTACTATTAAGGCGAGAAGAAAGAAGCTTCTAGGGTTTCTGAACAGGGAAAAGAAAAGAAAAGTGGCCAGGGTGTTTACAAAGGAAACAAGTTAAACTACTTTGAATGGCTTCTCGTTTTGATTTTCAGTGTGGAAATAGGCATGGAGTAGTTGGGTAGATGGAGAGTGGAGTAGCTCCAAAGACACAAAGTGAGAATCTGTTGTCGCAGGGAGGGGTGTAAATGGGAACATGGGAGCCAACTCCTAGGGGCCGAGGGGTCTTCAACCACACATAAAGTATTTGAAGGGACCAACCCCCCCCCAAAAAAAACCCTTATGGCTGTTGCCATTCAAATGGTGTGCATGCACACTAAGGTCCTGCCATACTAAGAGACTGAGTGATTACAAATAAGGAACAGCTATTATGCAACATTTGTAACAGTGCCTCTTCTGCTAGTCAAAGTGGCCAGATAAATATACAGTGGTACCTCTGGTTACGAACACTTCAGGTTACAAGCTCCGCTAACCTGGAAGTAGCTGCTCCTGGTTGCAAACTTTGTCCCAGGATGCGAACTGAAACTGTGTGCCGGAGGAGCGCACACAGAGGGAGGCCTCAGTAGCGAAAGCGCATCTCAGGATAAGAACGGTTTCAGCTTAAGAATGGACCTCCAAAATGAATTAAGTTCGTAACCAGAGGTACCACTGTAGATAGATATAGATAAAGATATGGATACAGATACAGGTATAGATATGTTATACCAACTGCAGAGCAAACACAGAATGCTAAATTTGGCTGCATCTCACAAATCAATACCTCCTTTCACTGATTGTGGTTTGTGCACAAATCCTGCAAGCACACTGTGGGAAAGATAGCTAGATTTAGCTGCTACTGCTGCTGTTGCTGTTGCTGCTGCTGTTCTTATAAAATACAGTGGTACCTCGGTTTATGAATACAATTGGTTCCGGAAGTCTGTTCATAAACTGAAGCATTCATAAACTGAAGCGAACTTTCCCATTGAAAGTAATGGAAAGTGGATTAATCCATTCCAGACGGGTCCGCGGAGTACTTAAACTGAAATGTTCATAAACTGAAGCATGGGTGTAATTGGTTCCAGAAGTCTGTTCATAAACTGAAGCGTTCATAAACTGAAGTGAACTTTCCCATTGAAAGTAATGGAAAATGAATTAATCCGTTCCAGATGGGTCCGCAGCGTTCATAAACCGAAAATTCATAAACCGAGGTGTTCATAAACCGAGGTTCCACTGTAATAATGCATTTATGCATACTATTAGTGCATGGGTAACAGGTTCTTTCAACTTACAGGTAGGTAGCCGTGTTGGTCTGGGTTGAAGTAAAATAAAAAAAATCCTTCAGTAGCACCTTAAAGACCAACTAAGTTTTTATTTTGGTATGAGCTTTCGTGTGCATTCACACTTATCTGAAGAAGTGAAAGCTCATACCAAAATAAAAACTTAGTTGGTCTTTAAGGTGCTACTGAAGGAATTTTTTATTAGGTTCTTTCAATTCTTTTTAATGTACATTAGTGCTCAGTAATGGGTTTTTTTTTATAAAAAAAGAGTTAATGCATGCTAGCACATAGCAATAGTTCTTAATGGGCAAAGCTGTGCTAGGCATGGTTACTCAGAAGTAGCCCTGCTGAGTTCGGTAGGACTTACTCTTGAGTAACAGTGTGCAGGAAGTCTTTAAAGCTGGATATATGTGCATCAGAGAACACTACTCTGTGATAGCCTTATCCCTTGTTAGCCTTATCCACAATCTTGTCTAATCTTTTAATGCCACCCAAGTTGGTGCCTCCAGTGGCAATGAGTTCCATAGTTTAATTATGGAACTATGGAGTTCCCTGGTCCTGAATGAGGTAATTGTGCCCCTGAAGGACCAGGTGCACAGCCTGAGAGTCATTTTGGACTCACAGCTGTCCATGGAGGCGCAGGTCAATTCTGTGTCCAGGGCAGCTGTCTACCAGCTCCATCTGGTACACAGGCTGAGACCCTACCTGCCCGCGGACTGTTTCGCCAGAGTGGTGCATGCTCTGGTTATCTCCCACTTGAACTACTGCAATGTGCTCTACGTGGGGCAACCTTTGAAGGTGACCCAGGAACTACAACTAATCCAGAATGTGGCAGCTAGACTGGTGACTGGGAGTGGCTGCCGGGACCATATAACACCAGTCCTGAAAGACCTACATTGGCTCCCAGTGCATTTCCAAAGAAAATTCAAAGTGTTGGTGCTGACCTTTAAAGCCCCAAATGGCCTCGGTCAAGTATACCTGAAGGACCATCTCTTCCTCATCATTCAGCCCGGACACTGAGGTCCTCCTCCAAGGGTCTTCTGATGGTTCCCTCACTGCAAGAAGTGAGGTTACAGGGAACTAGGCAAAGGGCCTTCTCGGTATTGGCACCTTCCCTGTGGAACACCTTCAGATATCAAGGAAATAAACAACTATCTGATTTTTAGAAGACATCTGAAGGCAGCCCTTTATTGCAAGGTTTTAATGTATGATGTTTTAGTATGTTCTGATATGTGCTGTTAGCCACCCAGAGTGGCTAGGGAAACCACCTCAAATATTTTATTGTGGGGTACAAAGCCCTCTTGGCCCCTAGGAGTTGGCTCCTATGCTACCCAGGATGTACACCCCACTCTGTATTGAATAAGTATGCATTTATTTAGCTGCCCTGATTTGCTTAAAGACAATGAATTCAAAACATTTTGCTGTTGTTTTGAGGGAGAGAATCATGGAATCATAGAATTGAAGAGTTTTGAAATGACCCAAAGGGTCATTTAGTGCAACCCCCTGCAATACAGGAAACACAGCTAAAGAAGAGAGATAGTTTGCTGGCCAAATGCAGGTTTTGAAAGCAACATGGTCTTCCCTGCTTCAAACCCAGAATAGGTGCTACCAGTCAAAGCGCAACAGCACAGGACTCAGGTGCGGCGATGATCTGACAGCCAGCAGTGTGTGATATTTCTTTTTGCTGCTCATTCAGATCCAGGCATGAGACGCGAATCACAGGGGGAAAGAGGCAGCCAGGGAAAGGAAAATCGCGGTAGCCTCTCCTCTAGTGACGGTACCTAATAAATCAGCCCCGGACAAGCCTCTGCCGCCCTCTGATTATATTCTGTAACAATATCGGGAGAGTTAGGAAACGTCCTAATGCCAATTACCAATCTGCAAAAAGCAATTTGCTTTGATGGTGAGCCTGAGCCTTTCTGAGTCCATTCAGAGGCCGCGCGTGAGCGGGAGGGCAAATTTAATAACATTTCCGATGCAATTTCTGACACAACATGCCACGTTCCGAGAACGGCAGGTGCAAGTAAGTCAAGCATCGAAGGCGACGGAGCCAAATGGTCAGGGGATGAAAGCGCTGATTGCTCTTCTATGGATCTGACATTTGAGCACCAGGTTCAATGGAATTGTTCCCTGTGGGTTTAGAAACTTTGATTTTTATTTTATTTTATATTTTTGGTTCTCTCTCTCTCTCCCCCTGCGATTTCAAAACCCCACTTTTCCATTCCTTTCTCTTTTTCTACCCCCAACCCCTTTCCTGCAGTAGGACTTATGGTGATTGCAAATCCTAAAGCACTGGAGTTATTTAGAACAGAAGCTGTAAATATATACAGTAGGAAGAGAGAGAGGGAGAAGCAGGGGGGAACAGGCATTTTACTAGCTTTATAGCTCAAAAGGATTAGGGTGGGATTAAACCAAGAGGAAAATAGATTTCTAAGCTGTTGTGCTTCCTAATGGTTGCAAGAAACATGTCTCCAAAGGGAGAAATGAAAAGAGAAAGACAATAGATCACGGAATAAAGCAAACAAAATAATTAAAATAATACATAATGTTAATCAAATAAATACATAAATATCACCTGTTTTCTTCCAGAATGGTCCCCAGGTGCTCTGTACTATGAACTTCAGGACCAATTTCAGCCTCTAAGTCTGCAAAAGAGCTTGGAGTTTTTATTTAAGCAAGAATGTTTCCTCCTTTTTTTAATGGCATTGCACTGCAGGAAAAAGAGAATCTTAAAAGGGAAAGCAATGAGTTGCAGAACCACACAAAATCTGAAAGTTAGCTCGTGGAGACCCATTCAAGGCCCTCATTTTGCAGTTTAGAGCACCTGAATACCAGAGAAATCCCTCACACCCAGCAAATTGTTCCTGGTGAAAAACTATTTTGGCCTTGGGTCCCTGAGGACACTCAGGGCTGGCTCTGACCTTAGACAAGACTTGCCTCAGGCGGCCAAATAGGAGAAGCAGCAGATACAGTGCCTTCCAGCAAGTCTGCCTCTGCCTCACCCACCAGGCTGCCAGTTTCTACCATTTGCTTTTCATCATTAGCTTCTTGCTGTTATGCCCCACATCTATTTGGGTGCGAATTTGCTGTAGCGGCAAATTGGGGCTGGCATTCCTAAGTGCTCTAGGGCATGCACACGTAAACGCCGTTTACCTACCTTCCTGAGTGGTACCCATTTATCTGCTTGCACAGCGTGCTTTTGAACTGCTAGGTTGGCAGGAGCTGGGACCAAGCAACGGGAGCTCACCCCATTGTGGGGCCTTGAACCGCCGACCTTCCAATCAGCAAGTTCAAGCGGCACAGTGGTTTAAACCACAGCGCCACCCGCGTCCCTTTGCAGAAGGTAGCCCAGCTTAAAGTTTCAGTCTCATACTGTAAGCACAGTGAACTGTAAAACTTCAACCAGCGTTTTATGAAAACTGTAAAACTTCAAATAGCATTTGCTCCCGTTACACAGTGGCAACAGGTCAGGCACTCCCCAGGCCTGCCTCATCCATAGTCATAAAATCATAGAAATGAAGAGTTGGAATGAACCTCAAGTGTTATCTAGTCCCCCTACTAATGCAGGAATCACAGCTAAAGAATCCCTGGCAGATCACAGAATCATAGAATCATAGAGTTGGAAGAGACCACAAGGGCCATCCAGTCCAACCCCCTGCCAAGCAGGAAACACCATCAAAGCATTCTTGACATATGCCTGTCAAGCCTCTGCTTAAAGACCTCCAAAGAAGGAGACTCATTGGCAGCAAATTCCACTGCCGAACAGCTCTTACTGTCAGGAAGTTCTTCCCAACGCTTAGGTGGAATCTTCTTTCTTGTAGTTTGAATCCATTGTTCCATGTCTGCTTCTCTGGAGCAGCAGAAAACAACCTTTCTCCCTCCTCTATATGACATCATTTTATATATTTGAACATGGCTATCATATCACCCCTTAACCTTCTCTTCTCCAGGCTAAACATACCCAGTTCCCTAAGCCGTTCCTCATAAGGCATTGTTTCCAGGCCTTTGACCATTTTGGTTGCCCTCCATTTTGGTTGACCATCCCACCTCTCTTAAAATACTTCCAATGAAGACCAGTCCTCCACCTTCTGAGGCAGCTCTTACAGTAAGAAAGTTCTTCCTAATATTTAGTTAGAATCTCCGTTCTTGTAATTTGAACCCTTTTGGTTTGAATCCCCCCCCTCTGGAGCAGCAGAAAACAAGTTTGCTCCAAATTCCTTCAGATATTTGGAGATGACTATCGTATCTGCAGGCAAAACAAACAAAAGCCCTCTACCATGACTCTTAAGGCTTGATTTCCAGACCCTGGATCATCTTGGCTGCCCTCCTCTGCACACATTCTAGCTTGTAGCAACAAGGTGGTATAGTGGTTAGTGTACGGGGCTAGGACCATACTGTTTTGTTTTGAAGAAGGTCCCTTCCTCTGAGGGATATTGTAGCCCACAGAGGATCTGGACCATGGGATAGCAAACTAAGGCCCAGGGGCCGGATCTGGACCATGGGATAGCAAACTAAGGCCCAGGGGCCGGATCTGGCCCAATTGCCTTCTAAGCCCAGCCCACGGACAGTCCGGGAATCAGCGTGTTTTTACATGAGTAGAATGTGTCCTTTTATTTAAAATGTATCTCTGGGTTATTTGTGGGGGCTGCCTCGTGTTTTTACACGAGTAGAATGAGTGTTTTTATTTAAAATGCATCTCTGGGTTTTTTGGGGGGGCATAGGAATTCGTTCATCCCCCCCAAAATCTATCTATCTATATATATATATATATATAGAGAGAGAGAGAGAGAGAGAGAATCCGCAAACCCCCCCCCCCCACAAGGTCTGAGGGTCAGTGGAGCGGCCCCCTGCTGAAAAAGTTTGCTGACCCCTGATCTGGACTGCCTTCACTATCACTGCAAATGTGCCCCCCCCCCAGAGGTGTCTTGCTAATTTGTTATGAGGGTGTCTTGGTAGATTTATCATTCTTCAGACTTCAGCTCTCCATCTCCTACTACAATTTAGGACTCTTGAGTTAGGCTTTAGCATGTCCAGTTTGGGGCTGTGTGCAACACTCACTGCACTGCCCTCTGTGGAGTAGTGGCAGCCATAATTGAAGGTAAAGGGTCAGGACCAGGCCTTATGATGATGCACGATATTGATGAGGTCAGCTGATCCTGGTAGGGGTCAGACCTGCTTTGGAATACCCCTTTCCTTCCTTTTATTTTATAAAACTTATGTACCACCTCAAATTGGTTTGCAGAAAGGAAAAAGCAGTGAAACTTCCAATGAGAAAAGTTAGCAAGAAGATTAAAGCCTTTCATAAAGTTAAAATGACAATAGGCTAAAAGCAAACTCAAACTTGTATCAACTTTCTAAACATCTGGGTGGGCTTGTCTGAATAAAAATGCTTTTAGCGGGCACCCAAAAAAGTACAATAAAGGCTCTTGACTAAAATCAACTAGCACAGCACACATTTCTTCCCTAAAAGTGTTCCTTCTCTGACACTTTTCTGGCCATGTCCATCTCAACAAGTGTGTGTTTCAGGAAATGCATTTGCCAATCTAAAAATAATAATAATTCAGCCCGAAACAATGCAGATGACCTCATCCACCAGCTTGAAAATCCATTCCAAATTCCTTATTTTCAAGAGCCCTTGCACTATCCAGTTTCCATCTCACTTGGTACAGTAAATTAAACATTGAGCCATACAAAAACACACTTTTAGGTTCCCAAATGTGGGTGGGGTGGGGGTAGCTTGATTGTTTGATTGATGTTGTTCCCCCACCTTGTTTTCATTTGTTTTCTTTCCCTCGGGGGAATACATTACATGATCATCTCCTGACAGGAGGCAATCGGGTGTAACGGCTGTTGATCACTCATAATTGTGCTCTATGTGTCTGTGAACATTTGCATTAGGCTTATTTATCACCCTCTAATTCAGGAGTAGCCAACATGGTGCCTGCCAGTTGTTTTGGACTCCAACTCCCATCAGCCCCAGCATATGTGGTCAATGGCCAGAGTTCCCTGAGAAAAAAAAAAACAAAACAAAACTTTTAATGTTAAACCACTCGGGGAGCTGAAACCCTGTGAAAGGGGATACAGTCATACCTCGGTTTAAGTACGCCTCGGTTTGAGTACTTTCAGTTTAAGTACTCCACGGACCCATCTGGAACAGATTAATCCACTTTCCATTACTTTCAATGGGGAAGTTCGCTTCAGGTTAAGTACGCATCAGGTTAAGTACAGACTTCCGGAACCAATTGTGTTTGTAAACCTAGGTACCACTGTAGAGGCATCCTTAGAACGCTCAGCACCCTTAGCAAACTACAGCTCCCAGAATTCTATGCAGGAAGCCATGGCTCTTTAAAGTGGTATCAGAGTGCTCTAAATACCAGTTGCTGGAAATCTCAGGAGGGGAGAGCGCTCTTGTGCTCCTGCTTCCACGTTTCCCGAGGCTTCAGGTTAGCCACTGGGAAAACATGATGTTGAGCTAAATGGGCCATTGGCCTGAACCAACATGCTGCTTGCTATGTTTTTTAAATATATGGTTTGAATGTAGCTGGTATCTACCATACAGTATTTCTTGCCCATGAGAAGGCCGCCTTGAGAAACAAGTTCATTGTGGATTGATTCTGCATAATCCCACAGTGTGTCCATAGGCGTAAGGGGTCTTGGCAATCCACACCTGCTCATTGATGCTGTGGGTGGCCACATACCAAGTTCATAACCTCTACTTCCCTTTATGCTATGCTATTTACAAAACAACCCATGCTGAAGTCAAGCGACTTCTACCGAAAGGGTGCCCGAGCAAGAATGCCTAGTTGCTGCCCTATTGCATTCGTTCACCTTGGTCAAATTTCTCAACCATATCTACATGCAATTTGTCGTGCTGACTTTTATCATCGGATTGTAAGAAAGCTTTGCTTCAGAAAGAAAGGGAGAGGGGGGGCAATATGTGTTACGTGTAGAGGGGGATTTGCGAAGCTCGCTATGTTTGCGTAATTCGTCGCTTGAGTGACGATCAAGCTGCTCGTCAATTGCCCATACCGACCCGCTTGCCTGCTCAGTGCTTCCTCTGTCCCTGGACCATCAACCCTGAAAAACAACAACACACATTTGGTAAATTTCACCTTAGTCAAAAAGAATAAGAATAATAAAATCGGATGCGGTTAAAGATATAAATAAATGCAGTGGTGGATTATTATTTTTATTTTATTTTTTTAAAAATATATATTTTCTTCCCCTGCCCTTTTCAATCCTGCTTTGCTCTCTGGAGATGTAAAACCCGCTGGCTGTGGATGGGCTCCATTAACTGTTGCCAACAGATTTTTCTCTGATGAATCTTCAAGTACTTGGAGTCAGGCTGGGCAAGCAAAGCGTCCATCTGCACCATCCCTGAATGGAAGCCATTCACGACACCGGAGCAGGAAATTCAAGGGATTAAACAAGGGAGGAAAAGGAGGGGAACCAATCAAGCCTTAGAAAATATGCTGATTTCTAATTTCTCCCCCCCCGCCCCTCCTCTGAACGTACACTGCAGTGTTTCTGCAGTTCTCTTAACAAACAGGGCAAAGACCCCATAAGACGGCACAGCAGAGATGGCACTCAGGGGGTACATTTTTTAAAAAGCTGGCACACACAGGAGTTTCCATCGCCCGAATATTCATTGATGTCATAAGGGTAGCTGTGCAGGGGCCTGCTGCTTTGAAGAGATGCTCCCCAAATGTCATACATGCTGGATTGGGGATATGGCAGCAGGAGGATCTAGTTATCCGTCTGTTTAATCGGAGGCACGTTGCTGGAATAAGGATCTGACAATGGCACCTTTCTGGGTATAATGACTCTATCCCACAGCTCCGGCTTGATTGCAATGAAGATACATAACTAGTCTTTGATTCTCATAAATCTGCATCTATATTCTCTTTCAACAGCCAGAACGGAACTTCTGGATGCTCAGAGTTTTAGTAGATGCACTGATTAAGGCGGAATGATCAGGCCTTTTTATTTCATACGAGCATCCAGATGGTGCTGAGATCACTTAGGTTTTTGTGCTAGGAATACTTGCCCTGAGTAGAACAAGGCTTTCCCGACACCATTTTCAGACACACAGTGCCAAGCACCACCCATTTTTGTATGAGAGCAAAAATGCCCATGTTGTTGTTTAGTCATGTCCGACTCTTCGTGACCCCATGGACCAGAGCACGCCAGGCACTCCTGTCTTCCATTGCCTCCCACAGTTTGATCAGATGCATGTTGGAAGCTTCAAGAACACTGTCCAACCATCTTGTCCTCTGTCGTCCCCTTCTCCTTGTGCACTCCATCTTTTCCAGGGAGTCTTCTCTTCTCATGAGGTGGCCAAAGTATTGGAGCCTCAGCTTCATGATCTGTCCCTCCAGTGAGCACTCAGGGCTGATTTCCTTCAGAATGGATAGGTTTGATCTTCTTGCAGTCCATGGGACTCTCAGGTGTCTCCTCCAGCACCATAATTCAAAAGCATCAATTCTTCAGCCTTCTTTATGGTGCAGCTCTCACTTCCATACATCACTACTGGGAAAACCATAGCTTTAACTATACGGACTTTTGTCGGCAAGGTGATGTCTCTGCTTTTTAAGATGCTGGGGGAGATCAAATCCTTTCTCCAAGACCACAGGGCCAGGGCAAAGTATGATTGCAACAGCAACAGTAGTATTCTCTTCCCAGGCTAGCTGAAATTGAGGTCAAGAGCTGGCTTTATTTGATCAGAATGAAGTCATCATGTAACTGAATCTGATTGCCAGCACAGTATGGAGCATCCTGTTTGGAGGGTTAGTGGGGGCAGCAGGACAAGGCAGCATGTAAACATTGTACTCTGCAACCAAATAACAGTAAAACCAGTAGGATTGGTGGGATGCATAGCTGCCAAGTTCTCCCTTTTTTAAAGGGAAATTCCCTTATGCTGAATAGGCTTCCTCGCGAGAAAAGGGAAAATTTGGCAGCTATGGTGGGATGGGGTGGTGGTGCTTGCCTGACCTCCCATCACCAGCATTGCTGGTCATTCAGACCTAGTACAGAGATCTTTTTGACTTCATTTGTGGGCAGCTTTCCAGGGACACATTGCCTGTTGTGGGTGGAGCCAGAGGTAAAATAGGTTTGGCCAGAGGCAGAAGTGGACTGAACAATCTTTGTACAGTGAGCAGTATTACAGCCAGTCAAAAGCCAGAGGCTTCTACACTCTCACCTCCATGCAGATACATTATCGCCTTTCAAGGACATAGGAATGGGGAAGAGGGGTGTGGTCTGGGGGGGTTGTTGTCAGATTTTATGTCCCTTTTACATATAACCCTGCTCCCATATTTATGACTGCCATCTTGCTTACTTCATTTGCAGGTCACTATGTTCTCATTTTGAAATCTACCCAACTCTGCACACCTGAGATAACGAACTGAAAGGAAGCAGGAGCAGATTGAGAGCCAGTGTGGTGAAATGACTAGAGAGTTGGACTAGGATGGCGGAGACCAGGGTTCAAATCTCCCCTTAGCCATGAAGCTAAGCTTTGGACAGGGCACTGCCTCTCAGCCTAACTTACCTCACGGGATGTTGTGGGGATAATAGTAATAATAATACTCTGATGAACCTTCTGTCTCCTTTCTTCCTGTTCAACTTCTTATGGGTATTTTGCTAACCCTTCAAAAGAAAGTAAAGACCAAAGAAAACTAAGGAGTCTGCTCTGTGAGGAGGATGTGTGAAGAGATCTTAGGGAAGGATCATATTGGTTTCTAAAACATTTATTAGACTCTGCTTTTAGCTCTAAGGATTCCAAGACGAGTCTTCAGCTACCACAGCTTTTACTGACAACAATGGAAATGAGTTGGCTTAACAGGCTGTTAAAGCCCCTTCTTTCAAGAATTTCCCCTGAAGCATTCCATCTGCCCAAGTTTGAAAATGGACCTCGGTAAAAAAAGAGAAAAAGATTCCTGATAGATGAAATGCAAATGTGATCCAATATTTCTATGCCACATGCTGCTGCTTACTGAAGTGGCAATGAAAGGGTGCCACACAGCGACGCTTGGCATCTACGGTGTCAGATGTTCAGCCTGGAAAAGCACTCTAAAAATTTGTCCAAATTATCCTTCTTATTTGGGTTGGTTTTGCTGCAAGAAATGACTTTGTTGATCAAACAAAGAGTTATTTTTTGCTTCTTACCAAGCCTGGAAAGTAGGAAGACCAGCCTGAATTGATATCAATAATTTCCCTTGCTATTGGTCAGACTGGAAAATAAACCTGCTCAAGGAGGTTGGGGAATCACAATTCTCTATTTGATTATTTTCAAGATCTCGTTTTAGGACCTCATTCTTAACCTAGAAAAAAGGTCTCCAAACCATTGTAAGCAGGAGTTTCCAAAATTATGCATGGCATGGAGAAAGCGGGCAGAGAAAAGTTTCCATTCTCTCATGACACTAGAAATTGTGGACACCCAACAAACTTGAATGTTGGAAGATTCAGGACAAATAAAAGAAAGCTCTTCTTCACATGGCACATAGTTAATCTATGGAACTCATTGTCACAGGAGGCAATGGTGACCAACATCCTAGATGGCTTTAAAAGTAGATTAGACAAATTCATGGAGGAAAGGGGTATAAAAGGTTACTAGCCATGGGGCCAATGCTCTGCTTCCACAGTTGGAGGTATCAATGCTTCTGAGTTCCAGTTGCTGGAATTCCTCCCACAGGGGAGGAAAGTGCTCTTGTGCTCAGGTCCTGCTTATAAGTTTTCAACAAGCAACTGGTTGGCCACTGTGAGAACAAGATGCTGGACTATATGAGATATTGGCTTGATCTGGAGGGTATGGGCTTCCGATTCGTCGCGCTGGTGAAGTTGGACGCAGGGACTTCGTGCTCCGAAGTCCCTGGCTTCGTGGAGGGGGGGGAAGTCCGCAGAGCGAGCGGACTCCCCGAAAAAACACCGGGTAGAGAGTCCCGGTGACATAGTGCCCAGCTGTTTGCTCCAGACGCGAATCCTCTGCTGCCCGAGAGCTCAGTAGAGCAATTGAGAGCCAGCGGAGTGGAGTCGCGGGAGCCATTTTTGGGTTTCATCTTACCTCCTTGAAGTGAAGCTCCGAGTCCTCAGCCTGCAAGTGGCGGATTCTTCCAAGGAAATAAAAGACTTCTTCAAAGTAAGTCAAATCTCCATTCGGATCTTAAAAATTTTAAATTTGAAGATAGGAAGAGATTCTAAAGTAACGGAAGCCGATCTCTTCCAAATGGACAATCGGGAGGCGCATTAAATACTCCTAAGCCGAAAAGGGAAAACTTCTTTCAAGATTGCGGACCCGAGAGAAAGAAAGACTTTTCCAAACCTCCCCAGCCCCCGGTGTCGTTGCCCCTTGAGGTTCAGCAGCAACAAGGGGGAGGACGCTTTGACAGCTGTCAAAAGCTGTCAAATTGTTAAAGGACTAAGAAAGACGATTTTATTCCTGTGAATTGGAAAAATTGATTCAAAAGGTTTTAAAAGGATTTAAGTGGACTGTAAACTTGAAATCTGATGAGGTTAAAGACAAAGGATAAGAACAGCCAAGATGGAGCCGACAACGTGGTAGAGAGGAATTTTCCAGTACCCTTCTGCCCTTATCTCTGGTCTGCCTGTGGTCAAGTGAACTATGAAAACAAAATTCTCTCGAGCTTTCCAGGAGGCTGTGCTGGGCTATCTACAAACATGGGAAGATATCTACAAGGAAAGGCAATGCTTCAATCCAACAGAAAAGGAGAATGAGGTGCAAGAGCAAGATTTAGAGGACAATTTTGATTATGAGATTGTGTGTGAGTAGCAACAATTTGAGGACAATTTGGAGACTGATTCAGACCATAAAAAATATGTGTTGGATGATGAAAAACAAAGATCAGAACAAAGAGACGAGGCCGACAAGGAGAAGCAAAGTGAAGAGAAGATTGATGGAAGTGAAAATCCTGGAGAGACTGAAATGTTGAATGGTGTTAGTGAAGGGAGGGAAAGGCAGAAAGAGGGAGGAGCAGAGGTCTGGAAGTGGATGTGGGAAAGAATTGGTGTGGGGTAAAAATTTTAGTTTAAGGTACTTTTTTTGGTTTATGAACAACGGTGTCGGAATCTTGGCCTGTTAAAGGATATGCTGATCCAATTGGGAGGAGGGACATTGGGGGGGGGGAAGGAGAGATTTTTATAGTTTAAGGTTAAAAGCTTTCTGGAGGGAGTAAAAAGAATGGCTGAGGAAATATGCTTAGAGTTTGTTTTTGAATAATTTTGGTGATCAGGAGGTGTTTGGGTGGAAAACTGCCTGTCTCCCCCTTCTTACTCTTGGTACCCAGTGGCAGGGGGTGCCTTGAGGGGAGAGGGAAGGGTGGAGGGAAACCCAGACACAAAAATGGAACCTTTTGACTGCTGGACTCCTCGGGCTACCCCAGTGGCAGGGGGGGGGGCTCAGAGGGGGACAGCATGAAGAAGGAGGAGGATTGTGTTAATATTATAAGAATAAGATTCTGAATTGGATTAGAAAACCTGCCATAACTATGTAAAGAGGTTGGGAAATCCAGGAGGAGGAGAGTCGTGGAAGCCATTAATATTTTTCCTTTTTCCTTTTTTTTTCTTTCCTTTTTTTCCCCTTTTTATATTTTTGCTTTTTTCCCCCTTTTTTCCTTGTTTTTCTTTTTTCCAGTACAGTGAAGAAATAGCTGGGGGATAAGCCAATCCCCAGAGATCCTCCGCCTTTGTCCTCTCAGTGGCAGGGGGGGGGGATGAGGGGGGAGGAAGGAGGGGGGAGGTCAAACCCAGCTTAAAATGGACCCCTTTGTTCCCCAATACCCATGGGTCTCACTGGTGGCAGAGGTGGGCTTGTGGGTGGAGGGAAAATGAAGGGACAGAGTTTATGTTGTATACTTTGTATGTGTTTTCTTTTTCTAAAAATTAATAAAAATTATTTTTTTAAAAAAAATGATCTGGAGGGTATGACCTGAACCACTGGCTTCAAGTTACAAGAAAGGAGATTTCGACTAAACATCAGGAAGAACTTTCTGACCCTCAGGGATCCTTCCAACTCCACAAGTATATCATTCTATGATCCAGCAGGCTATTTTGGGGGGTATGAGAGAGGGGAAGCATCATAAAGTTTATCTTTTTTGGGGAAGATACCCACCATAGCTGCCAAGTTTTCCCTTTTCTCGCGAGGAAGCCTATTCAGCATAATGGAATTTCCCTTAAAAAAAGGGATAACTTGGCAGCTATGATACCCACTGATTTTTGTGTGGGTATCTCCAGCTACTCCTCCAGATTATTATATATATTTACAAATGGCTTTCAAACCTCTTGTAGCAATTAATGCAAAATCCAGCAGGCTCTTATGTTCAAAGCCATTCATTAATTTATTTAACTAAATTTATATACCACTTGATTGCACTGAAACTTTTTTTTAAAAAAAATAACAAGTTAGAAACAAGTATTTGAAAACATCCAAAAGATAATTAAAATTGACCGTAAACTAAAATGTTTAAGGCTTATGTCTACTTTCTAAATTTCTGGATAGGCTTGCTTAAACAAAAATGTTTAATAGATCTCCTATTCAGATTTTTTCAAAGCATTGGGAAATTTTGGATTTAGGAAAGAGACGAACTACAGCATGGATGAGGGGGAATTACGAAAGTCACCATCGGATTCCTTGCTTGTAATCCTATTCTCTCCTCTTCTCTTCAATACAAGCATTCACTTCTTTCCACCCACATCCACCCTCCTTGCCCCAAATCAGAGATCTGTGCATAATCTTTTCCTCCATAATGAAATCTAGAGCAACATTAATACATGCATAATTTTTATGGTGGTGGGAATGGGCCCAGGCTGATATTTTCTACCTGCTGTGACTTGATGATCAACATTGGGACATCTCTATCTATGTAATGAAATTTCGCCTCCTTAATGGTTCACATGATCAAATATTCATCTGAGCTTGTCTTGAGGAGATGGAGTGGGGGCATTATTTATGGCTTTCCTAGCAAGGATGGTGATGTCAGCCCATGGCGGAAGGAAAGGAACAGCCTGAAAAAGACAGAATCCTGGTCAGAAGTGGAGGGTCTCCTACAAAGTCATGTTTCTTCATTCCTCCATGAAGCAGAGGACTGGAGTCCAAACAAAGACACCACACCTCAAGGGAAACCTCTTCCTTAAACAGCATTTCCCATTTCTCCACCTTACCTGGGATGCCTGGAACACACCCAGAGAATGAAGGTTTTTTTTAAAGTGTCCTGGGAATCGGAGCAATTTGAGGGGGTTAAAGCACAGTCCCCGGGATTCTTTGGGAGAATTACAGGTGGGCAGAGTGCTCTTCTGCTCAGGTCCTGCTTCTCGGGGGCATCTGGGCAGCCACTGTGAGAACAGGATGCTGTATTAGAGGGGTAGCTTCCAACACACATAAAAATATAAAGCTTCCCTAGACAGGGCTGCCTTCAGATGTCTTCTAAAGGTTGGAGAGTTACTTATCTCCTTGGTTAAGCGGTCACATAATTCCATACCCTCCAACATTTCTCCAATGAAAATATGGACGTCCTATCATGCCCTCCAACATTTCTCCAATAAGAATAGCGGTGTCTTAAGGAAAAGCAGGACTGTCCCTGGAAAATAGGAACACTTGGAGGGTCTGTCCTCAGATGAAGGGCAGTAGAGAAATTTAATAAATGAAACAAACAAATAAATATTGGTGGCTACTAGACATTACGACAATGTTCTACCTTCCCAGTTTCTGGGGATCAGAAATCTCGAGACTGCTGCTAGTAGACTCATGTCAGCTTGGAGGCTTTGCATGGGCATTTAGTTGCCTATTCTGGGGAAAGGATGCTGAACTATATGGGCCATTAGCCTGATCCAGTCTTATGTTCTAACTTGAATGGCTTTAAAAGAAGTTTAGTCAAGTTCATGGAGCAGAAGACCACCAATTAGCTACTTTCCATGATTTGCTGTATTTTACCACATTTGAATACCAGTTGGTGGGATCCGCAAGTGGCGAGACTGCTGCTGCCCATCTGGTTGACCACTTTGAGAAGAGGATGCTGGGCTAGTTGGGCCTTTGGCCTGATCCAGCAGGGCTCTCCTTATCTTCACCTTCTTCTGGTGACATTTCTCCATACGAAACACCTGGGAGACATCCTTCCTAGCATGGCTGACTGTAAGAGCTGCAAAGGTGCTGCTCCCTTCATTTGTGTCACCCACAGCTTTACTATGAAGATGCAGAACCAAATTGACAGCTAAAGCTTAAGCGCCCCTACCCTTCCCTACTTCAGATTGGCTCTGATGCATGGCAATAAATCTAAAATTATGCATGTCCCCTTCAAGAAAAAGGAGATGGTTATCTCCTGTTGCCTGTAAATCAGAGCTGAACCAAGCATACACTGATGAATTAATGGATCCTAGATAGAAAAGTCCTCTAGCTTTATGAGTTTGCTTGCTATAAGACATAAATAAACCTGCCACTCCTGTATTAAATTAGTTAATATTTATGTAATTATGTATATTGTAGAGAAAAAAGGAGGCAATATTTCACTTTTTATATTTGGTTTTTTGTTGTTATAGTTAGCATCTTCTTATTCTTTCCTTTTGAAGGAAAAATAATAATAATTACTGACTTTTCTGCCCTAAATGTGTCCCCCACCCCACCCCAACATTGCCACTTTCCTAAATTCAGCAATTCTATCCTAGATATTTTCTGGCTGATAATTTCCTTTTGTGTGTGCCTGCTAGATGTGGATAATTATATTATTAGCTAATTAGTGATAAATGTCAGTAATTTTGTTTAACTGAGAACAATTCCAAAAGCGAATGTGTTTTAATAAAGTTCAGACTGCTTGAAACAAAGACGGATGGGATCCACTCCTCTTGCCATTGGGGTGGGTGGAGAGGGTGGGGGCAATCCGGGGATGATCAGCCGTTCAGTTTCATCTAAACCCTCAAGGAGAAAAGAGAAGAGAAAACCTAAAGGTAAGCTCGAGTTGGCATGTTTGACCATTTCAGAAACAAGGGGTGGTTTAACAACCAATAGCTCTTCATAGGGAACTCTGAGAATTCTAGCTCTGTGAGGGAAATGTTGTTGTTGTTGTCTAGTCGTGTCCAACTCTTCGTGACCCCATGGACAAGAGCATGCCAGGCACTCCTGTCTTCCACTGCCTCCCGCAGTTTGGTCAGACTCATGTTGGTAGCTTCGAGAACCTTGTCCAACCATCTCGTCCTCTGTCGTCCCCTTCTCCTTGTGCCCTCCATCTTTCCCAACATCAAGGTCTCTTCCAGGGAGTCTTCTCTTCTCATGAGATGGCTAAAGTATTGAAGCCTCAGCTTCAGGATCTGTCCTTCCAGTGAGCACTCAGGGCTGATTTCCTTAAGAATGGATAGGTTTGATCTTCTTGCAGTCCATGGGACTCTCAAGAATCTCCTCCAGCACCATAATTCAAAAGCATCAATTCTTTGGTGATCAGCCTTCTTTATGGTCCAGCTCTCACTTCCATACATCACTACTGGGAAAACCATAGCTTTAACTATACGGACCTTTGTCGGCGAGAGAAATAGGGACCTCCTAACAGTACTCTGTACCCATAACAAACCACAGCTCCCAGAATCCTTTGGGGGAAGTCATGACTGTTTAAGTTGGTATTGTACTGCTTTAGATCCAGCCTAGGGATAAGGAATCTATTGCCCTTTTGATGTTGATTGACTACATCTCCCATCAGCCCCATTCAGCATGGGAAATAGTCAAGAATGGTGGCAGTTGTAGTCTAGCAACATGTGAAAGGGTGCAGGCTTCCCATCCTGGATCTATCCCAATGAAGAAGAGATACAGTGAACTCAAAAGCTTGCATACTGCATATTCCTTTGTTGTGTTTTGGTTGGGCTAATAAAAGCATTTGCCTAAGATAGATTTCTAGAATGTTCTTTTTGGATGTCTTTCTGATAGGATAGTTGCATTTGTCTCACTGGGAACTATAGTGTTACAAAGTGCAAACTCTGTAACACATACCTGTATCTTCCCTACATAACCCCAATCTCTGACCAGGCTATGATTGGTTGGCACAGGCAAAATATCACTCAAATAGAGGCCCATAACTCTGTGGGAGAGCACATGCTGGGCTTCCAGGTGATCCCATGGTCAGCCCCTGAGATCTCCAGGGAGAAGGTGGGCAAGAAGCTTGTCCAAAAACCTGGAGAGACATGGTTCATCAATGTAGGCAACACTTGATAGACTAGGGATTCACTTTGGTATAAAATTTCTTTAAGTTCTTCCTATTATGAACTCAGTAATATGTGCTGAGTTGATGTGGGTGGATAAATATGTTCTTTTTTGTGGTCATTGTTCTGTGAAGGTGAAATTCAGACACACACGTCACTACTTGTTGCTGGTTCCCATGAACGATGAACATTCATGTGTGCAAAATGGAACTAGGATTCCATTGTTATCAACCTAACTTTCTGTTTTTCTATATAGCACAGTGAAATCTCACTATAAAGATGGAGCTGTTAAAGCAAAGGTTACTGATGGTTAATGTGTATTTTTTATTCTCCCTCTAGGGCTAGGGAACCTCTCAAAATGCATAGGGCTCCCTGGAGACCTCCTTGTAAGATCTTCCCTGCCTTTTGGTGGAGCATATGCACAGACTGCTAATGCAAAATCAACAACAGAGAAGCACAAACAAAGAGAGAGGAAGATGTGGGACTGGCAAATAAGTGCTTTAAAGGAGTAGATGAGTGTGTTGTATTATGGATTTCACCCCAGGGTATATTCACTCCTTGAGCAAATACAACCAGTGATGGAGAAAAGGATTCACCTTACTCCTTCTCCCACTTTCCTGTGGCTAAAATGTTGGGTCTCTAGGTTTATATAATGAATAAGAATCTGCCTTCTGCCAAGGTACTAATAAAGATGAGGGACACCTACATGTGAAAATGATCTTGATGCCTTAGTAGATCACAAGCTTAGCATGAGTCAACAGAGTGATGCAGCAACAAAGCACACAAACAAACAACCCCCCAATGCTATTCTTGACTGCATCAGCAGAAGTATAGTGTCCTGTTCAAGGGAAGTAATAGTACCACTCTGTTCTGCCTTGGCCCATTCTGGGTGTCACAATTTAAGGAGGATATTGACAAGTGGGAAGGTGTGCAGAGGAGGGCAACCAAGATGATCAAGGATCTGGAAACCAAGCCTTACGAGGAGTGGTTGAGGGAGCCTGGTATGTTTAGCCTGGAAAAGAGGAGACAGAGATCAGATATGATAGCCATCTTCAGATATCATATGATAGCCATCTTCAGATATCACATGGCTGTCACATGGAAGATGGAGCAATCTTGTTTTCTGCTGCTCTGGAGAGTAGAAGCTGGACCAGTTGCTTCAAGCAAAACAAGGGGTGTCAACAGCTCACAGTTTTAGCTACTACAGAACATCAGCTCTCCAATACAGTTCCTGTTACTATCCTGTTACTGTTACAATATTGCTGAACAGAGTATCACCTTGGTTATCTCCAGGTGCTTCTGTACTACCATGGTTAATAAACATTATCTTAGTCTCCAGACCTAAGCATTGGCATATGAAAGTAAGAACCACTAAAACCTATGGGACTTCCTTTTCTAGTAAATACAGTGAAGAGTTTGGGTGGGGTCTACCTAGTTCTCTCTCTTGGCACCTTATTCAGCTGTGGAAGAGGGAAAAAAAGAGCCCCCCAAGTTGCGTAGAGCACATAAATTATCCCACCACTTGCAATTTATTCATTCTCTGTGAGTCGTTTCGTAACCTGCCGCAGGAAGCCTGCAAATTTTACTTTGCATCTGACTATTAAAGTAATTTTGAAGCAAAACACGGAGAGAGGGAATCGTAGAAGTTAGTCTTTTCCACTTAGTCCTCTTTTTTCATCACTCATCTAAAATTGAAATGATGCAAGGAAGGGAGGAGGAAGAATAACAGATTGAAGAGGGAAAGCCTCCAAAATTTCCACTCGTAAGGGGAGGGGAACTTTCCTTTTTTAAAAAACAAAACAAAAACACAAACTTTTTCTGTACAGTTTGTCTCCTCATTTGCTACAATAGTGTCAAAAAGCATCCCATAAACATAGATTGATCGCTGGGTGGATGATATACAGCCGCGGCGAACAAGTGAAACCAACGAGGATTTTTTTCTCCATTTTTTTGCAACTGTTTCCCAAAGCTGTGGGAAATGTGTCATGCATAAGAAGTATGCAATTTTCATGTAATTAGAGGAACAGAAGATGAAAATGAGTTCCATCAGAGCAATCAAGGATGGTAATGTGGTAAGGATTTGTCAGTGCCTGTTTGTTCTGAAAGCAAGAACCCAACAAGTGTTCGGTATTTTATTATATTATTGCCATTATTTGGGGGGCTTTTGTCAGCTGAAGGAAACAAATGGCATTTCACAACAGTCTGCTTGTGACGCGGAAAGTCTATAAACTCCAATAATCTCCCCGCTCCCTCCAAGTCAGATATGGTAGTTTTGAACTTTGGAGCTACAGCTCAAACTTCATAACCCAAATCACTCAATGGGGGGTGAGTATTGATGATGCTAGTACTTGTTGGACTTCCTGGAGTTGCATCATGCTTTGTTCATCTCCATTCAAGTGAAGACTCGGATCCTTCTCTGCCTCAAAAGCCACTCTGAGCATGAGTGTCAGGTGTACAGTATGGTGACAATATTCAGTCCTACCCAGACCACAGACTTGAGGTCTCCTCCTATGAGGAACAAGGCACTACAGGGAGTCAGACACTCCAGAAGATCTCCACACTGCCAATAATACTAGAAGTCTGGAACATCCAATGAAGCCCAACATTGGAAGATTCAAGACAGACAAAAGAAAGTGGAGTAGGGATGTCCGGTGACTTTTTTCAGCCAGAGCATGCCAGAGTGCAGTTCCACCACCTCTTAGGTAGGTGCCATTGTGGACCAGTGCTCCGCCTGCCCACTTCTTGCCTTTGTGTACTTCTGAGAAGCCCAAAACAAGGAATTCAAGTCAAAATGGAAGCTGGCCAGCATGTGCAAGTCTGCCCATTTTTAGATCTATGACTCCACTTAGCTCCTAGCTGCTCCTAGCCAAAATCGGTTTGGGCAAATTCATATTTCCCTTTCTTCAATCCATCTCCCATGTAGCAGCAGTGGGCTTTAAGCCTCCCTGCCAGGCCTCTACTATTGCACCTGCACATGTTTGCATGAGGTCCCTCTGAGCTGCCCTAGCCACCTGCCTGAATTTAAGAGAATGAGGGAGGTGGGACGTACTTATTTGACCTGCACCAGAACCAGCGACACTGGCATCTATTCAGGGCTGCCCCCGAGTTGCCCGAGTTACTGTAACAAAATCCACAGATGTTGGCAAACCACTAGAGAGAGAGGCCCCAAACTGGAGAAAATGCTTTTATGGAGCCCCTACGGGAAGAGGGAGAGATTATCAAAACACCTATTTTGGCTGGTTATTGGGCTCATCAAGGAAATTTGGGGAGGGGGCCATCTTGAATGGTAGTGCCGAAAGACAATCAAGGAGCCCGTTTCCACAGCCATCTGAAGGGAGACATTTGTCACGGTCAAAAGCTATGTTTGTTCTTGTGGAAGTTTGAAAGCTTCAATCTATTTTTTTGAAAGCCAGGTTTGTTTTTAAAATGTGACATAATTTAAAGGAAAGAGAGAAAGAGGATTCTTCAGTTTGGGGATATTTGGAAGAAAGAGAATTACCACTGAGGCCTTTTGGAGGGGAATTCACATGCCCTGAGGTAAATAAATGCTTGTTGTCCAGGACCCAGGTTGTCTGAAAGGCTCTTTAAGGTATTATTTATTACTTGGTTCTGTGGTTTATGCCTGCAGACCTGGCAGTAAATAAACATGCTCAGGGAAGAAAACTCTTCTTAATGTGGTGTAGATGAGATTGAATGTGACTGTTCCAGCCCTGTATGAAAGGCACTGGCCCATTAAATGAATGTGCACAGTTTCATTTTAATGGTGTCACCGGGTACTTTGTTTCTGAAAATGCAAAATTATTGTAATATGTTTTCCTCTTCTGATGAGGGCCCCCAATGACCATGATTTCAGACTTCTCTGCACATAACTGCCCTTGGGTGGTAGTTTCTTTCAGTCCCCTGCTGGGATTAAATGGTCAATCAACAACCACGATTTAATGCTTTCCACTTGTATTCAGTAGGTCTTGTTCATACATTTGCCAGACCAACGAGTCTTTTTGCATGGGGAAGAAAGGGGCATGCTTCCTTCTCCAGCGAAACACACACAGAGATGTGAAATGGGTTATACATGAGGAGGTTCTTCAGTTAGGGGCAGGTAAAAAAAAAATCTATTCAGTTCACATTTAGAGGTAAACATGATGAAGTGCACATTTTCCAAAGCAGTACACAAAACCAAAACCATTTTTTCCCCTGAATTTTGCACAGCATTTCTTCTGCAAAGTCATGTGTGGAAAAATGGATAACTACGTCAGCTGAATTTATGCCACCTGAATTTACACCAACTTGCTTTACGTCAGTTAGCGGTGACATGGTACAAACTTATGGAATTACATGTTGCCCATCAGTGTCTTCCTCTTCTTTGGCAATCGCTCGTAGCCGAGTAAGATTGTCTTCCATAAACATGGTTTTAACAATGAGTCTGTAAGTGACTGTGGAGGCCAATTCTGGATCCACACGTCCTTCCACAGTGGGGACATTGGTTTCCGGGCAGGAGTTGATCACGATGTGGATTTGCCAAGCGTGCCTGCCTCTTAGCATGTTTCTCACTTTCGTCCTGAGTTTGAGTGTCTTCAAAGCCCATGACACCTTTGGTAATGACTGTTCTCCAACTGGAGCGCTTGCAGGCCAGTGTTTCCCAGTTGTCAGTGTTTATACTACATTTTTTTAAAAAGATTTGCCTTGAGACAGTCTTTAAACCTCTTTTGTTAACCACCAGCATTATGCTTTCCATTTTTAAGTTCAGAATACAGTAGTTGCTTCGGAAGACTATGATCAGGCATCCACACAATATGGCCAGTCCAACCAGCCCATCAGTGTAGACCAGAGGTATTCAATGTAATGTCCTCCAAGTATTGTTGGACTCCAGTTTCCATCAGCCCTTGTCCTCATGGCCAGTGGTTGGGGATGATGGAAGTTAGAGTCCATCAATGGTTGGAGGGTGCCATGTTAGTGACCTCTGGTGCAGATGATACTGAGCTGGATGGACCAGTAATCTGACCTTGTGTTAGGCAGTTTCCTATGTTCCAGAACTTCACATAAACATGTGCCATTATTCATGAAGTGGAAATTGCACTTGCCGAGGCAGGGAAGAAGGACCTTGTCATTTTCTATTGTGCAATGTTGGCATCTCTTACTTATTTATCCATTTGTAAAGGGAATGAGAATTTGTACCCTGCCATCTTTTTTTCTGCCCAGCATTTCTGGTTGCTAAGCAGTCCCTTGGTTGCTAAGTCGGATAGAAGCACTTAATTTGCTACATTCTTTTTTTCCCTTTTCTCCTCACACCAGATTTTTAGAAATTGCAGATCTTGTTTAATCAATGTGTAAATTCATGCTTTTGATGTATTTTTCCTAAGAGCAATATTTTGATCATTCTTAATGATACTTAATGAAGTCACCGCATGATTTCTGATTGTACCTAATTAAAGCTTGTGACTTGCATTTCAATGTTATCATCATACAGTTTGAGGTCTATCTGATGAAACTTTACAAGGGCCCAACAAAATTAGGGAGTGTATTTTTTTATTTTTATTTTAAAGATGAGCTTCTCACTATGTCAGCCGGAATCGCGTATTTTAAATTAAATCTAGGTCAAAAGGTGGGTCTCAAACTGCAAGCCCACACACACCAACCCAAAGCCATATGCTGAAGTTGGATGATCTAGAGATTTTGCTTGGAATTGAAACCAGTGAGGAGATCCAGAGGCAGCTAATATACAGCTGCTGGTGAAATACATCCAAGGTGGAATTCTGGCTAGGTATGAGCGCTCTGCTTGGGTAGAACCTCCTGTGAAATTGCAAGGAGACATGCCAAGTTCTGTTGACGTTTCCATCTGGTTTCTGAATGTGACCAGGACAGCACGAGGCCCTTCTAGGACTTTGCACAAAGGCCTGCGGTGACATCATTGCCACATGCCAGCCCCAGCGGATGTCTCCAAAAGGTTGAGAACAGAAGCCACGTTTGTCTGTCTTGGGCCATACCTTCTGATTAAATCCTAGCAACTGCAAGGGAATTGCCTTCCAGTCCCAGAAACCATATGAGAGACAGCTGTGGTGAGAATGTTCTTCCAGCACTGCCCTAGGGTGACATCTGTCACTGTTTTAGGAAAGGACACTGGCATGTTAGAATGATGGTGTTCTCATATGCTCAGAAATGCCATAATGATCTACTGGGTTTCTTCTTTTCCTTCTTTTAATTATTTGGATGCAGTTATGGAGGAGATGTTTCACCACAAACATGTCAAAGTGGTTGAGAAATGTGGCTGGGTGGCCACAGGCTTCTGGGTGGCCACAGTTAGAACACAATGCATTCTGTGATATCCTTGACTGTTTTTTTCCTGTAACTGCAAGAAGCCGTGTGTGTGTGTGTGTGTGTGCGTGCGTGCGCGCGCGCGCCAAGTTCTCAGTAGCTCTCCAACTTCTTTTTTTAATGAATTTAGTGAAGTCAGTGCAGAAAGTTTTCTTTTTTAAACTTTAAGTCACAATAAAGAAAAATTCGGCTAAACATCAGGAAGAATTGTCTGACATTATGAGCTGTTCGAGAGTGGAACAGTACCTTCTGGGAGGGACCTTCTTCCTTGGAGGTTTTTTAAGCAGAGGTTGGATGGCCATCTCTCATGGATGCTTTAGCTGAGATTCCTGCATTGCAGGGGTTGGACTAGATGAGCCTTGGGGGTGGCTTCCCACAATACAATTCTATATTATATTAAACAAGCAAGCAAACAAACAAACAAATGGAAGGACTTCTCTTAAAACCTGAGAGTGCACCAATCTTAATGCTAGGGGTCAGCCTGGCTTCCTGCATTTCAAGTAAAGTTCAGGGGAAGATGTCATGAGGCCACTCTTCTCGTGAAGATTTTTTTGGGGGAGCACATGCTTTGGATGCAGAAGGTCCCAGGTTCCATCACTCACATTCCCAGATAGTGCCGGGAAAGACTTCCTCACTGAAACCCCTGGAGAGCTACAATTGGTCTTTGTAGGCAATACTAAGCTAGAGGGACCCAAGATCTAACTTAGTGTAAGCAGTGGTGGAGCTTCATGCTCTGGCACCAGGTGGGGGGGGAGAACAGGTGGGGGTGAGGCTGGCATGCTGGCCACAGGGGCGCGGCACGCATGCCCAGCATGGGCGGGGCGCAGCCGTGATGGCACTCCACTGGGATCACATTGTCGCGGACGGTGCGCTTCCCCCCACATTCCTTTTCCTCTGCCAATGAGTGTAAGGTTGTTGTTTTTTAAAATATTCCTGTATGTATTCTGATGAAGAAGCACAGGAAGATGGCAAGGCTGCAGAGCCCTTGGAAAATGTTTAGGGGGGGAGGGAGGGGGAAGAAGAAGAAGAAGAAGAAGAAGAAGAAGAAGAAGAAGAAGAAGAAGAAGAAGAAGAAGAAGAAGAAGAAGAAGAAGAGAGAGAGGAGGAGGAGGAGGAGGAGGAGGAGGAGGAGGAGGAGGAGGAGGAGGAGGAGGAGGAGGAGGAGGAGGAGGAGGAGGAGGAGGAGTTTGGATTTGATATCCCGCTTTATCACTACCCGAAGGAGTCTCAAAGTGGCTAACATTCTCCTTTCCCTTCCTCCCCACAACAAACACTCTGTGAGGTGTGTGGGGCTGGGAGACTTCAAAGAAGTGTGACTAGCCCAAGGTCACCCAGCAGCTGCATGTGGAGGAGCGGAGACGCGAACCTGGTTCACCAGATTACGAGTCTACCGCTCTTAACCACTACACTGGGAGGGAGGGAGGGAGGGAGGGAGGGAGGGAGGGAGGGAGAGAGAGAGAGAGAGAGAGAGAGAGAGAGAGAGAGAGAGAGAGAGAGAGAGAGAGAGAGAGAGAGAGAGAGAGAGAGAGCACCCTTGGCCATGACACAACTATAAGGTAAATTCAATCCTGCATGGACCAGAATGATAAAGAAACTGTAAATAAACTCTAAAGCACCTGTGGAACCAGACATCACAGGACTACAACCCCCAACATCCCATGCTGGCTGGGGCTGATGGGAGTTGCAGTCCAACAACATCTGCTGGGACATAGGTTCCCCCATCCATGTTCTATACAGTAACAGGGCTGGGGGACACCTGTCCCTGCCAGATATTACTGGCTATTCTTTCTGGGGCTGACAAGAATTGTAGTTCAGCAACATCAAAGGGGAGCAGAGGTTCTCCATGCCTGACATAGCTGTATGAAGGAAATTCCCTTTCCTTGGAAAGCAACCTGCAAATGATTCAGGAAAACCCCAGCCTCTTTTGCAGGGGAAGAAAACAGATGAGAAATTAGCAGAGCAATCTTGTCACTGCATTCAGCAGGACCTTCAGCAGAAGACAATGTGGGAGACTTAACAGGGTCAAAGTCTGGATGAAGGAGAAGACTTAGGCCCTCCATCTTGATCCCATCACTGGCACATGGTTCCCTGGAGTGACATTGGGATGAAACCCCACCACTCCCATAACATGTGAGCAGCTCCTTCCTTTGAGGAAAGAAGATAGGCCCTGATAGCAGATATTTTGAACTTTTTGATGTTTCTAGCGGCTTTGACATGACTGTCAAACCCATCCTTCGTACTCCCCACCCCTCCTCCTATGCTCTCTAGAGCAAAGCCACAGCAGCTAATGACAATCATCGTAGCAGGCAGAGGACACAGCAGGAGCCCGCAAAAATAAATCTATTACTCAAGACAAAAAAATAAGCCACACAGCTAAGCTGTCGGACTCGTTAATGTCTCAATCGGCTGTATCCCCTACAGAATTCTGAATTTCAATTAGGAAAACAAAAGACAAGGAAAGAAAGAGGGTGGGGGGGGGAGGGAGAGTGAAGACTAGATGGTAGTGTCAGGGAAAGATTTCAAAGAACGACATATTTCCATTTCTCAAGGTCCGCATGTCCATTCCCATTGGTGCAGGCAAGTGATCCAGGGAGTGTAAAACAACGTTTGGGATTTCGTGGGTGTCGTTTAGGGATGGTTTGATTTGTGTGTGAGAGAGAGACGGGCTAGAACAGAGACAGGGAATCTATTTAAGCCAGAGAGCCAAATTCAATCATGGGTGATGGGTATGACCAGAGGCAAAAGTGGGCAAGGCAATGGATGTGACTTTCACCTTTGCACAGTAGGCTGCATTCCGACCACATGAAAGGTGGATGTTTCCACAAGGGATGCTGTGCGCCTGCTCTCCCAGAATGATGAGGAGAATTGGGGAGTTTCAGGGAAGAGCTGTTTGGCAGTAGAATGGTGTTGGATAGTGTGCTATTGGCAAGGCACCACAAATTGGATCAATGCTTGCAAGGTACTCTGAGCTGCCCCAGTGCTTCCAGAGTTCCCAGAGTTCTGGGGGGGGGGCAAAAAATTCCCTGCATAAAGAAATCTAGATATAACTACCTTCAATTTGTCAGGCTTAATCCACTCTGGAATGGCTGCTATTCCTGCAAATTTCATAATAGAAACATAGAGTTGGAAGAGACACCAAAGGTCAGGCATCCCCAAACTGCGGCCCTCCAGATGTTTTGGCCTACAACTCCCATGATCCCTAGCTAACAGGACCAGTGGTCGGGGAAGATGGGAATTGTAGTCCAAGACATCTGGAGGGCCCAAGTTTGGGGATGCCTGCCAAAGGTCAACAAGTCCAACCATATGCAATGCAGGAATCTCAACTATTGCATGCATGGCAGATGGCCATCTAACCTCTGCTTGAGAACCTCTAGTGAAGGAGAGTCCACCATCTCCAAAAAGCTCCTACTGTCAGAAGTTCTTCCTTTGTCAGAATCTCCTTTCCTGTAAATTGAAGCCATTGGTTCGAGTCCTACCCGCCAGAGTACAAGAAAACACAATAGGCGATTTTTACTAACCATCAGGAAGAACTTTCTGATTGTAACAGCTTTTCAACAGTGGAATATTCTGCCTCTGAAGGTGATGGAGCCTCTTTCATTGGAGGTTTTTCCACAGAGGTTGGACGGTCATCTGTCATGGATGCTTCAGTTGTGATTCCTGCATTGCAGCAGCTTTGACTAGATGACACTTGGGGTCCCTCCCAACTCTACAATTCAATGATTCTATGACTGACCTCACTCAAATGCAGCAGGCTGCACAATTTTTTTGATGTCAACTTATCCAGCACATGATCACTGGTTGTCTTGAATAAATTGAAGTAGAATAAAGCAAGTCGGAGGGGGAATGATTGTCAAAGCACAAGGGAACAATGGAAACTTGGAATTCAATGAATATGAACTCTGTATAGGCAGGAGAAAATGAAGAATTAATAATGTTTTAAGGGGCAGCTACTTTTCAGGTGAGCATCAAATTTGGAGAACATTTATCTCCGTTTTCTTTGTTTAGGGCTGTTTTCACATTTAAATCTATCAGTCTATCTATCGTCTATCTATCTATCTATCTATCTATCTATCTATCTATCATCTATCTATCTATCTATCTATCTATCTATCTATCTATCTATCTATCTATCATCATCTATCTATCATCTATCTGTCTATCAACTATCTCTATCTATCTATCTATCTATCTATCTATCTATCTATCTATCTATCTATCTATCATCTATTCCTGGAGCACACCCACACCCTGAATCCCAACTCTGGTTCATAAAATATCTGGTCATACTGGAGCAATATCAGACAAGAGGAGAAGGAGCTGAGCCAGGCAGCTCCTGTTCCAGCAGAGCCACGTCTGTGAATGGGGCTGCCCATTGCCTTGACAATCTATTCTATTTATCAAGCAATTTTAAACGAAAAAGTAACTACAGGAAGCCCATCTGGAGTGGCAGCAGCAGAGGAAAAAAATGAGCGCGCACAATGAGCTCTCCCTCTCCCTCTCTCATACTGTGTTCTCTAAGCCTGAGGTCCAGACCCCAGGCAAAATGTTTCAGGCTTCCTACTCATTAACTTATGAGCCTCTTTAAAGGCAGAAGTCCAGGCTGTGCCAAGCATATGCCGAGGTCGTAATGAAGACAAATGTCCACTTGGAGCTGAGTTCAGACCATGGAATTCATTTCGTGCTGGATCTTTTATCGCCATCTAATTAGAGTGACATTTGGTCAGTCTCGTTAGGTCGGGATTCAAACCAGGGCCCTGGAGGTGAGCATCGAATAAATCCTCTCCTCCAAAGTTGTTAGTTTTTGTTTTTTTTAACTGTTGCTCTTTTTTTTAATCCTTCTTTCCTGATGGGTCTTGTTATTTTACCTTACAGAACTCTGGGAAGGAGATCTATAACTCTTCCAAATATCTTGTGTTTTTAATTGTTTAAGCTTCTCAGCATGACCCTGTTGACTCTAGCTTCTTGCACTAGGAATATCATTGGGGGGAGGGGGGCAAGTTACATACTGTAGCAGAACGTGGCACAGGGTGAATTGAATTAACTGGTTGTTTGCTGTGGTCATTATTCTTTTCTTATTATTAATTTGTAACACTTGGAACCGGATAAAGCAAAATAAAAGCAAAGCAAAACTGCATTGTTGCATTTTTTAAAATTATTCTATCTTGATTGAGCTTACTTTTTAGTATAGATAGATAGATAAATAGATGATAGATGATAGATGATAGATAGATAGATAGATAGATAGATAGATAGATAGATAGATAGATGATAGATAGATAGATAGATAGAATCATTATATTTTAGCACCCCAGGAAGGACATCTATAACTTCACCAAATATATTGGTTTGTTTTATTTAATTCTTATGTTTTAAGCTTCTCTGCATGACACTGTTGATTCTTGCTCCTTGGGCTAATAGACATAAAGTGAACTGAATCAAGTTGCTTTTCATTGTATGGGTTGATCATTATCACTACTGTCATCATCTTCTGGTCAAGGATTATGGGACTATTAGGATCCAAATGGCAGGGCAAATAAAATAAAATAGGGAATAGCAATGGGCGTCTGCTTTAGGTTGCAATCCAAACCCTCTGCTGAGGCTCTGCAGAGTGACAGAGCTACCACTGTTATCTGCAACCCGGGCACTCACAGGGACAGAAGGTGTGGCAACGGGGAGCAGGCAGGTTGGAACCAATCCCTGAACCAGTTTCAGGCTTCTTCAGGACGCAGTTCCAGATCAGGCTCAATGCCAGCAGGCACTGGCTGTGACAGGAGCTCAGGATCTAGTGGGCTCTCCCTGCCCTCAGAACATCTCATTCTGAGGCTATCTGCTGAGCTCCGCCAAAGCAGTCTTAGCAATGGCGTTATAACATCACAACTAGGAGAGCTTTTACAGCCCTCTACCTAATCTTTTTCAAATAGCTATGATATTCATTATTTGAACTGTCTCATAGGATTAGCTAACCTTTGGTTTAAACAAAATTAGAGTCTTATTTTGGGGGATTTTTACCCCAGACTGCGGTGTAGCTTTCAGTTCTTTTCAGAGTCTACAGTTCCTGTCTAGTTTTTGATAAGAAAACCTCAGCCCCTAAATATTTTCCTTCTGAGGAAACAGATAGAGATTTTCCAGTGAAACGAGTGACTCAGCTGGCACCTCATCAAGGTTTACTTTATTTAGAGGTTTCTTTGAGAAATTTGTGTTTTTTCTATATCAAGGTTTCTTTAGGGAGATTTAAGCTAATTTTGCTTTTTTGAACAATTGTTAGTTTAGTTTTAGTATTATTCACTTCATCAATATCTTGTTTCAGGGATTTATCACGGTTTTGTTTTGATTTTGCGCTGATTACATATTCCTATGATTGTGTTTTTTGCCATTTTGAGCTCCGCCAAAATGGGCGGAACTTCCAACTGCATGCACATTTAAAATGTGGATGCGGGAGGCTAAGCAGCACTCTGTTGGAGACAGGAGTCTGGCTGAGCCAGCACAACTGAGTGGAGGGATGTCTCCACTCAAGCCAACACACAATCACCTACACACCAGGCCAGTGTAAGGTGTGTGTGTGTTTTTTTTAATTATTATTTTATTATTATTCATTAAATTTGTATACCATCCTATAGCCACAGGTCCAGACCCTCCAAGTGTCCCTATTTTCCAGGGACACTCCTGGATTTACAGAATTCGTCTTGGTTTCTAATTTGACTCCAGAAAGTCCTGCTTTTTCTTAGGACATCCCTATTTTCATCGGAGAAATGTTGGAGGGTATGGAGTTATTCAACCCCAAGTCAAGGAGATAAGTAGCTACACAACATTTAGAAGATATCTGAAGGCAGCCCTGTATAGGGAAGGTTTTAAATGTTTAATGTTTTATTATATCTTTATGTATGTTGGAAGCTGCCCAGCGTATAACATAATATTGTTATGATGATGATGGAATAGGGTGTCTCTATTTTCAACAGAGGGCATGCAGGTCTCAAGGTGGTTCTCAACAAAAAATCACAATATAAAAACACAAAATACATAATAATAATAATAAAAAGAAGAACAAGAACAATCCAATAAGCCCCCCTCCTCAACACATTTTAAAAGGGCATGGGTGTCATTCAGCCAAAGGCCTGGTTGAAGAGGAATGTTTTTGCCTGGTACCTCAAGGTGTATAATGAAGACATCAGGTGCACAGCTTGGGAGTCATTTTGGACTCACAGCTGTCCATGGAGGCACAGGTTAATTCTTCTTCTTTTTTTAAAAAAAAATTAAAATAAACTTTATTAAGATTTGAATTAAAACATACATCAAAATTAAATCATACTAAATATATATAACATAATACTAATAATATATACAACATTCAACTATAAATTCCAAATTCTAAATTAAATATCACATATAACATATCAATCTCTCAAGTTTGTGACTTCCCCTTGTCTGTACCTCAGTTACCTCAATTTCTTTCTAGATACTATAATGAATTGAAAAAGATGTTTAAAAACACATTTTTGAAAAAACCGGAAGCCTTTTTGCTTGGAATAATTGGGGAAGAAATTCCCAAGGATGATGTTAATCTGTTTATGTATGCCACCACAGCTGCTAGGATTCTAATAGCAAAATATTGGAAAAAAGAGGAATTGCCTTCGATACAGGAATGGCAAATGAAAATGATGGACTATATGGAATTGGCAGAATTGACAGGAAGACTCCGGGACCAGACAAATGATAAAGTTTTAAAAGATTGGAAGAAATTTAAAACGTATATAGGGAATGTATTTGACAATTAGAGTTTGAATATCCAGGAAAATAAAGAGGTTAAGGCATTAGGGAGATAATAGAAGATTGAAAGTTAGAAATTAGGGTAGATGATATGAAGATGAATTAACTTTGAAGTGTTAAAGGGATTACATGATGGATAAGGAAGATGATTTAGAAACTGCTATAGAAGTTTATAAAAATGAAAATCAGATAGTAGGGAATTGGGGAAGCCGGAAGACAATGAATATCAAAATGGTTGAGAAATGATATATTTTTTTTTTGTTATATATTGTTTGATGTGTGTATTTTTGTATTTTGTATTTTGATGTTTTTTGTATGTTTGTATTTAGTATTTTGTATGTTTGTTGATAAAATTAATAAAAAATATATTAAAAAAATTTCTTTCTAGATACTGCTTCCCTTTACATACTATGTCCACCTTAATGTCCATACTATTAACCTGTGTGAAGTAAAAAAAAAAAGGCAAAGGTTAATTCTGTGTCCAGGGCGGCTGTTTATCAGCTCCATCTGGTACGTAGGCTGAGACCCTACCTGCCCACAAACTGTCTCACCAGAGTGGTGCATGCTCTAGTTATCTCCTGCTTGGACTGCTGCAATGCGCTCTACGTGGGGCTACCTTTGAAGGTGACCCGGAAACTGCAATTAATCCAGAATGCGGCAGCTAGATTGGTGACTGGGAGTGGCCGCCGAGACCACGTAACACCGGTCCTAAGAGACCTACATTGGCTCCCAGTACGTTTCCGAGCACATTTCAAAGTGTTGGTGCTGACCTTTAAAGCCCTGAACGACCTCGGTCCTGTATACTTGAAGGAGCATCTCCACCCCCATCGTTCAGCCCGGACACTGAGATCCAGCGCCGAGGGCCTTCTGGCGGTTCCCTCACTGCAAGAAGCAAAGCAACAGGGAACCAGGCAGAGGGCCTTTTCGGTAGTGGCGCCCGCCCTGTGGAACGCCATCCAATCGGAGGTCAAGGATATAAGTCTGTGATATTTTAATGTATTTTGGTATTTGTTGGAAGGTGCCCAGAGTGGCGGGGGAAACCCAGCCAGATGGGCGGGGTATTAATAATAATAATAATAATAATAATAATAATAATAATAATCAGTTGAAGCTCCCTGGGGAGTGCATTCTACAAATGGGGAACCACTGCAGAAAAGGCACATTCTTGTGTTGCCTCCCTCCAGACCTCTAGTGGAGGAGGAACATAAAGAAAAGCCACCAGGTCGGTTCATATGAAGAGAGACAGTCCTTCGGGTATTTTGGTCCTCAACCGTTTAAGGTATTAGATCGCATTCTTTTTTCTAAAAAAGTAAAATAAAATGTGTAGCATCCACAGTGATAAGGGAACTGGTGATGACAAAGAAACATGGGCTATTCCTTGTTTATGAAACTACAGTATCTGAAGGATGAATTGTGGGGTTTTTGAATCAGATTGTCAACATCAGCATTCAGCTTATTGAATTAATATTTCAGAGCGTTATTTGAGATTCAAGACAAATATGCTTTATGAGGAATCTATAGTGTTCCCTGACATTTTGCTGCCTCTGTCAAAACAGATTTGCTTCCCAAATTTGCTGCAGATCACCTCACAGACAGATGGCATATAAATTTAATAATTTTCGGAGACCCACCACTTGCCATTTAAATAGCCTCTTGACTATGGGAGGGGGCTGCAGTATAAGCTAATCTTCCCCAGCAGGAACTGTTCTGATTTGCACCTACTCTTCTAATACTGGAGTGATGTTTTTGCAGTTTTTGCGGGGTATGTATTGGGCCAATTAAGGCTGCATACAGGAAATCATATGCTGTGGACCAAAGCTCTTCTTACCCTCTGGAGGAACAGGAAGTGCTCAGATCATGGGTGAGCCCCATGTGATTTTCTGCATTACTGAAGTTGCAAATGCATCACTGATATTTTCAGCGCAGGTTCTAGAAGATCGCAGGCCGCAGAGGATTGTGACATTCCTTGAGAAGCCTTCAAATTTCTGGTGCTTGAGTGGGCTGAGATCAGTGGAAAGACATGGCACAAAACCTGCCCTCTTTGTTGCAGAAGGGGGCAGATGCAGAGCACCTTGGTGTAGGGGAAGGGCTGAAATTTTCTGAGAAGTAAGAGCTGTTTGACAATGGAACTGTCTCCCCCGGGATGTTGTGGAGTCTCCTTCCTTGAGGGTTTTAAAGCTGAGATTGGATGGCCGTCTGTCATGGATGCTTTAGCCGAGATTCCTGCCAACTCTACAAGTCTATGAATCTATGAGAATAAGGCCCTGCCTTTGGATAGATATGGTTGCAAGAGAGGGTCTCAAGTCTCTTCTCTGTCTATGATTTTAAAAGCTGAGCCAAATCCACTGGTCACTTGCTATCATTTATACCAGGACTGCTCCCCTAAATGGTAAAGGTAAAGGGACCCCTGACCATTAGTTGCGCACTCATCTCGCATTATTGGCCGAGGGAGCCGGCGTACAGCTTCCAGGTCATGTGACCAGCATGACAAAGCTGCTTCTGTCAAACCAGAGCAGCACACGAAAATGCCGTTTACCTTCCCTATTTATCTACTTGCACTTTGACGTGCTTTCGAACTGCTAGGTTGGCAGGAGCTGGGACCGAGCAACGGGAGCTCACCCCATTGCAGGGATTCGAACCGCCAACCTTCTGATCAGCAAGCCCTAGGCTCTGTGGTTTAACCCACAGCGCCACCTGCATCCCTCCCCTAAATGGAGGACATGATATTGGCTACTCCTAATTTATACAATGGGGTGTGCCCCCTCCCCAATAAATTCCACATGCCTTATCAGAATGTCACTTACTTGGAAATTTTTCCAGTGCAAGGACCTCTGAATGCATCCAGAACATTTTGCCCTAGGCAAAATTCAGCTTTGAAATCCCACTGGAAATTTAAGTGAAAAGGCTAAACTGTGGCTCTTTGCAATGTTCCCCTTCCCCTGTATTAAATTAGTCATTTAGTGCATTATTCCCCTTATCAGTTATTTGTTCTGCTGACTTATGGGAGAAACAGAAATTGGTGTAACAAATTTGCCCTTTGAACAGGTTTATTATTGCATTATTCCTTTATGGGGTCTGCAACGTAATTGCACAAAATGATGTTGTAAATCCCCACCGGAAATGATTGTCGCGCTCCAGCCCAGCGCCCGATGTCTAGAGGACACACACGGTATGTTTCCCCTTGTCTGCTATTCCTAGGATCTCCTGCATGTTCTTCTCTGTGCAATAGAGGACGAAGCAAACAGGGGACAAAGATTAACTGATCTGAATGGCAAGAAGGAGAGAATAATTTTTTGAAAAGAAGCCAACAGATTCTTCGAGCAAAACGAACTACCGGCAAAACATTTTGTTCACAACAAAGGTTGAATCAAAACCCTATTCCCCCAGCATATGAATTAGAAGAACAATTGTGTGATTATGATTAAAAAAAGAGAGCATTACATTTTATGTTCTGCTATAATTGGTATTTATGACAATTTATGTAAACAGTAATGAAGCCTATGTGATTTTTGCGGGGAAATTGCATTATGACGCCAATGATCGTTACTGTTAATTTTCCTGAAGATGATGGCAATCAGCAGGCATAGTTTCATTGTAAATAGGTTAATTTAAAATTCAAACACTGCTGGTATTTTGAAATGAGTTCACATTTTATTTCTGAAAGTCAAGGATGTCAGGGGCAGAGGTGGGGGTTGGCATACGGAAATTTGCACCAGGAACTATGACGGGGGGGGGGGAGAAAGAATGAAAAGTTGGTTTTGCATGGTAAAAGAGGTGTGTGGTTCAGGAGTGGCAGATTCTCAGTGAAATGCCTTCAGGCCCTGGATTGACTCCACCCACTCGGGCTGCCTGTTAAATTCTTAAAGATGTGACAGAGTATAGGAGCATTTCCTCGTCCAGTTTATTCTTAAGAATATAAGAGGAACCTGCTGGATCAGACTAGCTACCCATCTAGTGCAGCGTTCCTTTCATATAGTGCCCAAACAAATACTTATGGGAAGCTCGCAACAATGCTCCCCCCCCCAACACACAGTGGCAGACTTTGAGCTCTCAAATTTCAGTGGTGCCCTGTGTGACACTAACATTTGGCACACCCCCACACACCTCTCACTCGCTGTTCTACAGCATTGCTGTAGTGCCAACATGAATAAAATATTGTGAATGCCTAGGTAAGCCCTGCCCCACATAGTTGATCACATGACACGGTGCACACAAACACCAGTTGAATGGCAGTGCCCATCAACTTGAAGGGGGGACTGCCCCCCTCAGATATTTTATGGGGGGGGAGTGAAGTTCCCACTGCCCCTATGCCTACAGCAGAGTGCCCAGTGTGTCTGAACTGGTCAGCTTCCCTAAAGCCACTTCTGCCTCTTGTGAGTTCCAGCAATTGCTATTGGAAATAGGATTCCCATCTGCCCTGTATAACACAGCATTGCCTCATATTTCAGTGTAAAATGCTATGCCCTGAATTGATACAGTTTTGTCCTGTATTTCAGGTCTTCCCTCTCTTTCTGCCAAGTTAAGAATCCTCTCTAAATGCATGTGTTTGAAAGGATGTGTGAAAGGTAATGTCAGACATATTTTCTTAAAAAAAACACACACACAAAAACGTGTGTCACGGTCCGGTCGGCGGACGGTTGAAGCCCTGACTGAGGACGTCAGGACCAGAGGCAAGATGGTGATGTAGAAGCAGGAGCAGGTGCAGGGCTGAGGGTCCAGCAGCAGGCAGTCACAGGGTCAAGGAGCAAGGCAGAGGTGAAGGTCTGGGAGTCAAGGAGCAAGGCGTCAGCAAGGCAAAGATCCAAGGGTCGAGGATCAAGGCATCGGCAAGGCAAGGGTCCAAGGAGCGAGAGGCCAGAGGCAACCAGGCAGGGATAGCGTTGCTGTGGCAAAGAGCTGAAGGGAAATGCTGAGCTTTTATCCCTCCCAGCTCCTGCCACCAGGTGCAGTGAGGTATCAAGTGGCCTCACCTGAGTGGCCACTCCTTGCTTCTCCAGCACAAGCTGAGGCAGGCCCCAGTCCTGCAAAGCACTACAGGCCCCAGAGCCTGACTCCTGCCCATACTCCTGACAACGTGCATCTGTGTGTTCGTGTGTGGGGGAGAGAGACAAATTCCAGAGCCATCCTGTTAGTCTGCAATAAATTGTAATGGATTGCTTTGAAGTAACTTCAGCACCAGATGAAAAAACAAAAAACAAATGCCCCCCCCCAACTGTCCTGCCCCCACCTTGTTCTGTATTTTGCCGGAACCAAGGAGGCAATCCTATTTGGAAGCCTGCTGTGTCTGACAGTGAAAGGATGACATAGAAGACATCAGGTTTTGTAAGCACTGATAGCCTTGCTTTTGTAACAAGGCCTTCTTCAGTTTTGGCTTTTTCATGCATCCTAGGTTATTCTTTGGTCTTGACCTCTGGTCCTTAACACCTGGTTTCTCCCATGGAGTCTCATTCCTGGCTAACCTCAAGCTGTTTTTCACAATCCAGTCCTGGCAGTGTAGGACTTTTAGAATGTTGAAATATCAGAAGCCTCGGTTGGGCTGGGATATGCTTGTTGGTAGGAAACTTCTTTAGGATGATGAGGTAAGGAAATATGAGGGTGCAAGCAAGTTATTGCAACTCATGCCCACTTAGTTGTGGTGTGTTCTGTGAAATGGTAAATATATGTATTCACTTCTCCATAGCAATATATGAAGAGTCACAGGTTCCCTACCCCGTTCTGAAGAGTGCTAAAAACTTAATAAGCACCTCTGCTGGGTCAGGACATTGGCCCATCCAGTCCCCCATCCTGTTCTCACATTGACCAACCAGATGTCCTCAAGAAACCAGCACAGGAACTTCCTTCTCCCTTCTCATGGTTTCCAGCAACTGGTGTTTGGAAGCATTATAGTACTTCCAACTGTGGAGGCAGAGCATAGCCAACTGTTATGTACCGAGCTGAATCATAGAACAATAGGATCCAGAATCAGTAGTCTGATTGGTCCGCAGGAGCCACCCAATCCAACTCCAGGTGGAAGTGAATCTGCAACCTGATTGGCCTGCAGGAGCAGCCAATCAGGCTGCTGGCTAAAGTCAATCCACAAACTGATTGGCCCACAGGTGTAGCCCTGAAGTAGCCTATCACGCAAAGCCCATTGTGTAAATAATGTATATAAGCAGATGGTTTTGGGAAAAGGGCATTATTCTCTTCTTCTCCTTGATGACTACGAGCTGAATAAAGAGGGTGAAATTCACTCTCGACTCTGAGTATATTTCACCAACACAGCTATCAGCCACTGGTAGGCCCCTCTTCCATGAATTTGTCTAAGCATACTGTAAAGCCATTCAAGTTTGCCTCCATAACTGTTTCCTGTGGAAGTGTGTTCCCTAGATTAACTGTGTGCTGTATAAATAAATACTTTCCTTCATCTGTCCTGAATCTTCCAACATTTAGCTTCCTTAGATGTCCATGATCTCTGGTGTTATGAGAGAAGGGGGGGGGGACCTTTCATCGAAGTGCTTTCTCCATGCCAGGCATAATTTTAGAAACTTCTGTCATGTTGCCTCTTACCTTTTCTGTAAACTAAAACGTCCCAGAGGCTTTTTCCTCATGGGGTGTGTGTGTCTCTCCATCCTCCTGCTCACTTTGGCTGCCCTCGTGCACATGCCATTTCCCTTGCAGAAGTTTGCTCGGCGCTCTTTCCCTCTCCTTAGCTTCATTTGAACAGGAGCCACTATAAATGATACATTTCACCATAAAATAGATGGAGGACGAAAGAGCTGGGGAGCCAGCTCCGCTGAACGGCAGTGATGCCACCTTCTACATATCTTCGGTACAAGGTTGCTTTCAAGGACGACATTAACAACTTGTTCGCAATCTAATGACACATTTAGATTAGAGTTTGCAATGTACATAGCCATTCACCCCCCCTCCCTCCCGCTCATTGCCAGATAAGATGTCTGATAAGAACATCTCCAGTAACCTTTCAGAATTCATTTATTTTTGGAGAACTAAAATAATAAAATGCCAAATGAATTAAGAATGATATTTCTCATAATATCAAGTGAAGACAATTTAAATGGCCCATATGCACAAGTTTACTCATAATGAATGATCTGTTCATTAGGGAGTGGGAGTGGTAGCAGAGGGACCTGGGAAGAAACAATATTTGCTTATTTATGTTGTGGCCTTGATGTGGGGAATTGTACGAAGAGGAAATATGCAGCATTACGGAAACCTGTTGCAATGATGGTTACTGGGACCAAGAGTACATTATGGAAGGATACCGCACGTTGGATACTTATGTGGTCAGAGGTGGAGCTTAGAGGTAAGACACAGATAGGAAAAAGTCCCTAGTTAAACTGTGGAAATTACTACCATAGAATCATAAAATTGTAGAGTTGGAAGGGATCCCCAAGAGTCATCTAGTCCAACCCCCTGCAATGCAGGAAACACAGCTAAAGAGTCATATATCTTTCCAATGAGGCAATTCTATGATTATATGAGAGATGGCCATCCAACCTGTATTTAAAAGGCTTCGGATGAAGAGGAGTCAACCACCTTCTGAGACGCTGTCATGGCTACCAACCAAAATGGCTTTAAAAGAGGGTTAGACAAATTCATGGATGGCCCCCATCTGTACTATACATGCAAAGCAGTATCATGCCACTTTAAACAACCATGGCTTCCCCTAAAGAATACCGGGAACGATAGTTATTTTTTTCTGAGTTTTTTTTCTGAGAGTGGCTAGGAGACACCTATGCACCTCACAGAGCTACAATTCCCGAAATTCCATTTGGAAGAGGGATTGAATGTCAAACTAGTCTGGAAATTGTAGCAGGTGGGACCGGAAAATACGCTCATGGCTTCTCCCAAAGAATCCTGGGAGGTGTAGTTTGTTAAGGTTGCTGAGAGTTGTTAGATGCCCCCCTTTCCTCTCACAGAGCTACAGCCATAGAACTCTTGACTGTTTAAAGTGGTATTTGTTTATTCATATATATATATTACCATATATTCCAGTGTATAAGACGACCCGGCGTATAAGACGACCCCCGACTTTTGAAAAGATTTTCCTGGGTTAAAAAGTAGTCTTATACACAGGAATATACAGTACTGCATAACATTTATATACTGCTATAATACAGCCTTAAATGTCTAGTCCAGTTGAGGATGAATATATATATCCATAAATGAACAAACCTAGGCTTCCTATTACAGAGATGAAAGTGATCACTTCAGCTAATGGTGGCAGCCCCTGGATATTCTTCCTGAGCCTCCCAGCCATTTCCTTCTAATACATCATGCCCTGCTCTGTGTTTGGTGAGAGACGCTGTCCCATCATCACCGGTGCTGAAATAAGTTTCAACTGACAATCCAGTTAGCTTCTGCATGCAATACCACCTTGTCCTGAACCACAGGGAGGCAAATGCCTTGGGCTGTCCCTGCCGCTGGGTTCCAGCTGGATGAAAACAATAACTCTACAGTCTGCTTTTGCTCTCAAGTCTGTCTTATGGACTTACATGGACATCTAGTTATCCACTTTGGGGAAGAGGGTCATGGGCTATCTGGAATCATGGAATTGTAGAGTTGGGTCATTTAGACCAAACCCCTGCAGTGCAGGAATCTCAACTAAAGCATCCATGACAGTTGACCACCCAACCTCTCCTTTCAAAACCCCAAGGAAGGAGAGCGCACAAACTTCCAAAGGAGTTTTCCCCAGTGTTGAGCAGTTCTATGCTGTTAAATTTTTCTATTTCTCTGTGCCATCTCTGTGGCCGCCAAGGTGGTAGGCGGCCTTTCTTTGGAACATTCCCAGTGATGAGAAATATTCAGTCCTTTGGCCAAAGAGGAGCGGGAAGATGAAAATAAATGCCTGTGCCATTTGCAAAGCTGTGTTTGCTTTGCATAAAGTTCCAGGCTTGTGGAAATAACCGAAACTCACCCCTTCAGGTCTGTGTGGCAGAGCATTGTGAACTTGCATATGGTTTCCCTACAGGTCCATGGGGATAAACCCTCCAATTAAGCAGAGAAACGCTTTTCAAAAGGAAAGGACTTTCTTTTCTATCTGTGCCCCAGTTTCATTACTGCTGTTGCAATGTCAATATTCTTTCACGAATGGAAAACAAGAGACATATGGGGAAGATCACTGTGAAGCACACAAAGATGCACTGATGTGTGGATGTTTTAGAGGGGAAATGGGGTTGTGTCTGCCCACAACAGCAACACACTCACAGGAGCGGCGGTTATAGGTTTGCAGACATATGCATTTTCTTCAACTGAAATCAGTGGAATTTAAAAGAGGTTAGACTGTTGCCCATTGTGCTTGCTGTGTCTAAATTGCTGTATCTACATCAGGGATGAATGGATCAGTCTATTTCCATTTCATGTCAGTTTCATCTCTACTGCATTCTATTCCCTCCTCCATTCTTTTCACAGATTTAAACACACACACAAAATGCATTTATATGGTATATTCTTTCTCCCAAAGTACATATCTTGCACACATTATTTCCTTAAAATGCACATTTTTAAATTCTTTTTCATCCACCCCCTCAAAAAAAAAAGAAATAAAACATTTTAGGGAGATTTAAATGTTTAACACCTACATGAAATGACTAAGAGGGCTCATCCAGCATTTTGGGGTATGTTCTCAGCTATACGCTAATGACACATAGGTCTACTTCTCCTTTACATCTGTAGATGTGGCAGTCATAGGAGTTGACTCCTAGGGGCTGGGGTCCCTACAGCCCCCCAATGAAATATTTGAGGGGGTGCCCCCTCAAGTTGATGGCCATTGACATTCAAGTGGTGTGTGTTTGTACCCCCATATTTTAATCAAGTTGGCATTCGTGGTAGCAGTTGACGTTTTGGACTGTTGTCTTGCTTTGGTAATAGACTGGATGAGGGCCAATAAACTGAAACTCAACCTAGATAAGACTGAGGAACTATTAATGGGTGGTTCCCTAGACTGGATGGGTGGGCGGTGACCTGCTGATGATTTGGTTAAATTCCTTCTGAAGAAGTAGATATGCAGCTTGGAGGAACTACTGCATCCATTGCTGTCACTTGAGGGTCAGGTGGTCTTGGTGGCATGGAATGCCTTCTATCGCCTTTGGCTGGTGGCCCAGCTGCCCAAGTTAGGGATAGCCTAACTTCTGTTGTCTGTGTTCTGATTACCACTGGATCAGGCCAGTGGTGGAGTTTCATGCTCTGGCACCGGGGGGAGCAGGCGGGGCATGGCTGGCATGTGTCCTAGGGGCATGCTGCACATCCTGGGGGCATGGCACACTGCCCACAGGGGTGTGGCACATGTCCTGGGACGCGGCATGCTGCCCGTAGAGGCGTGGCATGTGTCCTGGGGGCGTGGTATGCCACCTGTGGGGGTGTGGCACCCAGCAGGGGGGCAGCCGTGATGGCACCACACCAGGATTGTGGTGCCGGGGGCTGCACGCTCCCCCGCCCCCTCTTTCTCCACCAGTGGGTCAGACATAGGCAGACTTGGCTCTCCAGATGTTTTGGGACTACAACTCCCATCATCCCTAGCTAACAGGACCAGTGGTCAGGGATGATGGGAATTGTAGTTCCAAACATCTGGATGGCCTAGTTTGCCTATGCCTGCTCTAGATTATATTACTGCAACATGTTATACAAAGGTGTGCTTCTGAAGACAGTTCAGAAACTTGTCCGACTGCACTGGCTACCAATTAGTTTCCAGGCCCAATTCAAAGTGCTGGTTTTTACCTATGAATGGCTCAGGACTGCACTACCTCAAGGACAGCCCCTCCCCATACAAATCAACCCAGATTCTTTGATCATCATCTGAGGCCCTACTTCATGTGTTCCTTTCATGAGAGGTCTGCCAGGTGGCAACATGCGAATGGGCCTTTTCTGTGGTGGCTCCCCATTTGCGTAATGCTCTTTACAGGGAGGCCTGCCTGGCACCTTCCTTACATAAATCTAGGCCTTAGGCAAAATCTTTCCTCTTTCAGCTCTATCTTCATCCTCTGTGGCCTCTTAGAGTTGGTGAGGTGCTTTAAATGTATTTTTAATGTATAATTGTTTTGTTTTGTTTTGTTTTTAAAAATGTATCTATGCTGGGTTTGTTTGTTTTGCTTGTAAATCATTCTGAGTTGCCTTTGGCAAGAAAAAAAGTGACCAAAACAATTAATAAGTAAAAATAAAAATGTAGACCTTTATTTAATGTCCAATCACTACAAGCATTTCAGCTTCCCAGACAGAACGGTCCAGCCTCCTCCTCCTGCATTCTATTCCAATGTTTTGTTTTGGTTTTTTTAATCCCTCCCTCAAGCCAATTTGAGAGAGTGCACAGGGGGAAGAGGATGGGAAGCCATGTGCACAAGTTGAAGTTCTTCTACAGGGCTTCCCCTGACAATATTTTTTAGGTGAATCTTACCCTCAATATTTAGCTCATCCTCATTCAAATGCACATATTTGTGTGCAGTTTTCAAATTGAAATTTGGAGATGTGTGCCATTGTATAGCTGCAATCCAATCCACATATAATCCAGGCTTGGCAAATTAGGCTAGTTCACTTTAAAAATGGCTAGTTCACTTTAAAAATGCGTACCAAGCAAATTTCTCCTCCTCCTCCACCACACACACACACACACACACACACACACACACATTTTACCTTGCCACTCTCTTTACATCTGCTGTCCCTTTTCCGAGCTTCAGCCGCGGCTTATGCACAAGACATATTTAAACAACAACCCCAAACCAACAACACTTGTTTGTGAATGATTAGGTGAATAATAATTGTATTACTGTCTGCGAGATCATTTCCTCTGCTGTCCCCCGAAGGTGAAATGTAAACGGAAAGAGAACCAGCAAATCAATTAAAAAAAAAAACCCACAGCAACGCAACATGAGAAACGGGAGATGGAAGTTAGTGACGAGAGGTTTAATCATCCTCTCTAACCCCCCCTCCCTCCAACTGCTCTCTTCTTTCATTTTCACACCCACCCACCACATTTTTCTTTCTTTCTCGGGGCTTAAGACAAGTTCGGAGGCCACTGCTTCTCTGCTTTGCACTCTGCTGCCTTTTCCAGCCTGGAGCTACCGTAGCTTGTTATAACCTACTTAGGCAGTTGGAAACTGTCAGTCAACACTTCAGAATCAATGGATGCAGCAGATGTGAGCTCGGATTCGGCGCTGCTCTCCCACTCCCGCCCTCCCTGACTCACCCCAAGTAATGAGAAGTTAATATATTTTATCATAATTATTTTAACTACACAATCTTGCAAAGCAAGAGAATGCAGGAGCGCAGTTGTGGAAGGGTGCTCACTGCCTATATTTATATATATATATGACAGAAAGAGGCAGAGCTGTAAGGTCCAAGCCTGAGATTAATCATGATCCAACTAATAAATTCATCCTAGAGGGGATTTGTTTGTATGAACCTGAAATGTCAGTTCATCAGGATATCCCCCCCCCTCTTTTTCGCCAAAGGAAAGAAATATTCATCAGCTCTGCCACCGAGGGAGAAAAAGTTTTCTTCCTTTTGTTCTGATTTTTCCCCCACCTCTCAAAGAAAGCTTTCTGAACTGAGTGCCACATTTGGAAATTCAAATCTCTCCCTCCCGCCCCCTCCTTTCCCCTTATTTTTAAATTATTTCCCTCATTTGTTTTGGAGAAAAATGCAGGATGTAGGAACATCCTCCAGCCTTGCCTAGAGGACCAGGTGTGGGCCCGACTGAAGGATGCCCTTAGCATATTCAGAGGGTTTTTTTCTTTTTCTTTTTTGGCTTAGCTTGGCATCTTTTCATTATGACTGCTTCTAAAGGAACTGTGTGTATAACAGTCATAAAGCTCAGATCCCAGGCATTGTTGTTGTTGCTGGGGGGGGGGAGAGGAGGTGCAGAGTGACTGATGGGTCTAATGACAAGTTCACATCTCTCCGATGTTGTCAAATCGAGTTAGGACTGTAATTTTCAAGTCTTAATTCTGTTCCAGGGCTTTGCAACCCGTTGTCTCTCTTGTTCCTCCAGAGAGGTTGCTATCTCGCTTGCCCACCTTGGGAACTGTACTAAGAGCTCTCTGAAGTCTACACAGAGGAGGGCAACTGGGATGATCAAGGGCCTGGAAACCAAGCATAAGGAGGAATGGTTGAGGGAGCTGTTTATGTTTAGCTCGGAGAAGAGAAGACTGTGAGGGGATATGAGAGCCATCTTCAAATATCTTTTGTTATTTTTTTTTTAAAAAAAACACCTTTATTGAAATTTCAAATTAACCATACAATTAAAAACATACAAACAAAATAGATTGAAATAAAATATTGAACATCACAAAACCATTATTAATAATATAAACAAAAGTCAAAATCTTCTATTGAATACCACGCATATATATATACTTTGATTAACTCAAATCTTAATACTTATCATTACTTATCTTCCATTAGTCGACTTCTGCTTGTCTTTGTCCCGGGTTGTTGATTCATCTACCTATATATTGCTTTCCTTAACTTCCCATCTTGGAATAACTACAAAATATTGGAATTAAACCCAAGTCTTTTCAGATAATCCCCCAATTTTTCCCAATTGTAATTGATTTTTTTATTGCTAACCCCCCAGATGGAATTTGTCGATTTTGCCAGATCTACATAACTAATCACCTTTTCTTGCCAGTCTCTAATACTAGGAATTTCTTGCTTTTTCCATAGTTCGGCCATTAAAATTCTTGCCGCTGCCCCTGCTTACAGAAATACCTTTTCATCCTCTTTGGATATCTCTTCATTTATCATTCCTAATAGGAGAGTCTCAGGAGTTTTTTTAAAATATTGTATTTAAATATTTTCTTCAATTCCTCTAATATCTCGTTCCAAAAAGGTTTTATTTTTTCACAATGCCACCATACGTGTAGAAAGGTCCCCACCTCCTTTTGGCATCTCCAGCACCGATTATCTTTAACTTTGTACATTTTATGAATTTTATCTGGCATCAGGTACCACTTATAACACATCTTGATCAATTTTTCCCTAATTCCCTCTGACGCTGTGAATTTCCATGATACCTTCCAGAGCCTTTCCTAGCTTTCCACTTGGATGTGTTTCCCTAAGTCCATTGCCCATTTTGTCATGGTTTCCTTAACCACTTCATCTTTAACCTCCCATTCCAAAAGTATACTGTACATTTTAGAGATATTTTTCCAATTATTCTGGAGCAAATTCTTCTCTAATAGAGAGGGTTCACTCCTGAAGCCTTTTTAAGAATTATCCTCTTTAAATCTACTGTATACTTGGTGGTTGGCCATGGACCATAGCCTGGCGTGCTATGGTCCATGGGGTCACGAAGAGTCGGACACGACTAAACGACTAAACAACAACAACTTGGTGGTATTGGAGCCAACCCGTTAAGTGATGTTTGATATCCTCATTATTATTATTATTTTTAATTTGAATTCCCCATCTTTTTCCTCTAATAAATCTTTCTACTTCCCCCATTCTCCATTCTCCATCTGTATTTAATTTTTTCATGGTAATTATTTCTATTGGAGATAGCCATCCAAGGGTTTGGGGTTCTAGCAAACGTCTGTGCCTTTCCCACACTTTCAACAGTGATTTCTTGATGATATGGCTATTAAATCCTTTATGTATTCTCACCTTCTCATCTTCCAAATAGGCATGCCAGCCAAATTTATTATCAAATCCCTCTAGGTCTAGCACTTCATGATTTTCTAAAATAATCCAATCTTTTAGCCAAAGAAAACTTGCCGCATCATGATATAATTTAAGGTCTTCAAATATCTTAAGGGCTGCCATACAGAAGATGGAGCAAGCTTGTTTTCTGATGCTCCTGATTATAGGGCCTGGACCAGTAGCAGAGGCGCCAAGTTCCACCTGACATTGGGGAAGGTGTTAGCATTATGCCTCCGGGGGCCAGTTGTTAGACTGCCCCAAAGCTAACAAAACCAGTGCATACATTCCCAGCTACTGGTGAGTCCAGTGGTGCAATAATTATGTGATTGCTCCCCAAGCATGAAGAACAACACACACAGACACGTAAGTAGTGGCTAACTACTTTATTATAGAGAGTGTGTCTCAGTCTGCTAGCTCAGACATTCAGAGCTGCATAAAAGCATCCGGCATAGTTGAAGCCGGAAGAGAGAATGAACAGAACAAGGAAAAACTTCACATGGGGAGAAAGGTAGATAAGACACATTCCTTTATCCTGGGAACCAGACACACATCATACTAGCCTAGCTGCTTGAGTAGCTCGGCAGTGAACAAGAATCCCAACAGAGGGGTCTCGTTGTGTGCGCATGATGTCACACGTGTGACATCACACACATCAGGAGGAGGCCCTGTGAGGCCTGGCACCACCATGAGGAGGCCCCCAAAGGCCCGGCACTTCAAGATTGAAGGGGCTCAGCCCCATCCCCACAAACTTTGTGGGGTGGGTGTGGTGACCTCAGCCCCATAGCGTAGGCACCTATGACCCCTGGATTCCAATGACAATCCATTTGAATCTAACATTCACCTCTGTGGCTTGTGATCCCCCCGCCACTTGCCTCAGAAGGTGAGCAGAAACTAAATTCCTAATGCTGTAGCATTTTTTTAGAAAGTATATCAAAAAGTACCACCCATTTGCAATGCCACAGGCCAACCCTGGCTCTGCATAGAGAGAATTCACTCCTCTATGTTTGGAGAAACATCCCTGGACTTTTGAAGGGATGGGTGTGGGTGGGAAGGGGTTTGTGCTGCCTATCTATATAATGGGTAAAAAGGTAAAGGGACCCCTGACAATTAGGTCCAGTCATGACCGACTCTGGGGTTGCGGCGCTCATCTCGCATTATTGGCCAAGGGAGCTGGCGTACAACCTTCCCGCTTGGAGCGGTGCTTATTTATCTACTTGCACTTTGATGTGCTTTCAAACTGCTGGGTTGGCAGGAGCTGGGACCGAGCAACGGGAGCTCACCCCGTCGCAGGGATTCGAAACACCGACCTTCTGATCAGCAAGCCCTAGGCTCTGTGGTTTAACCCACAGCGCCACCTACGTCCCTATATAATGGGTAGGCGGGGCAATTATGTGGCAAGACTCTGGGCTCATCTGCACTCCCATTTGTCCCATGATTTCTTCTATTTGTCCCATGAGTTCTAGTCCCATGATACCTACCTACTGCTTTCCCAGGAAAACCCGCTGTTTACTGCTGAATCTGAATGAACGTCAATCCATAGAAAACTCAGTTGATTTTTGTTGTGATTCAGCAGTGAACAGTGGGTTCCTCAAGGGGAAATGCTGGGATGAAAAGAGAGCCTCTTGGACCTCTCACTAGAAATCAAGAGTCAAATGGAAATGAGGATGAGCTCCCTGAATTGTAGCATAGGAAGGGGTTGAAAGGGCCAGTTAGTCCAACCCTCTGCAATGCAGGAATCACAACCGCAGAATCCCTGAGAGACTCAGCCTCTGTTTAAAAACCTGCAATGGAGGAGAGTCAGCCACGTTTTGTCTCACTATGGAACGGCTCCTCTTACTATCAGAAAGTTTTTCTTGATGCCTATTGTAATTTGAGTCCAAACCAGGATGCCTCAAAGTCTGACATGAACAAGTTTAGTTGGCAAAAAGTGGCTCAACTGAAAACAAAAACAAAAAAATAATAATGGGACTTCCTCTCAGCTCCAATGCAGTTAAAAGTCTTTGGATATCTGCTTGCTGTGGGAGGCCTAACTCGACACTTCTCTCAAAAGCCAAGAGAAAGTCCCTTAAGGATTATCTGCAGAAGGGAACAGGGTCTCGCTGGAGATTTGCACGAAGCCTCTTTTGATGCTCTTCTAAGAAGATACATTCACTGGAAGCCCCCAAACATCACTGAGGTTGGGGAGGGGTATGCCAGAAGACACCCACCAGCTGTGACCTAAGGGGTGGTGGGGCCTTTCTGTGAAGTACCCCAGAGGACTGAGGCAAGCCTGAAAGAATCGGAATGGATTACCAGGGGGATTCTCTTGAAAGCAAACAGTTGTTGTCTCCCCTTGGAGGAAAACATTAGCATAGAAAACAGCTTGTTATTTTTCTCTATCTAAATAATCTCTATTTTTATTGCCCATAGCTCCTTCCCAGAAGAATATCTTCGCAACATGTTCTGGTATGATGGAGATCAAGGCAGCTCACATCCCAGGATGCTGAAAGTTAAAATTTGCACAGGACTATCATATCTTTAACCCCATTCCCCTGAAAAGCTCTGGGGTGATAATGCATGTCATCCTGCAGTGATTCCCGCAACAAGACTCTGTGATAGGTGAAGCTGAGAGACAGTGGCCCTATTCAAATGTTACACATGCGTAGGGCAATTTTGTGTTTGCCCCAGAGTAGAGCTATGGGCTTCACCCCACCATAACATTCCACCAGCTTCCTCCAGCAACTGCCCTTTTATTGTGGTTGTCTGCTAAGGCACTCCAGTGCACAACTCTACAGGGCTGAGATACCTGTGCAACCAACTGTCTCAGTTGTGGGGAACACTTATAAAGAAGAAGAAGAAGAAGAAGAAGAAGAAGAAGAAGAAGAAGAAGAAGAAGAAGAAGAAGAAGAGGAGGAGGAGGAGGAGGAGGAGGAGGAGGAGGAGGAGGAGGAGGAGGAGGAGGAGGAGGAGGAGGATTTGATATCCCACCTTTCACTCCCCGTAGGGAGTATCAAAGCAGCTAACAATCTCCTTTTCCTTCCTCCCCCACAACAAACACTCTGCATGTGGGGGAGCAGGGAAGTGAACCCGGTCCACCAGATTATGAGTCCACTGCTCTTAATCACTTCACCACGCTGGCTCTCAGAAAGAGGAGTGGGTGTGTTTGGAGATCCAGAGCTACCACTCAGAAAGTCCAGCTCTCTGAATGAAACTGGTGCAGGGCTAAAAGCACAGTCCAGCTGTCAAGGTAAGATAAAATTGCTCTTCATGCAATTAACAGAGGCAAAATTAACTTCATGCAATTAACAGATGGTAGGATGCAGTGAATGGTACAAAATTCACATGGTAATTCTTGCAGGATTTGAACCCAAATATTTCCAACATACGTTGGAATGTATCCTTTAAACTATGCTGGTTCCAATGAACTCAACACTTATCTTAACAGCAGGAAGAGAAAACAGAGGCTCTTAGAATCTAAGTTATTGACAGTTTATAAAATAGTGCATGGCAGAGAAACTGGGTAGAGTAAACTTTTTCTCCCTCTTTCATTAACCCCAGAACTCATGGACATACAATGAAGCCAAATGTTGGAAGATTCAGGATAGATAAAAAAATGAAAAAACTTCTTCCTGTAGCTCATGCAACTTGCTCCCACAAGAGGCAGTGATGGCCATAAATTTGGTTGGCTTTAAAAGAGGGTTGAAGACATTCATGGTGCAGAAGACTCTTGGTGACTACTGGCCACGCAAGAATGCTCACACAGCAATAATTGTTGTTGTTGTTTAGTCGTTTAGTCGTGTCCGACTCTTCGTGACCCCATGGACCATAGCACGCCAGACACTCCTGTCTTCCACTGCCTCCCGCAGTTTGGTCAAACTCATGTTCGTAGCTTCGAGTACACTGTCCAACCATCTCATCCTCTGTCATCCCCTTCTCTTTGTGCCCTCCATCTTTCCCAACATCAGGGTCTTTTCCAGGGAGTCTTCTCTTCTCATGAGGTGGCCAAAGTATTGGAGCCTCAGCTTCAGGATCTGTCCTTCCAGTGAGCACTCAGGGCTGATTTCCTTCAGAATGGAGAGGTTTGATCTTCTTGCAGTCCATGGGACTCTCAAGGGTCTCCTCCAGCACCATAATTCAAAAGCATCAATTCTTTGGCGATCAGCCTTCTTTATGGTCCAGCTCTCACTTCCATACATCACTACTGGGAAAACCATAGCTTTAACTATACGGATTTTTGTTGGCAAGGTGATGTCTCTGCTTTTTAAGATGCTGTCTAGGTTTGTCATTGGTTTTCTCCCAAGAAACAGGCATCTTTTAATTTCGTGACAGCAATAATACCAGATGCTAACTCCTGCTGTGGAGGACCTGGTTGCTTTTGTTTAAAGTGTGTGAGTTTGGGGGCATCCATTGCTGGTTGACATAGGATGTAAATCTTCCCACACATGCACATGAGGATTCTCCTGTCCCTGTGTGATTGCAGCCTGAATATCCAGGAATTTCTGAAATATGCTAATAATATTTTAAAGATATCCTTCACAAGACTTGTTTCCAGCATCACACCAGATTTGGCTAGAGGAACCTCTAAGTTTAAGAGCCATAGCAAAGCAGAAAGATACTTTAGAAAATATATCTACCTGGTTCCAGAGGTGGGCAATTGGGGGGGCTTCCCAGAATATTATATGTTTCTTTTTTTCTTTTTCTTTTTAAAGGCAAATTATAAGAGCACTTTTCTATATGTTTGTTTGTTTGTTGTCTGGGAGTTCATTAGAAATCTAGGCAGAGACAAAGAAAAAAGAAAAACAGAGAAACAGACGAGACAAAAATCATTATGATGCTTTCAAATATATGCCAAAGTTTTGAGCCTTTAAAGGTTGCGTTTCTTTTATTTTATTTTTCAGAAATGTATTTATTTTCATTTACATTTAGATTAGCTTTGCAGTAGCAGATGGAAGGAATTTAAGTCAAATTACAATACAAGACAGACGTTAGAACCATGGAGGAATCAAAACGAAATAGCAACCTTCTTCATGTTCTTCTTTCGGAAGATCTTCTAAGAATAGCCTGAGAAAATTTGGAAACCATATGGACCCCGGCCCTTAAACAGTGACAGAGGAGAGGAAGGCTCTGTGGAGTAGCTGCGCTTTCAATCTCTTTAGAAGTCACAAGAAATCTGCTGATTGAAAGTGCATTAACAACACTAGTCTCACTGCGAGGATTTTTTTCCTGGTTGCAAATTAGGAGTTATATAAAACAAAAGATTTTTTTTTTAATTCAACAAGTCTGCATTAGATGTTCTAGTCTATGCACTTCATGCTACCCCTCTTATTTCTGTTGGGCAAAGTCACTTCCTAGTTGGTGTTTTGTCTTCTTCCTCTGCATCACATTGTAAGTTCTCCCGTCGGCATTCCTAAATCTCATTTCGTTCCACCTGCCCATTGCATCTTCACCTTTTGTAGCTCCAAGGAAGAATTATTATTATTATTTTTAAGCCAAAGTTCATCTCAGAAGCTGAATGTTTCAGTTTCGAACTCCAAAAACCCCTGAAGTAAATGCTTTCATTTTTGAACGCGGCTCAGAAGTTGAATGACCTCCGCTGAGGTTTTTTTCAATTTTCTCCATTGAATTTGCAGGGCAGCCTTTGTGCCTTGGTTTTCAAATGTTTTGGAAGTCGAACAGTCTTCTGGAACAGATTACATTCGAAAACCAAGGTACCACTGTAATAAAAAACCCCACCGAGTTTACACTCAACCCTCATGCAATGTGATCTCTGGTGGGACCTAAAGATCTACTTAAACCATATGGGGTTTTTACTGCTGGAGCTGTTGAACTTTTCTGGTTGTCACACCCTCAGTCTGTGATTTCCACCTATTGTCTGATTCAAATGTTCATCCTCCTGCGAAGACCATTGTAGGAGCTGGTACAGTTGGGTTAGGGTGACTCTCAGCAATACTGCTTCCATTGCATCACCATACTCATTTGGGGGGGGGGCTAATCCTGTGCAGCACAGAGCCTCTTCTACTTCTGTCAGCATCCCATGCCATTTAGAACCCTGATCTTCCAGAGTTGGGCCCTTGATCTTGCTGACGAGGGTTTGCAAACTGCACAGGGCTCAACGCCTCCATTCCAGAAGCTGAGCCCACAATGTTGCCGTGACTGATCAGGCAGGCAGAGAACATGCTGTTACAAAAGCCGGGTGCCCGCCCCTCTCTCTACCAAGCAGTGGCAAGAGCCCATGGGATCACATGCACAAGGTCTGTGTCCCTCTGGAGAGCAGAAGACACAGCGGAGACTGCTATAGTCTAAGAAATATAGTTTATTCACCTATTTACACCTTCAGTCTGCATGGAGGTAAATGTAAAGGGACCCCTGACCGTTAGGTCCAGTCATGACCGACTCTGGGGTTGCAGCGCTCATCTCACGTTATTGGCTGAGGGAGCCGGTGTACAGCTTCCAGGTCATGTGACCAGCATGACAAAGCTGCTTCTGGCGAACCAGAGCAGCACACGGAAATGCCATTTACCTTCCTATTTATCTACTTGCACTTTGATGTGCTTTCGAACTGCTAGGTTGGCAGGAGCTGGGACCGAGCAACGGGAGCTCACCCCATCACAGGGATTCGAACCGCCGACCTTCTGATCGCCAAGCCCTAGGCTCTGTGGTTTAACCCACAGCACCACCCGCATCCCGCATGGAGGTAGTACGGATCTTAAAACATGGCCCATAGCAGTGCAGGCAACCTTCCCTCTGCCTGGCCAGGGTGGATTTCACCCCTTCTTCCTCCTCCTCTCTCCCAAAAACCCCTTGCTTGAAAAACCCATGGCAACCCTTCAAACCCTTTTTTTCTGGTCACATCTCAAGACGCGGGGAGGGGAGAGTTCTTTTGCATTGCCTCAATGGGCCCTCAATGGCCCACTGTTGTTCACTTGACAGCCTTAGCATGGCCAGGATGGTTTCCCTATGCCAGCCCAGGAATTCTCTGTCTGGAACAGCTCTGCAGTTTGTATTTGATCCATATCCCACTTAATCAAAATCCTAGCATTTATTCATTCCTAGGGTTTAGGGGGAATCCCCCCGCCATCAGATCTATAACAATGTCCTTCCTTTTTCCTTCATGCAGTGGACACAGTGTATATGTGGCAAGGAGGGAAGTCAGCTTAAAAGTGATAGTGTCATTGAGTTATTTCCCCACTCACATTTTTTGATGCTCTAGTATCACCTGTTACAGGTGTGATTTAGTAAAGGACTTCTATATCAGGGAAGGCTAGCAGAACCCGGAGCTTCCTGGGTTCTAATCCACATAATCATTCTCAAACATCAGCTATACTCCCCCCCCCCTAGAAAAAAGGGCCAGTACTCCCACTTCAAACTCCTCTACCAACTCCAGTTAACACCCCCCACAAAGGAACTTGCACTCTGTGTGTGCTCAGAGGCACTCCAACATCTGGCACACAACTCTTCCCTCAAAAGGGTTCTGGAGAGGAGCTGCATAGTGGCTGTAACTTGAAATCCTGCTGTTTTGTACCCTCGTTTATTTGCAGGCGACTCCTAAGCACCGATATTTGGTGGTATTTGCATATTTGCGTAGCAGAGCCCCCCCCCCCCAATGCGGAGCATGGCCTGGAAGTCTCCAGAGCAAAGGAGCAGATCCGGCACTGCCTGGCCATAGAGCTGCCCCAGCAGCTGGGTGGTCTTGTACATCTTGGCAAGCCTCAACAGTTGCTTCCCTGCATCACAAGGCAGCCAGAGGCTGTGGAAGAATTGTGCAAATGTCTCGCAGAATGATTTTTTGTAAACAAGCAGCACTCTCATAATGAGAATCAGTGGGGGGTTTTCCTAGAGAAAACAGAAAAAAGCACTGAATAGCAGTCCTATTGAGAATGGTTCTGGTTCTGGGTCTGGGTCCTGCTCCCTGTTGACTGTAGCTCAGTGGTAGGACACCAGCTTTGCAAGCAGAATGCCCTGCATTTGATCCCTGCCGTCCTCAGGTAGGGCAGGGAAACGAGCCTCTAAGAAACCCTGAAGAGCAACTGTATACAGATGTTACTAGACTCCAACTCCCATCATTCTTGAGTACTGGAGTCTCACATATGAAGGGCAGCAAGTTGGAGACACACAGGGGTCAGCAAACTTTTTCACCAGGGGGCCGGTCCACTGTCCCTCAGACTCTGTGGGGGGCCGGACTATATTTTTTTGGGGGGGAAATATGAACAAATTCCTATGCCCCACAAATAACCCAGAGATGCATTTTAAATAAAAGCACACATTCTACTCATATAAAAACATCAGGCAGGCACCACAAATAACCCAGAGATGCATTTTAAATAAAAGGACACAGTCTACTCATGTAAAAACATGCTGATTCCCGGACCGCCCAAGGGGCGGATTTAGAAGGTGATTGGGATGCATCCGGCCCCCGGGCCTTAGTTTGGGAACCCTGCTCCAGGACAAAGCAGTTCAGCCATAGTAAGAAGACTGAACACAGCAGGGGCACGTCAAGATCAGCCCCACTGTTAGCACCTTTTTATCCCCAATTATTTAGAATATTTGGAGTGGAGTCTTATCTGGATGACAGTTTTAGGAGACAGATGTGAATTCAAACCTCCTTTCTAGCAAGCAAGGAAACAAACAAACAGAAGGCATGGTGTGTGTTTTATAATAGAAAGCGGATGGGCTTTTTTAAAGGCTGCAAACGGCAGGAAGTAGTCAAAATGGATGGACCACAATTCTGTGATGTTTGAAGTGTCCCTTGCAATAAAGGGATCAGGATGCTACCCAGCTGTACCCCTTCTATATAGCAGCAAGTGGGGTGAAAGGGAAAAGTACAGCTGGGCGATGAGATTTGCTGATGATATGCAACCACAGGAGCAAAGACGGTCAAAACAAAACAGAAAGGTTGCAATAAAATTCTGAATGAACAGGAATAAGATACTTAGATCCTTCCAGCAGTAGCTTTGGCAGTTTAATAGAGAGAGGAAATTAGACGCTGAATCAGCAAAGGACAAAGGGACAATAAAGTGAGGGAATAGAAGAGAGAGCAAGAGAGAGGGGGGGGGGAGGAAGGAGCGAAAACTCAGATGCCGTTCAGACCTGGTGGTTAACAGCAGCAGATGTGAGAAAAGAAACATACGGTTATTAAGAGAACCAGAGAGAAACAGTCCTGGATTCCGCTATCGTTGCAAACTCCCGATCTGCTTTGCTGGTGTTCCTAAACCGACCATGATTTGTTGGCCGTGACACGAACCTCATGAAACTCAGCAAAATCCTGTTGAGGAATTATTTTAATTTTGCTCCAGTGGAGTTCCAAAAGTGGAAACTAGTGGCGTGAAAATAGCCGCAGTCAAGTCCGACACAGCAACTTAAGCTCTGGAACCTGAAGTTGGAGAGTTTCCTTTCTTTAATTTCCTGCTTTGCTTGCTCTGACCTTGGTCCTGATCTTAGCCTCCTGAAGCAATATGAGGTTTTACAGTGTCTCTGGGTAAATAATGTCATAAAGGTTGGAGCCTGCACAGAGAGTGACCTTTGAAGAGCCCAAGGTTAAAAATAGCCAGATTCATATATGGCTGACAGAGCTCATTGGAGGAATGTATGGGTTGGCTCCAATTAAGTTTGACTCAAAGCAGAGCCACTAATACTAATGGGCCCAAGGTTCATTAATTTTGATGGGTCTACTCTGAGTAAGACCAGCATTGGATACAACCCTATTTCAATGTCTGCATAAAATATTTCAACAAGAGCAGTGTGTCCAGGGTGCCCCCATATAGGGAAAGTTTCTTCCAGCCTAAATTCACCATAGGGATGAATTTCATGCTGGAAAAGAAGACTCCATAACTTGCAAGACACTAAAATGACAAATCCTCTTTTCTCTACCTGTTGGGGGTACTATCTCTCCTCCTCACTGTAAACCCCAAGAGCACAACTCTCAAAGCAAGGTTCTCTTAATTTTTCCCTTGCTGTCAATAATCCCTGTTATAATATTCTCACCACTTTATCCACTGGACAAAAGATTTTGTTGCATTTAAACCTATAGAAAAGCCCCATTTGTGCTTGAAGCAGCACAGAGCTCTGGGCACAAAGGGTGACGTCTCAGTAGAGATTGGGGGGGGGGATTGATCAGTTCACATTTTATTATCAAACTCCCTAGTTGCCACTTACTAAAAAATAAATAAAAATGAACCGAAATGCATCTATTCTTCCAAATTACAACCAGGAGGGAAGGGCAAAAGGTTCAGCACAGCACTACTTCAACCTTTCATTCATTAAACCTTCAAGCTTCATGCTGTCCTTGTCTATGGACCCTTTGGTTGGCCTGCAGTGAACACCCCCAAATGCAACTGTGCCAAAGTAAGTACAATTGTGTCCCTTGTCTCTCTGTGTTCTCTTCCCATGATCAAATGTCAGATTGTAAGCTCTCAAGGGCAGGGAATTTTTTGCCTGTCCGTCAAAGCACCCTGTCCCCCCCCCCCCCGTTGCTGCTCAGTGTATCATTTTAAAGAATGAAGATGATGATCATCACAGTTGGGCTGTAATAAGTGAAACAGTTTCTTATTCCAGACATCCCACTGTGGGTATGTGTGGGTATGTTTATATATATATATATAAAAACCAAAACAAAACACCTGAAGAGAAAGGATTAAGAAGTCTCCCTTCCTCCTCTTCCTCCCAATCCTGTCCCTCTCACATCTTTTTTGATCTTCCATTGAAGACTGAAAACTCCACAAGCCTCATTTTGTTATAATAACAATAACAATAACAAGTTGGAGGTTGGATGGCGGCTAACAGATTGAGGTTGAATCCTGACAAGACAGAAGTACTATTTGTGGGGGACAGGAGGTGGGCAGGTGTGGGGGACTCCCTGGTCCTGAATGGGGTAACTGTGCCCCTGAAGGACCAGGTGTGCAGCCTGGGAGTCATTCTGGACTCACAGCTGTGCATGGAGGCACAGGTTAATTATGTATCCAGGGCAGCTGTTTATCAGCTCCATCTGGTACGCAGGCTGAGACCCTACCTGCCTGCGGACTGTCTCGCCAGAGTGGTGCATGCTCTAGTTATCTCTCGCTTGGATTACTGCAATGCGCTCTACGTGGGGCTACCTTTGAAGGTGACCCAGAAACTACAATTAATCCAGAATGCGGCAGCTACACAGGTGACTGGGAGTGGCCACCGAGACCACATAACACCGGTCTTGAAAGACCTACATTGGCTCTCAGTACGTTTCCGAGCACAATTCAAAGTGTTGGTGCTGACCTTTAAAGCCCTAAATGGCCTCGGTTCCAGTATACCTGAAGGAGTGTCTCCACCTCCATCGCTCTGTCCGGACACTGAGGTCCAGTGCCGAGGCAGAGGGCCTCCTCGGTAGTGGCACCCGCCCTGTGGAACGCCCTCCCACCAGATGTCAAAAAGAAAAATAACTACCAGACTTTTCTGAAGGCAGCCCTGTTTAGGGAAGCTTTTAATCTTTAAGAATTAAGTGTATTTTAATATTTCTGTTGGAAGCCGCCCAGAGTGGCTGGGGAAACCCAGCCAGATGGGCGGGGTATAAATATATTATTGTTGTTGTTGTTGTTGTTGTTGTTGTTGTTGTTACAATAATAATATCAATAGGGAGAAACAAGAAGTGATTTGCTGGGTGTAGCAGAGCTGCTACACTAGCCTCTGGGCAACTGGTTCACTGTTGGTTAGGGTCAGGATGGTTCGAGTGGTGCAAATGCACCAGCAATGCCAATCTGGTGTTCCTCCCAGTGTGTTTGCACCACACTGCCCTCCCTGACATCTTGTTGCTCCCACTCCCTGGAAGTAGCAGCAACCGTCTTCCAGGAAGCTAGCAAAACACCTCCACCTCTCCTGGTGGACCACTTCTGGGAGAGGCCAAGCTACACATTACTTCAGAACTTCAGAACTTAAGTACAGCCTGCTGGATCGGGTCAATGGCCTATCTAGTTCAGCATTCTGTTCTCATAGTGGCCAGCCAGATGCATGTAGGAAGCCAAAGAGCAAGAAGTGAGTGCAACAGCACTCTCCTCACTTGTGATTCCAAGCAACCACTATTATTGCCTCTGATCATGAGGTTATGGAGTATAGTCATTGCAGCCAGAAGCCACTGGTATTCTCCATAAATTTTCCCCATCCTCTATTGGTGGCCAGCACCAAAGCCTCCTGTGGAACAGAATTTCATAAATGTAAACAGTGCTATTTTTTCTAGAAAAAGAGATGCCAGAATTCACCACAAACACCTCCCTTGTTTTCTTATAATGGCAATGGTGCCCACCTGAGAGATGCTGGGACTACGTTCCAGTGAGTTCCTGCTGAAAAAAACCATGGATGTAACTATGCATCTTATGAATAAATTCTTTCTTTTATCTGTTCTGAATCTTCCAATCCTCAGCCTCATTGGGTGTCCAGGAATGGTAGGGCTTGCTTCAGAATCTGTGCACGTGTGTGACCATTTGTTGAATTTAACCATGGGTACTTTAAAAAACAAAAAAACAAAATCCTTGAGAATGTTCTGGAAATGTCCATAAATGACTGGCATTTGATAAATAACAATAAGGATATATATCTTTTAAAGAATTGAAAACTCACCCATTCTTCGTCCCATTCACACACACACACACACACACACACACACACACACACACACACCGTCCCCAATAGTTTTGCTGTCAAAATAATCCATTGCAAGGTTGCCTCAACATTCATGGCCCCAGGGACCTCGGCGGGGGATCTGTCGACAATGAGAATAATGCTGAAGTAAACACTCAGAACCAAGGGAATCTGTCCATCCTGAAAGATTAAATGTCACAGGAGCCCTCTGCTATTCCACACGCACTGCTATAAATACAGATATTATCCCCTCTCTGTCCATTATATTCATTGTTATTGCCCACAGTTATTCCGGGAAGCTTTTATGATCACATCTGTTGCCACATGTTATGGTAGGGTTTTAGTTTTTAACATGTTTACAAATGAATACAGAATGGCAAAGTGGCGATCTTGTAAAGAACATGGGGGGGGGGAGATAAGTTTGAAATCAGGGCCCTACCCCTTGGAGGTGAAGGGAACAAAAATTGTAGACAAAACCGGGGCAGGGGGCAGAATCTGAAGTTTTTCCAGCTTAAGATGAATCCAATTCCATTCCGACTCTAGAGTGGGGGGGGGGTGAATTTGTCACACCCCCTTGGAGAAAAGTCAAGATGGTAGTGCCTAGGGAGGTCAGCTAATGATGTGGGGCCAATGCCCAATGAGGATGCCCTGGTTTTTTAACCAGCGGCTCCCCAAATCCTCCTTCTTATTTGTGGTGCCCTCCTGCCTTTCATTGACAGTGTGAGCACTGCCTGTTGCAGGGCGTGAGTAGAAATTTTGAGGGGAGACCTTAATTGGCCCAGAACTCCTCTTTTTCACCCACTCCACACTGTTGGGAGTTTTTGTTATTTGTTATTATTGGAGTGGCATTTGGTTTAATCTGCCCTGTAGTTGAGCCAGGAAAGTGAACTAAAGATTTCGTGGGGTAAAATGCTGCGGCATTAGGGGTAAGGGTGCTCTTTGGTCACCCTACTTTGCAACTGCTTTGAGGGTTACTGGGAGTCCCCAGTGGGCAGTGAATGCTCACAAGGGTGAATGCTGAACTAGTGGGACCCAGGTGGCTCTGTGGGTTAAACTGAGGGTTAAACTAGTGGGACCCAGGTGGCTCTGTGGGTTAAACTGAGGGTTAAACTAGTGGGACCCAGGTGGCTCTGTGGGTTAAACTGAGCCTAGGGCTTGCTGATCAGAAGGTCGGCGGTTTGAATCCCTGTGGCGGGGTGAGCTCCCGTTGCTCGGTCCCAGCTCCTGCCAACCTAGCAGTTCGAAAGCACGTCAAAATGCAAGTAGATAAATAGGGAAGGTAAACGGCGTTTCCGCGTGCTGCTCTGGTTCGCCAGAAGTGGCTTTGTCATGCTGGCCACATGACCTGGAAGCCAAACGCCGGCTCCCTCGGCCAATAATGCGAGATGAGCGTGCAACCCCAGAGTCGGTCCCTCTACCTTTACCTTTTAACAACTCTCAGCACCCTCAGCAAACTACAGCTCCCAATTTTTGGGGGGAGGAAGCCATGGACTGCTAACGTGATGTTAATCATAGCGCTTTAAATGGATGGTGTGAAGTTTGGCCTTAATCTCTGTTTTGGCCATTGATATTCTTATTCGGGTTTCTGAATTTCTCGAGCCATCTTTTTTTTCTGTGCTCCACCCCAAAGTCCTTTGGCCCACATTGTGATTTAAGTCAGGGAAACAAAACCTCACAGATGTTTTCTTTTCAAAAGGCAACGCCGGCCCCTCCAAGATACACCACAGAAGATTGTCTCTTGCCACGGCAAACTCCCCGATAAAACGTATACAGAGAAAAGAAAATCCCCTTTGGCAATAATCAGTGGTCGTACAGAATTTGACAAGCGCGGCTGAATTGTGTTCATTGCCAAGGGGGATTTCTTAGTTCTGGTCAATTCCTGAGCTGGCTGGGATATGAAAAGGAGCAGAAGCAAAGTCAGGCTGGAAGACAGTCGGTGGCGGGAATGAGGGGAAATCAACTAAATAATACAATGTAAAACAAACATGTGACATCCAGAATATTAAAATGCCTCCCCTGGAGATTGTTTTGTGTGCCTGTTCCTTTCAGCGTCGTAGAAATTGCATGCACACATGCCCATTCACTCCCCCATAGAATAACACTGAGAAAAGCTTAAAGTTGCAGGTGCTGCTTTTAAAAGAATAGCAATTGGGAAAAGAGCCATAGCTAATGGTAGAGCATATCCATTCAACATGGGAAACTGAATTTTGGAAGCTTCGGGATAGATAAAGGGAAGAACTACTTTACATAGCACATAGTTAAGCTATGGAACTCATTCCCACCAGAAGCAGAGCTGGCCACCAATTTGGATGACTTTAAAAGAGGATTGGACAAATTCATGGAGGCTAAGGCTATCAGTGGCTAGTAGCTTCTTCTTCTTCTTCTTCTTCTTATTATTATTATTATTATTAAATGTATATACCGCTGCTCATCCAAGGATCATAGGGTGGTTTACAGCATAAAAACACAAAATACATAATATAATAACAAAGTGATGACAATAACCCCCCTCCACGGTAGCTCTGCTCTTCAATTTCCATGCAGAACATCCCCGATTCATTTCCTGGCGTTTCCAAAGCATCTATGTCAAAACCTGGTTTCTCACGTTTCCTTCCTCTACAAAAGAGGCACCTGATTGCCTGCCTCGTTTTCAGGGGACTCAGTAATTGCTTAAAGGGTTTTGGGCTCAGGGGTGGAGGATTGGGTGCGGTGGGTGTGGGCCGCCCCAGCTCTCACCACTGAGGGGGGGGGGTGACAAAATGCCGGGTGGCATTCACCGTGGGGTCCTGCAGCGCGCCCAAGCAACATGTCTCTCCTGGGAAAGACGTGGTGGCTTGGGCGAGCACCATAGCTGCCAAGTACCCCATTTTCCCCGGGAAACCCCCCGTTTTTACTTACCTTTTCCTGGTGGTCCCCCGTATCACTTTGTCTCCTGTTTTTCTCTGTTATTTTCTCCTGCCGGCGGCCATTTTTTTTTTCTGATTCGCCCTTCTATGGGCACCAAAAATGGCCAGCGGCGGCTTCAAAAGTCACATCTACGCATGACCGGAAGTGCGTAGACGCGACTTCCGGTGTCGGTGGCAGCCATTTTTGTTGCCCATATATGGGCGGGGCAACACTGGAAGTTGTGTCGACGCACTTCCCGTCATGCATAGAAGATACTTTTGAAGCCGGCAGCGGCCATTTTTGGTGCCCATAGAAGGGCAAAGCGACACCGGAAGTTACGCCGACACAACTTCCGGTGTCACACGGCTGCCGGTCCCAGATTCTGCAGTCCGGGACTTGGAAGGTAAGGCGAGCACAGGCTCCGTGCTGCCCAAATGGTCCACACACTGCCTTCCCCCAGCTGTAGGGCGGCTGAGTGGGAGGAGGCAGGCAGACTCTGGAGGCCAAGCAGTGAGCCATGCCCCTATGGGTGGCTCGCCCTGCCCCTGCCCCACCCCTATGACCAGCTCGCTCCACCCCTGGGCGTGCTGCCCCAGGTGTCCAAGTGGTTTCCTCCACCGTTGTTTGGGCTCACCTTATTATTGAATGATGACCAAGGGCTTTCCAGTAAATATATTAATGGAGAATGCTAAAACAAAGAAATGTACAACCATTGATTAATATGGTTAGGTCATCTAGTCCAATCCCCTTCCTTACAGAAATCAGAGCTAAAGTATCCAAGACAGATGGCCATCCAACCTCTGTTTCAAAACCTCCACTGAAGGAGAGTCCACCACCTTCTGAGGCCCTCCATTCCATTGTTGAACAGCTCTTAGCACCAGAAAGTTCATCCTAATGTTTAGTCAGAGTCTACTTTATTTTAAATTGGGTTCAACCCACTGGAACAGGAGAAAGCAAGCTGGCTCCATCTTCCATGTGGCAGCCCTTTAGATATTTGAAGATGGCTTTCATATCACTTCTCGGTCTTCTCTGTTCTGTGCTAAACATACAGAGCTCCCTCAACCATTCCTTGTTATTCTTGAATGCATGACCAGGCAGCGACAGCTCCAGCCCCCAGGGATCATTAGGACTCTGACAACGTGTTATGGAATTAAAACTAGGATGCACTGCGAGACGTATGTGTACACAGGCAGCAGCCCATATCCCCGCACGCAGGGTAGTTCACTGACAACTTTTATGTGTATGGCCAGTGACACCCATATATAAAACCCCTTTAAGAAGGGTACCCTGGGATCGCTGCCGCAGGGGTGTGAGTCACCACTGCCCCCCCCCAATATAGGGAAGAAAAGGCTAAAGGCCATAACCGCCAAAGTTGTGACGAATTGCTACGGGGAAGACAAAACCTGCCAATGCAGGAAAATTTCTTCCTGGTCCTTCAACTGCAACCAGTCAAAGACTGTAGTAGCGCCCACTAAACAGGAAGAAAAAGTTAACCGGCAAACAAGAAACATTAAACAAAGGGAGGGTGAATTTCCAGAGCCGATTGCCTGGCTATTGTTGGCTCCACCCTCTCTATATAAATGGGACTGGCCCCACCTCGCAGCAATGAAACTTGACTACTGAGGCTGGGCGTGAACCTCCAAATAATAACACTGAGATGCAGGCCAGCCCCTGTTTTGCCAGTAAGCTCCCTGGGAACTGTAGCACTGTGCGCGATCGCGCAAAGGGGATCCCACAATGTAAAGTGTGAGTGCTCATTTCCAGATTCTTTCTTCATCTTGGTCGTCCTCCTCTGTACACGTTCCAGCTTGTCAATATCCTCCTTAAACAGAGGTGCCCAGAACCAGACACAATACTCCAGCTGGGGTCTGACCAAGGCAGAATAGAGTGATACTATTACTTTCCTCAACCTGGACACTATACTTCTGCTGATGCAGCCTTGAATTTCGTTAGACTCCCCCCCCCCCGCTCCATCACACTGCTGACTCATGTTAAGCTTGTATTCTGCTAAGACGCCTAGATCCTTTTCACGTGTACTGCAGCGTTCCAAATGTATCCAAAGTAGTACTATTCATTGCGGAAGCACAATATTTCCACTTCCACAATGGAATTTGTTTTGTAGAGCAGATTCGGGGAGAGTGTGTGGGAAATGTGGGGCATGATTTTTATAGCTGCCAAGTCTGCCGCTGAAAAATGTGGGATCAGCAGCAGCGCGGCACCGGAAGTCACTTCTACACATGTCTGGACATGCGTAGAGCAACTTCCAGTGTCGGTGCCGCCCGATTTCCGGTGCCCAGGCATGGCCGGAGCGGCACCAGAAGTCGCTTCTACGCACATGCGACTTCCGGTGCCGCGCTACCCATGTCTACGGCACCGGAAATCGGGTGGCGCCAGCACCCAAAATGGAGCCTCCCTGGCAGGTAGGAAGTTTGGGGGATTTACGGGATATTTTTCCAATCCGGGCTGCCAGGAGTTTAAAATACAGGTGTTTCCTGCGAAAAATGGGAGACTTGGCAGCTATGGGCATAAAGGAAGGAGGAAGTTCCATGGCTCCAGCAGAAATCCATTAATGGAAGGAGTGCATTGGATCCCATTCAAGCAAGCAAGCAAACAAACAAGCAAACAAAAGCCCAAACTGAAATGAATTTTTGGCACAGCTCAAAGTGACACAGATGGGGAAAGAGTCATTCACCCACTCCTTCTATCCCTCCTCCTGATGGGACTTTAGCTGGTATTTTATGAAGCAGGACTGCAGTGAGCTGTGGGCATTTTCCTTCCTTCCTTCCTTCCTTCCTTCCTTCCTTCCTTCCTTCCTTCCTTTTTTCCCCCTTTTTCTTCTTTGCATAGGAAATGCCCCCTAGAAAGTGCACAATTAAGCCCCATGTTTCATTTTTAAAGAGGTTTTTGGTCCCGACGCAATTTCCTAGTAAATCGAAGCCACGGTGGTACCTCTGCTCCCTTGCTTTAAGTTGCTCTATAATACTGATTTAACAACCGTTGAGGACAACTTTGCTTTGTAAAATATTTAAAAACCCATCGAGATCTCAAACAGTGCAATGGAAATTGGCTCAGAGAGCAAGTCATGGGGCTCCTTCCAACAGGCGGGGGGTGGGGGTGGGCAATGGGAGAGTGGAGCAGAGCCACCAAAAAAAAAATGCAGACGTCAAATCAGTAAAGGCACCAAAGGGAAAGGTCTAATAACACAAGATATGAAATGCAAATGAGGAGTTTAGGAAGGGAATTCACTGACGGAAAAGATGGGGTAGGGGTGAGGGTTTCAGAAAGGGGTGGGGCAGCCAAGAGGCTCTGGTGATGGGTGGGGAGCTAAGATTAGCAGAAATGTATAAAAAGGCTTCTTGGGAGAAAAGCAATGACAAACCTAGACAGCATCTTAAAAAGCAGAGACATCACCTTGCCAACAAAGATCTGTATGTATGTTTGGAAGTGAGATCTGGACCATAAAGAAAGCTGATCGCCGAAGAATTGATGCTTTTGAATTATGGTGCTGGAAGAGACTCTTGAGAGTCCCATGGATTGCAAGAAGATCAAACCTCTCCATTCTGAAGGAAATCAGCCCCAAGTGCTCACTGGAAGGAAAGATCGTGAAGCTGAGGCTCCAATACTTTGGCCACCTCATGAGAAGAAAGGACTCCCTGGAAAAGACCCTGATGTTGGGAAACATTGAGGGCACAAGGAGAAGGGGACGACAGAGGACGAGATGGTTGAACAGTGTCCTCGAAGCTACGGATATGAGTTTGACCAAACTGTGGGAGGCAGTGGAAGACAGGAGTGCCTGGCGTGCTATGGTCCATGGGGTCATGAAGAGTCGGACACGACTAAACTACTAAACAACCACTATAAAAAGACATTTCCTGGATCTGTTCAAATAGAAGAAGAGTTTGGATTTGATATCCCGCTTTATCACTACCCGAAGGAGTCTCAAAGCGGCTAACATTCTCCTTTCCCTTCCTCCCCCACAACAAACACTCTGTGAGGTGAGTGAGGCTGAGAGACTTCAGAGAAGTGTGACTAGCCCAAGGTCACCCAGCAGCTGCATGTGGAGGAGCGGAGACGCGAACCCGGCTCCTCAGATTACGAGTCTACCGCTCTTAACCACTACACCACACTGGAGATCCCTAAACAAGAAAATTAAAAGTGGGTGGGCTTTGGTGTTCCTGATCCCACACTTCCAGGACAAATGCTCATTTTGTCTTTCCCACAGTATGTTGGTTTTCTCCCAGTATGTAAATCATTTGCAATGGGCACCAAATAACTTCACTGGAGAACAATCAAGCCTGGCCACAAGGATGCCTGTTGCTTCTGAGGGAAGGATTAAGCAGAGATTACAGTTGTTCTCCCTGAAAACAATTACATAATCAAAACAACAACAACAACAACAACAACACTTACTAGAGAGTAAGATTCATTTAAGCCAAGTGGAACCTACGGTACTTCACGATAAACATCCGTAGGATTCCACTGTTATGACACCATCCTATAAATACACATATACACCTGTAGTCCCATCAAATGCAGAGAGAGCCTTATTTCGGAGGAGGCATAGGATTCTTCTGTAAGGTTTTTTTTTCTGGATTGTGTTGCTAGTCTGAAAAGACCACTGTATTCTTTTCCTTTTAAGACTGTAAGGTGCCTAAACAATACTTATAACTTTAAGTGTGGTGGTGCTGTATACTTAAGTATAAGTGTATTGTAAATAAATGAGCAGATTAAAAAGTTCATTTCTTTTTCCTCACTTCTTTTGTAAACAAGAGATAAGGCGTAAGCGTGGTGTCTGACATAAGCATAATAAAAGTTAATTTGGGGGCTAAACTAAATTTGGGGGTGCTGGGCAGATCTTTGCAGCCCGACGGCACAAATGCTAAATACTGTGCTGGACAAATGAAACTCTTGGTCGCTGTATCTCAGAACTCTCCAGGGTTTCAACCAGGGCTTTCTCCCACCCCTACCTGGACTACTGAGCTATGGTCTTTCCCCAAAGATGATAGATGACTTTTCTCTCTCTAAGGAATGCTTCAGAATGTAAGAAGAGCCTGCTGGATCAGGCCAATGGCCCATCTAGTCCTGAATCCTGTTCCCACAGTGGCCAACCAGATGCCCGGAGGAAACCCAGGACCAGGACCTCAGCACAAGAGCCCTCTGCTCCCCTGTGGCTTCCTGCAACTGGTATTCAGAAGCATTATTGCCTCCGACAGTGGAGACAGAGCACAGGCATCATAGCTAGGAGCCATTTATAGGAGCCATTTATCTCCCACGAATTACTTGATTAGCTTGTTCCCTATATTTGTATATTCGACCTCGCTGCAGAGTCCGATGCACTCATTGGACCTATGACCATTCCGCTAGCTTGCCGTGACACTTTTGACCTCCTTTCTCCAGGTTCCAACTAGAATGCACAGGCTCTCAATAGTAGCCCAGGATTTTAATTGCAAATAGTGACATTTTCCTTAAGACTTTTTTTTTTTCCTTTTGAAAGATAACGAGTGGAAGGTATTTCTTCTTTTTCCTCCCTCTTATAAAAAAGGGAGACAAAAGTCATTGTTGAATCTCCTAATGCATTAGGCACAGTTCCACATGACATTTTCCTATGGAAGCAAAAGAAATGTAGATTAGATGGTAGCATAAGCATTCTAACAAGAATGCAAAATTGCTTAAGAAACCAAGACCGGAGTGTCCATTCACATTTTGCTGGTTTTCTTCCAATAACACACGCCTGTCTTCTGAGTTACATCGCTTCAAGTCAGAACAAAACCAACCCCTCCCAGAATAATTATCTATGAATCAGACTGATTTTTTTTTGTCTGTGCAATTACATGCAACTCATTTGTATATGCAGATGCATGTCTAATTTGAAAGCAAAGCTTTGGTGACGATATGGACAAATTGGTTAATTGTCCACACAAAGGGCCCTAATTAGACATTTGCACACACAATTACCTGCTCTGTGTCCACAGCATACCATAATTGCACATGCAATTACACACCCACATTATCTGGATGGCGGGACTTGCTGGCGAAAGTCGAATGGTTGGCTGAAGGGGAGAGGGTCACAAGAGTGGACTTCTTAAGTTTGGCGATTAGAGAAATCCATGAAAGATAAGACTATCCATGGCTTCTAGAAGAAGCTGTTTGACAGTGGAAGGGACTCTCTCAAAGGTGGTGGACTCTCCTTCACTGGAGATTTTAAGCAGAGTTTGGATGGCCACCCATCTTGGATGCTTTAGTTGAGATACCTGCACTCTAGGGAGTTGGACTAGATGCCCCTTGGGATCCCTTCCAACTCTACGATTCTATGATTCTAAGTAGAACCTGACTGTAACAGTGCTCTCCCCAGATTCTCAGCAACTGGTATTACTTAGAGGCATACTGTCTCCAAAAGAGGATGTAGCAGCCACTGAGAGCATTATCTTCCATGAATTTGTCTAATTTCCCCCTTGGTAATCATAAGGCCAACTAGATTATGACTAATGTCTACTATGTTTCAATGGACACAAATGTCAACAAATTTAGTCTGGATCCAAACCATTGTGCCAGTCAATGGGACAACCACTACTAGACAGTTCACATTGAAGTTCTGTCACTGCCTGAAAGAGTGGCAAATATTGTCTGTTTTGGTGTTTATCATCTCTCTCTCTCTCTCTCTCTCTCTCTCTCTCTCTCTCTCTCTCTCTCTCTCTCTCTCTCTAACAACATACCTATATCCAAGTTGACATTGCTTCCCTTTTTCTATTTGGAAACATATATATGTTTGAAATAAACTTCCTATATAATGGGAATTTAAAAGATGTTCATGGTATGTTTATGAAGCAATCACAACTAAATGATTTCATTTCAATTTTTTCATTAGCTACCGTGTGAAATATTAAAAAGAATGTTTTTAAGAATGCAGATCTCTTAAGGGACTATGCATAGCTAAAGATCAAATACACTGTGTTTTCCACATACAAAAACATTTCCTTGTCTTCTACTATTTCTACATGATTTTACTTTACACACACACACACACTCACACACACACACACACACACACACACTTCAAGACTAGCTCAAAATGTTGGTGGTGCGTGAATACAGATTTGGCCCAAACATTGCAGTATATTATTCACTCATTCAAAACCCCCACCAACATCTATTTGAAGAAGGACTTCACATCAGTTTCTTGATGACAGTCACCATCCCCAGCTGCTTTTTGCCCCCACTTAATGCTTTGTTCACCCAGCAATTATGGGAATTGCCTCCACTGGCCATTCTGGGATTTTTGAACTTCAGACTTATCCAGCGGACATTGTAAAAGCCGACTCGTTCATGCCAAAAGGTGGGTGCAAGGCAGAGAAGATCATTTAAGGTAAAGACATGTAGTACCAGACATGGAAGAGCATAAAACAAGAGAATTTGAATGTGTGGGTGGACTAGAGGAAGAAGAAGTTAACAATTTGATGAAAAATGCATTTTCTTTCTTTGTTTACAGTATGTTAGGTTTCAGCTCTAGCTCTCAGCTCTGAGAGCTAGACCATAAAGAAGGCTGATCGCCGAAGAATTGATGCTTTTGAATTATGGTGCTGGAGGAGACTCTTGAGAGTCCCATGGACTGCAAGAAGATCAAACCTATCCATTCTTAAGGAAATCAGCCCTGAGTGCTCACTGGAAGGACAGATCGTGAAGCTGAGGCTCCAATACTTTGGCCACCTCATGAGAAGAGAGGAATCCTTGGAAAAGACCTTGATGTTGGGAAAGATGGAGGGCACTAGGAGAAGGGGACGACAGAGGACGAGATGGTTGGACAGTGTTCTCGAAGCTACGAACATGAGTTTGACCAAACTGTGGGAGGCAGTGGAAGACAGGAGTGCCTGGCGTGCTATGGTCCATGGGGTCACGAAGAGTCGGACACGACTAAACGACTAAACAACAACAACATGCTAGGTTTCAAAAAGAAAAAAAAAGAAAAAGAGATCGTTACTTACATCTCTAAGCACTTCCCCTCGGGAATCTGCATAAATAAAGCACCTCTTTGCTTCACCCTTATCTGGAAATGAACACGTGGAAGAAAAAAGGGGGGGGAACAATGGCGAGGAATGAAAATGGGAAGCCTTCCATCAAATTACTCTGGAAGGAGCCTGGTTTGTTGGGAAAAGGTTTTTCACTCACCCATGCTAAAGAGGTGGAGGGGGCGGCGGCGAAGGCAATGGAGTGTCTCATTAAAATGAAACTAGGTTGATTTACTGTAGTAGTAATCAAGGGTTGCTTGACCTTTTAAGCTGTGCTCCCCATTTATAATAAATCCAGGAAGTTAAAAAATAGATGAGTTTGGGACAGGTCATAAAAGGAACACTTTTCATAAAGTTGCATGCTTATTACAAAGCACCGTCACCAGATGCCTTGTTAACCAGCCAACAGGACTGCCACTACTTCATTTCTGGTGGTGGGGGGTGGGGGAGATGAATTGTGATAAAGGTTGATTTCTAATTCTTTTCAGAGCATTCGTCTCAGAGCCTCAACATTTCCCCATTTTGCTCTGAATTTCTACACACTCCCACCCCAGGGAAACAGAAGTACCGATGCTCTATTACACCAGCGAAAATGACAAAAATGTATAGAACAAGCTCCAATAAATGCTGGAAATGTAAAGAAAAAGAGGGAACGTTTTCTCACATGTGGTGGAATAGTAAAATAATTAAAAATTGCCGGGGCATGATATATAATGAAATGAAAGGAATGTTTAAGATAACCATTGTTAAAAGACCAGGAGCATTTTTATTAGGCATATTAGGTCAAGATTTGCCAAAAAACAAGAAAAAAATATTTCTGTATGCTACAAGAGTGGCTAGAATTTTATTAGCTCAAAGGTGGAAAAGTGATGAGATGCCAACGAAAGAACAATGGCAAGAAAAACTGATGGAATATGCTGAAACGGCGAAGTTGACTGAAAGATAAGGACAATAGAGACTTTTGAAAAGACAGAGAACCTTTTATGATGTATATACAGAAGCAACGTAAGGAAATGGACTCACTTGCAGGGTTTGATTAAACACTTACAATTAACTAATGGAACATAATAATAATGTATAATTTTAACTCTACTAAACGAGGGAATAAGATAATATGCAGGAGAAGCAAATGCGTTAAAGTGGAAATTTACTTTGCAGCTATTTTACCAGCAGTGATTACGTTTAAATTTGTTGTAAAACCTAATAAAATAATTTAGAAAAAGAAAGAAAGATGTCTTATACCAAGTCAGACCATTGTTCCATTTAGCTCGGTATTGAGCTGGCAGTATAATGGGTGCTACATAATACCGGTTCCTCATTTGTAAGAGCTCAATCTCATAGTGTGGCAGCACTCAAACTTTGGAACTCCCTGCTTATTGACTTTGGACATGTGCCTTCATTGTATTCTTTTCAGAGTGTACTAACAACATTTTTTGGGTGCAGTCAAACCTACCCAGGCCTGCAGAATATTGATTTACATTTTAATCTGTTTTTAGTTTACTGCTGACTTTTTTTTACAAAATGTTTTAAATAGCTGTTTCTAAATGTTTTGCTGATGCTTTTATTGTTTTATTCTTTTTGTAAACAGATGTCATGGGTTGAAACTGGGATTTTCTTGGAGCCCAAAGGAGCAGAAAAATATTTCTCATGTTTGCAACAACAGCCACAAAGATGTTACTCACCTAGGGATGGAAATAAGACAAAGTTCCTACCAGAGAAGAATGGCAAACTAAGCTTTTGGACTATGCCAGAATGGCAAAACTGACTGGAAAGCTCAGGAACCAAGAAGACAAAAACTTCAAAAAAGAATGGGAAAAAAATACAATTGACTATAGAGACCACTGTAAGCAGATGAAAACATTAGCAGGATTGCAATAGCACCTGTAATGTAGAAAATATTATGGACAAAACAGAGATATAAAATGTGGATGATGAAAATAATATGCAGTTGAAAAGGTTGATAATAGGACCCATGGAGAGGAAGGTGCGAACTCTAGAGATTCATATAAATCTCTAAATATGGATATGTGTTTTGTACTGCTATAATTTTACACTTGTAAAATAAAATAAAAACTTTTTTTAAAAAAGAAACAGAGATTATTATTTTTTTGCATGCAAAAACATGGGCTTCCCTACTGTAGCAGAGAGATCGAATCCCAAGAGTTGTTGGGATGCATAACTTTGGAAGAAGTGATCTTGGACCAACATACATCTCCCCAAAGAAGTATGGAAGGGATGTGACTTCACAAGGAAAGACTTAAACCTTTCCCAAACCTCTTTCAGCTCAGTGACCTGGCAACCCAGCAGAACATACACCAGCACCAAGGGTGGTTTAAGTTAAAATATATTCTAAAGGCTTGTCTCCTTCTGCTAGGCTTTGGCTGGCTCAGCCAAATCAGATCCTTGGCCCATTTAGCACAACATTGCCTACACTCTCCAGATCTTTTTTCAGTTTTCCCTGGATCCTGCAGCAACTGAATTTCAGATCTTCTGTGCTTAAAACAAGTATGTACTCTATCAATGAGCAATGGCCCTTTTCCTGGGCACACCCTCCACATCTCATGTGCCAAGACTTGGTAGAAAGAGAGCCCTGCAACACCAGGCTGCAACATTTTCCTTTTGATTCTCTGTAGGTAGGATTTGAAAGCAGCAGCAGCAGCAGTAGCAGGAGGAGGAGGAGGAAAGGCGAGCTGATAAAAAATAGGATTGTGAACAAAGTCATAAAACAACACCTGAAAGCTTTTTTAAAAAAGTTTTCATGGAGGCTAGTAAATCAATATTTTTCATGCTCCTCCCAAATGAATACAGTGCATAGGAAATGAGAGACAGTTTCTCAAAGCAATTAGCAGGATGCCAAGGCATAGGTCCGCCAAATTTTGCCTTATATCAAATGTAGGGGGTGGCGGCTTTGAGTTAATGGCACAGCTGTAGGATGTTGGAAAGGGAGTTAAAAGTGTATTACTCTGAAATGAATAGTTCCTTCACGTAAGGGGTGAAACAACTCTAGAATCTGGAGTTAGCAATGCTTCCAAATACCAGTTGCTAGAAATCACAGGAAGGGAGAGTGGTTCTTAATTTGTGGCACATTTGCATCTAAGAGCTGTAGCTGGGATTCCCTTTACTTTGCTCTGGCCTCTGATTGCTATTCTGGGCCTAATTTTACTTTTTAAGAAATGTTTTCGGTGCACATGCAATAGAGAGCTATCCAGCTCATAAACATCTCCTTGAGATTCTCTAGGAGTTAAATTTGGTGTGTGTGTGTGTGTGTGTGCGTCCAAATGTAAATGCATGCAGATGGACAGGGGCTCTATACCACTTCCCCTCTATCTCCCCATAACCTCCCACAATCATCTATCTAGAGTGTAAAGATTGCTCATCACTCCAGCAACAATTATTGTGTGAGAATAGGGACCTTGCAATACTCAAGGGTGTCCCTATCTTTCCATCCAAGAAAACAAGATGATGATGGCTAAATAATAAAAGACACTTACATGTGAGAGGCAACATGAACTTCTGAATAACCTATCCTAGGACTATAGAATTGGAATGTACCCCATGGTCATCCAGTTCAATCACCCTGCAATGCAGTAAAGGTAAAGGACCCCTGGATGGTTAAGTCCAGTCAAAGGTGACTATGGGGTTGTGGCGTTCATCTCGCTTTCAGACCAAGGGAGCCAGTGTTTGTTCACAGAGAACTTTCTGGGTCATGTGGGCAGCATGACTAAACTGCTTCTGGTGCAATGGAACACCGTGACGGAAACCAGAGTGCACCGAAAACACCGTTGACCTTGCCGCCGCCGCAGTACCTATTTATCTACTTGCACTGGCGTGCTTTCAAAATGCTAGGTTGGCAGGAGCTGGAACAGAGCAATGGGAGCTCACTCTGTCATGGGGATTCGAACTGCCGACCTTCTGATTGGCAAGCCCAAGAGGCTCAGTGGTTTAGACCACAATGCCACCAGCGCCGCGTACACAGCTGAAGCATCCATGGCAGATAGCCATGGATTAAAAACTTCCAGTGAAGAAGATTCCACCACCTTTCTGAGGGAGTCCATTCCACTCTCAAACAGCTCTTACCATCATAAAGGTCTTCCTGATGTTTAGTCAGAAACTCATTTCTTGTAAGGTATAGACATTTGGTTCAGGTTCTACCCTCTGGAACAGGAGCAAAGCACCTTTCTCCATCATCCATGTGACAGCCCTTTATATTTTTGAAGAACTTGCCAGTCTTTAAGAATGTAATAGGTGGGTGCTGGATCAGACCAGATGTCCATCTAGTTCAGCATCCTATTCCTCAATGGGGAATCCACAAGCAGGACTCGAGCATAAGATCCTTCTCCCCTCCTTTAGCTCCAAGCAACTGGCATTTTGAAGCACTAAAACCTCCAGCTGTGAAGGCAGAACATAGATATCATAGCTAGAAGGCATTGAAGGCTTTGTCCTCCATGAATTTGTCTAAACCAGGGGTCCCCAAACTAAGGCCCGGGGGCCAGATGCGGCCCAATCACCTTCTAAATCCGGCCCACGGGCGGTCCGGGAATCAGTGTGTTTTTACATGAGTAGAATGTGTTCTTTTATTTTAAATGCATTTCTGGGTTATTTGTGGGGCCTGCTTGGTGTTTTTACATGAGTAGAAGGTGTCCTTTTTATTTAAAATGCATCTCTGGGTTATTTGTGGGGCATATGAATTCATTCATATATATTTTTCAAAATATAGATCGGTCCCCCACAAGGTCTGAGGGGCAGTGGACCGGCCCCCTGCTGAAAAAGTTTGCTGACCCCTGGTCTAAACCTCTTTTAAAGCCATCTGCATATGTGGTCTTCACTGCTTCCTGTGGGAATGGGTTCCACAGTTTAGCTATGCTCTGCATGAATAAGTTATTATGTTTTATCTGTTCTGAATCTTCCAACATTCAACTTCACTGGAAGTGAAGTTCTGGCATTAGAAGAGAGTGAGGAAAACGTTTCTCTATTCACTTGCCATGCACAATTTTATAGTCTTCCATTCTGTCTCACCTATGAAGAAGTGGGTTTAAATTCCCACTTGGGCGTGGGACTTAGGTGGTGATCTTTTACTTCTCCCTAACCTACCAAGGTTGTTGTGCTGAACCGGTGGGCATATATTTGTGCTCCCTGGAGGACTGGCTGCTTGATAATGCAATAAATTAGTGCAACTGGAGCAGACTTTTTTTTTTTGCCTTCTCCACCATGCCATCCCACCAACTTTGTTTTAATACACTCTGTTAACCCATGCAAGCTTTTTCATCTTTTGTCATTTCCTAAGTCTCTCCCAGTTCATTATTTTAATTGGTCAGTAGTGTGTCTAAAAGGGAAAATAAATCTTAACTCTTTTGTATTACCCTGTGTGTGTGTCTGTATATGTGTACACACACGCACACACACACACACACACAGAGAGAGAGAGAGAGAGAGAGAGAGAGAGAGAGAGAGAGAGAGAGAGAGAGAGAGAAACATATATATGACACTACAACTTTTATTTGATGAAAATTACTATTAACATATTTTCATAATCTTCTCAGCCTGGCAACAGCAGGAGTAAAAAGGTGCGAGGGGCATGCAATATTCATGAAATTAAGGGGAGCCGAGATGAAAGGGAGTTCCATTAGGGAGACCAAGTGTGACAATATGACACATATTTGCATATTTTAGACTTTAAATCTTTTCAGCCCATCCAAGTTGATATATGGATGTAAACATGCATTGCCAGTTTTTAGCATATTATAAGCCCTCAAGACTTTGCATGCATTTTAATATGTTTCATTATTGCCATAGATTTTAATTTCGAAAGCGCACAGCTTTGATGGAGGAAAGCTGGAAGTCGCAGCATCTGGCCCCTGCTCCAGGCGAGCCGGCGACTCCTTGAATAATTTCTTCTTTCCTTCTTTCTTTCCTGCAGAAGAGCATGTCTGTTCCTGAATGTGTGTGTGTGTGTTAGCAGTTGTGTGCATGTGTGAGAGCGCAGGGGGGCCGGTTGGGTGACAAGCAGGATGCTTTGTTTAGTACACATGATAATGATGTGCTAAGTTACCGGTAACTATCCTGTTCAGGGAAAAATAAAATAAACCTGGGTCTGGGGAGAGTTGGGAAGGGGAATCAATTGGTACACTGAACTCCCCCCCCCCAAAAACAAAAAAAGCTTTCACTCATAAGCATTGGACAAGATTGTGAGTATGTGGAGGCACGGTGAGGGAGAGAAACTTGTATTTCCTTTTTATCAAGTTTTCCAACGTTTAACACATACATTTCAATACATAGCATTTTTTTTCTCCTTTGTTTTGTCGACTTCCCACCCCATTTTCCATGGTGTTTTTATTTCTCTCCACCTGCTGCACCCTGTCTTCTATCTCTTATTCAATTTTAAAAAATTACTATTATCTCTCATTTCTTCTGTTGCTCATGGTTCAAATCCTGCTCGCATGTTCATCATATTATATTTCTTCAAATAGTCTGAAAAAGTCTTCCATCCTTCTGAAAGTTGCTTCTCAACTTATTTATTTTTGTGCCTATATATATATATATACATATATATATATATATGCAGTGTACAGAAACCAAAGCAACAGCAGGTGAGTTAAAGAACACTGATTGTAAATATATACAGTAGCATATGTGAGTGTGTGTTATCATCATGGTGGAAAATATTAAATAGGACTAGTTCTGGGTTGGCTTCTAATACCTGTTTAGCTATTTTGCATATTCCTTGTAAGACTGATGTCCAAAAGGGTTGAATTTTGGGGGCATTTATGATCTGAAAATAGAGACAATGGATGTACTTTTGTAAACCCCCACAAATCTTTAATATAAACATTGTTGTTGTTGTTGTTGTTGTTGATGGTGTAGTGTTTTTTTTAAATCCCAATATCAATTCATTTGCCTTCTAACAACCACATGCTGTAGGATTCCTCAATGGCTAGATGTCCATTTTACAAGATGTGTCTGGTACGTTTCCGAGCACAGTTCAAAGTGTTGGTGCTGACCTTTAAAGCCCTAAACGGCCTCGGTCCACTATACCTAAAGGAGCATCTCCACCCCCATCGTTCTGCCCGGACACTTGAGGTCCAGCTCCGAGGGCCTTCTGGCGGTTCCCTCATTGCGAGAAGCCAAGTTGCAGGGAACCAGGCAGAGGGCCTTCTCGGTGGTGGCGCCCACCCTGTGGAACGCCCTCCCATCAGATGTCAAAGAGAAAAACAGCTACCAGATTTTTAGAAGACATCTGAAGGCAGCCCTGTTTAGGGAGGCTTTTAATGTTTAAGAAATTAGTGTATTTTAATGTTTCTGTTGGAAGCCGCCCAGAGTGGCTGGGAAAACCTAGCCAGATGGGAGGGGTAGAAATTATTATTATTATTATTATTATTATTATTATTATTATTATTATTATATAACAGCTGTTGCTGCTCCAGGACTTGACCATAATAGTTTGGGCATGAGACCCTGCCAGCGCATTGCACCTCTGCCAATATGTTAGAGGGCGAAGTTCAAGGTGTTACTGTGGGAATATATGGTAAAGCCCATAATGGTTTGGGACGAGTTTACTTGTGGGGTCGCCTTGCTCCCTATGCAATGAACAGATACTAGTTTGACAACAGTCACATTCACCACCAGTGCAGGTACTAAAAACTACGGCAAGCTGTCTCCTTTGTTGGTTTGGGGGTTGCCCTGGTGCAGGTGTAGGTCAAATAAACCATACCCTCCAACATTTCTCAGATGAAAATAGGGACGCCCCATTCCATGATGATAATTTTTTTCCCCTATTTATACCCCACACATCTTACTGGGATGTCCCAGCCACTCTAGGCAGCTTCCAACATATGTAAAAACATAATAAAACATAATGTGTAAAAACATAATAAAACATTAAACATTTTTTTTAAAAAAATCCTTCCCTATACAGGTTTGTCTTGAGACAGCTCAGGGGTTGGGTAATGCCATACCCTCCAACAAAAATAGGGACATCCTAAGGACCCTAGGGACCCAGGTGGGGCTGTGGGTTAAACCACAGAGTCTAGGGCTTGCCGATCAGAAGGTCGGTGGTTCGAATCCCTGCAACGGGGTGAGCTCCCGTTGCTCGGTCCCGTAGCTCCTGCCCACCTAGCAGTTCGAAAGCACATCAAAGTGCAAGTAGATAAATAGGGACTGCTCCGGCGGGAAGGTAAACGGTGTTTCCGTGCACTGCTCTGGTTCGCCAGAAGCAGCTTTGTCATGCTGGCCACATGACCCGGAAGCTGTCTGTAGACAAACGCCGGCTCCCTCGGCCTATAGAGCGAGATGAGCGCCACAGCCCCAGAGTCGGACACGACTGGACCTGATGGTCAGGGGCCCCTTTACCTTTACCTAAGGAAAAGTGGGACATTCCAGGATCAAATAAAAAAATGGGATGGCTTCTCTATTATCCAGGGATGTCCCTGGATAATAGAGACCCTTGGAGGGTCTCATAAATGTGCTCTACTTCTCTGGTTCTCTTAGATTCAGGTGGATGGCTAGGGTAGCTCAGAAGGGCCCTCATGTGCAACTGTACTGGCCTGTCTGGAAGGTTTAAAGCTTGCTGCCACTACATGGGCAACAGGCTGAAGAAAAGGAAATGTGAACTGGCCTTGCCCTGCAGCTTGAACAATCATGGCTAGGAGTAGCTAGGAGCCAAGTGGAGTCATGGATATTTAAAATATGTAGACTTCCACACGCTGGCCAACTTCCATTTTGAAATATTCATTTTGGGCTTCTCAGAAGGACATGAAGGCAAGAAGCAGGTGTGGGGCATGTCGACCCTCAATGGCCCCCACCTGAGTGGTTCAGGAATTGTGCTCCAGCTGAAAAAAGCACTGTGTAACCCTGTCTACATAGGTAGATGTTCATGAATTTTTATTTCTTTTCCTGTTGATTTTAGTTATCTTTAAACACTTCTATCTGTCTTTATGAGTTTTTATGGATGATTTTAACAATTCTTATAAACTGCTTCAATCAAGTGGTGTAAAATTTTTGCTGAGACAAATAAATACAGTGAAATCTGTACATTGAAGATGCTGGACTTACATGACGTACAGGCCACAAATTTTTTCGTCCCTGAGCTCAATATTACCCTTGGCTCATGTAAACTGGCACAGACATAGAATAGGCTCAATTAGTAAAGTAAAGGCAAGGTGACTAGGATAAGAAGAGAAAATAATTCAGAGCAAGAGCGTTTGTTCGAAACATAGTTCAACGTACTCTAGTCTGCTTGAGAACCAAAGAGTAAATCTTCCTTTTTATGCTTTTCAAGCTAATCCCATTGATGTTTAACAATCTCCAAGGCTGTGGGTGGCTCACCGGATTAGTCACTGCTGTTTTTCATTCTGGGACCAAATTCAATTCGGTGGTTTGCAGAATGAACAAAAGATAACTCTAATCAGATTGCTGATGCCTATCTGTAGGAGATATCTATAAAATAAACAGTGATTTGGTGGTGAATAACATTCATGCCATATTGTGAAGGCTGTTGCTGACCTGTTTCTGTGCTACACAAGAGACAATAGCTGCCATTAAAAAAGGAGGGGGAAAAAAGAATGTGCCCTTGAAGTCAAAGATTCTCTGGATAATTTTTCTAGTCTTCAAAGACAAACATGTTCCCCTCATCAAATCAGGATTAAAATAGAATGGAGGCTCAATAAGATACCAGTTGCAACCATGAAGCATGGATGAGTGATTTCTGCTATGAATGAAGTACGAATTTATAGGCTTATATGGCCATGATTTTGTCTGGACAATCACTTTGGATCCCCCACTGTGGGGTGTGGAAGAGTTCACTGCATTAATGCTGGGCTAAAATGGGGAGGAAAGATTTTTGTGGAAAGTTCCATCAAAATAAAAAGAATATTTTATTTTTTTTAAACCTTTTGAAGATAAGAAGAAATTGAAAAGGATTGGTTTAAGAGTAACCCCCAATTAGTTAAGATGGTCCCCTGTATCAAGTACATTGATTTCACTCTAATGAGACCTCCACACCCATAGAAATTAAATCAAGAAAACAAGGGAGAGTTGCCCTTGTGCTGAAATTTTGCTTGCTGGTTTCCCAAAGGGATCTGGCTAGCCACTGTGAGAACAGGATGTTGGACTAGATGTTCTTAACATAGCTGCCAAGTTTTCCCTTTTCTCGCGAGGAAGCCTATTCAGCATAAGGGAAAATTCCTTTAAAAAAGGGATAACTTGGCAGCTATGGTTCTTAATCACACACCTTTCATGCTAAGATCCCAGGGTGGGTTGCAACATTAAAACCAGTTAAAACAACAGCAATTTATGATGCTATGGTTCCTATAAATAAGTTGAGTGCTGAAAATATACACCTCAAGTCGAAAGCCAGGGCAATGCATTCAAAACATTTATAAAGAACTCTTGCAAGCATGTTGCCTTACAAAATGATTTGTTGGATGAGAAAGGATCACCAGGAATGTCCACATGTTATCTGAAGCATGGGCTCAGACTCTTGCAACCAACCCCTGAGAGCGTGAAAAACTCAGGAGTCATTTAAAACACGAACAGCTCAATGATCTATCTACTTCTAGACTCTCATGAGACCTTGTTACCAGTTTATAGTGAACAAATAGGAAATATGAAAAGGGCTGACTCCTGATAACTCTTTGGGGGGGGGGGAATTGCAGAGGGCAAAATTGCCTTTGACCCTGATGTTATAATTTGTTGCTAAACAAAATTGGGACCACACAGTGATGGCATACGCCCCAAGTTTGAAGCCTGAATTGATGGGCATGTTTTAGGCCATTTGTATTACTGTGTTTTGGGAAAGGCTTTCACAAGGGTTCACATTTTTTATATCTTCATAGGGACATCCATACAGCTGTTGGGGAAATCAGACCACAAGATAATGATCTGAAATACGTACATGCACATCAGGAGTCTTCTGGCAGGCCACCGGCACCATAGGTGCTCTGAATATGGTAAGGTAAAGATAAAGGACCCCCTGACCGCTAAGTCCAGTCAAAGGTGATTATGGGGTTGTGGCACTCAGAGGTTGAGCTAGCTGTTCCAGCACCCAGAGCGGCACCAGCGCCGTCTTAAGCGCCCCTGTCGCCATGGTGTGCCGGATCTCTCCGGTGCCCTTCCGCCCCGTTTCCCAACGCGGTGGGCGGGTGGGCGCGGCGCTGCTGCGTGGCGGGCGGGAAGACACAGCGCGATCTCTCCGGCGCCCTCCCGCCCCGTTTCCCAGTGCGGTGGGCAGGTGGGTGCCGCGCGCAGCTGCGCAACGGACCGGCGGACCGGCCGGCCAGCAGGCGGGCGCAGCATGCGGCGCCCTCCTGGCGGGCCGGCGCCATGGGGTCTATGATGAGCCGGCCCTGAGCGGCACACATACTGTGCACCTGGGGGCAGGGCTACCCACATGCGGTGAGAGTCCCAGGGGGGCGGGGATGACACCTGGGGCGAACTACCCCCACTGCACCCCTTGCTTTGCCAGTGGAGGTGCTCATCTTGCTTTCAGGCCGAGGGAGCCACCATTTGTCCGCAGACCGCTTTCCAGGTCATGTGGCCAGTGTGACTAAACCACTTCTGGCACAATGGAACTCTGTAATGGAAACCAGAGCTCATGGAAATGTCATTTACCTTCCCGCCACAGCGGGATCTATTTATCTACTTGCACTGGCATGTTTTCAAACTGCTAGGTTGGCAGGAGCTGAGACAGAGCAACGGGAGCTCACTCTGTCACAGGGATTCAAACTGCCAATATTCTGATTGGCAAGCCCAAGAGGCTCAGTAGTTTAGACCACAGAACCACCCACGTCCCTACAGAAGATGGTACAAAGTGCAAAAGCATTTATACAGTCGTACAGCAAGTGCCACACTGAAAGCATGTGACCCACTTCCTCAAATATGCTAGAAAATTACAAAAACTGAAAGAAGGTTTCAATATTTCACTAAAGTAGGCTGGCCCTTTTAAAACTAGCTTATCTAGCAGTTATTTTGTTTATTGGCACTCTACAATAGCTTACCTTCAAAGTCCCGGACTGCAGAATCCGGGACCGGCAGCCGTGTGACACCGGAAGTTGCGTGGACGTAACTTCCGGTGTCGCTTTGCCCTTCTATAGGCATCAAAAATGGCCGCCGCCGATACCGGAAGTCGCGTCTATGCACTTCCGGACATGCGCAGATGCAACTTTTGAAGCCGGCGGTGGCCATTTTTGGTGCCCATAGAAGGGCAAATCGGAAAGAAAAAAAATGTCCGCCGGCAGGAGAAAATAACGGAGAAAAACGGGAGGCGAAGTGATACGGGGGACCACCGGGAAAAGGTAAGTAAAATCGGGGTTTTCCCCGGAGAAAACGGGGTACTTGGCAGCTATGCAATAGAATTGTAGAGTTGGAAGGGACCCTGAGGATCTAGTACTCCATTGAGTGCTAGTCAATGGAGAACAATTATATCATCACCGTGTCCTCTTTGTTGGCTTCCAATAGGCTTCTGGTTGGCCACCATGGGCAATGGGACACAGAACTACTGTAGACAGATAGGCCTTTGGCCTAATCCAGCAAGGCTCCTCGTATATCCATATGTATGCAATTAGAGCTCCTTTGTGCTAAAACCAAATGCAGAGCTGGCGTGGACGCGCTTTCAAGATACTGGCTGGGATGAGCTCTGGTTGAATCCCAGTGAAATCAATCTAAAAAGTAAATCATGGAAAACTATATGCCTTAGATTTAATCTTAGCTGATGCCATACACCCCTCCACGGACATTGCAGAAAGCACAGGCAGCTGAGAAGGCTGCAGCGCACCACTTAACTTGTTAAAAGTTAAGTATGCACTTCAGCCAGCTAGAGCAGTGGTTCCCTAAGTGGGAGGTACCACCCACTGGGTGGGGTGTGTGGTAAGATTACCTAGGGGGATGCTAAGAGGCAAGGGAGGGGTGCTGTATTTGTAATAGATAGACTGGATTTGCAAAGGTAGTGTCACTGGATGAAGTTCATCATTTATTTATTTATTTATTTTGAAATAATTAAGCTAAATAATTTTAATTTTGAATAAATGTGCAATTAATTGTTACCATTTTGCATTTTATTGTGTTACTTTCTTCCTTTGCGGCTTGTGCAAAGCGCTATTCTGAATAATGCTTTATATAAGGTAGGGTATTGGGGATGAGTTTACAGAACCAAGGGGGCAGTGACCTAAAAGAGTTTAAGAGCCACTGGTCCTGTTGGGATCCATGTACACAAACGGAAAATAAGGGCATATACTCAGAAAGAGACCACAATGGTTCTCCACATTTCCTGTTTATATATGGGGTGTGTGGGGTATTAGGGGAGGGGTAGTACCTCTGGTGCTCCTTCTGGGATAGTTTGTCCACTTTTGATTCCCACCTGCCCCTACACTCAGCTCTCACCTGTGGCTCCTAGAATCAATCAGCATATCCTGGGAAAAGGCTTTGACTGGTGGCTAAACCAGGCAAGGGTACCCAGTGGGTCTAAAACCTTCAGTGAATTAGAGACTTCCCCCTGCATTCAAAGACAGGCTCCGGCAGATTGAGTGGACAAGACCAATAGTGGGTCCAACAGTTAAGAAGGTGGTTTCTGACCATGCTGTAGAGGGAAGTGCAGGGCAGATGGAGCTCATCAACCTGGGCAGGTAGCCAATGTAGGAAAAGGAAAAGGCTGATCCTAAATCTCCACTGCCTTGCAGGATATCTTTGGGAGAAGTCAAGGCTAAGGAGTAAACCCTGCACAAACCCAGAGTGGAATCCTTAAGATGGTTCAATGGTATCTTGTATGCCTCCTTCTGGGAACTCCTGCAACCAAGCTGGTGCCAAGCATATTGCTCTGATTTCCTTTGAACCACATCAGCAAGGCCAAAAGCAAGGACTTGTCGTCTGGGCAGCCCAGGACCTCCCTATACACTGCCTAGACTTGCACCCCAGGGAGGTCATTTTGGTGTTGCTAATGCAGGGGTTTGAATTCACTCCATTGTCTCTCAAGACAAACGGATGCCAACAATTTGTTTTATCCCTGTTTGCAGTTACTATGTATATGAGGATACCTGGGAGAATGGGCAACCAGTGCTGTGTCTTCAACTCAGGTTCATGCTAAGTGCAAGGTTTGGGACGCCCAACATAAATGGGTAAGATTCAGCACAGATGCAGGGCTAATATAGTGCAGGGGGAAGGAAAAGGGTGTGTGTGTGGAGTTAATAAGCTGCAATGTCTGACAAGTTGTGTATGCTCCAACTCCAGAAAGAAATTTGTGAAATTACCCTGGTTAAACCAGATTTCACGAAGTAAGTAATGCAGGGGATATCCAATCAATGGGATGAGAAAATAACAGAATGGAGGGTTTTCATTCATCCCTCCACATGGGCGTAGTTACATGGAGTGAACAAGATCATGTGAATCAACAAAGGAGCGCATGGACACCCTGTGATTACACAGTTGTGGTCCAATGCCCTATAATTTCACCACTGTGTTGCATGCACCAATTTCAAACTAGCATAGCTGGAGATTTCAATAGGGGTATACATTGGCTCTGAGTGTATTCCAAAGAACAAGGTGAATCGGGGTGATTTCACATCACACCATTAACAAAGCCTTTTGGGGTGGATCAGGGAGCCCCAAAGCTCCCAGGTCACTCGGTGGCCTCATTTCTCCAAGAAGATTAAGTGTATGAGAAAGGAAACCAAGTTGATTTGGGAAATGTACAGAGTTCAAGAGGGGAGGGTGGAAAGTTGACTTGGGGATGCTAAAGCAAATAAATATATGTGTTTATCTTTGAGGTCTCCTCTGAGTTTTGGCTGTTAAATGTAAGCGGAGGAGCTACAGACTATTAGGATAGCTTGCTTTATTCCAAAATATTCTCCCCATAAAACAATTAATAAAGATATCCCCTCTCCCAAACTTTATTCCAGAAACAAGAGGATGGTAGTGAGGAAGAAATGGTGCCTTTTCCAGTTTTGTTTAAAACAAAGGGGAAATATTTCAGCATGATGGTCACTGGACCTATTTGTCTGAATTTTGGCAGGTTTATTGGCCCCTCCCCCCAAAAAACCCCAAAAAAGAAGCTAAAAACAAAACAAAACAAAAACTACATCTGGGGAGATGTCATGATTTCTAATTTCCCACCACCAAGTGGCAAATCCCATCTTTGTATTGTAATGGTTTCCTGTATACACACACCCCATGTGTATCTCCCTGAAATTTAGCACGCATAATCTACTTCAAAGACAATCTTTTGCATGCAAATTTCATCAACTTATGTGAAAAGAAAAGAAAACAATATAGACACTTGCTGCTTTTCCATTATGGTTGATGATGGCATCAGATATAAGAGATCAGATTTGAACCTGAAAAAAAGGGTTGAATCAGAGTGACCCCAGAAGTGAATTGAAACACACTGGATGCTTTCCAAATGCTACAAATGCAGATGCAAGAAGAATCTTGGAGACACTGCATTGCAGGAGAAAGAAAGCACTAAAAATGCATGAGAACATCTGGAGGCGGAAAGTAGCAGAAAAAACAGAACAAAAGTGTTGGCTCAACTCTGTTTAAAAACATTTAAACTCTGTTTGAAAGCTAACCACTGTTTGGTCTAGAGAGGTGGTCTTTAACTGGTTCAGATCCAGTTAACTTCCAAGCTGTATCATGGGACCGATTTCCACATGGCTTATACTTAACAGTGCTAATAATGTACAGTAGTTATTAATCCTAAAATGGCAAGTCATACAGCAATATAGGTATATAATGTTAACTTAGCATTACTACTGAAAGAAAACCAGTGCTGCCATGTGGCAGGAGAAAGGTGTGGACATGTGGTTGGTCAGGAATCATACAATTGTAGAGTTGAAAGGGCCTTTGAGGGTCACCAAACGCCTTTCTACTGCCACATGTCAGCACTTGTGAAAATTGAAAATAATAATAATGAGCATTTCACCAGACTACTGTACATTATTTGTTCTGGTCAGCCTAAGCTGGAATTCAATATGGCAGCAACAGTTTTTCTGTGACCCACTTAGTGTGGCCTCAAGACCCACCATGGTTGAAAACCTGTGGTCTAGAGAATTTCAACAGAATCCACTCCTATTCTGTTCTTATCAAATAGTTTGAGGTTGTGCTTTTCCATTGGCCCATGTACATTTCTGCTTAGCAAATCTGAGTTGCTGTATCCCATGCACGATTCTTGATCTTGGGTTACAGGAACCCAGTACAAACCACTTTTCTTGTTGCCATGGCAGTGGCATTTTCATTTTGGTGTCCAGTTTTCTCTCACTCCACCAATTAATTGGGATGTTCCTCTCTCAAGGAGCAAATGGCTCCTTTAATTCCACGTGGAGCAGAAAAGGCCGTAGAGAGGAAAAAGCAGCAAGGGAACTGAGATTGAATATGGGTGATTTAAACAAAACGATAACCGGGAGAAAATCATGAAGTGCAAATTGGCTCAACAGGAGTGAAAAATTGAAGTGAAACTGCCCAGGTGTGATCAATATGTTCTGGTTATTTATATTATTGGAATATGCATGTTGACTTTGCTGTTGCTTTAGAGCTTTTGGCTCCTTGCTCTAAACCATATACATCCAGTGTGTTGTTGTTGTTTTCCTGGGGGGTACGCATACCCCTAACCATTTTGTGAATCTTTGTACTTTAATACATTTACTGTATTTATTTTTCCTGATTTGAACCATAAAATGATGGTTTTCTTGAGTCAAAAAAGAGTACCCATAAACATTTTTTATATAGAAAAAAAGCACTGTATACATCTATATATCTATAACTGTAGGTTTACAGTCATTATACTAACAGCAACAACAGCAATGCCATTTATTTATTTATGGTTTTATAAACTGCATATATATAAACCTGTGGAGAAGAGGTTAACCTGCAAAAAAAATAAAAAAGGGCTTAACTGAGGGAGGGCAGGGTGGGAGAAGCTCTGGAGCCAACTCTCGCTTCGCAGGTAACATTCACCTTCCATTGTCAAAGACTGTAGCAGCACCCACTAAACAGGAAGAAAAAGTTAACCTGCAAACAAGAAACATTAAACAAAGGGAGGGTAGGGAGGGTGTATGTAAAAAGCGTAGCTCACGTTCCACTGGTAGATCTCCTAATAACAAGGATTTCTTGCTCCCAGGACTTATTCACACTTGCTTGCCATGCATTTGAATACGGTTGTTTACTGATTTATTCCCTCAGGTCTGAGACCCTTTAACATGGCTCAATGGCTGTGCCTTGGGGAAACCGGATCTTACCCAGTGATTTAGAAGCTCAGGAAGAAAAATCTCTGTTTGAATTTTATGCACATCTGATAAGATCCAGTTCTGCAGGTAAGATCTTATTTTTTGCATGGAATGGAACGATGAGAAAAGCTCTCGGACCCGGAGAGATTAACATGCAACATTATCAAAGTATAAGTCAAGTGAATATTGTGGATGAGCCCTCAATTGCTGCACAACAGCATACCCTCCCCCACCCAATAAGGCTACTTAGATACAGAAAACTAATCTGGAGCTGACTTTTGTATTTTTGCTTCTTTCTTTTTTTCTTTTTAAGACAGAATGTCCCTTTCCACTTTGGATGTCAGGAATTTCCACCCTGCAAAAAGGAAACAGGAGTGGATATTCCTGATGTTTGCTTATTCACTCCATGTCCGAAACAGAAATCATTGTAGTGAACATGCTCAGTATTGGCTACTTTCATGCAAATGTTACATAACTGAATATGTTATTCCCTCCCCAGATTTGTATCATGTTTTCCTTTGCCCTGGAATGAATAGAGCGGGTAACATTGTGACAATGTAACTACGTAGTTTACGCAACTTTGCCACAGAGAGAGCAAGGCCAATGACAGTGTTTTTGGTGGAAGGCGAACTGCAGCAGAACAGAATCAGTGTTGCATGTGGCGGATACAGGGCAAAACGGAAACGAGGCCTTATTCCATCCCTATTCTCCACCTGCTGGAACATCCAACCAGTCGATAAAATGCCCCACATCATGGGAAGGCCTAGCCTCAAAGTTACAAATGTCATTGTGGCTCTGGCCTTGTCTCTTGCCACGTACGTTCTCTCTCCCTTTTTTGTCCTTTCCTCTTTTCATGCTGAGGTGATTTGTCAAAGCTCTGAATGTATTCAGCGCCCGAACAAGGCTCATTACAGGCCTGCACAAAGGGAAGGAAGGTGGGGAAGGATGACATGGGTTTTGCATTAATTGCCTCACTATCTGGTGTTGGGGGGGGGGGAGGGAGGGGGCATCCAAGAATATAATAATTTGAGTAGAGTTGCAGAGACTTGGAAGTTCCTGCTTCTTATAATGTTTTGGCAAGCTGATTTCCTATTATAGCACAGTCGGTATTTCTTTTTAAAGCCTTGACAGAAACCTGCAGGTGGTCACACAGCTTTTGTCCTGCTTGTAACATATTTTCAACGTTCCATTAACCAGCCAAAAATTCAGCTGGTACAGCTATCTTTTTTCTCCCCCCCCCATTTCACGGCAGAAAAAAGTCTGGGGGCTGGGTCTCTGCAATGAATAGAACTGGAGTGATAAGATCTCTTAGTTGGAAGTAGCCTTGTAAACACAACCACCTCCCCCCCCCTCACTTTTTTGTTTTTGTTTTTTTGTAATTTCTGGGGGTAGAAGGTCAGCCCTGCACTGATTTAAATCCTGAAGAAAGGTTGCTAACAGGCTTAGCTCTGAAATGTTGGGAGATAGGCCTCCACAGCTAGGTCTGTTCATCCCCCTGCCCCCGCTCTAATAGATATATTTGGGGAAAATTCAGAGCAAAGATTCCCCACACAAGAGAGAGAGAGAGAGAGAGAGAGAGAGAGAGAGAGAGAGAGAGAGAGAGAGAGAGAATATGATTCTGATCACATTCTGCATCAGCTGAAGCTCTCAGCTGATTTTTACAGAGGAGGTGGGGAATGGGGAATTGGCTGGGAGGGAGAATGGGATAGAGTGCCTGGAACACTAGCACTTCACTCCCGGGAACCAAATGTGGCTCTCCAATCTCTCCCCGGGTCACACCCCTCACAGGCCTTGCTTTGTGCCTTCTTTGAACATTGACATTTGTTTTTGCTTCTGCTTGATAATTGAACTCTGATAACCATAGCTGCCAAGTTATCCCTTTTTTTAAGGGATTTTCCCTTATGCTGAATAGGCTTCCTCGCGAGAAAAGGGAAAACTTGGCAGCTATGCTGATAACACTTTTTGCTTGTCTGGGTGGAGAATAGACAAGAATCTCTCTCTCTCTCTCTCTCTCTCTCTCTCTCTCTCTCTCTCTCTCTCTCTCTCTGTGTGTGTGTGTGCGTGTGTGTCTGTGCGCGCGCACACACGCAGAAACTCATAGCCTTCAAGTGTCCCAATATTCCATGAACAGTCCCAAAATTATGAAAGCCATCCTGGCTTCTGATTTGATCTCGGAATGCCCCCCAGCGTGGTGTAGTGTTTAAGAGTGGTAGACTCATAATCTGGTGAACTGGGTTCGCTTCCCCGCTCCTCCACATGCAGCTGCTGGGTGACCTTGGGCTAGTCACACTTCTCTGAAGTCTCTGAGTCTCAATCACAGAGTGTTTGTTGTGGGGGAGGAAGGGAAAGGAGATTGTTAGCTGCTTTGAGACTCCTTAAGGGGCATGAAAGGCGGGATATCAAGTCCAAACTCTTCTTCTTCCTCTTCCTCTTCCTCTTCTTACCCCCACCAGTGCTTCTGCTGCTGAGCTCAGGGTGGAGGATGAGCCAGTGCTTGTCCTGATCAGCAGCAGTGGCAGCTGCGAGGGAGAATCCTGTTACCTCTTCATGGCTTCTCCATGGCCACTGCTGCTGGCCTCCTCCCTTGGGCAGTTTGTAGCAGCTGCTGGGGAATGAGTGAGGTGGTGGAGGAGAGGCTGCCATTGCTGAGGCCCAGTCCTATGTAATGTACCAGCTCAGAGGGGCAGGCAGAGGGCAGGGCCACCCTGGGCAGGAAGAAAGGCGGAATGGAGCAGAGCACAAGGAGTTTTGATTTTCTTTTGATTTTCTTTTTTTAATGCTTTGTGCATCTGCGTCTAATCTTGCCCCTTTCAAAATTAATTTATTAGTATGTGTATTACTTTTTTGCAATCTGCCAAAGAATAAAATAAAATAGGGATTATGGGGTTTTCTCATGATGGTGGAGGGCTTGCGTGCTGTGTCCCACTGGTGTAGTGATGGGGGTGGAGAATGTGGGTCAAGGAGCATCAGTTGTGGAAGAAGTGAGCAATGTCCCTAATTTCATCTGGGGTTATGGAAACTAGCCTACTGTACAAAGGTAAACACATTTAGCTCCACCTCCTTTTGCCTCTGGCCCTGCCTACTACTGACCTGTGGCTATCAGAAGGTTTCACAGAAGGGAGAGCCATCATGAATCTCAAAATACACACCCTGCACTTGGACTAGAATCTCCCTGCCTTCTTCAGTTAGGGTTTCTATGGACTAGGAACCAGTTTAAGTATATTCCCCATCAAACTTTGAAAAGCATCTTCAACCTGGCTTATATTATGTACTTATTCCCCCAGTCTCTGTCCATTACATTTCAAACAATGATTCGCCCAGACAAATGTACAAAAGTAAAATGTAACTGGTGCTGGCTGCTTTTGTGATCCTATCACCCCCTCCGAAACACTAACAGCTATCAGTATGAGAAACCATTTTGTCATGGCTTCCCTTAGCAGTTAAAGTCCTCAAAATGATACTTCGAAGATTTAAAACTAGTTGATTATAATTTACATCTTATTAGTCTGGAGGAAAGGGAGAGCAGGGGGGGGAGGGAGGGAAGATATCTATTACCAAATGTAAAATTAAACGATCATTAAGCTAATTAGCCAGTTTGTTGTTCTCATTGAGTTTATTGTTTCAATTGTATCTGCGCAAATTAGCAAAGGGCTTAATTTGTGCAGAAATCAATAAATTCTCCCCCCTCCTTTCCCCCTATAATATATGCACATATTTAAATAGTCACTGCTTTAACAAGAAAGTTGGAGCGAGGGTTTAATTGAGGCACGAGAAAACTCTTCCATCGCCTTTTGTGATTCGGAGCAGAGAGAAATCAGGACGGCACCACAGTTGGAATAAAATGCTGGAAGAAAACAACAACAACAACATGCAGATACTCCCCCCCCTCCACATTGATAGGATTTCTACATGACCCATAATCCTAGGGCAGGAGAATTAGTCACACTTCAGAGATTGTTGGACAGGTTGGGCACTGGCTGAGGGTCCCAGGGCTTAGAGGAGACCCTCTCAAAACCACCCTGCTGCCCATTCACTTACTGTGACCCCTGGGTGTCCCAAGTGGTTGTATGGGGGAACTGCTTCACATGGGAGCTGAAAGTGTGATCTCGCAACTCAAAATGCCCTCTCCACTTGCCACCAAAAAGTAAAGGTAAAGGGACCCCTGACCATTAGGTCCAGTCGTGACCGATTCTGGGGTTGCACGCTCATCTTGCATTATTGGCCTAGGGAGCCGGTGTATAGCTTCCAGGTCATGTGGCCAGCATGACAAAGCCGCTTCTGGCAAACCAGAGCAGCACATGGAAACGCCGTTTACCTTCCCGCTGTAGCGGTTCCTATTTATCTACTTGCACTTTGACGTGCTTTCGAACTGCTAGGTTGGCAGGAACTGGGACCAAGCAACGGGAGCTTACCCCGCCACAGGGATTCGAACCGCCGACCTTCTGATCAGCAAGCCCTAGGCTCAGTGGTTTAACCACAGCGCCACCTGGGTCCCTCCACTTGCCACCAACCTCACTTCAAATGTTGAGGGACATTCAGAAGGAGGCAATGATAAATGCCCTGCAGGCACCTGAGTCCTGAGCTGGTCTTATATATAAACAGCCTCCCATTGAAAGAACCTGGGAATGTGATCAGAAGCCATGCAAAAAGCCTACATTAGTGGCTCTCTTCATATAGCTGTATTATTTTGTTTTCCATGAACCTCACAACCAGATTTGATTCTACAATGAGAGTGTATCCATCCCTATTGTCCTGTTGCCATAGCTGAAGGGCTTACTGCCTGGGAAGATCCAATGGCCCTTCTGGGTGGACAGAACCTACCCAGAGCCTGAGGGTACTTTCCTGTGCTTAGGTAGGCAGCTACGACCTGCAGCGTGGTAGCTTTTACAGATGCAGTTCAAGTCTCAGCACTTCCTGTCAGGGGAGCATTCCAGGGGACATTGTCTTTAAAATTCTTTGCAAAGCTCACACCCCCTCCTCAGCCACATACAGCTTTGCACTGCTTTGACAACACAACAATATAAACACACAAACTCATGGGGCTTGGTTATCATGTCTCCTCCTCCTCTTATTATTATGGGTTGGGGTACAATGAAGTGGTATTGGGTGATCTGAGTTGAAACCAAATAGTTCAAAGTTTCAGAAATATATATATATGGGGGGTTATGTGAAAAAGCCTTAGTTTTTGCTCTTGCTATGAAACAGGAAAGGCATAGCCAGGGATGCCTTTAAGTCAGGATCCTTTAAAACTTCACTCCTTATTCGCTTTCATTTTTATTTTTTGCAACTGCAAGTCCCCCCCCCCTTTTAGTTTATGTCGGTTGCTGAGAAATTCCCACTGCAGAAACAGCAGATTTTCTTTCCTTGAATAGCTTTTTTGTTACAAAAAAATAATAATAAGATCTGAGAACAATGTTCTAATGATTTCATTAAAAAACCCAAATCTCTCCGGAGTCTTCCATCCACTGTTATTTTCCATGCACACAAATGGCTACCATTACTCTCAATGGTGGAGGGGGTGGGTGGGCATGTGGAGGAGGAAAAAAACACTGAATAAGCCTTTGGGTGGAGGAGTGAGACTGGATCCAGATGATACAAACAACAGTCACTTATTAAAGAAAAGAAGAGAATAAAGGGGCAATTCAATGCAAGCAAACTAACCGTTCCCCAAACAAGTGGTGTGCAAAACAGCCCACAGACAATTTCTCTCTTTCCCCCCACTTGGGGCACTCAAATACAGGATTCTTGGCACAAGTGAATTGACTTTGTTTTCCTTGATAAAACTTCGGTACTTCACTGTGACAACTCAGCTACTCAATTTTGCATCACTTCATCTGAAAGTCCACCAGGAGGCACAGTCATGAGGCTGTTTTCCCAGCCATGTTTTTCAGGCGCTGTCCGAGGTATTTTTGAATGTGGCCACCAGTCAGTTTCTCAACTTCTGCATGAGGCAAAGGAGTGTGTTTGCTCTTTTGGATTGTCTGAGACAAGAAAGCAAGAAAAGAAGTGGGGGGAGACTTCTTTCTCCACAGACCCTGTCTTCCCCACTTTGTCCTATAGATTTTGGGGTGCAAGTCTGTAGGGTTGGCCAGTCACTAACCTGTTTCTAAATGGTAGACTTTGCCATTTTCATACTGAAAGCCTCACTCTCAATCTCTGGTATGTCCATTTAAAATAAGTTAGGTAGCCAAGTCGTGTAAGATCTTTGTCTGGATCCCAGTGATCCATCATAATAGTACTGAGTGAGTGTCATGGATTGGCTGGATGCAGAAGAGGGGTGGGAAGCACCAGCTGGGGAACCCCCAGGGGACCCCCAGCGGAAGAAGGCTCAGAGCCTGGGGATTGGTGGTGGGGTGACAATGAGTGGTCAGAGGGAGAAGAGGAAGCAGACTGGGAGGCGGAGGTGTCAGAAGATGTAGAGGTAACAGGGTTTATTGAGCAGGAAGAGGCTGTGGCAGAGAGAGAGTCCGAGTCAGAGGGAGAAGAGGGAGCGGACTGGGAGGCGGAGGTGTCAGAAGATGTAGAGGTAACAGGGTTTATTGAGCAGGAAGAGCCTGTGTGTCAGGAGTATGGGCAGGAGTCAGGCTCTGGGGCCTGTAGTGCCTTGCAGGACTGGGGCCTGCCTCAGCTTGTGCTGGGGAAGCAAGGCGTGGCCACACAGGTGAAGACATCAGCTTGTGCTGGAGAGGCAAGGAGTAGTCACCCAGGTGAGGCCACTTGAGATCTCACTGCACCTGGTGGCAGGAGCTGGGAGGGATAAGAGCCCAGCATTTCCCTTCAGCTCTTTGCCACAGCAACGCTTTCCCTGCCTGGTTGCATCTGGCCTCCTGCTCCTTGGACCCTTGCCTTGCTTACGCCTTGCTTCTTGCTCCATGGACCCTTGCTTTGCCGACGCCTTGATTCTTGCTCCATGGACCCTTGCTTTGCCTTTGTCTTGCTCCTCGACCCTTGGACCTTCGCCTTGCTTCTTGTTCCTTGAGCCTTCGCCTTGCTTCTTGCTCCTTGGACCTTCGTCTCTGCCTTGCCCCTTGACCCTGCAACTGCCTGCTGCTGGACCCTCAGCCCTGCACCTGTTCCTGCTTCTTCACCACCATCTTGCCTCTGGTCCTGATGCCCGCCGACCGGACCGTGACACTGTGGCAGAGAGAGAGAGTCTGAGTCAGAAACAGAGGCTAAAGAGGAGGAGGGCCAAAAGACAGAGAAGAGGCAGACTGATGAAGAAGCGAGGCTGTCTCCCACTTCTGCTGTAATCAGCTCCCCACCCCCGGTCTCCCAGAACATGAAGAGGAATGAAGAGGGTGGAGCAAAGAGAAACAAGACGAAGGAGCCTCATATTGCTTGGGAAGGACTCAAAGGAGAAGAAGTCTTAGGGAGTGGTGGGAAGGCAAAGTCCTGTAGTCCTCTCAACTCTCTCACTGGGAGAAGACCTGCAGGGAAGAAGACCTGAGCTGTTTATTCATGTGTTATATTCATCGACACTTTTTGAGTTATTGCCAACTTACTCCCAACTCCCTCCTTGGCAGCTAGGCAGGTCTATATTGTCGCTCTGTATTGTGAAGATCCATATAGTCAAATGCAGTCCACTGCTATAGGAATACAGTGGAACCTCGGTTTATGAACACCTCGGTTTATGAATTTTCGGTTTACGAACGCCACAGACCCATCTGGAACGGATTAATTCACTTTCCATTACTTTCAATGGGAAAGTTCGCTTCAGTTTATGAACGCTTCAGTTTATGAACAGACTTTCAGAACCAATTACACCCATGCTTTGGGTTAAGTACGCTTCAGGTTGAGTACTCCGCGGACCCGTCTGGAACGGATTAATCCACTTTCCATTACTTTCAATGGGGAAAGTTCGCTTCAGTTTATGAACACTTCAGTTTAAGTACTCCTCGGACCATCTGGAACAGATTAATCCACTTTCCATTACTTTCAATGGGAAAGTTTGCTTCAGTTTATGAACAGACTTCTGGAACCAATTGTGTTCATAAATCGAGGTACCACTGTATAAGAAAATCCCTAAAACTGAGTGAGACCAGAGGCTCATTTAATGTTTTGTTTTGGTGGTGTTTTTTTTTTCCTGGGACTCCATCTATCTATTCAGTGTGTCAGAGACTTTCCAGCTGAAACCGAGGGCCTGAAAGTTTTTCCCAAGCCACATCCCACACCTCTTTTTTTGGTGATCCTATCAGTGGACAATGTTGGTTGGGTGAATCAATCTGAACTCTCTATTATTTTTTACAGTTTTGTTATTAAAGGTATCTTCTTTCTCATTTGATCAGTAGCTGTTCATTTAGAAAGATGGATTGACTGTTTGTCCATTTTGAGAATTGTGGCTCTGTGGGGGAAATGGAGATCTCCTAGCAACTCTCAGCACCCTTAACAAATTACATCTCCTAGGTTTATTGGGGAATGTATGACTATTTAAAGTGGCATCATAGCCCTTTAAATGCATGGTGCGAAGGTATGGAGTGAATGTGGTCTTCATGCATACCACAAATTGGGGAAGCTGTGGCCTACAATAAGTTGTTGGACTGCAATTCGTATCATCCTTGACTGATTATGCTTGCTGGGCTTAATGGGAACCAAAGTCCATCAGTATCTGGAGGGCCCCCGGCTCCTGATGTAGACAATACAGAGCTAGATTGACCAATGGTCTGGCTCAATCTAAGGCAGTTTCCTATGTCCTTGTGCCTAATGTGTCGAAGCCAAATGTGGGAGTAAACAATGAGATTTATTAATATTATTTTAATATGATTGATTGGATAGCATGCATAGCATGATGAAATGCCCACAAGCCCACAAAGAGCTGAATATCCAATTATTAAAGCCAGTTCTCAGGCCCCTTGTTTAGACTCTGAGGCTGCATATGCACTAACCATTTGTAGCACAAAAATGTAATTTTTATCAATCTGGAATCGTTCACACTCATCTTCTACACACCAAGCATCCCCAAACTGCAGCCCCCCAGATGCTTTGGCCTACAACTCCCATGATCCCTAGCTAACAGGACCAGTGGTCAGAGATGATGGGAATTGCAGTCCAAAACATCTGGAAGGCCGAAGTTTGGGGATGCCTGCTCTACACATTGTTTTCAATCTAGATTGATTCTAGGTCCACAAGGGCGGGTGGGATTACCGTACTTGATACACATTTGATATCATTCCCCCTAGATGAATACCTCCACCACATACACCAGGTGAGTGAAGAAGGTGGTGGCAATTGCCTTTTGGTACACCCACCAACAATGTGTAGGTACCCCCCCCCAAGAAAAAAAAATATTCCAGGCTCTCAGTTTTTAAATGTTCTAACTGTGGAGTAATGCAGAATCAATGTGCAACGAGTTTTTATTTTTTCGGTACGAAAACAATTTCTCAATAAGCACTTTTCAGGGAAAAACAATGTGCAATAGATATTGTGTTGACTACATACAAATAAGAAGTACTCTGTCTCCATTGATTCTAGAACAAAATGGTGTGGGCGTGGGTGTGCGGCCTGAGTCTACCTCATTGCCTTTCTAGTCCATTCTCTCTGGCACAAGACACTTCATCTCACCAGCAGGCATGGGAAAAGGAAATAAGAGTATCGAGCAGGTTACCTGCATTTCTCCGTAATACATACATGTGACACACACACACAATTTGAAATAATGAGTTGCAGTGTAAAACTTCCTCTGTCAGGAATAAGGAAGGAGCAGTAAGGAATGTGCCACCCCTCCCTTTCCTGTACTGCTGTGTGACTTGTTGGCAAACTCAGTTCACCAACTCTGTTTTGAAGAGGAAAATAAACAACACTGTGCTTGAGGCTGAGAAAGTCGAGGCCACCTTCATGCTATGAGACCTGTTAGTTGGGTTCCATCTCCCAGGGTTGTGGAGAGAGAAAACTTCCATTTGTTAGCAACTCACATCAATTTCAAAATCTCCACTCGAACAGCTGGGTTGTCTGCCTTCCCCTCAGCACGGCCCAGGACTTCAGAGTACTGTACAACTGTAAATTATTAATTCATGGACCAATTAAAAAAAAAAAAAGGTAGTCGGGAGCCCTGCACAACATATTCCGCTGCTCAATCGGATGCTGAGCCAAAGGTAAACAGATTGCAAAATTACATGGCAATCCAAGCTGATTGTATGGGATCGGAATTGACAGCTTCCATGCAAGCAAAAAACTCCCCATGAACTCTGTTCTGATTTGCCTCCATCATACCTGTAGCAAACAGAAAGGTTCATTGCTGCTGGTGGTGGTGTTGACACCATCCTTGCTTTCTGCAAGAAAATGACAGAAAGCATTTGCGAGCTTCACTTACTTTACAGAGTTGGTACAAAGCTGTAAACAGAGGCCTGCGGGATCAAATCAATGGTCCATCAAGGGCAACATTCTGTTCCCCACCCTAGCAAACCAGACATCCCTGAGAAGCCTGTTTTGACTTCCCAGAAGCTAGTATTCAGTGGCATTCTGCACCTTTGGTTGGCTTATTGACTATGAAACTTCTATGACACATGGAACCTTTCTATTGACTCAGTTGTGTTCATTAGGATGCAGTTATATTTTCAGAATTATTCTTATAGTAAATATAATTGATTAGAGTGATTTCTCCCCTAAATGATCGGTATGTGTTTTTTACCCTAATCTAGTTCCTAGAGCCCCCATTCATTGCAGGGGGCTGGACTAGATAACACTTTGTGTCGCTTCCCCCTCTACAGTTCTCTGACTCTATGGGCTGGGGGAGGATTTACAGGTAAGTAGTAGTAGTAGTAGTAGTAGTAGTAGTTGATTAGTAGTAGTAGTACATGAAGGAGCATCTCCACCCCCATCGTTCTGCCCGGACACTGAGGTCCAGAGCCGAGGGCCTTCTGGCAGTTCCCTCACTGTGAGAAGCCAAGTTACAGGGAACCAAGCAGAGGGCCTTCTCGGTAGTGGCACCCACCCTGTGGAACACCCTCCCACCAGATGTCAAAGAGAAAAACAACTACCAGACTTTTAGAAGACATCTGAAGGCAGTTCTGTTTAGGGGAGCTTTTAACGTTTAACAGACCATTGTATTTTAATATTTTGTTGGAAGCCACCCAGAGTGGCTGGGGAAACACAGCCAGATGGGTGGAGTATAAATAAATTGTTGTTGTTGTTGTTGTTATTGTTGTTGTTGGCTTCAACGTGATTAAGAAAGCATAGCAACTTACTCACACAAACATTAAAATATAAACATCCACAATTAAACTGCAATAAACCCAGTAAAACAGCACAACAATATAGCTGGGGCCCTCTTTTTGTGTCACCAGGGAGAACAACGGAGCCACCACTGAAAAGACCCATTTATCATAATTGGAAGCCAATGGCGAGACTAACAAGGCTCCAATTGCCAGTCCTAATGCCCTTATCAGGCCGTGGAGACACAACTTTACGGGGACAAGGTTTCATGTTCCAGAAGTGCAACTTTCCTGCATTATTTGCAAGAACTTCTTTGAGCACGCAAAGCCCCGCTTATAAACAGGATGAAAATGTCCAGCATATCAAATCATATTTACTCCTTTAAATGAGCCAGCTTTCCCCTGAACAGCTCACAGCCATGAGGGATGCTGGTGTCCCCAAGCTCTTTGTGACTGACACATCTCAGCGCTAACAATATTCGCAACATGCCTCCAATTCATCTGAGGCTGTGTGTTGAATGGCATCTAAAGAAGAGCCAGCAAATGGAGAGAAAAGGACCCTTCTGAAGATGGCTCCGTGTACTTTATCCCCAATCAAACAGATTCTTTTCAACGCTAATCAGGATTTCTCTGTGCTTTTTACCTTCTGTGGTTGTTCTATTTTATTTTTTATCAAAGGGAAGTCTCGAATTTGACTGTCGGGGATTTACCTTCAATTAAGGTTTCCTTTCAAACTTCTTATATTTAAGCTTCGTAATGAGGGGGTGGATTGGGCAGGGGAGAGGGCAAGATGAAAGACAAAACACAAATTTGAGAGAGGGAGACAGACGTCTCCAAGTGCGTGTCGCTCTGTTTTCCGAAACGACTTTAACATGAAGTGACTTTAATGCAGCCTATTAGTGCCCATGCGAGCACGTGCCTTGGCGATGTCCTTGCCTCGCCATGGCTAGGCACCGTATATGGCAAGCCACATCGTGTAAGAGCCTAAATGCATGTTACACCCGGGGGGGGGGGAGAGACAGCTTGGGGAGGAGTATCGGAGTACAGAAACAGCAAGGGGGAGGTGATGCATCATCCATTGTTCCTCCACCTCTGCCACCAATCACTTTAACCTTCACAAGGTTATGTTCCCCTTTCCAAGTGGCTGCTTGAAACCCAGCAGAAAGGGCAAGTGGCTTGATAGAAGAGGTTGCACCAGGCACGGGAAAGGGTTAAGCACCCTCCCCAAATTTAAAGGGGTGAACTATGGAAACGCCCCCCACTGTGGTATGGGATGCACCAGTGCTATTTTTCTAACAAAAGAGGTGCCGGAACTCACACTGAACACCACCCCGTTCTCTTAGAATGGCAATGGCGCCCACCTGAGAGGCGCTGGAAATGAGTTCTGGTGAGTTCCAGCTTAAAAAACAAACAGTCCTGGCTGGCTTCAACAGTGTCCATCTTTCTTCATCAATATTTGAGGTGGCTGATTGGTAATGATGATAGGTGAGGTGTTTGTATATATGTGTGTGTGCTTCTGTACCATGGGTAGGCAAACTAAGGCTCGGGGGCCGGATCCAGCCCAATCACCTTCTCAATCCGGCCCCCAGACAGTCTGGGAATCAGTGTGCTTTTGCATGAGTAGAATGTGTGCTTTTATTTAAAAATGCATCTCTGGGTTATTTGTGGGGCATAGGAATTTGTTCGTTTTTTTTTCTTTCCAAAATATAGTCTGCCCCCCCCCCAAAAGGTCTGAGGAACAGTGGACTAGCCCCCTGCTGAAAAGGTTTGCTGACCCCTGTCATCTTAACTATGTTTCTACAACATCTGTCATCATGCTGACAAATGACTGTGCATGCATGTGGAGAGGGCCGTCCCTAGGCCTGGGCTGGGTGGCGCAAGGGGCGTGGAAGGGGCGCCGAACGCTAGTGTCTGCCTCCGCGAGCCTCTGCTGTTGAGCGGCTTCAGGCAGCTCTCCGGAGGCGCGCGGGGAGTGTGAGCCTGGGACCGCCTCTGCCGCGCCTCTGTCTCAGCTGTTGAGTGGCTTCAAGCCGCTCTCCAGAGGCGTGCGGGGAGCGCTGGCCTGGGGCTGCCTGAACAGCTGAGAGGGGCAGTGTGGCGGCCCCAGGCTCGTGCTCCCCGTGCGCCTCCAGAGCTTTGTGTGGGGAGTGGGAGCCTGGGGCCGCCTCCTCCGCGCCTCTCAGCTCCCCGTGCGCCCCTCCTGCCCACCTCACTCATGGGGGGGGGGTGCCAGAGGGATCTTGGCACCAGGGTGCCATATATGGTTATGGTTAAGATGGCCCTGCATGTGGAGCAAGTTGACAGATAGGTGGTCCAGGCAAACCTTTCCAGTCTTTCCCGGTTGCTGCTTCCACTACTGCAAAGTAGGGCCAGGAGAAGAAGGCAGGTCAGTGGTGCAGATGGACAGGTAGCATGAGCAAGCAGAATAGCAGAGCAAGCCAGCTGGCCAGGTTGATACGTAACCAGATATTCCTTTAGAGCAGGGATGGAAACCCCTTTTCAGTCTCAAAGCTGCATTCCCTCTTGGCCAACCCCTTTGAGGTCCAAATTCCAGAATGGGGCATAGTCATTGGCCCCACACAAACCACACACTTTTATGCATACCTAGCAGTTCGAAAGCACGTCAAAATGCAAGTAGATAAATAAGAACCGCTATAGCGGGAAGGTAAATGGCGTTTCCATGTGCTGCTCTGGTTTGCCAGAAGCGGCTTTGTCATGCTGGCCACATGACCTGGAAGCTATACGCCGGCTCCCTCGGCCAATAATGCGAGATGAGCGTGCAACCCCAGAGTCAGTCACGACTAGACCTAATGGTCAGGGGTCCCTTTACCTTTATGGCACACATATACAGTGGTACCTCGGTTTATGAACACAATTGGTTCCGGAAGTCTGTTCATAAACTGAAGCGTTCATAAACTGAAGCGAACTTTCCCATTGAAAGTAATGGAAAGTGGATTAATCTGTTCCAGACAGTCCGCGGAGTACTTAAACTGAAGTGTTCATAAACTGAAGCGAACTTTCCCATTGAAAGTAATGGAAAGTGGATTAATCCGTTCCAGATGGGTCCGCGGAGTACTTAAACTGAAGCGTTCATAAACTGAAGCATGGGTGTAATTGGTTCCGGAAGTCTGTTCATAAACTGAAGCGTTCATAAACTGAAGTGAACTTTCTCATTGAAAGTAATGGAAAATGAATTAATCCGTTCCACATGGGTCCACAATGTTCATAAACCGAAAATTCATAAACCGAGGTGTTCATAAACCGAGGTTCCACTGTACCCAGATGTATCCATGTGACACATTAGCGGTGGAGTGGATATGTTTCAGTTCAAATTTTAATGCAAAACTTCCCAATATACACTTTGAAATGCAAACCAACATTGTTCTTGTTGTGTTTATTTATATCTCACCTTCTTGCAGAATAGGACTCAAGGTGGCTTACACGAATTAAAACAACATATACAAAATGCAAAAAAGCTAAAAACATATAAGAGATACTACTTTAAAAGTAATTAGACTGTAATATAATCGAAACAATACAAGCATATTAAAATGTAGAGAGTAAAAATAGCACAGCAATGTTAAAATGTCCAATCCCAAATGCAGTTGTCTTTTGAAACACATACTTTTCTGCAGTTTTTCAATGAAATCATGTGTACACAGGCTTGCATATCTGAGGGAAATGTGCAAAAAATGCACGTTTGTGAAAATAACAGAAAAATTTGTTCCAGATAATAGCTTGCAAGAAATGGTGCATATAAGGATAGGTTTGAACAAAAATGCTGATGAATCTCCATGAAGATTTTTTTTGTAATGCAAATGGGTGCATAAATATGAGCTGCATTTAAGATTGGAAAAATGTGAGACTACGAGAAACTGAATTTGATTGATTCTCCAATCCCTACACACAGTTCCAAAGAAAAAGCCACATGCATGCATGTTTATACATCTTTTCTACCCTCTGAAATAATGGGGGGGGGGAGAGAGTGTTACAGGTTTGCCTTCCCCATGCTTATTTGTCATGAAATTGTGTGATATTTCTGGAGATTTCAGTGGGAGAGGCAAGACACACAAGGCAAATCAGGTAGCTAGCCCACAGGACAGCAGCAAATAGAATCTGGAAAATGTTATTACTCTCAAAATTATGTGTTTGGTTTTCCCTTTCGGTGGATGAGATATTTCTATCCCTCACAACAAACTACTTTTGACCCTGAAATAAGAGAGAGAGAGAGAGAGAGAGAGAGAGAGAGAGAGAGAGAGAGAGAGAGAGAGAGAGAGAGAGAGAATATTTGGTGCTGCCCGGGAGAGCCACAACCCCTTGCCCTTCTCCTACACCTCGCCTGTGTTCAAGCTTTATGTGCCTCAGAGGAGACGGTAGAGATAATATACAGAAGGCAATAATCGAGAGCTGGAATTGAGTAAGATAGCTGACCTTCACATGGCTAACATCTGACTCTGTTTGATAAAGGAAGGTTAGCACCGCAGAGCCATTCCAGCTGGGCTCCAGCCCTCCTGATACGCTTTCGATCCAATCGCTTGCTACATTCTGGCCACGAGGGTAATAGCGAAAAGAGGTTGACTCCTCTGGCAATGGATGACATGCACGCCACTGTAGCTGTGGAGCCAACTCAAGGCATCTCAGCCAAAAAAACATACATCAGGGTGACTGGGTTGTATTCCTGGCTGGCTCCACAGCACAGCCTTGACGTTGCCAAGTGTTCAGTGGAAAGATAGGACTAAGTGGTTGTGAGAGGCTCAAAAAGAACGCAGGGAGGCAATGCAGTGTGAACCTTTGTGCCCTAAATGAGAGAATTGACTAGTTCTCATTTTGGACTAGAGGCACAGCTCAATTGCAGAGCACAGGGGGTCTTCCTGGAACCCCTGAAAGAGGCAAGGGTTCTATGGACTCGGCCATTGTGGCCAATTATTGCCCAGTCTTGAGGAAAAGGACAGAATGGGAAAGGGGTTCTCAAGTTCTAGACTCTGAAAAGAACAATCAAGAAGGAGGCGTGGCAAGGAGATAAACAACTACCTGACATTTAGAAAACACCTAAAGGCAGCCTCGGTCCTGTATACCTGAAGGAGCGTCTCCACCCCCATCGTTCAGCCCGGACACTGAGATCCAGCGCTGAGGGCCTCCTGGCAGTTCCCTGACTGTGAGAAGCAAAGCTACAGGGAACCAGGCAGAGGGCCTTCTTGGTAGTGGCACCCGCCCTGTGGAACACCCTCCCATCGGAGGTCAAGGAGATAAACAACTACCTGACATTTGGAAAACACCTAAAGGCAGCCCTGTTTAGGGAAGTTTTTAATCTGTGATATTTTAATGTATTTTGGTATTTGTTGGAAGCCGCCCAGAGTGGCGGGGGAAACCCGGCCAGATGGGCGGGGTATAATAAATAAATAAATAAGGTTGTAGTGGTTAGAGTGCTTGGCTAGGCATGGGGATTGCCAGCAAGCCATGGAGCTCAGGGGGTGGGCTTGGGGCAACTCCATCTCTCAACCTAACCTACCTCACAGGACTGTTGTGAGAATAATTGAAGGTGGAAGTCAGAACAGTGCCCATTGCCCTGAGGTCTTTGAAGGAAGGACAGGATTTAAATGTAATAAATAAATTAGAGGGGGGGTGTCCCAGAGGGGAATGGAGAGGCAAGAGGCCCATGTTTCAAAAGCCTGCCTGCCTGCCTGCCTGCAGCTGGTCCTAGTCTTTGTGGGACAGTTGACTTTGCCATTGTCAACATTTAATGTCATTTCTAATCTGTTTGAAAGATCTTCAGCTAATCAGGAGGATGTGAAGCAGCCAAGGGTCTGAAAGTGACATTTCTGAGCTGCATCTCACAGCTGTGTATGTCCTGAAATGCCTTCTGGCTCAAATAGTATTGAGTTCTCTGCATTGCCTGCCCCAACAGCTCTTCTTATCTCTCCTGCATACAAAACTGGTGGCCTCTTTAGAGTATGTGATAGCTTCCAGAAGTGTATTTTTTTTCCCAAGAAGGAAACTTCAAAGTACTAGTTGATTTCCATTCCACTCCCATTTTATGCCTTGACGAGTAATTGCTAGAAGTGCATCGATGTGAACCAGTCCTTTGAACCACAACACAGTGTTGCTGTTAATGATGATGATACCATTATCATCATCATCATCATCATCATCATCATCATCATCGTTAGCATCACCTCATTTTGTCAAATAATAGGGCTGGCCCTGAATTTGGGGTGTGTCTATGGACAGGGCTGGCCCTGAATTTGGGGCGTGTCTATGGACAGGGCTGGTCCTGAATTTGGGGTTTGTCTATGGACAGGGTTGGCCCTGAATTTGGGGTGTGTCTATGGACAAGGCTGGTCCTGAATTTGGGGCGTGTCTATGGACAGGGCTGGCCCTGAATTTGGGGCGTGTCTATGGACAGGGCTGGCCCTGAGTTTGGGGTGTGTCTATGGACAGGGCTGGCCCTGAATTTGGGGCATGTCTATGGACAGGGCTGGTCCTGAATTTGGGGTTTGTCTATGGACAGGGTTGGGCCTGAGTTTGGGGTGTGTCTACGGACAGGGCTGGCCCTGAATTTGGTGCATGTCTATGGACAGGGTTGGCCCTGAATTTGGGGTGTGTCTATGGAGTGGAGGCTATCAATGGGATGGAATCAATAGCTGGCTAATCACCCAAGGTATGCCGTGAAACAAAATCAACGAATCAAAGAAATAACAGCTGATTTGGTGACCCTTAAAGTTTCTGCCCTCATTCCTTTTTTTCCTGCCCAACTAGATTTCATTTTTCTAACTAGCAGTTGTGTGTTTGGGGGGGGGGTCACCCATTTGTCGCCTAGCACAGAGCCACATCCTATGTCACCTTAATGACCAATATTTAAGGGGTCATTACTAAAAAAAAAAACTTGTCTGGTTCTTCCACAATTGGATCCTTGTTGGATCTAGGAATTAGAAGGGAATTGGAAGCTGGCTAAAATGACGGGAAGAATCTGAGAACAGTGGGACCAGAAGTTCATCAAGGACTGGACTAAATTTGTACATTATTTGAAAGACAATTGTAGTCAATCAAACAAATTGGTGGGATTGCAAGAAGCTTTGTAAGGAAAGGTATAAAAATCACTGCAGAGAAGAATAAGAAAATATGATGTTTTGATGTTTCTGATTTGAAAGCAATGGTTAAATAGTGAAAATGCAGAAATTTGAAATGAAAGATAGAAAATCATAAAGAAGGTATGAAGGAAGTCATGGCCCTAAAAAGCCAAAATGTATCATATGAGAGGAAAGATTGTAACGGAAAGCATTATTGTAAAATTAATAAAAATGATATGGCAAAAAAAGAAAAAGAAATTGGAAGCAATATGTTGGCATCAGCATTAACAAATCAAATTGAAATTCATTGGTCAACCACATACAGGTTATAGCCAAAGAAACCAAACAAGCAAACAGTTTTTAGAAAGTATGCAAAGTTAATAATAAGAACAGCACAATGAAACATGTGTAATAAAGCACAGATAATACACAAAACATACATATGTACTAGGGGGTCCTCAAACTTTTTCAGCAGGGAGCTGGTCCACTGTCCCTCAGATCTTGTGGGGGGCTGGAATATATATATATATATATATATATATTCAATGGGGGGGGGGATGGCTTACCTGAGTGGAATGTGCCCTTTTATTTAAAATGCATCTCTGGGTTATTTGTGGGGCCTGATTAAAATCATTCTTCATTTTAAATATTGTATTGTTTTCCCTGTTTTTTGTGCACTACAAATACAATATGTGCAGTGTGCATAGGAATTCATTCACCCCTATATATATATATGAAGAATGATTTTAATCAGGCCCCACAAATAACCCAGAGATGCATTTTAAATAAAAGGACACATTCCACTCAGGTAAGCCACCCCCCCCCATTGACTCTCCCCTCCCTTCTCCACAGCACCGGACGAGCCCCGTTGGCTGCTTACCTGTGTCTTGCAAGCAACAGGGGCTGACAGCAGGGGGATGATGAGCGGCGTGCGAAAGGGCTCCGGAGAGGGGCTGGCAGCAACAAAGCCCAAACTGAGCCTGCTTAAAATGGTGGCCGCTCGAGCACCAATCAAAGCCCTGCCCACTTCCTCCTCTAGGCAGGGTGAGGAGAAGCCAGGAGGAGGGAGGGAGGAGGCGCCACCGCCACCGGCATCGCCATGGAAAGAACGCATGCGAACAATCAGATCCATGCGGCAATTCCCGGACCGTTCGCGGGCCAGATTTAGAAGGCAATTGGGCCAGATCTGGCCCCCAGGCCTTAGTTTGCGAACACATGATATGTACGATACATATATACATACATGCTAACACCACAAACACAAGCAAATAGTCCTCAGCTGGTTCACATCCTTCACTTGCCAAATCAATCTCTTGCCCAACTGACCTTAAACCAGAGCCGATTATCTTTAAGACACATCAAAAGATCTTTCTGCTAGAATTAGAGGACACCAATACAGAAGAAGAGATTCAATATTTGCTCTGTGTTTTAGTACCTTAAATTGGATTTTTAAGTAAAGTTTAATGGGCTATTTGACGTCGCCTTTTAATCAGTTGTTACCATCCCCCAGCTGATGGGACGAGGTGAGCTATGAATGAAAATACATTAATTAAGTTAAAACTTTTTTTAATTAAGATTTTATTAAATTTATTTCTGTTGCTGCAAACATTTAACACACACCAAAAGGAAACATGAATTGGGATAAGAGCTGAAGGGAATGGGCAAGCTGTATTTTTTCCTATCCCAACATTCCTACAAAAATGTTGCACACAGGAGCAATTTTGTGCTCCTTTTTCAGACAAAGCTCTTTAACATTTCAAGGAGAGTAAAAAGTAAATAATAACAATAAGATGAACAACATTCTGCGACGGGGTGGGGGTGGGGGTGGAGAGGCGAAGGGGTGGGGGTCTTCACCTGTTTAATTTGTCAGTGGGTTTTGCCTAGAGTGAAATTTGAAGGAAATTTAGAAGTCTCTGCTGGCATGAAGCATCCAAATAATAGCAGGCAAAGCAATGAGTTGTAAGAAGGCCAGAGAACTGTCTCAGGATGAGTTTGGAGACCCCTTTTTGTTGTCATGCCCAGTTCCTTCCTCCCAGTCCTGAGAATCATCCCAACCCCATGGTGTCTCTTACATTCAGAGACCACCTGGTGAGACTCCTATTCTTACAACCCTGGATTCTCTTGCCATAACCAATCCTGTCTGATTCTCTGTCTGATTCTATGCTAACTTTCTCAGTTAGATACTTCTGGTTTCAACTTTACTGCAGCATATACTCCCTGACTAATAGAATCCCATCTCAATCCCTTTAAGCTCACCACTAGAGCAGGCATCCCCAAACTGCGGCCCTCCAGATGTTTTGGCCTACAACTCCCATGATCTCTAGCTAACAGGCCCAGTGGTCGGGGAAGATGGGAATTGTAGTCCAAAACATCTGGAGGGCCGAAGTTTGGGGATGCCTGCACTAGAGGTTTTCTGGCCAATTCTGCAACAACCCCTGTCACTTCTGTTTCTCCCTCCAACCCCCATGTTAAAGCTTCCAGTTGCTCAAAGCCACAGGAGGGGAGAATGGAGGACTTTAAAAGAAGAACAGACAAATTCATGGAGGAGAGGCTACCAGACGTGATAATTATGCTCTCCTGCCACAGTTTGAGAATGCAATGTTTCTGACCACAGGAGGGGAGAGGGTTCTTGTGCTTGAATCCTGTCTGCAGGTTTCCAACCAGCATCTGGTTGGAGACTGCAAGAACAGGATACTGGACTAGATGAATCATTGGCCTGATCCAGCAGGCTCTTCTTATGTTTGCATGTCCCCACCACCTTTTCCTTTTGCAAGCTGGTGTAGTGGTTAGGAGCGGTGGACTCGTAATCTGGTGAACCGGGTTCACTTCCCCGCTCCTCCATATGCAGCTGCTGGGTGACCTTGGGCTAGTCACACTTCTCTGAAGTCTCTCAACCTCACTCACCTCACAGAGTGTTTGTTGTGGGGGAGGAGGAAGGGAAAGGAGAATGTTAGCCGCTTTGAGACTCCTTAAAGGGAGTGAAAGGCGGGATATCAAGTCCAAACTAAGCCTCCATCTCATTCCACACATTCCTGTTTTCTCTCCCTCCCATCAATTTCTCTTGTCTCCCCTATTCAGTAACGACAAACATGTTTTTTGGAGACACCTAAAAAAAGAGGAAGAACAGCAGTGTCCGGAGAAACAAAGGAACATGTTTTTGTTTTGTTTTTTTCCCCAGCTTTGAGAGATTATGGACCTCTTGACAAAGGGAAAAAGTCTAAGAAGGATCTACCTTGAAAGAGGGGAGGGGACCTGGGAGCCAAAGCAGTGGAGCCTAAGCACAACACGTATTTGAATGACTTTGACCCATTTTAACTGACGCTGTAGCTCCACACATTTAATAAGCACTGCAAGGAGCCAAGGACTTTGCTTCCTTGATGGTTTACAGCTGGTGCAAGCTTCAACCTTGGCACAAGTATTAACCCACCATTAAGCAGGCATTTGTGATGCAAGATTAGTGTGCTTTATACAATCAGCAATGAAGTAGCAAAATGATTCCAGGACTGGCCCGCTTCTGATTCCTGGTTGGAGAATGCGGCAGTTGAATGCCCCTCCAGTTAAAATGCCCTTGCACACCAAAAACTGGATGTGAAGTAGTTCTTCCCTTACATTAGCTCTTTATATGACAGGCGTGTTTGTTTGTTTGTTTGTACAAAGAAGCTTTCCGGAATGTGAGTCCCTTGCATGCAGTTTGCAGGGGTACAGCCAGGAACGGATTTCAAACATTGTCGCAGTCCAAAGTCCAAAGTAATTCTGAAATCTCTTCAACAAGTAAATAAATATTGAATTTGAAGTAAGCCAGAATCTCAGGATTGGATCTACCATAATGAACTAATTGGAACTCTGCGCCCTCACATGACAATGAATGACTGCTACTATGAACAGTATTAAAACCACAAGCCATAAGAATATTCAGCCAAATGTCTACCTGCAATTATTCTATAACAGGGGTTCTTTTCCATGACGGACCCTGAATGGATCACATGCCAAGTGGAGGTAGCTTAGGTGTGGCTGTTGTTGTTGTTGTTGTTGTTGTTGTTGTTGTTGAAAGGACACATTTTGTGGGTCTTGGGGAGTCACAAAACATTTCACTTTCACAGTATCACAAGCAAGCTGCCTATGGGAGCAGTATAGCTACAGCCATGTATCATTGCAAGCAATTTTGACATGACAAACTCAAGTCCATTGGTTTTAATGGGTCTACTCTGAGTATGTTGTGTTTGGATTGGATTCATATAAGGGAATGGGGGACCATGTGACACCACATTATCCTAGTTAGGTTTCTATTGGAGCTAATGGTAGGTTTCTATTGCAGCTAATGGTAAAACAACAACACTAATAATAATAATAATAATAATAATAATAATAATAATAATAATAATAATAATATAGTTTATTATTTGGGAACACTCCCCCTGGAATCCTTCCATCAGAGTGGAGGACTCATAAGAGCAGTCAATATTAAAATCACACACACACACAATTTGTGTGTCCTTGCAGGGTTGCACGAAAAGCTCTCTCTCTCTCTCTCTGTGTGTGTGTGTGTGTGTGTAGCCCAGGAGGCAAGGGTCCAAGCCACCCCTGATCTATAGTATCCCGCTCCTAATAGGGATACTGAATCTAGCTGAGATTTAGAACAAAGAGACAGAAGGGCTGCTCAATGTTAGTAAATCAATCCATTAAGAATGGCCCCAGGGATGTAGCCGCATGGAGGTAGGAACATTTGACCTAATGCATTCCAAAGCTACATCAGCAGTCAATAAATAACTAAACAGCTCACTTGCACCTTCACCCCCTCCAACATGCCACAAATGCATTTGTTCACCGAGTTAAAGACATGCTGGGGGTCCGGGGGTGGGGTGTTAACCATGATTACCCCACAATATGTCATGAATAGTTCAAAATATAACTCGGCTGCTACATGGTGGCCTAGGTCTCCACATACATGCATTTAAATGCACGGATGCTACAGACAAGAAAGATTTAACTGTGAAAGACATGGGGAAGGGGCTGAAGATTGACAATAGCAAGGACATCATTGCATTATGATTATGTATTTTTTTAAAGTACTTCGAGAGGGGCAGGAAAGTGAATCTGTCCCTCCATGGGTGCTCCATCACTGCCAGAATCAGTACTGATTTCTGGCAAGATCTTGCTGAAGTCTCATCAAATTCTTGTGGAATTTCACAGAGTATGTGAGAATTTGTCGAGATGTCACTGGAAGTTGGTGCCGAAGGCTGGTGCCACTTCTCCACCAGCAGACGAGGTGGTGATGGCAGGGTGGGGAAGCATGTCGTGTTTCACCTCCTGCCGTGAAGCAGGAAGTAAGAGTCCTGCCTGAAGACCTCAGTAAAAAACAATATAAATACAAGAGCATACCTTGGTTCTCAAACTTAATCCGTTCCACAAGTCCGTTCCAAAACCAAAGCATTCCAAAACCAAGGTGCGCTTTCCCATAGAAAGTAATACAAAACCAATTAATGTCTTCCAGACTTTTAAAAACAAACCCTAAAACAGCAATTTAACATGAATTTTACTGAATAAAAAAATTCCTTCAGTAGCACCTTAAAGACCAACTAAGTTTTTATTTTGGTATGAGCTTTCGTGTGCATGCACACTTCTTCAGATACACAGAAGTGTGCATGCACACGAAAGCTCATACCAAAATAAAAACTTAGTTGGTCTTTAAGGTGCTACTGAAAGAATTTTTTTATTTTGCTTCGACTCAGACCAACACGGCTACCTACCTGTAACATGAATTTTACTGTCTAACAAGACCATTGATCCATAAAATGAAAGCAATAATCAATGTTACATTTTTTTTTCTGACCTGCTCTGATGATAGTCATAAAATGAAATACAAGCCACAGTCACAAAAATGGAAAAAAGCCACACAGACAAATAGACAAAAAAATAGCAAAAACAAAAGCACCAAATATCACCTCAGAACACTGCAATCAGAAGCGGAAGGCTTAAATTATGATGGGAGGGGGCTCAAAAGAGTGGTGCAGGGGCAGAAGCGGGAGGGAAAAGGCTTAATTACTATGCAGGGGACTCAAATGAGTGGCGCAACAGTAAAAACAGAAGCTCAGGATCACGTTCGGCTTCTGGGGCAAAGTTCGGAAACTGGAACACCTACTTCTGGGTTTGCAGTGTTCAGGTTCTGAGTTGTTCGGGAACTAAGCTGTTCAAAAACCGAGGTACCACTGGATTCCAAATAATAGCAAAAAGAACGCATCTCCAAAATGTAACACCACCACACAATCTCTAAACCATGCCCTACCCTAAATGGTCTGTAGGCACCCTGCACAGCAGAAAAAAGCTTTGCATCGCATGTAGCGCCGTTGCACATGCACACTACATAGCAGTTTGCTGCCGCTGCCACTCCAGCGCCATACGGATGATGCCAGGATCCTCTGCTTGCAGCACCAAACCACCGCTCGTGCCGCCGCGGTGGGGCACCGCCTTGTCATCACCGGGGATGTGGCACTGGGAGCGCACCCCCCCCCCGCCCCCACGTCGCGAAGCCACTGCTTGTAGGTAGGCTCAGACATGCTCAATCTTCCAATGCACACCATGATATTCTGTCCTTTTCCTACCAGAAATCAGAAACCCAGGAATGCCAGATCCAATATAATCAGTTGCTCTTTTTAAAAAGAAAGAAAGAAAGAAAGAAAGAAAGAAAGAAAGAAAGAAAGAAAGAAAGAAAGAAAGAAAGAAAGAAAGAAAACACTAGAAAACAGTGCCATCCAATGAAACCAGATGTTGAAAGATTGAGGCCAAATAAAGGATGGAGTTTGTTCCCAGAAGAAGCTGTGATCGACTAAACATCAGGAAGAACCTTCTGAGGGTAAGAGCTGTTTGACAGTGGAATGACTTCCTTCGGAAGGTATCTTATTCCTTGGAGATTTTTGAGCAGAGGTTGGATGACCATCTCTCATACATGCATTAGTTGAGATTCCTGCATTGCAGGGGGTTGAACTAGATGACCCTTGGGGTCCCTTTGCCCTTTGTTGTGTTTGCAATCCAGGTAGATGTCTGCATGAATGAAGAAAAGAGGCATTTGGGGAAATGAGGGGAAGTTTCTCATCTCGTTCAACAACTCCACTGCGTCCCGTCCAAAATAAGTCGGCTCTGCTCTCTAGCAATTACTTCCCAGTGGGGCAAGCAAATAGGGGAGAGGACAACGCTTTCCCTTTGTTTGACTTCACCGTGTGCTTCTTATAAGCCTTCTGGCTGGATTAGAATTGCTTTCAATAACATTTCCCTTTCAGGGGAATTTGATTTGAGATTTCCCAGCAGGGCTGCCTCTGGGCTCAACAGGACCATATTTTCCCCCTCTCCAGGCCTTTCTTCTTTCAATATCCCCCCTCTTCTCCTAAAAATCTGTTTGCAAAGCGAACTCCAACTGAAGAGGCTAATGCGGCAAAAGGATGCAAAGCTAGGAACATGGATGGTCTTCTCTGGAATCAGGGCTGAATTGAGGACAGGAGAGAGAAATTGGGTTGAGCCATCCTTTTCTCTCTCCCACCCCCCACCCTGAACACATCTGATATTCCATTTCCCCCCACATGATTTGAAATCAAACTTTGTTTTGATTATTAAATATTTTTGGGGAGAAGGTGGAGCTCCTTGGCCCTGGAGGTAGGAGCAGAACTGTTGAAGCCCCCACCTCCATGAAGCACTCCTGAAGGATATTGTAGTCAATTGTATTGCCAGATGCCAAGAGGTGAAGAAAAACGAGCGTAATTGCAATCTCCCCTTTCTTCCAGCAACAAATGTCACCAACCAAAGTGGTTTCAATAGCCAAGCCAGAAGTCACACTGAAGTCACATCCAGCTAATCATTTTCCTTCAAACATGCCTGAAGCTGGAATGCCACCACCCTCTCAAGCACCTTGCCCAATAATGGGATATTTGCCACTGGTCAATAGTTGTTTAGCAGGGAGGTCCTTTTAAGGAGGGACACAATGCTACTTCCTTCAAGGTGCATGATGCCTCTCCCTTTTCTAGTGAAGCACCAATTACTCCCGGAAGCTGCTCACTCAATCCCCTTCAGCTAGCTCTAAGGAAGTGAAATTATTTTCTGTATGATTGTAACTCATCCTGGGATATTGGTGAGCTGCAGATAATAAATCTTTCTTCGGAAGGAAGGAAGGAAGGAAGGAAGGAAGGAAGGAAGGAAGGAAGGAAGGAAGGAACCGAAAGTTGTAACAAATTTTGGCAAGCAGTGAAAGCTCCAATTCCTGAATTAATTTTAGAAATTATGCTGGTTACACTGGAATTCAGGAGGAATGGGAAACTTAGCAAATCCAGGAAATAATATATTAGAAGAATGTGGGGGACTTTCAGGGTGCACATGTGCAACTGATTTGATATGGATTTTGGTACGGTTGCCAGAATTGTTTAACAAGCAATTCCTGAAGTTGCTGTGACTTTGATTTTGTTCCACCTTCTGTTCTCTTGATGTTGCCGTAGTGCTACCCACGCTGCATAATCCATTCAGAAAGCCAAGTTTCTTTCTTACGGGCAGGGGGCAGAGCACATGAAAATTAAAGTGCTGAGTATACCCAGCTGGCCTAGGGAGAGGAACATTACAAGTGCATTTCGGTTCACTAAGCGCCTACCTAGTATGTCATCAAAGCACAGCAATACCTGTGGAGATGTGTCCGGCGCATCCTCAGCTCCATCTCGCCACACCACAATCCAATCTGAAGTTGTTTTATGTTCCCACCTCCTGTCACCTTGCAAAGCTGGTGATGTTTGGAGGGCACAGGACTTGACAAATAGGCTCGCCAGGCTGTGGTAATGTACAAAGGAAACGGATGGTCACTTTCATGCAGCTAAGAAATCTGAATGCAGCTTGCAGACAGAGAGTTGCAGAGTTGGAAGCGAACTGGAGAGAATTGTCCCATCAAACCCAGTTATTTCTTTGCTGCAGGCCAAGGTCTTTTCAAGCCATGTAGTTCATGTACCTTTCAAGAAGTTCTAGGCCAGGGATTTAAGTTGGAACTTTGTCCATGAGGAATATTTGCTCTACCATGGAATGATGGTTTCAGTCTCTGCACAAGTTTGCATATCAAAGGTCTCAGGTTCAATAACCCCAACTCTCCATCTAAGTCTGAGGCAGATTCCCTGCTGAATCACTGCCAGTCAGTGTAGGTAACATTGAACTAGATGGACTAGTGATCTGATGAGCTTTAAGGCAGCTTCCTAATACAAATGAAGGATTTTCATTATTATTATTTATTCCACATTTAAAGGTGAATCCATCTAATTTGCACTTTCTGAAATGCTATGCAAACCAAAACAGTCATCCTTTGTCAAATTTTCACTTCTCTGAATTCTGCAATGCAGTTTTCCAGCCAAGTAATACATACAGACATGTATATACCAGGGTAAAGTGTGCATATATATGTGCATATATATATACATATATATATTATGGGGTGTGGGTGTGGGTGTGCACGCACGCACGCATGCACACAGGCAAAAATAACATGCATAAATGCTTTATATTAGGGAAAATTGCTTTGCAAAAAAAGAAGTATATTGGGTAAAATTGCATACAAGAAAATGTTTATATTCACACAAAAATGTTGACAAATTTCCCTGAGGACTTTAAAAATAACCACCGGCTTATTTTGAAAATATGGAGAACTGATCTTAAGATTGGAAAAATGAGACCCTGGAAAAACAGGAGAAGAAATGATATATTTGCCAATCCCTACTTCCCATGTTCCTGGGGGGATATTAGAGGTTGTGGAATTGCCATGCCAGGGAACTATCAGCCAACCTTCCACCAGCCCTTTCCTCTTCATTTTTACAGGGGATGCTGGGAAGCAAGCACTAAAGAGGTCTAGATGAGCCGCCTGGACCAACTCTGCTTCATTCAGGGCGCAACAGGGCAGAATGCTGTTGCAGAGAAAAACCCGAACAGGAGCTTTAGATGTAACAATAAGAGTATTCCAACTGTGCTGACCTTCCTTATCAAGCTTCAACTGCCTTAGCAGTGGAGTACTTAGTACAAACGAGAGTCAAAGAAAGAAGATTTTGATTCTACTGACTGTTAAGCACTTTAAGCAGTGACTGTGTGCTGACCTTAAAGCAAATGATCCCAGACCCAGAGACTGCGTGATCAAGTGCCATTAACAGAATAATTTAGTCTGGCGGAATATCTCAGCAATGAAATAAAAATGTATTTGGAGTTTATTAAATGTATTTCTTAGACCCTTGTGCTTGAGACTTCAGATCTTCTTTTAGATTCATGTAGGGACAAATCCACACAACCCTTGTTGACATCAGTCTCTTTTCTGGGACACAGTAGTGACTAACAATAGTTCAATGGGTCTCCCTGCCTAGGTTCCTGTATTGGGTTGTCCATCTAGTTTTTTTGTTTTGTTTTGTTTTTTCTTCCAATTTGCTGATATCCAATTTCTGCATTACATTGATGGTGTGACTTTCACTGCAATGACCATGAACTACATAGATATTTCACCATTCTGTTTTATGCTGGTCTATGGCCATAATAAGTGTTGTTGTTGTTGTTGTTGTTGTTGTTGTTGTTGTTGTTGTTGTTGTTGTTGTCACCATGCTATTACCTTCTTTTGTAGTTTGGACTGATTATCCAAGTAACCACCAAATTTCATGATAAATTTGGACAAAATATATGAGGAATCTCAAGAGGCGCATCCAGAACACCAATGTATCAGCCAAATGCATATTGTGTCCTCCCTAAAAGAGGGCACGTGTTGCGGTGAGATCTGGAGACTGACACCTCTTGGTTGTGGGTGGGCCCATTGGATAGCCAAAACACCTGATTGGTATGTCCCTTGATGCTGGGTTTCAATCTGGCCAATGGGGTTGCAGTCTAACCTGATTGAGGGACCTATATAAACCCATGCAAGTGACCCAGAGCTTCCTCTTTCGGCTTGTGCATCAGAACACCTGCCCAACTCTCCCTAATTTTAGGGCCTTTTGAGATTGACCTTGCTATGGCATTGTGTGTCATTGGGACAGGGCACATCAGGAATTTTCCCACTTGGGTGATTGGCTGTTGCCATTTGGGTTTCGCCTGCCGCATAGCAATTCGTCACAACTTGTAAGTTTGCTGATAGGCACTGCTTCATGTGATAGGGATTGGAGAACGATCTCGCCATCCCTATGTGAAGGGTATTCCATTAAAGGGATCCAGGGACTCAACTTGGTTTGGCCAACCCCCGAAAAGGTATTGTGCCTGTGCCTGAGTCCAGGGGAGCATATGGGGGGGGGGTGTGAATAGAGTCTTCTCCCAGGCTTTTCACCTTCCTCAAGTGTTCACCCTTGGCTGACCTATGATAGAGCATTGGGTCAGCGCTAACTGCAAGAGTGTAGGGAGCTAGTCAAACCAGAGCCTATGCCAACCGCTCACTTTTCTATAATGAATAAAGTTGTGGCCTAAATTCTGCCAAAAACCAAAACTAAAATTTGAGTCAAATGTGTCTTTATTTAGGAGGGAGGTCTCTGGGTCTGAACATGCAAGTGGACATTTCCCACATTCCATTTATGTATAAGGATATAGAGTTTTCCAGGCATTAGTTGGAATGCTTAAGGAATTTGATATTTGCACATTCTTTGAGGAATTGACTTGGTTTGCAGCTCTCAGGCTAAGGTCAATGGACAACCCACTTGTCAGCTGGTGACGTCATAATGACTTTGTGGGTTGTCCTCCCCACCTGTTGAAATCCCTTGCCCATGTTTCCCATGCTTGGGAACTGCAGCCCGAGACTTTGAGGCCAACATGGCTACCACTGTGGAAATTCCAGCAACATGGCACAAACTTTGACAGTCTAACAAAAGACCCACAGCATAGTGGGTAGATGAAACAGAGTTATACCTTTCTACCTTTTTCTTGATGCAGAATTGGACCTGCCTCATTGCTTACATGGAAAAGGGGATCTTCTATGGGCTTCTGAAGTGAGAACATGGTTTATTGACCGGACATCAACGTTCAACCCAGGCAGCCTTTGTTCATGCCAGATGTTTGTCATATTGTCAAAAAACTAAAAAAAAACTGTCGCTTTTCATGCTGGGCAGCATTGGTGGGTTAGGAAATTGGAACATTCAAGCAAGAAGGCACTAAACAGAGTGTTTATTTAAACATCTCCTCCAATCGGTTTGTCTACTTGACCTATCTGCTGACTTAAATGCAATAAGGTGGCATTTTAACACCATTAGTATCTGGATTCCAGCCAGAGGAGAAAGCTTCTTTCTGTTATATCCCTTTAGGCTGCATTGATGAAAGATTCTAAAACCTGGGCTTTTTGTTACACGTAATTCAGTTTAAAAGGTAGGGCAAGAAGCGGAATGCATGAAAACAAACCCCACTGGGTCCTAGAGGTTAACAGAAGTGTTTCCAGGTAGAAGTTTTATTCATATATGTTTAAAACAATACAATTTTTTCAAACTCATGTTGGGGAAAAGGTGTACTCCAATTACACTGAACACCCACGGACCGAGGGACTGCTCCTTGTGGTGAGGAGAGAGAGGGTTAGAAGAGAGATTTTAATCCCCTCAGTATCTACAGATACTTCTGCTAGCCCTGCACCTGCTGAGCCTCTCACCATTAGGCAAGGCAGCCCCAGCAGCTGAGAGCAGCAGTAGTCTTGTGATGACTGCACCAGCACTGAATCTTCATCTCCTGGTTGCAGCATCAGTACAAGGCAGAGACAGAGCCACTTCTACAATTGTTGAAATCATTTTTAATAGTGTCTTTGCTAATTCCCCTGGGCACTTCCATGGCTTTAGATAACATGACTATGGAGCAGCTGTCTGAGTTAGGAGTGGGAGGCGCTGCTTTGCAAGAGTTCCAGTCCTACTTGGATGGTCATTTCCAGAGGGTGATATTTCTGGGGAGTGTTATTTGGTGCCATGGAGCCTTCAATGTGGAGTTCCTCAGGGTTTGACTTTATCCCCCATGCTGTTTAGCATCTACATGAAACCACTGAATGTTACCAGAGCCTGCAATAAACCCAGATGCCAACTTTGCTTCCACATGCACCCGGACAACACCATTACTGGCCCCAACAACATCCAACATACCATCTCAGGACTATTTAATTGCTCATCCTCTAACCTTGTGTATGCCATCAAATGCCAATAGTGCCCTTCAGCTCTCTATATTGGACAAACAGGCCAAACCCTACGCTAAAGGATAAATGGACATAAATCTGACATCAGGAATTACAAGACAGAGAAACCAGTAGGAGAACACTTCAGTCTCCCAGGACATTCTATACAAGATCTCAAAGTAGCTGTCTTACTACAAAATAATTTCAGAAATAGACTGGAAAGAGAAGTTGCTGAATTGCAACTCATTACCAAGCTTAAAAACATGGACCTGGTCTGAATAAGGACACTGGGTTCTTATCTCATTAAACATGATAAAGCTTTCTTTAGCACCTCAGCCCTTGCTTTTTCCTGCAAGACCAATTGCAGTCGTTAACAGTCGTTAACAGTCATCAACAGGTTCACCACTCCTATCAGCCAATCACTCATTCCCACCACCCTTCTGAGTAATACCCCTCCCCACCCTCTGACTATACATAAGGGTCTGGTGACTTCTGTTTCAGTGTATCTGAAGAAGTGTGCATGCACACGAAAGCTCATACCTATGACAAACTTAGTTGGTCTCTAAGGTGCTACTGGAAGGAATTTTTATTATTATTATTATTTTGTTTTGACTACATCAGACCAACACGGCTACCTACCTGTAACTAATTCCACTGAATGGGGTCATCCAGAGTTTGGGAGTATGTTGTCAGCAATATGTTGATGACATACCATATTGCTTCTCCTTTACATCCGCAGGTGTGGCAGTATTTCGGAGACTGCAGTTGGTGCAGAATTCAGTGGCCAGGTTGCTCACCAGTGCAAGATGGTTTGAGTATATAATACCAATCCTGGCCCATCTGCACTGGTTGCCAATTAGTTTCTGGGCCCAATTCAAAGTGCTGGTTTTCACCCAAAAATCCATAAATGGCTCAGCACTGCAATACCTCAAGGACTGCCTCTCCTGATATGAACCAACCCAGCCCATGCAACTATCATTTGAAGCCCTTCTTCATGTGTCTTGTGTGCAAGAGGTGGCATGTTCAAATATATAAAAGGATGTCATATAGAGGAGGGAGAAAGGTTGTTTTCTGCTGCTCCAGAGAAGCGGACACGGAGCAATGGATTCAAACTACAAGAAAGAAGATTCCACCTAAACATTAGGAAGAACTTCCTGACAGTAAGAGCTGTTCGGCAGTGGAATTTGCTACCAAGGAGTGTGGTGGAGTCTCCTTCTTTGGAGGTCTTTAAGCAGAGGCTTGGCAGGCATATGTCAAGAATGCTTTGATGGTGTTTCCTGCTTGGCAGGGGGTTGGACTGGATGGCCCTTGTGGTCTCTTCCAACTCTATGATTCTATGATACAGGAATGAGCATTTGTGGTATGCTCTTCCCAGGGAGGCTTGCCATTTCTTTAGGTTCCAGGCAAAAACATTCCTCTTTTTCCCAGGCTTTCTGGCTAATTAGAAAATCTACGGCCTTTAAACTGTGTATGGAAAGGGTTATTGTTTTTATTTGTTATTGTGGTATGTATTTCTTTTTATTTTCATTTTCCTTTTGGTTTTTATTTTGTAAACCACCCTATGATCTTGGGATGAAGGGCAGTATAGAAATTTAATAAATTACACACACACACACACACACACACACACACACTCAGTTTGCTACAATCGAAGAACATCTCTCCCTGCCTCTTTTCCTCTGAATCTAACTTAATGCCTTTAGCACCATAAAATTAAGCAGTCCAGATTTTCTAATTCAAACTGCTCAGGGACAAGATGCTAAGTGATTCTAAGTGTTTTGTCAAGAGCCAGTGTTTAAGTAAACATTACAAATGATGGTTGTGTAGAAGAGAATGCAGTCTCTGAAACCCTCCAGCGATACATTATTCATCAAATACATTACTCTATCAGGTTGATTGTGTGCTTTTATTTATTTATTTTTTAAGTTTGTTTGTTTAAAGATGAAGATGGATGCTACTCCAGTTGATTAGGGTGAAGACACATGAGCAGTTCAGTGGCAATGTTCACACACTGGCAATGTTCACCTGTGTGAACAACCTTTCCCAAAAACAAAATCAAAAAACACCCCAGGTACTGCTTGCATCTATTCAACATGTGTGCAGCTTTAAATCAGCAAACATGATTTGGGGCCGTGGAGACCATCACAGTTCAGCAAGCTATGGATTCAGGAAATACCAGCTTCAGTTCCTAGTGTCTCTCATTAAAACAAGGATGGTGATAATGTGGCTTCCCAGACGTTGTGAGACCGCACCTCCCATCATCACCAAGCAGTATGGCCAAAACTCATTGATGATGGGAGTTGTAGTCCAACAACGTCTGGAGGGATGCAGGTTTTCTGTCCCTGAGTTAAAGGGTCATATGAGGAAGGGGCAGAGAAGTCCTCTGGTGAGCCACTGCTGTTCAGACAAGAGAGTCTATTGGGGAAGATGGACCAGTGGCCTGATTCAGATTACGTTGGCTTCATACCTTCATCCCACATCAGATGATTCCTGATGCAAAAGTCACTGCAAACATCAACACAGACTGGGTAGGGAAAGCTGTTTGTCTGACTCTACTGCTTGAAGAAAAAGAAAAGAGAGATGAAAAGACAATGATCATTCATAAATCATGCAGGTTGCCTCCTACCACGCCAGCCAAATTATCTCCCTTACACTAATCATCAATATCTCTGACCTTTGTCATAAAACCCAGGTCATTTATATCTATATTCCATTAAAAAGTATCATCCCACAATCACCTCTTTGGTCCTATTAAAGTCATGTCAAAAAGAATCATTGACTTATTGTCAAAACACATCCAGGCTTCCACACTAATGTATCAGCAGACACCTTCCTGATCAGTCAGGAAATAATTCCTGGTAGTTACTGGGCACTGGGAAATTGGAGACAGCAGGTGAAGCATCCTCTTCTCCTCCCTGCAGGGGTTAGATGAAGAAGATGATAAATTAAAGAGGCTGAACATTACCCTTTCCTTCATTTTTCTCTCTCCGTCAGGTTGAAGACTCGGAAAGTTGCTCTTTGCAATTTATTTTCTTGGGTGTTTGTTTCCCCCACCACAAAGTTATGATCTGAAACATTGTTGAGACTAATGGAATATACCAAGGATGACCAACTTCTGCACCAACAGAGGACACAGGGGAGAAAAGGTGGAAGGAAAGGGCGGACGGTAGCTCAGTGAGAATTGGCTTTGTCAGGAGGTCACAACCCCTTGTATCAACCAATTAAAACATTGCAAATGGAAGGACATTGAAGAGCCTCTGCCAGTCATGCAAAAGGATGCTGGGTTGCAGGATCTAATGGTTTAATTTGGTATAAGGAAGGTTCACTGTCAGAGGTATGGTGCCTCTGAATGCCACAGGTGGGGAGAGTGCTGTTGTGCATAGCTCCTTTTTGTAGGCTTCCCATGGACATCCTGTTGGCTGCTAGTAGCATAAGAAGAGCCTGCTGGATCAGATCAATGGCCCATCTAGTCCAGCATTCTCTTCTCACTGTGGCCAAGCAGAAGCCCATGCAAAGCCTCAAAGCAGGTTCCAAACACCATAGCATTCTCCCTTCCAGTGGTTTCCAGCAGCTAGAAACAGGATGCCAAGAAAATAGGATACTGAAATAGATGGGCTTTTGGCCTCATCAAGCAAGCCTCTCCTTGTGTCTTTATGGCTGCAATGAGATTTCCAGGAAGGGTTTCCCAGTTCACATTGCAAGCTGCCCCATACCTGTTAAGAACTCATCTTCCTTGGACTCCGGTGCCTTCAAGACCTTTTGTTGCAACGATATACTCCCAGCCCCTTTCTTTTTCTTTTGTATTTCACATGCACAATGCTGGATGGCTCTGGTAATGCGGTTTTACAGCTTCTGCCTTCACTGAGCTGGAACAAAGATCTACTAGAGAGTGAACTCTCGTTATTGGCACCAGCTGTGCCAGAATTATAGATGCAGGGTGGTACCTAAGCTACCTCTGAACACAGAGCCAAATGTAACCCTTTTGAAGGCCGTGTGCTTCTTTCGACAATTTTGGCAAGGATGCTAGAGCTTTTTGCCAAGACTTGCTCTTTGATACCCACCAATCTGTCTGCCCACAGCTGTGTAGGTTATCAGATAAGAGTCGACCGCCAACTGTACCAAATGCTTAAGCCACACCTCTATTTAATTGACTGTTTCTCTGGCTGACATGTGCCTTTCTGTGTCTGCATAGGTTAAGTTTAAAAGGAGAGAGAAAGAGAGGGAGAGAGTCCAAATTTTTTTCCTGTTGATTTGGTTGATGTTTTCTTTTCTTTTTTTAATATAAGGATGGAAATAATAATTAAAAAATCTCAGCATATTTGAATTGCTGTCAGATGTTTAGGTTAGGTTTAGATGCCTTCTGTTAAAAAGCTCCAAACACCAGTGGGGGGAGGGAACAGAAGCACAACATATGAGTGAGAAACAAAGCTTAGACCAGCATCATTAAAAGCAGATTAGCACAGAGGGGAACAGCTATACAAAATAAAACAAAATTGTGCATGGGTGGAAACATGAGAAGAGACACAAACACTGAAGCAGAATCAATGAGAGGCACCTAGAGGAGGAGGAAGAGGAGAAAAGCAAGAGACAGGTAGGGCAGTCAGTGGCCTGGGAAACACTTCATGCCAATTTGTCCGTGGAGGAACAACTGTGGTGGAACCCCCTGTGCATTGTAAGCCTCACGGGTTAAGAAGATAAGAGCATAAGATGAGCCCTGTGGTCTCAGGCCAATGGCCTATCCAATTCAGCATCCTGGATTATCCCAGTGGCCAGCCAGATGCCTGGGTAGTTTTCAACGACTGTGTTCCATCAGTGCTTGCACAAAGGAAATTCCCAGCACAGGCCCTGGCCCTGGCCCTGGCCCAAGTATGTTCCAGTTATGAACATGAGGAGAGCCTGCTGCATCAGGCCAATGATCGATCTGGTCCAACATCCTCTTCTCATACTGGCCGACCAGTCGCCTGTAGGAAGCCCACAAGCAGGATGTGACCACAAGAGCACTCTCCCCTCCTGTGGTTTCCAGCAAGAGGTATTTAGAAGCATTTGCTTCTGGCCATGGAGGCAGAGCAGGTAAAAATCCTTAACCCGGTCAAAGGCGACTATGGGGTTGTGGCGCTCATCTCGCTTTCAGGCTGTTTGTCTACATTCAGCTTTCCAGGTCATGTGGCCAGCAGGTCTAAACCGCTTCTGGTGCAACGGAACACCGCGACGGAAACCAGAGCGAACAGAAACACTGTTTGCCTTCCTGCCACAGCAGTACCTATTTATCTACTTGCACTGCCGTGCTTTCGAACTGCTAGGTTCGCAGGAGCTGGGACAGAGCAACGGGAGATCACTCCATTGTGGGGATTTGAACCGCCAACCTTCTGATTGAAAGGCACAAATACAGGATGGGTGACACCTGGCTTGAGAGCAGTACATGTGAAAAGGATCTAGGAGTCTTGGTAGACCACAAACTTGACATGAGTCAGCAGTGTGGTGCAGCAGCTAAAAAAGCCAATTCAATTCTGGGCTGCATCAATAGGTGTATAGCATCTAGATCTAGGGAAGTAATAGTACCACTGTATTCTGCTCTGGTCAGACCTCACCTGGAGTACTGTGACCAGTTCTGGGCACCACAGTTCAAGAAGAATACTGACAAGCTGGAATGTGTCCAGAAGAGGGCAACCAAAATGGTTAAAGGCCTGGAAACGATGCCTTATGAGGAACGGCTTAGGGAGCTGGGTATGTTTAGCCTGGAGAAGAGAAGGTTTAGGGGTGATATGATAGCCATGTTCAAATATATGAAAGGATGTCATATGGAGGAGGGAGAAATACTGTTTTCTGCTGCTCCAGAGCAGCGGACACGGAGCAATGGATTCAAACTACAAGAAAGAAGATTCCACCTAAACATTAGGAAGAACTTCCTGACAGTAAGAGCTGTTCGGCAGTGGAATTTGCTACCAAGGAGTGTGGTGGAGTCTCCTTCTTTGGAGGTCTTTAAGCAGAGGCTTGACAGGCATATGTCAAGAATGCTTTGATGGTGTTTCCTGCTTGGCAGGGGGTTGGACTGGATGGCCCTTGTGGTCTCTTCCAACTCTATGATTCTATGATTGGCAAGCCCCAGAGGGTCAGTGGTTTAGACCACAAGACCACCCACGTCCTAGTTCCCTGTAGGAAGCTCACATGCAGGACCTGAGCACAAGGGCACTCTCCCCTCCTGTGGTTTCCAGCAGCTGGAATTCAGAAGCATTTGCCTCTGACCATGGAGGCAAAGCATATCCATCATGGCTGATGGCCCTTTATAGCTTCATTCTCCATGCATTTGTCCAAACTAATTTTAAGCCCATTATAGGTAGGTAGCTGTGTTGGTCTGGCGTAGTCGAAACAATATAATTACGTTAGACTTGCTTCCAACTTGCCATTAGGAAGATATACCCAGAACCTGATGGCTATCCAATATACAAAGCAGCCTTGCATTATGTCAGATATCACCAGCCCACCGAACCCAAACCATGGTCCCGTCCACCTTGTGGCAGGTGCAGGGGACCTTTTTCCTCTGGAGGGCCCCATTTTTTCCATGGGGGAACATTCGGGGCCAACATGCCAGTGGCGAGCATATGTATTTTAATGTTTGATGGATCTCTGTATTTTAGAATTTCTGTTTTGTTGGAAGCCGCCCAGAGTGGCTGGGGGAACCCGGCCAGATGGGCGGGGTATAAATAATAAATTATTATTATTATTATTATTATTATAGAGCAGATATGGTTTTAGGGTAGCACAACTGGAGCGGCTGCAGGGGGCAGCACAACAATGATGTAGAATGAAGCGCAAGAGTTGGCGGTAGGGGTGGGCAAATTCTAGCATCACACAGAATGCCGCTGAAATTTGAGAGCCCAAAGTCCACCACTGGCTAGAGGCAAAAGGAGGCAGGTCAAATGATGAGACCCTCATCTTTGAACAACAGGCCACATTCCAGTTCTGCAGAATCCAGATGTTTCTGCACTGAGACCCAGTCCTGCATCTCCCCATCCATGCCAGCAGGAGACATTGCCTCCATTGAATGACACATTTCAGCCAGGCCAAAGTAGGGTGGGGGGAGAGGGAAGAGGGTACATTTGTCTCCCAGTCCCGCGGGAAGAGGGCACATGTCTCCCGGTCCTGAGCTTCCCCCTAGTGTCTCAGGTCTTTGTCCCCATAAGCTACCTGGTCATTTTAACCCCTGACTGGGGCCGGATTTAGGTTTGATTAGACCCTAAGCTACTGAAGGTAATGGGGCCCTTTCAATGTCCAGCTGTCCTTTGTCAGCAACAAATTGTCACTGTTTTTGGTGTTGAATATATGCTATATGGTAATTTATGGACCTAATAGACATCTAAAGCCATTTGCACATAACAAAATATGTATTTTATCAAAGTAATTGTTGAACTGAAATGTTTTTAATTTTTCATCTTATATTTTGGAAATGTACATCCAGGTGTTTGTTTTTTTCTACATTTTTTTAGGGGAGGACCCAAGAGAGTGGGGCCCTAAGCTATAGCTTGTTTAGCTTATATGTAAATCCACTGACACTGGGAATTTACCATTGGACATCCTGTGTGTGTGAAATATGTGCTTTTCCATAGATGTGCATACCTTCCTCCTTGCCACTGTAGTGGTGGGATTCTGCTTGCTATTTCCGTTGGACTGGGAAACTGATTATTTTCTGGGAGGAATGTTTCATAGCAGTCCTATGGACCTCTGACACTGTCAACAGACTGTGACATATCTGGAAGGGTGGGCCAGTTTAAACTGAGGACCAGAGCCCTGGTGGCCACTGACATTGCCTATAGCACTTGTACTATGCAAACCAGACATGCTCCTTCCTTCGTTTTACCACTTCACGGCTAACTCTCGCCTGTGGTGGCAGGAGTGACAGCGTCCGCCACTGCAGAGGCCGCTGCTGTCAATCTACTTGATTAGGCGTTCTTTAGCCTCACAGACAACCAGGGAACAAAAGGGAATTTCAAAGACAATCTTGAAATCTGAAGGCCCATGAGATATTCAGTGGTTTGCCATTTTAAAAGTGGCAAGAATGCTGGGCACAGTTGAGGAACCTTTTTTCAAGGCTGAGGGCCACTTTCTCCCATAGGCAAGCTTCCGAGGTCCACATGCCACTGGCAGGTGGGGCCAGAAGCAAAAGTGGGTGAAGAAATTGATTGTTGTTGTTTAGTCGTGTCCGACTCTTCGTGACCCCATGGACCATAGCACGCCAGGCACTCCTGTCTTGCACTGCCTCCCGCAGTTTGGTCAAACTCATGTTCGTAGCTTCGAGAACACTGTCCAACCATCTTGTCCTCTGTCGTCCCCTTCTCCTAGTGCCCTCAATCTTTCCCAACATCAGGGTCTTTTCCAGGGAGTCTTCTCTTCTCATGAGGTGGCCAAAGTATTGGAGCCTCAGCTTCAGGGTCTGTCCCTCCAGTGAGCACTCAGGGCTGATTTCCTTCAGAATGGATAGGTTTGATCTTCTTGCAGTCCATGGGACTCTCAAGAGTCTCCTCCAGCACCAGAATTCAAAAGCATCAATTCTTCAGCGATCAGCCTTCTTTATGGTCCAGCTCTCACTTCCATACATCACTACTGGGAAAACCATAGCTTTAACTATACGGACCTTTGTCGGCAAGGTGATGTCTCTGCTTTTTAAGATGCTGTCTAGGTTTGCCATTGCTTTTCTCCCAAGAAGCAGGTGTCTTTTAATTTCGTGACTGCTGTCACCATCTGCAGTGTTCAAGGAGCCCAAGAAAGTAAAATCTCTCACTGCCTCCATTTCTTCCCCTTCTATTTGCCAGGAGGTGATGGGACCAGTGGCCATAGCTGCCAAGTTATCCCTTTTTTTAAAGGATTTTCCATTATGCTGAATAGGCTTCCTCGCGAGAAAAGGGAAAACTTGGCAGCTATGCCAGTGGCCATGATCTTGGTTTTTTTGATGTTGAGCTTCAGACCATATTTTGCACTCTCCTCTTTCCCCCTCATTAAAAGGTTCTTTTAATTGATACAGCATCCAAACTAAGAAAAGAGCAGCTGAGAAGGAAATGGAACAGAGAAACACTGGGGGTGCGGCCTGGGGAGTGTCCCAAGGACCGGATAGAGAGACCTGGGAGTTGCATGTGGCCCCTGGGGTCAGAAGCAGATTTTGGGCAGTGCAACCAGTTCTGCCGTATTGGGCACTGACACTAGAGGGTGGTGCGTGGCTTCAAAACGATAATATAGTAAATTGAACAGAACAGAAGGCAAGAAAGAGGGGCACCAAATTAGTACCACAGAGCCTAGGGCTTGCTGATCAGAAGGCTGGTGGTTCGAATCCCCGCGACGGGGTGAGCTCCTGTTGTTCGGTCCCAGCTCCTGCCAACCTAGCAGTTCGAAAGCACGTCAAAGTGCAAGTAGATAAATAGGTACCGCCCAGCGGGAAGGTAAATGACATTTCCGTGTGATGCTCTGGTTCACCAGAAGGGGCTTAGACATGCTGGCCACATGACCCGGAAAAACTATCTGCGGATGAACGACGGCTCCCTCAGTCAGTAAAGCAAGATGAGTGCCGCAACCTCAGAGTCGTTCACGACTGGACCTAGCGGTCAGGGGTCCCTTTACCTTTTTAGGGACATAGCCACTGAAATTTTAAAGACCAATGGCCAACACTGCTGGGCCTCAGGTTCCTAACTCCTGATGCAATGCAAAAATGGGAAAGGGACAAGATGCAAGAAACAGAGTTTCCTCCAGTGCCTGTTCATGTTGCTATAATCTACCCAGTTCCCAGCCTCCAAAATTTTTCATTGTTTCTCTCCTTTTTAATCTTCTTTTAAAAATCACCTTTCTTCTTTTGCATGTGAACAGTCATAAGTCTGTTGTATTCTTTCCCCACACCAATCTGTGATTTATTTATTTTTTAAATGAAATATCTACACGGCATTAACGTTTGAATGCATTTTCCAATGCATTTGAAACTTTCCTTTTTTTAAAGCATTTTGACTTGTTCCTTTGAGCAAAGAGCTACGTCAGAAGATCAGGAGGTACTGTTGACTCCCACCTGTAGCATCTCTCCAGGGTTCTGGCAGAAGTCTCTCCAAGCTCTACCTTGAGATGGTGGAGATTCAGCCTGGAACCTTCTGCATACAGAGCAGATGCTATTCCCCTGAGCTATAGCCCTTTAGCTCATTTGGCACCTCAGTCTGGGACGTGTGGATCAGATCAGTCCATTAGCAGACCGCTGAAGCATCCACCTCACCACCACAAGGCGAACACTAAATCAGTAGCAACTGTTACAAACACTGTTTACCCAGGAAGAATAGCTCTTCTGTGTTGTGAAATTGCTTTGAGATGTTTCATAGGAAGTGACTCCTAAATGAAATGAAATGAAATAGTAATAACAACAACGAGACAACCAGACTCTGTGTCTTTCAGCCAGGAATCAGGAGCAATTAAATCAGGTCTCTGCGTGCCTTTAAGTGGTAAACATGGTGCAGCAATATTACAATTCAAACAAACCTCTGACGGGCCATCTGGGGAACCCTGTTAGGAATGCGGAGCGTTTTCTTTTGTGCAATACCTCTTTCTATAGAGGTGGAGGTTTTGGGGACGTGGGTGCTGCTGTGCTATAAACCACTGAGCCTCTTGGGCTTGCCTATCAAAAGGGTGATAGTTCAAATCTTTGTGATGGGCTGAGCTCCCATTGCTTTGCCCCAGCTCCTGCCAACCTAGTAGTTCAAAAGCATACCAGCACGAGTAGGTAAATAGGTACCTCTGCGGCAGGAAGCTAAACAGCAGTGGGGGCATGTCTGGATGCTTTTGGCGTAGTTTGTCCACCTTGGGGGCCCACCTTCATCTCCCCCCTGTACTCAGCTCTCAGCTGTGGCTTCTAGAAGCTGAAGCAGCCACACCCTGGGAAATGGCTTTGACTGGCTGGCTAAACCAGGTGAGGGTAGGGATAGGTCTTAAACCCTCAGTGAGTCACGTTAAGTTAGGGACTTGTCCATCCCCTGCATGCAAAGACGGTGTCCAGGGAATTGAGTTGACAAGACCAATAATGGTCTAGAAGGCAGTTTCTGCATGTGCACTTGAGGGAGACGAGGGAGAAAGGCTCTGGGAGTAAACCCAGCGGAACAATCCATAACAACTGCATTGTGGGAATCCCTTGGAGGTGACAGCAGGAACTGGAGACAATCAGCCAGGTTGTGTATCCACTGCAGTGATTAGAGGAGGAATAACTGCTGGGAGGAGCGCAGGGAGAAGAAACACCATGGCAGAGAAGGCAGAGGGCCTTCTTAGTGGTGGCGCCCGCCCTGTAGAATGCCCTCCCAACAGATGTCAAGGAAATAAACAACTGACCTTTAGAAGACATCTGAAGGCAGCCCTGTTTAGGGAAGTTCTTAATGTTTTATTCTGTTTAATATTCTGTTGGGAGCCACCCAGAGTGGCTGGGGAAACCCAGCCAGATGGGTGGATTATAAATAACAACCACAACCACAACAACAACAACAACTGGTTTGACTTAAAGGTTCACTCTTCCATTGACTCCCAAGACAGACAGATGCCAACCAATTGCCAGTCTTAGTACATTTGCCATCGGTCATATCTGTTGCATGACAAAAAAGGGTATTTCTGTGGGTATAAACTACTTGCAGGGATGATGTAGCAGTTACTTTACCTGATGGAATTCATTAGCTAACATTTATGAAATGTGTCAGATCTCTTTCTCTCAGCTGAGCGCTTCAGAGCTGAATCCAGTAGACGTTTTGCCATGGATTCTGAAGGGAAGAGGGTCAAAACCTATTATAATTGAGGGCAGTTGCTAATACCCAACAGTCCTAGACCTCACCTGCCATTCTCAGCAAGCTGATAATGTCAGTCATTGATATGACAGGACACTGAGCTCATAGCAAGATGGGCGACAAGTTCAGCTGTGAGGCTGCGTGAGATCATTTATAGCCCATCCGCTTTCTCTGGCGCCGTCTCGGAGGGCACATAAATATAACTTCCATATGTTTGCTTTGGCCATGAGGAGGAAATTTGAACATGGGCTACGGCTCTGTGACATGTCTCTGAGCGAGAGCGGGTGAAGGCGCGACCCGACACGTGCGGCTGCGTCTTCGAGGTGATGGAAATGCCAAAATATTCTAATGCTAAGAGCTGCCAATTATGTTTAATTGCCTTTGGAAACGTGCTAATAGACCCCACTTAGATGAGGAAGAATTGATGGTTTGTTTGTTTGTTTTTCAAAGCTCTTAGCTTGTCATTAAGGGGTTCAGATCGGTGGCATTACATCGAACAATATGAGGGAAAGTACTGCCGCAATCAGCGTTGAAAGCCACCTGTTTCTGTCACGAGGGACTGCCAGAGTAAGATAAGGGGAATGGAAAGTGGCATGTGGCAGAGTCTCATCCTGAGAGGAGAAGCTTGGCAACCAGTTTATTGTTCTTCTTTTCGTTTTCTGTCAGGGAGGAGCAAGGATTTCTTTTCCTTTCTTTTCCTTTCCTTTTTGCCTTTTAATGAAAAACTACAGGACTCACACTTCTCCAACCAAAACCCGGTTTTCCATGTAATTCACACTTCTCTGAATTTTACGACAAAGTACCGCAACATGTGTGCTAAAATGCACATGTTAGATGTGAAAGTGCATAAAAAAGCATATAACAAAGAAAGTAATATACAAGAGTGCACGTATTAGGGAAAGTCACTTACAAAACTGTGGATATTCATTAAAAAAACTGCACACAGAAATGTCCCTATCAGCACAAATCCACACTAAAAGGCTGATGCAGAATTATTATTATTTTTTCCCCAAAAAGAAGTTCAGATTGCTGTGGAAATGGGGAGAGATCAATTTAGTATTGGAAAGGCGAGAAATGGAGAAGTGAAAATTTTCCACCCTCCGGTCCTTTGGGACAGGATAGAAAATTAATGAATGAATGAATGAACAACAACCACAAGGTGGATGAGAACTTTTTCTTAAAAAAAAAAAATCCCTCTAACATCTCATAAAATATGGTGGTCTTTTTGCATGACATTTCCTACCTGGCATATATCCCTGCACTTTGTCCACTGAAACTGGTGTGAATCATGGTGAATTTCTGTAATCCAGCATGTTCACACAAGCATTTATCAAGCCAGTGGGCTTCCTCTTTCTATGTACTGGAGGGCAGGCCAAGGTAATTGAATAATGATATAAAAAATGGCTTTTTTAAAAAATAAATAAATAATAATAATAATAATTTTATTGACAGAAACCTCATTTTGGACCTAATACACTGTCAGCCTGCACTTGTCACTTTGCATTGGGTTGTAAGTTGACAGTGGAGACCACTTGCGGTGCCTCAATAATGCAATACATGAGCAGAGGAGACACGGACTGACAATTGTTTTTCTCTTCTCCTTCTATGAAAAAACAATAACTCTGTCCCCTCTCCTTGGAAGAGGAGCAAAAACAATTTTAAAATGTGTTCATAATATCCATTTGAAGTGTTTTTGGGTTTGTTTGTTTTTCACACACTTGACAATAGGGACGCTATACCCTGGGTATTTTCCTCACATACTGAATCCACCTGGGGGGTGGGGGAGATAACAAATGCTTGGGGACCAATTTCCTCAAAAGGAAGTGACATAGGCTAAGCCTGGCAGGACAGCTTACTCTATGGTTTTAACCCCTCCATGCACTAATTAGATTCAAACATGCTAAGGCTATATGGGACCCAGGTGGCAATGTGGGTTAAACCACAGAGTCTAGGGCTTGCTGATCGGAAGGTCGGCAGTTCAAATCCTTGCAACGGGGTGAGCCCCCGTTGCTCGGTCCCAGCTCCTGCCCACCTAGCAGTTCGAAAGCACATCAAAGTACAAGTAGATAAATAGGGACCACTCCGGTGGGAAGGTAAACGGCATTTCCGTGCGCTGCTCTGGTTCGCCAGAAGCAGCTTTGTCATGCTGGCCACGTGACCAGGAAGCTGTCTGCGGACAAACGCCAGCTCCCTCGGCCTATAGAGCGAGGTGAGCGCCACAACCCCAGAGTCGGACACGACTGTACCTGATGGTCAGGGGCCCCCTTTACCTTCACCTTTAAGGTAAATATGAGGCTGGAACCCTATAGTACTGAGTCACTAACACTGACTGGAAGCAGCTCTCTGGGGTTTCAGATGAGGGTCTCTCCCAGCCCTACCTCAGGATTACCCCTGAGAATTTTGGTATGCAAACCGGATGCTCTACCACTGAGTTATGACTCTTCCAAGTCATGCAACTTCACATTTTCCCCACTCTTGCAAGCAGCTGTGAAGGAAACAGAATGGAGAGGGTTCTTATTTCAGTCTTATAAAGTCTTTAAAAAAAACAAACCTATAAAACAAGGTTGAGGATGATATATGCAAATGAAGTTCCCGACACCATGTATGACTCCCTCCCTCTCACTCTGCCTTTTCACCTCAAACACTTCATCTGAGAAGCATGTTTTCTCCAGGGGGACTGTGAAAAGATTCGATTCTATTACTTCCCTAAATTAAACTAAATGGAATGGTCACATCGCCACGCCACCCCACACACAAGGGATCAGGAGAAGGATACTTCAGTTCCTGAGAGGATATTGGCTTATTCCAAAAAAACAAAGCAACTAACTTTGGGGCTAAATTGAAACTGCCTGTGACAAGAGGGTGAGCTTTTGCAGCAAATGCATGTGTGCCTTTCATGAGTGGCAACGCACAGTCCTGTTTGCAAAGGTTAAGCCTGGCTGTGGGATTCTGAAGTGGTCTGAAGTGGTTGCTTCTTGCAGTTTGTTGTTGTCGTCGCTGCTGCTGCTGCCTCCTACACTTTTCAGACTCAGGCAGGAGCAAAGAATTGTGGGAGGTAGACCATTTCACCTCAGTTTTTCGGACTCGCCAAGCAGGAGCATTGTGACAAAAATCTAAAACTAAATTAAACACAAGGCCTACTGTGGAATGTGATACATAAGTAGCAGTCAAGTACAACATTCCTTGCTTTCCTAGAGTGGACATACAATGGGTTGTTTGGACCAGCCAGTCGAAAACTTCCTGTTTCCTCCTGGGCTGGGACATACTTTCTCTGGCATGTTACACTATAATTCTTTGATTATATGAGGGAAAACACATGAAGGTGGAGCTCTTCCAACCGCGCCGTTCCATTGCCCTAAACTCCACCCTCCCGCATCACAACACTCACCTATAATTTGTGGCAATTCATGGACCTAAAAGCCATAAAATGTGAAGTAGCCCTAAGCGAATCAGGATTTCACAGATTCTGGCAAGGATAGGGTTGCCTTCAATACAGAACATTTCACTAAGCCAGAAAAAAGCCTAGTCAAATGTATTGGTGAGAACAATAAACTCATCTGTCTGCACCAATCCAAAAAATACATGAATCATGTATTCCCTTGTGTAAGTGTTTTTTAGATGATTGTCTCATCCACCAATGACAACAAAAATAACTGCTAGTGATTCACTGTATAGCTTTCTTCATGTTCTTTTCAAGCAGAAAACATAACTTTAATAAAAGTTTAGGGGGGAGGAATCCAAGCAAACAACTCACACAAAAAAACACCATAAGCACAACAAAGACCTTGCTAAAATAGAGAGTAAAAATCACAGTTTTAGTCATATATATATACAGCAAGGATGTCATTCAAGAGGTCCATAATTATGTTGCAACACTCCCACCTCAAATTTAAATCTAAACTCATGCAGTATCAAACAATCTAGCCCCTCCCAGCCCCCAATCTATTTCAGCGGCAAATTTATTGCGGTATTCTGCTAAATCAATTATATTCCCATGGCATGTTATCAGTAGTACATTACAGTTTCCAAATCTGGATATTAGAATACAATTCCCTGCTGCACTCTTGCTGATTATCTGTAAGGAATTGACTCCTCTAACCACTGCTTTGGAGGTGAACCGGAAGCGGTCTAAACTGTCTTGTTTTCAGAAAAGCAAATTTGGTATACATCTGAACAATATGTCAGCTCCAAGGGGTGTGCCCCTCTTTTCCATGCTCATGTCTTCCTCATTGCCTAATCTCCACCACTGCCCCAAATGTGAACACAATGCAACTGTACTTTTTCTTTTTCTCCTCTAGGAGAAATGTCCTAGCTCAGTGGTAGAACATCTGCTTTGCAGACAGAAAGTATCTGGTTCCAGTGGAGGCTAGAGCCCATGGGTGAAAAGCAAGGAGGGCAATAGTATACAATAGTCTGCCTTCAGATGTCTTCGAAAAGTTTTGTAGTTCTTCATCTCCTTGACATCTGAAGGGATGATGTTCCATTACCAAGAAGGCCCTCTGTCTGGTTCCCTGTAACTTCACTTCTCGCAGTGAGGGAACCAGCAGAAGACCCTTGGAGGAGGACTTCAGTGTCTGGGGTGCCTGATGGGGGTGAAGATGCTCCTTCAGGTATACTGGACCGAGGCCATTTAGGGCTTTAAAGGTCAGCACCAACACTTTGAATTGTGCTCAGAAACGAACTGGGAACCAGTGAAGATCCTTCAGGACCGGTGGTATATGGTCCTGGCGGCCTCTCCCAGTCATCAGTCTAGCTGCCACTTTCTGGATTTGTTGTAGTTTCTGAGTCACCTTCAAAGGTAGCCCCATGTAGAGCACATCTCAGGAGTCCTAGCAGGAGATAACCAGAGCATGCACCACTCTGGCGAGACAGTCTGCCAGAGCTAAAGAGGCAGAGCCAACTCATTCTACCTTTGTTCCCATCAATTTCCTCTTCCTCCTTCCTGCTTCTACAAGTGCATCACTGGCACTAAGTAGGAGAACGCTGACAGGACTGGTTGTAATGAAGGAAGGAAAGTGGCAGCTATGGAGCCGCCCACACCGCCTGGTTCAGTCACTGGTATCGACTGTAGGGCCGAAGCATCCTCGTTCTGAAACACCAGAGAACTGACTGTCTGAGTGGATATTACTTACCTATGGTCTGACCAGGGATAAGGCACCTTTCTATCTTCCAGTCTTTCTTTTCTCCACCTCCTCAGTCTTCTGCTCCTCCTTACTCTTTGCCATTCCTCGTGGATTTGGAGAGTGCAGATGGCGAGGAAGACACATAAAGAAGGAAGAGGAGGGCCAGAATTTTTTGATGAGCAGAAGTAGGACCCTGGGTGGGGAATGGACTCTGGCAGGTGCCCAATGATATACACATACATGATCTTGGCTGCAGGCGGGTCAATAGAATTGGCCGAATTTACAGGAAGAAGAAGAAGAAGAAGAAGAAGAAGAAGAAGAAGAAGAAGAAGAAGAAGAAGAAGAAGAAGAAGAAGAAGAAGAAGAAGACAGGAAGCTGTCCCATATTGTATGGGAGCATCTTTGCAGGCTTTCTAACAGGAATCATCTCTAGTCCTACTACATGGAGATGCCAGGGATCAAACTTGGGACAGTCTACATGCAGAGCATACGTTCTGTTGTTGAGCTACAACTCCACCTCATAGCTGTTCACAGTACAGTGGTGCCTTGCAAGACGAATTTAATTCGTTCCGCAAGTCAATTCGTTTTGCGAAAAATTTGTCTTGTGATTCGCGGTTTCCCATAGGAATGCATTAAAATTTCTTTTCTTTCTTTTTTTTGCCCATAGGAACGGGTTGGTAAAATTTCAATGCATTCCTATGGGAAACCGCGATTCGCAAGACGAATTTTTCACAAAATGAATTCGTCTTGCGAGTCACCTTCAGATTGCAAGACGCATTCGTCTTGCGAAAAATTCGTCTTGCAGGGCATTCGTCTTGTGAGGTACCACTGTAATACAGAACATGGCCTACTTTGCCATGCAAACGCCACATAAGAGAACAGGAGAAAATGATTGATTTCATTAATTAATTAAAAAAAAAACAAGCTTGAGGATCTGCAATTTCCAGCTACTATGTAAGCTGTCTCTTATCTTGCGAAACACCACATTGGCTGTGGGTCTCCACCTTCCAGATTGTGCAACCAGCTGCCTGGTGTATCCTTCAATCTAGATTCCCAAGTTTAGCAGCTTTATGGGCTGAGCTGTTATCTCTGGGTTTTCGTTGTTGTTGTACTCTTCTAGAAAAAATAAATAAATAAATCAGAACAGGGTGTAAACAAAATGCACATTTGTACACATCAGTGTGGATATAGTCTCTCTCTCTCTCTCTCTCTCTCTCTCTCTCTCTCTCTCTCTCTCTCTCTCTCTCATATTTGCAAATGCACACCTAAGAAATCATTATACGAAATGGTGAAGGCGAATCGAGGAAAATAATTATTGCAGTTGATGGAGCAGAAACCCCATTACAGCTAAATTCTACTTCACAATACACAGTCCTGCCAGTTCAGAAGTAAATGCATTTTTCAGCTTCTGTAACACACTTTATTAAATTAAGTTTTAAAATGCTTCACTCCCTCCTCCCATTCCTTCTATCTCTTCCTGAGGATTGTGGTCATTATTTCTATTTTTTTTAAAAAAATAACATAAAAAATAATGCTTTCTCATGACTTTGTGTTGCAATTAATTTCAAACTGGATAAATGTTAGTCACATTAAGCCAAGGCATTGCAAATGGCCTTTGCCTGAAATAATGTGGTTTCCCACACAGTGGGGCCCCTTGCAGAGAAGTTTCAATTCTAGGGATATGAAAAACTTTTTTGTTCCTCGCTACCATGCACCTGCTTTTCTATCACATGGTATTGTACAGACAAACTCTTGGATATTATGGTTTTACGAATTGTAACCCCCCCCCCCCCACACACACACACTTCAGAATATAGCATAGCTGCCAAGTACCCCGTGTTCCCCGGGAAACCCCCATATTTTCTTACCGTTTCCCGCAGGTGTCCCGAATGGGAAAATACCCAGTATTCCCCTGGATTACGGAGCTCCTGCTGGCGACCATGTTCTTCTGGGGCCGCACTGGCACCGGAAGTCGCTTCTATGCACTTCCAGATATGCGTATAAGCGACTTCCGGTGCCGCTGTGCCCATTTCCAAAATGTCCGCAGTGCCAGAAGTTGCTTCTACCCATGTCCGGAAGTGTGTAGAATCAACTTCTGGCACTGCGGACATTTTGGAAATGGGCACAGTGGCATCGGAAGTCGCTTATACGCATGTCCGGAAGTGCGTAGAAGCGACTTCCAGTGCCGTGGCACTGCTGATCCCAGATTTTTCAATCAGGAACTTGGCACCTATGGAATATAGTGGAATTAAAGGACATTCACAGAATTCTGGGGGAACAAAATGGCGACTGAGAGAAGATGGCTTTTGGAATCACCTCTCCTAGTGTCCTTACTATAGAAACTAGAGAAACATATGAAAGAAAAGAATAGGAATGATGTTGATGATTGTTTTTTTAAATAATAATAATAATAATAATAATAATAATAATAATAATATAAGGTTTGTTGATTTTTGTTGTTGGCATCTGTCTGTCTTGGCAGACAATGGAAGTGTGTGCCTTTGGAGCAAAGTCAAACCATTGGACAGTCACAGCACCCATTGGCCTATCGGGGCTGTAGAGACTGACATAGGAGAGACATGTTTTGTTGCAGGTGGGGCAGATGAAGCTGCCTGGTTTTTTGTTTTGTTTTTTTAATACTTGAAGTTCTTTATTGATATCCTAACATTATACATAGTTATAGATAGTTGCAATAATAAATTTGTTACAACCTATAATACGTATTTGTCATTTCTTCCAAAATTATTTTCATTCACTTACCTACAAAAGATACATAGAAAATACAGAATAGATCCTCTAAAAAAGCCAACAACAACAACACATACACAAAAAGATAACAAACCCACAAAATAAAACAAATAAAACCCTATCCCTAAAGATTTTTGTTTCCTACTGCAAGCTTAACCTTCTCAAAATAAACCACACCAAATCCAAAATCCTATTTTTTTTCCCAAAAGTTGAAAAAAAATTACAGCTGGCGAATAGATGGGAAAGATGTCGAGCAGGTATTTAAATTCCAGTATCTGGGAGTCTTCCTACAACATAACATGGGTTGGAAGGCCCACCTCGCTTATATATCAAACAAAGCTAGAGCCACTTCATTTGCGCTGTCGCATTTCTTTTTTTCGGATGGGGCTTTCCACGTCCCCTCTGTGCTAAAGGTCTTGAAGGCCAAGGTGATAGTGATACTAGCATATGTAATCCCAATATGGGGCTCCTCTATAAACTTAACATCTCTGGAGGCAATCCAAAACCAGTTTTTAAGACAGGTGTTAAAACTGCCCCGATGCGTAAGTAATGCTGCCATACGCTTGGAACTAAATGTAACATCATTAGAAATTATTTTCCCCATCCAGCATTTCCCAGATTCTGCCTTCTGAACTATGCCCCTCTGCAAACCACTGTTCCAAATCTATACTCTCCTTCTGCTCCTGGGAAGATTCAGGATCAGGATCAGGGGGAGGGGGTGGCTCCCACCATTCCTCCTCAGTGCAGCCCTCCTCAGCACGGTCCCTGACAATTGATGGCAACTAGCCATGATGGCTATGCTGTACCTCCACAGTTGGGGACTGTAACGCTGGTGAATACCAGTTGCTGGAAGCCACAGGAGGGGAAAGTGGGCTTGCACTCAAATCCTGCTTCAGGAGTTTCCACTGGGGCATATGGTTGCCCACTGTGAGATCGGGATGCTGGACTAGATGGGCCATTGGCCTGACTCACCAGTCTCTTCTCATATTCTTATATACTCTTCAAAAGGGAAATATATATCTTTTTTGTTGTTGTTAAAGTCACCATCCTTTACTCAAATGATTCTTTAGAAGGGAAATAAAAAGGGGGATGTGGCAGAATTATCGTTTGCCTTGATTAGAAAGGATCTATTTATACAGATGCCTTTCTAAATTATGAATTCAATCATCAACCCAAAGATAAAGGTTGCGTTAGAAAAGCCCTGTGTTGATTTAATATCTGAGGATGAGACTTTGAGTCAAAAGCCTGAATTACATTAGAAGCACTGGGTTTCAAGCTGCAAGGCTTTGAAACTAAATAGTACAGCAAATAAATCTGATAATGCATTTTAAAACTGAGATGGGGAAAAGGGGAGGGGGAAAGGAAGGGAGGGGTGCTTAGATAAACGCTATCTATCCATGAAAGAATCATCCAAGTATTTTCGATCAAAACTGCAGCCTCTTTCAAAGGAATTGCATCAAGGAACTTTACTCTTTCAGGGTTAAATGAATAATTTTGCTCTCCTTCAGGATGATAAATGAGTTGGGCCCATCCTTTTTTTTAAAAAAGGGGGGGTTGGAGAATGAAAAACCTTCCCACAGTGAACAAGGGATATGTTCATCTTTGTTGGGATCAGAACTGAGTTGCAAAACCTGAACTGCTTTCACCAAAATTAATAACCTAGTTGAAGCCCTGTTTTGAACCCTGTCATGTCCCTGATCTCCGTAGGAACAGAAGAAGATTCCATTGCACGGACAGCTTTCAACTCATCCACGTACCTGATTCCCCACCTTCAGTCCCCACGCCTAAACTTACCCCACAAGGCTTTCTACAACAAAGTCAGCAATGGCAGAGGAAGAGAGGAGGGTGTCCCTATCACCTCCCCTCTCTGCTACCTAGTTCTCGCTGTGTGTTAATCACTAGGAATACTGTACTTTTCCAAGTGCTACTGTCATCGCTTCCTAATGTTGTAAAAGGTAAAGGTAAAGGACCCCTGGACAGTTAAGTCCAGTCAAAGGCGACTATGGGGTGTGGTGCTTATCTTGCATTTCAGGCTGAGGGAGCCAGCATTTGTCCACAGACAGCTTTTTGGGTCATGTGGCGAGCAGAACTAAACCACTTCTGACACAACGAAACACTGTGACAGAAAACCAGAGCGCATGGAAACGCCGTCTACCTTCCTGCCACAGCAGTACCTATTTATCTACTTGCACTGGCATGCTTTTGAACTGCTAGGTTGGCAGGAGCTGGGACAGAGCAATGGGAGCTCACCACCATCATGCATATTCGAACCACCAACTTTCTGATCAGCAAGTCCAAGAGGCTCAGTGGTTTGGACCACAGTGTCAACCATGTTCCTAATGTTGAAAGAAAGGGGGGGGGAACTATGGGTGGTTTTCAATGACTGCATCTGATCACTCAAGGATTTCTTCTTGTGCAATGGGTCTAACTGCCTTCTCTTCTGCTTCCTGTGCCCTCCCCAGATCTTCTCCAGATGGTTGGGGGAAATGCTATAACAGATGTGGTGGGCAAATGGAGGGGGGGGGAAGAAGGGGAAGATTGTTCTGTTGCACAAGGAGAAATCATTGTGTTGACAGAACAAGAGAGAGTTAGGAACTTGGATGGCTGTAGAAGAGGACTGGGCAAATTCATGGAGGATAAAGTTATCAATATCTACTTCCCAAGTTGGCTGTGTACTGAGACCATGAATGAAGACAGTAATACTACTGAATACCAGTTGTTGGAAACTGTAGGAGGAGAGAGCACTCTTGTGTGCAGGTCCTGTTTGCGTGTTTTCCGCAGGCAACTGTTCAGCGACTGTAAGAACAAGGTGCTGGACTGAACTGACCATTGACCGAATCCAGCACGTTCTTCTCATGTTCTTAGTGCTTTTGGAATCCCACACTATATTTTTCAGAGTTAGACGTGTCTACAAGGGAGCTATAATTGAGGGGAGGGCCTGATTTTGACATTGTGTGGAACAGACCTCTTGTTCCACCTATAGGATGGTATCTGGAATACCCTCTCCTGAAGAATGCACTGATTGGTTGAACTGAGTATGTAGAGGATGAGAACAGCTTTAGCATAATCCACAGGAAATCGACTCGTCACAAGTAGAGAGGATAATTAAGAAACAGACATGTGCTCTCACCCAAAATGTTTCTGTGAGTGGCCTTGGTGTTGAGTTTATAATTCTGAAAGCCCAACTAATCTGGATCATAAACTGACTTGACAGAGACAGTGCTTCTACTGTGGCTAACACTGCTGGAGCTTGATAAATGTCAAATAGTGGTGGATCAAAAAGGGAAAGAAATTATGAACAAAGAGAGCGAGATGGAGGTTAGAACCTGAATAGGCAGGTTTTTTTTTTCTTCCTGCTAAACTGCCAGCTCTGAGGAAATATCCCGTCTTTGGCATTTTTGTCAGTGCTTTGGGTAACTCCATATAAAATGGATACTAAGTAAAACCCTGGCGTTTGCTTTTCAAGGAACATTAGATATTGTGCTCGAAAGGGCCTATTAGTTCTGCTTTTCCAATTTCCAACAGAGTGACATTATGAACAATGATAGGTTTTACAGACTTACTAAAACGTCTTATTGTCCTCCTTTGACGAGCCATGCCAAGCTGCCGTGTGTGGTGTCCCTGAGAGAAACGCCCTTGCCGAGTGTGAGGTGGGCTTGTGCGAGACATGGGCATATGGAAGAGTGAATTAGCACATCCCTGCTGTATCTGGCTAACGTGTGGAGAGGGAGGCAACCAAGATGATAAAGTATCTGGATACCAAGCCTCATAAGGAATGGTTGAGGGACCTGTGTATGTTCAGCCTGGAAAAGAGGAGAAAGAGAGGAGATAACCATCTCCATATATCTAAAGGGCTGTCACATGGAGGATGGAGGAAGCTGGTTTTCTCCTGCTCTGGAAGGTAGGACCTGAATCAATGGATTCAAGTTACAAGAAATGAGATTCCAATTAAACCTCAGGAAGAACTTTCTGATGGCAAGAGCTGTTTGACAGTGGAACGGACTCCCTCGGAAGCTGGTGGACTCTCCTTCCCTGGAGGTTTGTAAGCAGAGGTTGGGTGGTCATCCGTCATGGATGCTTTAGTTGAGATTCCTGCATTGCAGGGGGTTAGACTAGATGACCCTCGGGCTCCCTTCCAACTCTGCAATTCTATGAGTCTAAGAGATTTGCTGCTGTGTGTATCAGCTCGCAAGGGTGTCACAGTGAGAAGCAGAGCATCCATCAATCAAAAGAATATCCATCCTTGTTAGCAGAAAGACTGTTTGCCACCTGCTCCAGCCTCCATGGAAAGTCATTCACCAAGCTATAAATGAATCCACTTCCCAGGCCCCAGTTACTGAGTTGGGTGGAATTAAATGACCTTGGACAAGATGATATTTTGATGTTGAGAAGTAAGCCCCTGTTCTTTATGGAACAGAACCCTTGCTCTAAATCTGACTGACAAAAGTCAAAGCCATTCTGAAGAAGGAGTGGGGAGGGGGGGCAGCGGAGGATGACTTTATTTTAATATTTCCTTTCCAAACCAGAGAAGCTTTCCATTCCTTTCTTCCCACTCCCTCCCGGCTTCCCAGGTAAATTGCATGACACAAATATTTATGAATGTCAGATGGTAGAATCCTATAGCATTTGCTTAGTGGATGTGCTTCTTAATGAATTCTGCTATGCACAAGGGACGGGGGCTTTAATGAATAGGTCACTGTGAATTCTCAAGATGGCTGTCACTTTGAGATATGAGAATCATTTCTCTTTAGCAGAGAAGAGCTTGGATATGTGCATATTTAGGGAGCTCCATTCCCCGGTACTTTAGAGCTTGTAGGGATGATTTGGCAGCCAAGGCAAGAGTCAAGTGAAAGTCCAGGTCACACTTTAGAAATCTTGAAAGAACAAACCGGCTTTTAAGGGGCTCTCTGGAGGGCTTTGTTTTGGGACTATGTATTTCTGCCCAGCGACCAGAGGACCTGTGACCAGAGCTTATAAGAAACTTAATTTGCTGGGGAGAGAAATGTCTAGTAGTAGCTCTCACTCTGGGGGAGTAAAAAAGCTACTCTGAGACTTCCACCTCTTACAGCACAGTCCAAATTCAAGATCTTCTGGGATGAGTGAACTAGGTGGATTTCGGGCTGTTCTGGCTGAGCCAGGACTCTCCACTGCGTTGCAGCGCAAAACGAGAAGATTCCTGGTTCCATATCATCTTGGGGAAAAGTGACAAGTGGAGTGCTACAGTGTTCTGTCCTGGGCCCGGCTGGGGACATCTAGCTTGCCAGCAGTATATGTGGCAAGCATCTAGAGGCCTTAGTAGACCACAAACTTAATGTGAGCCAATAGCATGATGCAGCAGCAAGAAAAGCTAATGCAATTATAGGCTGCATCAACAGAAGTATGAATCAATGAAGTGTATGGTGTTAATGTGGAAAAGAAAAAAACTAGATATAAAAGGAGAATTCCCTGGATTCCAAGGGCCAGGTTTGGGGAAAGTACTCTTCCAAGGTGAGCTAAGCCCAGCAGGACAGTCTATGGTCCTAACCCCTTTATGCATTAATTCGACTTAAGCATGTTGGTAATATGAGGCTGGTAATCCCACAGTGAGAACAGGATGCTGGAATGGATGGGCCTTTAGTTCATTTTATGCTTCTACCAGCCCCACACAGCAGAATGTTTAATGACCCACCCATGTGGATAGGATTTCATCATGAATGTGCTTTTCATGGGATCAGCACCCCTGAGGAAGGGGGACTCTAAATGGTCACTTAAATGTTCTCCCAGCCCAGGCATCCCCAAACTCGGCCTCCCAGATGTTTTGGGACTACAAATCCCATCATCCCTGACCACTGGTCCTGTTAGCTAGGGATCATGGGAGTTGTAGTCCCAAAACATATGGAGGGCCGCAGTTTTGGAGGTGCCTGCTCTAGCCTTACCAAAATGCTTTGGGGTACTCTACAAATCCATTACATGAGGGGGAGCATCCATATTTGCTTTGCATTTCGTTTTGTGCAAATGTTCAGTGACAACTCAGGAGTCAGCAGACTCTAAGGCTGCTAACAATGGGCATATATATATATATGGCTACTGGACAAAAGCCAAAAAAGAATCAGGATACTTTCCCCAGCAAAGTGAAAACTAATTTGAAGACATGAGAGCAGTTTAAACTCAGCTGTAATTGAATGCTACTGGATTCAATTTTCCTAACTTATTGTGCTTTTCACAAATTATCAACGCGTCTGCTGACCGTTTCAGAGCATGAGATATTCCAGCAAAGCCACTCACATCACTTGCTACTCAAAGCTTGCTTACTAGACACTTGAACCTTGTTTGGATGAAGGGTGTTCATGCAATTCAACTAATGTGCAATCTTTGCACCTGTTTACACAAATAGTTCAGATGTTCACCTGTAGAGTTATTTGCAAATAAAATCCAATGGCTCTGCACAGTCTGTGTACACACTAGTTGAGCTTTACAACTGCACAATTGTTCACAAAAACATGTGTCGAGACGTGTACATTCACACATATATAGATAAAGCTTCTACCTGTATTTTGTGTAATGAACAAGCCTGTGGTCATCAGGTGTATGAATAAATTTGTGGAAGAGCAGATTGAGACAGTATTTCATGGTCTAAAACCACTTCTCTCTCTCTTTGGCTTCAGGTGTGATATACAGAAAGCCCTACCAGATACAGTTTGGGGTACCAGTTTTTCCTGTGCATCAAACCGAGCCCACAGGAGGCCCAAAATTACATTATTAAACATTTTAATAGCATCTTCCATTCCTTCTCTCACCACTCCCTCTTTTTTTATAAAAAAATGCATCTTTTTTTTAATTGTTCTCATTCCCAACCAAAAGCTTTCTGCAATTCTGACATTTCCTGAGACCACTCATACCAAAAGGCTCATGAGTCTGTTTTAAAAGCATTGTTCGTTCTGTTCCCTTTGAACTGCAAAGCTTCTTATTTACTTCCGTATTTATTTTAAAGAAAAGGGGGTGGGGGAGAAAGAGAAAGCCGAGATAACAGGATCTACAGTGTGAGATCAAGCTTAGGAATCACAGCTTGAAATGCCCATCCAGGTGAAGTCATGCAGAAAATGAAACATATCTGGCAGAACAAGAGTGTGGCCAGAGTGACAAGGCGATGTCAAGGAAAAGGCCAACGAGAAATGTCCACAAGACAGGAAAGGACTCCCTGGGGTGCCTGGGAGGGGAAAGGGCAGGCAAGAGTGAGGAGAAAGACTAGTTAAAAGTTCATATCACAAGTTGGTAACTGTAGCAGTTGCACAATCCCCAGGATAACTCCGTAGGCCTGCAGGAAATATTTATTTCTCTGCCTCCATCCTTTCTCCTTGCTTATTTCTGGAGCTATTTTCCTCCAGTTCATTGTTGTGGCCTCTCCACAAGACAGGGAGGAAAACCAGCAGGGCACAGGAGTAATTGGCTACATTCACACCAAACAGGTGAAGCACCGTGATACCACTTTGAGCAGCCATGGCTTTCCCCAAAGAATTATGGGAACTGCAGTTTGCCAAGTGTGTTGAGAGTTGCCCGGAGTCCCGCTATGGCTCTCACAGAGCGGCAATTCTCAGAGTAGTTTAACTTTTTCTTTGTGCAGGGATTAAGGGTCTCCTAACAGCTCTAAGCACACTTGTGTGTTTAAGTACCAGGACAATCCCCTCCCCCCAATAACTCACACTTCACACAGGAATTTAAGTTTAAGGTTTTTGGCATTATTTGGCCACAACTTTATTTAAATACAACTAAAGTGAGTGGTTGCTTAGGTACTGGTTCCCACCATCTGTCCCCCGCCTGGGACAGATCGAACTGACTCCCGCAAGCATGCTAGGGAAGTCAGTATAGGTGAGCACCCTCTGAGAGAGGATGGAGCTGGGAGCCAAACCCTTCACCTCTCCCTTGGATGCTCCCCGAGGCTCATGCACGGTCCTAGCCCCTACCGGGGATAAACAGACAAACATGTGGAGCCCCAGGATTCCTTTAACGGAATACCCCTGAAGGCAGCAGCAATTTTGAGGGACAGGCCCAGCCAAATCCTTACCCCTCTACCATCCAATTTGAACCAATGCCTAAACGCAACCTGACAAGGTGTGACGATTTGCTATGCAGTAGGAAAAAACCACAGAGCACCAGCCAATCAGCCAAGTGGACAAAATACCTACCAGGCCCCTGCTCCAAAACAGGTGACCCCATGACAGTCCCTGCAGGCGGCGGCGGCCTCCTCCTCCTCCTCACCTCACACCCCTTCCCTAACAGGGTGTGAAAGAAAAATCGCCCCCCACCCACCCTCTCCGCAGCCCAAGCAGCCCTATTGTTTTCCCAGTGCGCTCCCCGGGGGCCCTGTCCTCCTCCTCGTCCCCTCCTCCCCAAACGAGCTCCTCAGGCACCTTGCGGCAGCAGCGCCTGTCGGGAGGCAGGAAGGCAGCGGCAGCGGAGGGCTGCCTCCTGCCTTTCCCATCCCCCCCTCAGCAGAGGGGCCCTCAGGGCATGGCGGCAGAAGGTGTAAAAAGGTGACACAAGGGGGAAGGGGTGCCGGAGGGATATTTGAACAGGGGGGGGCGCCGGAGGGACCTTTGAACCACAGCGCCTGATATCCTTGAGACGGGCTTGGCGGCTAAAATTCTCCTTTCTCTTCCTCCCCCACAACAAGCACTCTGTGAGGTGAGTGAGGCTGAGAGACTTCAAAGAAGTGTGACTAGCCCAAGGTCACCCAGCAGCTGCATGTGGAGGAGCGGAGACGCCAACCCGGTTCCCCAGATTATGAGACTTCCACTCTTAACAACTACACCACACTGGCCCAGTACGTTTTACTGCCAGAAAATGCCCCCGACCATCTCCTCCTCCATAGCCTGCCCTCCTCCATTGCTGCATGCCTGCCACTCATTGGGGGGAGGGCAGGCAGTGGAGGAAGTGGCAGCGAGCGGTGTGGTGCTTGGAGGCCAGATCTTCTACCCCTCCCATCTATCTGGTACCTGTTGCCCTGAGGCAAGTGCCTCACTTTGCCTCACTGGTGAACCAGCCCTGCTAGGAGGGATGATATAACAGCGAGGTTGGCACAGCGCAAGAAGGCTGGCTTAGTCCAGTATACCTGAAGGAGCGTCTCCATCCCCATCGTTCTGCCCGGACACTGAGGTCCAGTGCCGAGGGCCTTCTGGCGGTTCCCTCGCTGCGAGAAGCCAAGTTACAGGGAACCAGGCAGAGGGCCTTCTCGGTACTGGCACCCGTCCTGTGGAACGCCCTCCCACCAGATGTCAAAAAGAAAAATAACTACCAAACTTTTAGAGGGCATATGAAGGCAGCCCTGTTTAGGGAAGCTTTTAATATTTAAGAAATTAGTGTATTTTAATATTTCTGTTGGAAGCAACCCAGAGTGGCTGGGGAAACCCAGCCAGATGGGCGGGGTATAAATAAATTAATAATAATAATAATAATAATAATAATAATAATAATAATAATAAGTTGGATCAGTACAAAGGCTCTGACAGTGTGTTTGCACCACGTGACCCCTTCACTTGTGGTGACGCGCTGCAGAAATTCCCCCAAAGTGTTTCCCCCTGACAGGAGCCTGACAAGCCAAGGCCAAGTTTCTGGATGGTTCTGTGAACATCTTCTAATGGAAAGAGCCACCATGTGAAACAAAACAAGGGGCACAAAGCACCAGTGTGTTTTCTCAAATAAAACTTCAGAAATAGAAGACTTCTTTGCAGCTTCAATTAACGTATGTTGCCATCCTTTCCTTGCATTGACACTTATAAATGAGATGAGAGGGACAGATTCTACTGAAGGGACTGCTGAAGAGAGAGGGAGAGAGAGAGAAAGAGACCAATCCAGGACATCTCGTTTATCTGGGTTTAATTTCTCATATATTCTTTTCAAAAAAAAAATCATTAAAAATGACATTGCCTTCACTTTTTTCTCTGTCTGCAGCATCTGCCGTTGTCAAGCTGTTACATTATTTTAGTATATGAAGCTATGAAACAGGTTTTTGTTGTTGTTGGGGGGGGGGAATGACAGCTTGCTTTTATTTGGAGACAAATCTTAATGGAAAAGGCCCACTCGCACCCCACTCCCTTCGCCTTGACACACAAACACATACACACTCATGCACAAAGACACAATATCATCTTCCTACAGAGATCTTAGACCATGCATATAGTTCAATTTCTTCCATTTACCATTATTATTATTATTATTATTATTATTATTATTATTATTATTATTTGTTTGACTTTATTATTCCACTCCAGCAGAAAGCTACACTGAAAACTGGGGTTCCATTTTGGGGTTAGAACAAAAATAATAGCAACAACAAAAACAAATACAAATCAAAATCATGGTTCACAGTTCTAGAAAATAACTGAGGCTCTAAAAGCAAACTTCTTGAAACTGCACTCTGAATTGTAACTCAAATCTGTTGCTTCTACTCATTAGCTCAGTGCTTAAAACAATAATAATTCTAAAGCTGTAAGATGGTCATGCAAATCAGCAGATTAATTATTTGCAGTTGCTATCTTTATTTTTTAGCCACCCTTCACCCTAAGGTCACAGGGTGGGTTACAACAATTGAAACATAATGATGAAATAACTTTAAAATTCACAAAAACAGGGTAGGTCTTATTTTAAGAGATCCACCGCCCGTCTGCCCAGGGAAGAACCACACTGAGTTAGATAATGGTACAGTATATTGATGAAAACCTACCTATTCTTTTTTTTTTTCCTTCCCCGCAGTTGGAGCCTTCTCTTAGGGAACCAAGGTGTGTTGAAAGCCACTCCAGCTTCAAGTAGCGTGTTTACATATTATCCACAGTGACAAATTACGATTAAATGTCAGCTCTTTCCATTTCCTCAGAATGATCTCCTTCCATTAGAAATCCCATTACCTGGTATGAACAGGAGGGGCCAATGGAGTGGCCCCTATGCAAATGATGATGATGATGATAATGGGTGTCAACTTGAATAAAATATGGGGGGGGCGCAAGTAAACCCTTCCCCACATAACTGATCACAAGATGCAGTGCACACACACACACACACACACACACACACTATTTGAACGACAATGCTAATTAACTTTTTGGAGGGGCTAGCAAAATAATGAGGGGCCCTCAGCCCTAGGAGATAGCTCTCATGTGGAGGATGAGGATACAGAAAGTAGTTAGTGTTTCACAAACCAACGGGAGCCAAATGACAATGATACTGAAAGCCACAGAGAGAAGCAAACATTTGCAGTCTAAATAGTCAATATTTTTACAAATTATCATGTGAAGCTCAGGTAGGATGTGAATAATAACAATAACAATAACAATAACAATAACAATAATAATAATAATACAGTGGTGACTCGCAAGACGAATGCCTCGCGCAACGAAAAACTCACTAGACAAAAGCGTCTTGCGATGTTTTTGGTGACTCGCAAGACGAAGTTTTCAACGGCCACGTTTCGCAAGACAAAGTTTTTCAGATTTTTTCTTTTCTTATTTTTTTGCCGCAGCAACCCACACTTCGCAAGACGGAATTATCGCTAGACGAAGTGCTTCGCGGCATGAATTAATTTCGTCTTGCGAGGCACCACTGTAATAATTTATTTATACCCTGCCCATCTGGCTGGGTTTCCCCAGCCACTCTGGGTGGCTTCCAACAAAGTATTAAAAATACATTAACATCAGTCATTAAAAACTTCCCTAATCAGGGCTGCCTTCACATGTTTCCTAAAAGTCAGGTAGTTGTTTATTTCCTTGACATCTGATGCGAGGGCGTTACACGGGGCGGGTGCCACTACCGAGAAGGCCCTCTGTGTGGTTCCCTGTAACTTCACTTTTCACAGTCAGGGAACCTCCAGAAGGCCCTCAGAGCTGGAGAAGTTTTGATGGACAGAAAACATGGATTGCTTTACTACTGGGATACATAAATTATATTTTCAGTGTAACTTTTTCTCTAAATACCAGTTGCTGGAAGCCACAGGGAGGGAGAGTGCTATTGTGCTCAAATCCTACTTGCTGGTTTCCTTCTGTGAGAACAGGATGCTGGACTAGATCTCACTAGGCTACTTATCATCAGTATTTACGGCCGTGTTCTGGAAACATGGATACATAAAATAGAGAGTTCCCACAAGTGATGAATTCTGAATATACAGTATTATCCTCAACTCTAGACCCGTTGAAATTAATAGACCTAAGTTAATCATTGCCTTATTTTCAACAAGTCTATTCCAAGTATGATTGAAATTGGATATAATTCAATGTTTATTTTAGGTTACAGGTAGGTAGCCGTGTTGGTCTGGGTGGAAGTAAAATTAAAAAAAAAATCCTTCAGTAGCACCTTAAATGTTTATTTGTGTGAGTTCCCCACATGGATACTATCTGACACTAGAGTTTCCTTGACTCCCTAGTATGCGCATGTTCCCCAGAGTGGCTGGGGAAACCCAGCCAGATGGGTGGGGTATAAATAAATTATTATTATTATTATTATTATTATTATTATTATTATTATTATTATTATTGTTTTGTTTGTTGTTGTTTGTTGTTGTAGAAAAAATCTGCTGTAATGTCATTAGATCATCAGTTAAATTACTTGACAAAAAATTATATATTGCTGAATCATCGAAAAGCACTTTACATAAAATAGTACAAAATAGTAAATAGAAAAGCTGATAAAATCCAAACAACAAAACCAAACTGAAAAGAAACTTCACCAAAATATTAACCGTATTTTCCATCTATAAGACGCCCCCGTGTATAAGACCACCCCCCCTATTTTGGGGGACTCAAAATTAAGAAAATGGTGGGGGAGACTGCCCCTGTGTATAAGACTACCCCCCCTTTAACATTATTTTTTAGTTAAAAAAACAAAACACCCAGTTTTATACACGGAAAAGTATGGTAAATAGAACTGCAAGCTTAAAACAAATAGACACAATAAAATTGCATGCTAGATATTATATGTTAAATTTGTAAGTTTGAATAAACTCGCTTGTCATAAGTTCCCTGTATGCATTACTTATTTCCTTAACTATGCAATACTGTTAGCAACTATCGTATTTAGTTCTCCCCCGTGCCACATACATAACCTCAATAATTCTTAAAGCAGTCCTGGAACAGAGAAATGCTGCCCTATCTCCATATTGCAGATGGTGCAAATAAAAGTTGAGGGTCAAACTAATACAGGATTACCTAAAGTCAGCTAGATGGTTCATGGAGGACATGAAATTCTAACTGGGAACTACTTAGGCTGTGCTCTCGGATGGTATTCCAAATCAGGTCTCTAATGGAAGAAGGCCCTTTTTGCATAGCAAATTGGGATTCATCTTCTCAGGTTTGTTTAGCGCTGTCTATTCTGTGCAATTGTGTCTAATGAGTTAACTTCAATATATGTTAAGGAGTTGTGCCTTGGGTCATTTATGTTAACAATGTTAATGTCTTCCCTTTATCATAATTACCTTAATTAGTGTACAAGCCATTACTAAATGCCCAATTCATATATGGGAATCTTTTCAAGCTCACTTGGCTCTTAAATAAATACGAAAGACAGAGGGCCCGATCCACCTGGATGTTTTCTTGCAGAAACACCTTGAAATGAATTGGAGATGCGCTAGAACTGATGTTCTCAAAATGGCTTTTTACATCCAGTTAAGCTGTGCCTTCCCCCTCTCCCATCAGATTTGGGGCCCGATCCAGCACTTTGGAACAGCCCACTCAAACCCGAGATGACTTGTAGCTGACCCAAATCTGGACACCAAACTGAAGTGTGAAAGTTGCACAGTGTTTAATTAGGGTTTGAAACGAAAGGCCAGTTCATATCAAAGATCAAAAAACAAAAAAAACTTTCCATCACCCCAGTTCTGTTGTTTGACTGAGAAGAACCAGAAGGCTGAAATGAAAAGAGATAGTCATTAAGATAACTTGCTCCCAGACCTTTTAAGACTCCATTAATTTGTTTAATTTATTAATTGCTTCTTAAAAGTGCTTTAACAAGAAAATAATAATAATAATAATAATGTCAAACCTAAAAAGCCTGGATAAAAAAAAATCTCCATTTGAAAAACTTATTTGGAGAAACATCTTCAACGGGTGCCAAAAATATAACAGTGACAGTATTTGTCTGATATCTAAGAAAAGTGAGTTCCAAAAGGTAGTTGTCACTTAAGGCCCAGTTCCAACATTGTCCAGAAGGACCTCCTGATGAAAGGTCCTCACCCACAGAATACAGTGACTCCTTGGGTATAGAAGACAATCCCTTTTTGGTATCCTGACACCAAGTTGTATGGGACATCAGATAGTGGGACCCGGAGCTTGAGCTCAGCTGGGTGACTAACTGGCAGCTAGTACAAGCCTTCTGACAGAGGCCTAACAAAATGGTAATATTCTGCCCCACTAAGCAGTCAAGTCATTGCATTATGCACTAACTGCAGTTTCTTCAGGGAGTGAGCAACCTCAAGGGCAGCCCCACATAGAGCGCATTGCAACAATCCAATATGGAGGTAGCCAGTGCATGGCCAACAGTGGTCAGGCAGTGGCAAGGCTTTCCCAGCTGCAGAAATTGCTGTAGTTGTCTTACCTGATGAAGCTGGTAAAAGGGGTCCTCCTGGTCTCTGAGGTCACCTGGGCTCTAGTGACAGAGATGGACAGAGTAAGCATCTTGAGACTATAAACACGCTCCAACCTTGTCTTTTAAAGGACAATGTCAGTGCTTTGTTCTGGGCCTGGGAAGAAACCAGCAGCCAGTGGCATTGGTGTAGCTCTGAAGTAGTATGATTCCTTAGCTCATTCCATATAATCTGATCACAGTATTCTAAACTATCTGAAGTTTTCATCACTCTCAGAACTGGCTTAGAAGCCCAAATAGCTTAGTCAAGCTAGACCACAGGGATTCGAAGGTCAGCCTTGATGGGTGAAGCTATGTAACCTCTGGTTATGAATGCTTCTGGTTACGAACGGTTCAAGTTATGAGCTCCGCTAACCCAGAAGTAGCTGCTCCTGGTTGCGAACTTTGCCCCAGGATGCGAACAGAAGCCATGTGCAGCAGGAGGCCCCATTAGAGAAAGCACGCCTCAGGATAAGAATGGTTTCAGCTTAAGAACGGACCTCTGGAATGAATTAAGTTTGTAACCAGAGATACCACTGTACAATTGTTTCAGCCTCCTCGTTGTAGCCTTGAGTGTCTCACCACTAGGGGCAGCAGAATGCATATTTAAAAGCTTGCCGTTCTAGCCCTGAAACATGTGGCACTCTCTCATCTTTGAAGTGCATTCAACATTGGAGGCCCACAGAGCTGGATCACAGCCAAAGGAATCTTGTGACTTGAAAGAGAGCACCTCAAAGTCAAGGCAAGGAAAAAGTAGGAGCCCCCTGAAGTGCAATTAAAACAAATACATGAATGTCATATTTATTAAAATGGAAATTCAATTTTGGAAAAAAAATGGGGGAGGGTGAAATGAAGATTATTCACTCCTGATCCTTAACAAAATTAAAGCATCTCTAGGCGAACATGATGAGGGCATGTTTTCCCTTCCCACAGTCCCTGTACTTTTGGAAGAGGTGAATGGAGCAGTAGATAGAACTCTCATTGCAGAAGGATTTCAATGATAGGGACCCCTCCTTTACTCCATTAGGTAGATCACAGGTCACTGTAGGTCACAGGTCATTGCTCTCACCAGCTGAGAGTGATTGTGGTGTGAGAACCATTATAGTTTAGTGATTGGAGTGTCAGACCCTGACCTGGGAGACCAGGGTTCATATCCCTCCTCAGCCATAAAACTCACTGGGTGACCTTGGACCAGTCACTTACTTGTAGTCCAACCTACCTCACAGGCTTGTTGTGAGGATAAAATGGGGAGCAGAACTATGTAAGCCACCTTGAGCTCCATGGAGGAAAGGTAGGAAAGAAAGGCAATTAATGATAATAAATGTGTGTTTTAAAGGAAGAAGGAGCTCTTTCTTGAACCAATAACTGCCCAGCAGAGATAGTCATCCTGCTGTGGTCTATTCACCTAAACCAGGGGTCCCCAAACTTACCTAGCTGTGGGCAGGATGCCCGCCACACCGATTGCATGGTGGGCCAGAGGGTGGGGGAGCGCACGCGGGGGCGTGGGAGTGTGTGGCTGTGTGCGCCCATGAGCATGCTCAAACACTATATCTGGCACACTCCCGACCTGGAAAGAGCCGGAAATATCTTGTGTGCATGTGCAGAAGCCTCCTCCGGCCCAGAAGTACACCGGAAATCACGCTTGAGCATGCGCACAAGCTATTTCTGTCCCTTTTCCGGGTCGGAAGTCGGTAGCCGCGCTGCACCGCGCCGGTAAGAGCGGGCAGTGGCAGCGGGTGGCGGGGTTTCCCGAGGGCCACATAAAAGAGTCTCGGGGGGCGTATGTGGCCCCTGGGCTGTAGTCTGGGGACCCCTGACCTAAACACAAGTTTCTAGAAAATGCAGAAAGGGAGAGTACTATTGTGCTCAGGCCCTGCTTGTTGGTTTCCCAGAAATGCCATCCAATTGACCACTGTGAGTACAGGATTCTAGGCTAGATAGGCCATTGGCCTGATTCAGCAGGCTGTTCTGACATTCTGATGTTCTTAGGCAGACATTTGAAATTCCTTATTTAGGTACTGGCCATGGAAAAACAAACAAATGAACCCAAACCCACAGGCAGTGTTTGTTGTGAAGATCAAATGTTGAATAGGGATGCTGCAAATATCTATGACTTTTTCTTCCTAGAGCATAAATATGTTTCTGTAGATAAATGTCCCGATTAGGAAGCAGGGTTGAGGATTTATCACCCAGTTCACAAAAAAACAAATGCCTTGTGGCTTAGTTGCTCAACCTGCTACACAAACGTCCGCCAACATCTCATGTGATCCTGCCAAATGCAGGCAATTGTTAACACGAAAGCAGAGATATTGTAGATGTAGTAGTATTTATGAATCACCCTTCCTCAAACAGAGCCCAGGGTGATGTGCAATGGAGAGTAAACATCAATAATACATCAGTGATTAAAAAAAGATACAAAATTAAAGCGCTCACAAAGCAGCAGTGATTCCACACACAAATCTGCACAATGCTATTCAGGTCAACCAAAGCCAGACTTTAAAAAGGAACACTTTTAGTTAATGTCTAAATTTCAATGATGGAGGTGACAGATGCAACTCCAGGGGGAGATTGTTCCAGAGTCAAGGTCCCAGTACAGAGAAGTTCCTTTTATGAGTCCCTTCATCAGGAATCTTCATACCCCTGCCAATATCTTTAAGGGCCGAGAGTGAGAAATCCTGCAACAGAAGCAGAAAACCAAAATGTTGGATGTCACTCATTGGAGCACTGGACGAAACCATTGGCCACATTCTCAAAAGGCATTTCTTTTTGTGAGTTCATAATTTCCTTTGTCCAATTAATGCTGATTTCCCAACACTAAATACATGTAGTGTATTTAGTTCTGAAGAAGTGTGCATGCACACGAAAGCTCATACCAAAATATAAACTTAGTTGGTCTTTAAGGTGCTACTGAAGGAATTTTTTTATTTTACTAAATACATGTGTGTGTTTGTGTGTGCGTGTTTATGTCTTGTTTTTCTCTACCTCAATATAACTAAAATAACACCAAAATAAAGGAATTGCTACAAGAGCTTATCCCAGCAGCTTCCTTTTTGACCCAGAATCAACAATAAGGTCAGTGTCAGTATTCTTGTGCTATTTATTAGGTTGGCATTCTCCAAGGGGCTAACAAGATCATCAATGTGTAAAGAACCAAATCAATACAAAAATGATAATAATAAAGGTAGGAGCATTGTTATAATCTGGCAGGTGGAAAATGCAGGCTGGCCTCTGAGTCAATGACATGGCCTCATAGGCATGAAAAAACTGAGGGAAGTGATTGGCCTATCCTCCCAGGAGCAACAGCTGGTGGTGCCCAGTGACTATTGTTGCCATGATGCTGGAGTCCAGAAGCAGTCAAGAACCAGAACCAGAGCAGAGGAGTCTACAAGTAAGGAGCCAGAATGGATTCAGAAATGTTAACAGTCCCATCTAGCCACAGCCAGGACCCTCGCAGGCACCTTCCCCTGAGGACAGCAGTGTCTCCCACAGTACACTTGTTTTGTAAAAAGTTACCATGAAAAAATAAATTGAAACAAAAGCCAAATGTCTTGGTAGCAAACTCATAATTATGTAAGGGTGTGTATGTGTTACTGGGTTGTTGTTGTTGTTTTTATTATTATTATTATTAATATTATTATGTATTTTGTGTTTTTGTATTGTGATTTTATGTTTTAACTGCCCTGAGACCTGCTGGTATAAGGCGGTATACAAATTTAATCAATCAATCAATCAATCAATCAATCAATGAATACTTCAGTGGCCCATCAGCACAGGTAGAGCACTTGGAAGGAAGCTATGGAATGGAGGAGGAGCTCCCATCTTCAGGGCAGAGGGTTGTTCCTTTAAGAATCTAAGGGGAGGAATTCAGTATTGCACTCCTCTGATTGTTATGTCATCACAAGCATTTCTGCCTCCCCAATAGAACATTCTCCTTCCTCTAGGCACTGTTTCAGGAGTTCTGCCAAACCTCCAGGGTGCATTTGTGGGAGGTGCTGGGGTACCATGGGGAGAGGAGAGGGAGGAAAACCCATTTGTGCCATCAGGAGCCTTTGCACTGTCTTCTACCCATGTGCCAGTCTTGTCGAGTCTGGACCAAGTTTATCCACAAGAAAAAGGAGCCTGGGAGACGTAGTCTTGGGGAGCAAAGACCTAAATAGGCTTAGTCTGCAATCAGCCTTTACTTGGCGCTATCCATGGTCCTGCAACCCATATCCTTCCTTGTCCTGTGGAATCTGGCATCAGAGCAGAAACCAACAATAGCAAGGACAGATAAAAGTTTGCCCCTAACTCAATAGTCTGCTGTGGTTTTTGATATTTCTTGGGCCAGCAGCTTCGATAGCAAAGGAGGGAAAACATACGAGTCAGCAATAAACAAAGCGTCATGTTCTTAGGGCAAGCTTGAGGTGCCTTTATACCTTTAAGCACAATGGATTTCCAAATGAGCTTGACATGCCTATCAGAATTGGTCAGTTTCTCAAATCGGAGAGACAAGGCTCGTGAGGCAACACTATTAATGTCTCTGCATTTAAGTTCTACAGTCACATGCCTAGAATACATTTCTCCTTCAAAGAGCCGCACGGCTTTCAGCTCGTAATTTATCGCTGGGTATATTAGGTACACGAAGTCCTTCTGATTCACAGCCTTCTAATCGGCTATTTAGAGTTTACACCAAGCAGAAAATCAATGTATTCAAAATGTAGTAGCTCTCTTGTTAACTCCAGTCATTTGCTTAAACAGTAATGCTGAGATGATAATTGAAATATGGTCTAAACCATGCATTTTAATTTACAATAAAAATGCTTGAAATATGAGTAATTTGATTTTTTTTCCAAAGGGCATGTTTATTGCAGTCCTTTCTTTGGGATCTTAATTCCATGGTTGAACGAGATTTTAGAATAATAGTCTCTTGTATCTTCCTGAAGGAATACCAATGTGATTCACAACTGCTGCAATCTAGCGTGCATTGCCGTGTGCTTAAGTCCATTGCTTTCAGCCTGACTTAAGTGTGCATAACTGTGTTGGGGATTGCTCCGAAACTTTTAAAATGTACAGTGCCCTTCAAAGATAGTCCCATAATTGTTCCTCATCTATGATCAAAGCTGCAATAGAGACAGAAGGCCAGAACTCACAAGTATTTTAACTGAAATTGCATGGAAGATCTCTAAGGCCTACTAAAACCATTTACTACTGCCAGAAAAGGAAGACCATCTAACTTCCACCCAAGCCAGCTAAACAGAACATAGTGCAAAGAAAGTAGAAAGCTAATGCATTTCAAAAAATGCTTAATGTAGTGGCGTGCCAAAATTTGTCCTGTTCTTTTTTTTGGGAAAGTTGTCTTCTGTGTAAGATGCTTTCATCTTTCTCCCTCATTCCCAAGATGCTTGAGAATTTCTTTAGGATTTAAGTATGTCCCCATCTTAAACTTACTTTATCATTGCAAGTTGGCTGTGAGTTGTGTGTGCGTTTCCTTCCAGGAAATATGACCCAGCAGTCTTCAGTGTCACCAGCTCCCATTGCTTCCTCTACCACTTCACCTTGCCTTATCTTGGACTTTGATTTAAGCACAGAGGCACCTGGAAAAGCTAAAGAGTGCAGACCACCTGTGAGATAACTTGCAGAATGAAAGAAAGACTCTACAAACATCCCTCAGCCACCTCAAAAGGAAGGTAACTGCAACAAAATCTCTGTACTTGATGCGTGAGAATTCCACACACACAAATATCTCTTCTGTTTGATAATGTTGGAATGCAATTTCTTTTCTCACAAACTGATGAAGAATGGCACCTCCCCCATATGAAGAGGATTTTTTGGTCGGGTTTTTTTGTTTTTGTTTTTTTGCACAGCACTAGTGTTAGGAGACTGGCCTTTTGCTCTTGCATGGTCAACAGAGAAGAACACCTTGCTCTATGCAATTTTGTTCATAACTTACATTAGTTAGGCTACCTTTGTTCTGTCCTTTCAAATGACACTTTTGAGTTCTGTGTCCAAATTGCACTGCCTTCCTAGTTCACACCTTTTTGGTGCTCCACAACTACAAATAGGTTAGCCGCAAAGGTGAACCATACGTTGGCGACGGATCCCAAATTGATATACGTACATGGTAAGTCCTGGAAATAATCTGTTCCACTTTCCTATTCCTTGTTCCCACACATCCCCACTAGGTGACCGCTTATCCAATCATCCACACCAAACCTCATTAGTACACACAGTGCTTTTTTCTGGGGGTACACGGGTACACAAACTCTAAAACATTTTGTGAATCTAAGTTTGGCCTCATTGAGAGGCGGCATTTCAATATGAGTAGGAAAATGAGACTACCCCTAAACATTTTTTTTAAAGAAAAAAAAAGCACTGAGTACAGGGCAGGCAAAACAAGAACAGAAAACCATACACCACTCAGCCAATTCATGTGCAGGGCAAAATATACCTGCTTCTCACCATAGGAGCAATCAGCTAACACAGCAGTGAGAGGTCAAGGGAGGGCAGGCTGAATTCCATCTGGAAAAGGAAGAAGGGGGAGGTGGGGCTGCCTTTTATTTCCTTGGCTGGGCTCTACCTACCTGCATCAATGTAAAACGCACCCACATGCAAGCCTCTAATACTTAGCCCCTCCTTCAAATAAGTGTGGGTGGAGAAACAATATTCTCATTCATTGGTGGTTGAAAAACAGGCTTGGGAGAAATGGTTTGCTCCAAAGTGAGGCTGCCCTGGGCACTGTGGAAGGTGGTTCTGCAATAGGTGAGGAGCTTCTTAGTGGAGCTAGGTAAAAAGGTCAAAGGTAAAGGACCCCATGACCGTGTTTCCCAGGCTGATGTCTTCCAGAGGTTTGGAGCATAATTCCCATCAGACATGAGCAATGGTCAGAGATTATAGGAACTCTATACTGAGAGCACCAGAATGGGATTATTTATGACTGCTCACCGAAGCCAGAGGGATGCCCAGTTAACAGAACTATGCCCTGTTTTCATTTCATGGGTTTGCTCTCCCCTGAGTTCTAGTTCAACTTCCTTCCAAACAAACCCAGAGTATTTTTATACCTTCATGGATCAATGCCTTGTCGTGGCGAAGGGGCTTGAACAACTCAGAGAAGCTATGAGCTATGCCATGCAGGGCCACCCAAGATGGACAGGTCATAGTGGAGAGTTTTGACTAAACGTGATCCACCTGGAGAAGGAACTGGCAAGCCACTCCAGTATCCCTGCCAAGAAAACTCCATGGACAAAGACAACAGGCATATAAAAGTTATGACGCTGGAAGATGAGCCCCTCAGGTCGGAAGGGGTCCAACATGCTACTGAGGAAGAGCGGAGGACAAGTACAAGTAGATTCAGAGCTGATGAAGCGGCTGGGCCAAAGCCGAAAGGACGCTCAGTTGCGGATATGCCTGGAAGCGAAAGGAAAGTCCGATGCTGTAAAGAAAAATATTGCATAGGAACCTGGAATGTAAGAACCATGAATAGAGGTAAGCTGGATGTGGTCAAAAATGAGATGACAAGAATAAATATCGACATCCTGGGCATCAGTGAACTAAAATGGAAGGGAATGGGTGAATTCAGTTCGGGTGACTATCATATCTACTACTGTGGGCAAGAATCCTGTAGAAGAAATGGAGTGGCCCTCATAGTCAACAAAAGAGTGGCAAAAGCTGTGATGGGATGCAATCTCAAAAATGACAGAATGATCTCGATACGAATCCAAGGCAGACCTTTTAACATCACAGTAATCCAAGTTTATGCACCAACTACCGGTGCTGAAGAAAGTGAAATTGACCAATTCTATGAAGACCTACAACACCTTCTAGAAATGACACCAAAGAAGGATGTTCTTCTCATTACAGGGGATTGGAATGCTAAAGTAGGGAATCAAGAGATAAAAGGAACAACTGGCAAGTTTGGCCTTGGAGTTCAAAATGAAGCAGGGCAAAGGCTAATAGAGTTCTGTCAAGAGAACAAGCTGGTCATCACAAACACTCTCTTCCAACAACACAAGAGACGACTCTACACATGGATATCACCAAATGGGCAGCATCGAAATCAGATTGATTATATTCTCTGCAGCCAAAGATGGAGAAGCTCTATACAGTCAGCAAAAACAAGACCTGGAGCTGACTGTAACTCAGATCATCAGCTTCTTATAGCAAAATTCCAGCTTAAACTGAAGAAAGTAGGAAAAACCACTGGGCCAGTAAGATACAATCTGAATCAAATCCCTTATGAATACACAGTGGAAGTGAGGAACAGGTTTAAGGATTTAGATTTGGTGGACAGAGTGCCTGAAGAACTATGGATGGAGGCTCGTAACATTATACAGGAGGCAGCAACGAAAACCATCCCAAGGAAAAGGAAATGCAAGAAAGCAAAATGGCTGTCCAACGAGGCCTTACAAATAGCGGAGGAGAGGAGGCAAGCAAAATGCAAGGGAGATAGGGAAAGATACAGGAAACTGAATGCAGATTTCCAAAAAACAGCAAGGAGAGACAAGAGCGTCTTCTTAAATGAGCAATGCAAAGAAATAGAGGAAAACAATAGAATGGGGAAAACCAGAGATCTGTTCAAGAAAATTGGAGATATGAAAGGAACATTTCGTACAAAGATTACCATAATCAAGGACAAAAGTGGTAAGGACCTAACAGAAGCAGAAGACATCAAGAAGAGGTGGCAAGAATACACAGAGGAATTATACCAGAAAGATATGGAGGTCTCGTACACCCCAGGTAGTGTGGTTGCTGACCTTGAGCCAGACATCTTGGAGAGTGAAGTCAAATGGGCCTTAGAAAGCACTGCTAATAACAAGGCCAGTGGAAGTGATGATATTCCAGCTGAACTATTTAAAATTTTAAAAGATGATGCTGTTAAGGTGCTACACCCAATATGCCAGCAAGTTTGGAAAACTCAGCAATGGCCAGAGGATTGGAGAAGATCAGTCTACATCCCAATTCCAAAGAAGGGCAGTGCCAAAGAATGCTCCAACTACCGCACAATTGCCCTCATTTCACACGCTAGCAAGGTTATGCTTAAAATTCTACAAGGCAGGCTTAGGCAGTATGTGGATCGAGAACTCCCAGAAGTGCAAGCTGGATTTCGAAAGGGCAGAGGAACCAGAGACCAAATAGCAAACATGCACTGGATTATGGAGAAAGCTAGAGAGTTCCAGAAAAACGTCTACTTCTGCTTCATTGACTACGCAAAAGCCTTTGACTGTGTCGACCACAGCAAACTATGGCAAGTTCTTAAAGAAATGGGAGTGCCTGATCACCTCATCTGTCTCCTGAGAAATCTCTATGTGGGACAAGAAGCTACAGTTAGAACTGGATATGGAACAACTGATTGGTTCAAAATTGGGAAAGGAGTACGACAAGGTTGTATATTGTCTCCCTGCTTATTTAACTTATATGCAGAATTCATCATGCGAAAGGCTGGACTAGATGAATCCCAAGCAGGAATTAAGATTGCCGGAAGAAATATCAACAACCTCAGATATGCAGATGACACAACCTTGATGGCAGAAAGTGAGGAGGAATTAAAGAACCTTTTAATGAGGGTGAAAGAGGAGAGCGCAAAATATGGTCTGAAGCTCAACATCAAAAAAACCAAGATCATGGCCACTGGTCCCATCACCTCCTGGCAAATAGAAGGGGAAGAAATGGAGGCAGTGAGAGATTTTACTTTCTTGGGCTCCTTGATCACTGCAGATGGTGACAGCAGTCACGAAATTAAAAGACGCCTGCTTCTTGGGAGAAAAGCAATGACAAACCTAGACAGCATCTTAAAAAGCAGAGACATCACCTTGCCGACAAAGGTCCGTATAGTTAAAGCTATGGTTTTCCCAGTAGTGATGTATGGAAGTGAGAGCTGGACCATAAAGAAGGCTGATCGCCGAAGAATTGATGCTTTTGAATTATGGTGCTGGAGGAGACTCTTGAGAGTCCCATGGACTGCTAGAAGATCAAACCTATCCATTCTTAAGGAAATCAGCCCTGAGTGCTCCCTGGAAGGACAGATCGTGAAGCTGAGGCTCCAATACTTTGGCCACCTCATGAGAAGAGAAGAATCCTTGGAAAAGACCCTGATGTTGGGAAAGATTGAGGGCACTAGGAGAAGGGGACGACAGAGGACAAGATGGTTGGACAGTGTTCTCGAAGCTACGAACATGAGTTTGACCAAACTACGGGAGGCAGTGGAAGACAGGAGTGCCTGGCGTGCTATGGTCCATGGGGTCACGAAGAGTCGGACACGACTAAACGACTAAACAACAACATTTCTATACCTTATTCCTAACATTTGTCACAGTTTCAATTAGTTGAATCTCTCTCTTTCCCATGCAACACAACAGGTTGCAGAAAGGTATGTGTATGCCAGTAGCTCCTCCTCCTCCTCCTCCTTCACATTTATATCCCACCATTTTCTCCAATGACCTCAAGGTGGTGCCTCGGTCTTGTATACCTGAAGGAGCTTCTCCACCCCCATTGTTCAGCCCGGACATTGAGATCCAGCGCCGAGGGCCTTCTGGCGGTTCCCTCATTGTGAGAAGCAAAGCTACAGGGAACCAGGCAAAGGGCCTTCTTGGTAGTGGCACCCGCCCTGTGGAATGCCCTCCCATCAGAGGACAGAGAGATAAATAACTACCTGACATTTAGAAAATACCTAAAGGCAACCCTGTTCAGGGAAGTTTTTAATCTCTGATATTTTAATGTGTGTTGGAAGCCGCCCAGAGTGGTCGTGGGGGGGATGACCCGGCCAGATTGGTGGGGTATAAATATATTATTATTATTATTATTATTATTATTATTATTATTATTATTATTATTTATTACACGGTTCTCTCCCATCTCATTTAATCAGCACAACAGCCCTGAGAGGTATGTTAGGCTCAGAGGCAGTGACTGGCCCAATGTCACCCAGGGAGCTTCATGGCAGAGTGGGGATTTGAACTCTGGTCTTCCAGGTCCTAGTCCAACACTGTAACCACTATACCAACACTGGCGCTCTCACATAGCTAAGAGGTGTAAACAAAGGTGAATAAACTGAAAGCTGTGGCAATCTGCCCATATTCAACAATTCTGTCCAAACTTGTAGTTTAAAAATTAAATAAAATTCTGACTTCTTCGTAGCAAATCATCATAATTTAGAGGACCCAAATTTGGCCATAAATTTGCATGGGGAGGATTTTGTTAGCACTCCTAATTGAAACCAGCCTTGTTCTGCCAGACCTTCAAGGCCTCAGGGTATTACGAGACCTGGAGATGGATTCCGCCTCCCGCCACCTCTTATCAGACTCTTGATGTGTCCCTCAAAATCCTTCTGTCGTTTCTTCTCAGCAGGACCCTCCAGATTTGCCTTGAAATTTTGCTTGAGGCAAAATGCAATGGTGACTCTAATTAGGCCTTGGGCTCAGTCAGGCTACATGGGACAATTATTCATGTGTACGTGGATGATCTGAAACATTTGCTTCTAATTTTTATTCATTTTGATTTTTATGTCAGTACATCACATCGGTCTGATTTTATTGTGTCCTCCTGGTCTTTTTTTATTTCTCTAAATAATGGCTGTGCCACTTTTTCCTTGAAAGTTCAAGACACCTTACAAACAAGCATGAGAAACATCATAACTAAGCAATCGGGGGGGGGGGGAACCCAGCATAATAGATAGTAGCAAAGCATCATGAAAACAAAAACATGCAACATAGAAGGGTGGATAGAGATTCAATCTTCCACAATGGGAAGGTCATCGAAACATATGAGCATAGGAAGGTAAAAGGTAAAGGTAAAGGGACCCCTGACCATTAGGTCCAGTCGTGACCGACTCTGGGGTTGCGCACTCATCTCGCATTATTGGCCGAGGGAGCCGGCGTATAGCTTCCAGGTCATGTGGCCAGCATGACAAAGCCGCTTCTGGCAAACCAGAGCAGCACATGGAAACGCCGTTTACCTTCCCGCTGTAGCGGTTCCTATTTATCTACTTGCATTTTGATGTGCTTTCGAACTGCTAGGTTGGCAGGAGCTGGGACCAAGCAACGGGAGCTCACCCCGTCACAGGGATTCGAACCGCCGACCTTCTGATCAGCAAGCCCTAGGCTCAGTGGCTTAACCACAGCGCCACCTGGGTCCCTAACATATGAGCATAGGAAGGTATCTTATACCAATAAGACCACTCAGTCTCTTTCAGTACAGTCATACCTCGGTTTTCAACCGCCTCGTTTTGCAAACGCCTCTGTTTACGAACACCGCAGATCCATCTGGAACAGATTAATTCACTTTCCATTACTTTCAATGGGAAAGTTCGCTTCAGGTTAACTACGCTTCAGGTTAAGTACAGACTTCCAGAACCAATTACACTCATACTTTGAGTTAAGTACCTTCAGGTTGAGTACTCCACGGACCTGTCTGGAACGGATTAATCCACTTTCCATTACTTTCAATGGGAAAGTTCACTTCAGGTTAAGTACGCTTCAGGTTAAGTACGCTTCAGTTTAAGTACAGACTTCCGGAACCAATTGTGGTTGTAAACTAAAGTACCACTGTATTACCTGTCATGACTCAGAGCAGCTCTCGGGATTCCACAATTTCCCATCCTTACCAGGCAGTTAAAATGAGTGCTTCTTCACACAATACATATTTAAACTATAGAACTGGCTCCCACCGGAACCATGGGTAGAAACCAACTTTCTGGACAGCTTTAAAAGAGGACGAAGACTGGACAAATTCATGGAGGACATAGGTCAATATCAGCCATGATCCAGCTTGGTCATAGGAGTAACACTTCTGAAAACTGGTTGTTTTATACCAACTTTTGTTGTTGTTGTTGTTGTTGTTTGTTTGTTTTTTGTTTAGCATTCTATGTGTTGGTTTATTTTAGGGAATCTGTTGGAAACTGCCTTGGGATTATTTTGTCACAAAGGGTGCCCTATAAATTGTGTTAACAAATCAGTAACAAATTTAAGCTGGTTTGCTAGAACAATGGGCCAGCCCCTCTTGCCAGCAATTTATAAGGAACTAGCTGGCCTGGCCACGCATCCCTGTGGCTCATCCCTGTGTTTCCCTCCACCCTGTCCTGACCCATGACTTATCCCATCTCCATCCCCCCCACCCCCACTTCATCCCTGTGATTCCCCCCACCCTGTCCCGACCCATGACCTATTCCATCCCCTCCTCCCCCCAACACCCACCCAGGTGAGTCCCCACCTCCATTTGGCCTAGTCTGTAAAGGCCAGACAAGCTGCTGTGGAGAGGAAAGGTTTTATAGCTGCAGTACCAGTGTAGCCGCCGCTAGAGGGTGCTATTTTGCAACCTCTTCTGGCATCTTTTCCCCAGCATGCACTTTTGGGTGAGTTGTGCGTTCTGAAACATAGGGTTTTTACATTGTGCAAGTGTGGCATCTGTCTACGCAAACTTTCCTATAGCCTTCGGACATTCGCATATGATGTTGGGTCAAAATTTCACCTCAATCGGTCATGCGGTTTTGGTGAAAAGTGGAAACACACCCACATGCCCAGTTTATATATATAGATGATACCATCGTCTTCACAGAATCGGCCCCTTCCTTAGTCTTTCCATGTCGCTGCCATCCAAATGACAGTTTTGTTGCTGTTGTCTATCTCTTTGAGAGGCTGGAAGTCCTGAAATAGAGTGTTCCTTCTCCCCCCTGGTTTTCCCCCTCCCTCTTCTTGCTGTTGGGGTCCTGGCATTCAATCTGCATAAGTCTTATCAGTAGTACACAGGAGGAGGGGGTGCATGGAGGAAATGGAGAGATTATTTGTTATGGTTCAAAGTCAGCATTCTTTTTATGCTTCACTCCTTCTCACTCCCCCCTCCTCACAACTAAGAGAGAGAGGGGGGGGGAGAGAGATAAATAGCCAGCGAAAGGACAAGCAGTTTTGATTAGCATTTAAAATGTTGTCAATGTTTAATGAAAGCATAACCTCCAACCATCAACTTCACACAAACTGGAGGCGAGGTTGCCCCATGCATGCTAATGGGTTTCGAACATTTTCTTGGGGCCGCCCTTTGGTGAACTTCCTTGTTGTTAATTTGCGATGTCAGTCCACATTAGGAGGTTTCAGAGGCCTAAGCTGGGAGGAAAGCATCATCTGCAGTGATCCTGGGGTACACGTGTATGGGTATTAGTGAGATGGTTTTCTTTCAAAAAGCTACACTGGGTGGAATTCACCATTCCACCACAGTTGGAGATGGATATTGACAAGCTGGAATCTGGGCAGAGGAGGGGTGGCCACGCTAATGAAGGGTTTGGAAACCAAGCCTCAAGAGGAATGCTTGAGGGAGTTGAGCATGTTTAGCCTGGAGAAAAGAAGACTGAGATATGACTGAGATGTGATCAATTCTGTATCCAGGGCAGCTGTCTACCAGCTCCATCTGGTACCCTACCTGCCGGCGACTGTCTCGCCAGAGTGGTGCATGCTGTAGTTATCTCCCGCTTGGACTACTGCAATATGCTCTACGTGGGGCTACCTTTGAAGGTGACCCAGAAACTACAACTAATCCAGAATGCGGCAGCTAGACTGGTGACTGGGAGCAGCTGCCGAGACCATATAACATTGGTCCTGAAAGACCTACATTGGCTCCCAGTACGTTTCTGAGCACAATTCAAAGTGTTGCTGCTGACCTTCAAAGCCCTAAATGGCCTCAGCCCAGTATACCTGAAGGAACATCTCTACCCACATGGTTCTACCCAGACACTGAGGTCCAGCACCGAGGGCCTTCTGGCGGTTCCCTCACTGCGAGAAGCAAAGGTACAAGGAAACAGGCATATAGCCTTCCCAGTAGTGGTGCCCGCCCTGTGGAATGCCCTCCTATCAGATGTCAAAGAGACAAACAACTACCTGACATTTAGAAGACATCTGAAGACAGCCCTGTTTAGGGAAGTTTTTAATGTGTGACATTTTAATGTATTTTTAATCTTTGTTGGAAGCTGCCCAGAGTGGCTGGGGAGGCCCAGCCAAATGGGCAGGGTACAAATAATAATAATGATAATAATAATAATAATAATAATAATAATAATAATATTGTTATTATTATTATTATTATTATTGCTATCTTCAAAGCTGAAGGACTGTCACATGGAAGACGGAGCAATATTGTTTTCTGCTGTTGCAGAGGGTAGGACCCAAACCAATGGATTCAAGAAGAAAGCAGATTCTGAATAAACAACAGGAAGAACTTTCTGATGTTAAGAGCTGTTTGGCAGTGGAAACGACCCCCTGAGAAGGTGCCGGAGGTTTTTAAGCAGAGGTTGGATGGCCACCTGTCATGGAAGCTTTAGTTGAGATTCCTGCAATGCACGGGGTTGCACTAGTTGACCCTTATGGCCCCTTCCAACTCAACAGTTCTATGGATCCATGTAGCTGCCTAGTTCTTATCTATTGAGTTCCATTTGTAATACAATCATATTTCTTCAAATAAAGGTCCTGGGGATTTGGGGCATGAGGGAGTCACTTATGTTTGCACAGCATCATGGATTGTGTAGCTTTTAGGTGGGTTGCACATACTGACTTGTTAAGCCTATGTGGAAGTGTTAAAGTACTGCAAGGATGCAAACGCTAGAATGGAAATGCAGAGGACTTGGATGTAAGTTTTCAAACATCCTAAAGTCAGGCAGCTGTTTTGCAACACTAATCTTCCTTTACAGAACTGTGAATTTGGAGTGGGCAGCAAGTGTAATTGAGTCGTGAGAAATTCTGCATCATCTTTATTTCTTTTCTTTTCTTTTAGAAAAGGAACTATTACCTAACGCTTTGTACTAATGTATTATCTCTCCATTTTGCTCCAGAGTTGATTTCTTCATTAAAATTTTGCCATGAAATGCAGTATTGTTACCCTTCCAAATCCTGGATCAACATCTTGAGAGTCACCCAGGCCAGCCTCAAATTAAGTCTTCTTTTAGCCACGAGAAATCTGCTGACGCAGATGTCAAAGCACCGTGAGCTTTTATATAGTAGGTCATAACCAACAACTTCAATTCCACTTGGCGCTGCAGTTTATCACTCAGCTATAACTGTAGTATGTACAGGCACATAGGTAGATGTATATACATTCATTGAATAAATTGCCACTCTGCATAATTTGCCAGGCAGGGTTGAAATACAGACATCGGTGGCAGTGCAATTCAGCAGCTGCTTAGCAGAGCGCATCAGCATGTTTGGAAAGAAAGTATTATTTAGTATCTAATATCCTGGCTGTGAACCAGAATGTAAGCTATAACTCCATTTGCACACCCTTACTCCAGGTGTAGGGGGAGGAAAGTTCCCAGCAAATACCAAGATTGTGGGGAAATCTTGGGCAATATGTCAAGCAACTAAATCTTAAACATATTTATTTGGAAGTCCCACACTTTATAATAGAATTTCCTTTCTGGAAGAGCAATTTAGAAACCCCATGTCTAACGTGCCCCCATAAAACCAAAGACAAATGGCCAATTGAAACCTATCCTGCAAACTCTCAAAAGTTTTTTTTGTTTTCCAGCCGTCAGAGGCTTCTGTTCTGTTCTGTTTTTTTAAAAAAAACTATAGAATTTCCTTATAATTGTGGTGGGTGCAAGCTTATCTTCATAAGGTGGTTGACAGTAATGTGAGTTGTTGTTTTCCCACTTTTTATTAAAGGTTTATCCAGAGCTTTGTGTCCTCCCTGACTGCCCACACTTCCTGATCTGAAAAAGCCCAGGGAGAGGACCTGTCTCATGCTGATTTCTCCTAAACATAGGAGCCAACTCCTAGGGCAGGTATCAGCAAACTTTTTCAGCAGGGAGCCAGGCCACCGTCCCTCAGACCTTGGGGGGGGGGGCTGGACTATATTTTTTTTGGGGGGGGAATGAACAAATTCCTATGCCCCACAAATAACCCAGAGATGCATTTTAAATACAAGCACACATTTTACTCATGTAAAAACACACTGATTCTTGGACAGCCCGTGGGCCAGATTTAGAAGGCGTTTGTGCCGGATCTGGCCCCCAGGACTTAGTTTGCCCACCCATGTCCTAGGGGCTGAGGGCCCCCCAATAAAATAATTGAGGGGAACACCTCCCAAAGTTGATGGCCATTACTATTCAAATTGTGTGCATGCACCGCATCACATGGTCAATCACGCAGGGCAAGGCTTACCTCCCCCCCCCAATATTTTATTCTAGTTGGTACATTGAGTGGGACACAGGAAGCCAAGGAGGCCGTCTACCATTCATCCAATATCAATATGCCCACTAATATTGTTTTTAAGCCAAGTCCTTCCCTTTTACCTCTTTAGAATCTTTCCTCACCAATTCCTTTAAAGGTTTTTTTTGCAGAATGAAAGGAAGGATAGCCACGTGGCATTAACATGACATCACTGCTGCTTCCCTGTCCCAACACATAGCTATAGGTTTTAGACTGGACTGTACCATGCCAGATTGCATTTTGGGGGTAGGTGAAAGGATTTCATTGACTGAATGTTCTTGCAGACACTAAGGTTGGGAATCACAGTTGAGGGGGTAGTACTTTTGCACTCAGCAGGCTTCCCAAGGGCAACTGTTCAGCCACTGTGATGATGATGATAATAATAATAATAATAATAATAATAATAATAATAATAATAATTTATACCCCACCCTTCTGGCTGGGCTTCCCCTGCCACTCTGGGCGGCTTCCAACAAACATTAAAATACATCAAATATCACAGATTAAAAACTTCCCTAAACAGGGCTGCCTTTAGGTATTTTCTAAATGTCAGGTACAGTGGTACCTCGGTTTATGAACACAATTGGTTCTGGAAGTCCGTACTTAACCTGAAGCGTACTTAACCTGAAGCGAACTTTCCCATTGAAAGTAATGGAAAGTGTATTAATCTGTTCCAGACGGTCCACAGAGTACTTAAACTGAAGCGTTCATAAACTGAAGTGAACTTTCCCATAGAAAGTAATGGAAAGTGAGTTAATCTGTTCCAGATGGGTCCGCAACGTTCGTAAACCAAAAATTAATAAACCGAGGTGTTCATAAACCGAGGTTCCACTGTAGTTGTTTATCTCTTTGACATCTGATGGGCGGGCACAGCACACAGCACGGCTTTGCTGCGAGGCACCCCCCTGGTGCCCCACACCACCCAGCCTACCCCTCGAGCCGGCCCTGACTGGGAAGGCCCTCTGCCTGGTTCCCTGTACCTTTGCTTCTCACAATGAGGGAACCGCCAGAAGGCCCTCGGTGCTGGAACTCAGAGTCTGGGCAGAATGATGGGGGTGGAGACGCTCCTTCAGGTATACTGGACCGAGGCCGTTTAGGGCCCTGGACACAGAATTGACCTGCACCTCCATGGACAGCTGTGAGTCCAAAATGACATCCAAGCTGCGCACTTGGTCTTTCAGGGGCACAGTTACCCTGTTTAGGACCAGAGAGTCCTCCACACCTGCCCGCCTCCTGTCCCCCACAAACAGTACTTCTGTTTTGTCAGGATTCAATCTCAGCATACTGGACTAGATGAGTCTTTGGTCCAGAACAGCATACTGGTCCAGAACAGCGTATTTGGGTCTAGTCCAGAATAGCATACTGGACTAGATGGGTTTTTGGTCTGATCCATTAGAACTTTCCTTATTATTATTATTATTATTACTATTATTATTATTATTATTATTATTATTATTATTATTTAAATGAATGTAGCTTTGTAACACTTGTAGGGAGTTTGGTGTTTGTGTGTGTGTGTAATACAGTGGTGTGCAGAAATAAATAATCAGGTAAAACTATTGGGGAAAATAATAAAGAAACGTAAGTTATATTTCTCCTGGCAAGCAAAGCCATTCTGAGAGCAAACTTCCATCCGGCCATCATAGCATTATGGGTTTAAGAAAAGAAAAACCTAGCACTAACTCTAACTGAACTGGAGAAAGAGGAGGAAGGAAGTAAAAACCAATCCACTGGTAACACTCAAGAAGGAATCAGGAAAAAAAAAGGTTGCTTTTTGTATGTTGCCTCCCACTGGTTCAAGTAACTTATTGCAAGTGTTGCTGCTTTACTCTCAACATCACTTATATGGGATTCCTTATTATGTGCAGCTCAGAGGAGTTAATCAATCAAGGCAAGTGATTAATCAACCAAACACTCCTTAATTGGTTGACATGCGAGGACATCTTGTCCATATTTGCACATATTCCACATAGAACTGCAGCTACATTAAAAGAAGGAAGGGAAGGGAAGGAATAATGTAACATAAAGGTCATGAAATTTGATCATCTCCATATTTAAGGTTACTGTAAGCATTTGGCAAATAGCAAGGCTGCTTTTAATCCTCTGCTTGCACTTTAGTCTCATTTAATATAAAATCTATGAAAGATTATTCCTGAGGTCGTTATCTTTAACTGTTGAGAGCATAGATCATGCCTAAGCGACTGCGATTCACTGTGAACTCTAAGCAGGATAACTGTTGAAGATCTGATATATGTTTTCCAATCTCCATCAGAGTCAAATGATGTGAAGGAGAAGGAGGAGAAGAAGGAGAAGGAGAAACTTGAATTGTAGAACAGATTCAATACTATTCTAAGCCCTTGGGTAGGCATTGAAACAATGAATGGTGGGGAGAACTCATATATGTTTACAAAAATCAACTAAAATGAAGTTAGACGAACCCTTCTGGATTCACCAAAACCCATCTTAGTCCAGTGTTTTGTCTTCATAATAGCCAACCAGGTGCCCAAGGGAAGCTCACAAGCGGAAGCTGTACTGGGACTCCTCTCTCAGCCAAACCCCTTTCCCTTTGGGACGTGAATCACTCCTGAGATTAACTATCTCAAGCAAAAATCTCATTGCTAAACTTTTCTTGCCAACACTGAAATTCATACTCTCATTGACAGATTTGTTTCCAACTTTCTCAGTTGCACAGAATATATGTTTGCTTGGTTTATTGGGAAGTCATAGAATCTTAGAGTTGGAAGGGACCCCAAGGGTCAACCCCTGGCAATGCAGTAATCTCAGCTAAAGCATCCATGACAGATGACCATCCAAGGAAGGAGAGTCCACTACCTGTCAGAAAGTTTTTTCGAATGTTTAGTTGGAATCTCCTTTCTTGTAACTTGAAGCCATTGCCTTGAGTCCTGCTCTCCAGAGCAGAAGAAAACAAGCATATTCCCTATTATTCCATGTGACAGCCCTTAAGATGTTTGAAGTTGGCTCTCGTATCTCCTCTCAGTCTCCTATTTTCCAGGCTATTTATACCCAGCTTCTTCAAGTGCTCCTCATAAGGCTTCGTTTTGAGACCCTTGATCATCCTGGTTGCCCTCCTCTGCACATGTTCCAGCTTGTGAACATCCTTCTTAAATTATGGTGCCCAGAATTGGACACAGTATTCCAAGTGTGGTATGACAAAGGCAGAATAGAGTGGTACTATTACTTCCCTTGATCTGGACCATACCCTCCAACTCCCGGGTTGAAAAATCCAGGATCAGCGGTGGTGCGGCAGCGGTGAAGCACTGGAAGTCGCTTCTACACATGTCCAGACATGCGTAGAAGTGACTTCCGGTGCCAGGCTGCCTGTGTCTGCATGTCTGGGCACCAGAAATCACTTCTGCGCATGTCCAGACATGTGCAGACAGCCGGGAGCTGGGACATGGCCGCCGGCAGGAGCTTTACGGGATATTTACGGGATACAATCAATTCGGGATAACAGCAGGAAACGGTAACAAAATACGGGGGTTTCCCATGAAAAATGGGAGACTTGGCAGCTATGATCTGGACACTAGACTTCTGTTGATGCAGGCTAGAATAGCATTAGCTTTTCTCATGTTAAACTTGTGGTCGTGGAGGAAGTGATAATGCACTTGCTTCCAACCTCCACACATTCATTATTCTGCCTACATAGGTTCACCCTCTGGGGCCCTCTGTTTTCCGTATTCAGCGGCAATGTCCAATGTATCCAAGTCCAAATTCAAAGGATTTACGTAACTCCAGATAAGACTGGGTGGGATGCCGTCTGGAATCCCAGGAGAGCAGCTGACACTAAGTGTAGACCATATTGAACTCGATGCACCAGTAGTCTGACCATTGACTATAAATTAGCTCTCTATGTACCTATGTGTGCATATTTTGCAAGCAAAATATACCAGTTTCAATCCTTTGCACCTCCAGGAAGTATCTACCTCCTTGCCTGTCTGCCTTCCTACACACACAGACACACACACACACACACACACACACACACACACACACACACACACACAGCATTTTGGAAGGAGCACTGGTGGAGGAATGGGGGGTGGGGGAGTGCACCACCCCCATCACAATTGGGGAGGGGGGTACCATCATGTGCACCAGCTACGCCCCTGCCTGCTCTTCCCCCCCCCCTGGTGGCTCTCCGCCCGCCACTGGGGAGGAGGCTAAGACTCCAAGTCAAAATGCATTTGCCTAGCAGTAAGGCCCATTGATGTTTATGGTGCTTGCTTCTGAACTGTAACAGGTAACCTGGCTGCTATGAGGCTATGAGGTAAGTTTGTTCCTTTTTTGTCCTCTCTCTCTCTCTCTCCTTCTCCAGAACAAAAACCTGTACAAAGTATTACAGTCCCTGTCCCCCACAAACCACCACCCCCCATAGATCAGAATTTAGCTGCTGGGAATTTTTCCTGAACAAGCTGTCAGGCTTTTCCTATCAGCAGTGATTAAACATAAGCAGGGGTTGTGATTCATCAAGAGGCAGATAGAATCATCACAGATGTAAAGCATTCTGCGTTCCAAGGTCAGATCTGGTAGCAAGCGAGGACAACTTTATGCACCTATCTATGCAGCTGTCTGGACTTATTTATAGTAATTCATTTGCTGTTGCATTATTACAGAGGAAGAATAAAATATGTCAGCCGTTGTGCAATTATTTTCAACAATCCGCAAATACATCTCTGCATATGTTTTGTGTGTGTGTGTGTGTGTGTGTGTGTGTGTGCGCGTAAGAAGAGCTGTGCTGGATCAGACCAAAGGCACAGCATCCTGTTCTCACAGTAGACAATCAGATGCCAACTTGAACCCACAAGTCCTCATGTGTACACACACATAATGCGCACATGTGAGTATTATATGTAGATATTTTGAATAGGTATGCTTATGTGCAGGCATTTAATGTCACACCATGCAATTAATAGAACATAAATTGCAAATAACAATAAATCATGTGAATGACAATAATGACATTTTTTAATAGCCCCCTCTGTGTATATGCAATGCCACACAATGTTTCTCAGGATTCCTTACAACAACGCAGCAAATTTGGGCAGTATAGTAATAAGGGAGAAAGGACTAGTGTTGGAGACTGGCAAAATTGCGGCTTGCCTACATCCACCATGTGATCAGGTTGGTATGTGCGCACGTGCGCGCGCACACACACACACAGTCTTGAATGTGGCAGCTGTGCCCCTGAAGGACCAGGTGCGCAGCCTGGGAGTCATTTTGGACTCACAGCTGTCCATGGAGGCGCAGGTCAATTCTGTGTCCAGGGCAGCTGTCTATCAGCTCCATCTGGTACGCAGGTTGAGACCCTACCTGCCTGCGGACTGTCTCGCCAGAGTGGTGCATGCTCTAGTTATCTCCCGCTTGGATTACTGCAATGTGCTCTACGTGGGGCTACCTTTGAAGGTGACTCAGAAACTGCAATTAATGCAGAATGTGGCAGGTAGACTGGTGACTGGGAGCAGCCGCTGAGACCACATAACACCGGTCTTGAAAGACCTACATTGGCTCCCAGTACATTTCCAAGCACAATTGAAAGTGTTGGTGCTGACCTTTAAAGCCCTAAATGGCCTCAGTCCAGTATACCTGAAGGAGCGTCTCCACTCCCATCATCCAGACCGGACACTGAGGTCCAGCTCTGAAGTCCTTCTGGTGGTTCCCTCCCTGAGAGAAGTGAGGTTACAGGGAACCAGGCAGAGGGCCTTCTTAGTAGTGGCACCTGCCCTGTGGAACGCCCTCCCATCAGATATCAAGGAAATAAACAACTATCCTACTTTTAAAAGGCATTTGAAGGCAGCCCTGTTTAGGGAAGTTTTTAATGTTTAATGCTGCATTGTGTTTGTAATATTTGATTGGGAGCTGCCCAATTTCTTGACGAATTTTTGATGGGGGAAAAGCAAGCAAGCAACCAAGCAAGAATAAGCGCCTCTTTGATTGGCAGAATTGGCACTGCTATGGGTCTTCTAGTGTGGCAGCATTTGCACTTCGGAAATCCCTGCCTGTTGAAATCAGGCCTGTACCTTCATCGTTCTACTTTTCAGTGCCTGCTGAAAACATATTTTGTTTCCACAAGCCTACCAAGCCGCTTAGAGAGTTGAAGCGAATTTTAATCTGCTGTTACTCTGTCTCAATTTTAACATTTCAAAAGTCTTAAATTACTGCCGTTCATTCTTCTTATTTAAAAAGGTTATTATTATGTCTTTATGACAGCCAGGTGGTGTAAAAATATTAATAATGAAATAAATGAATAAATGTCCCTGCCCCTCACACTCGACAATAAAACCCTCAATGATATTCTAACATATAAGCAAGCAAGCAAACTTAGCACTGGGAATAAAGTATACTTCTACCGGTATCAAGCTAGCCCTTGTCCTAATATCTTCTACAGGTGTCATTCTAAGCACCTAAAAACAAAAGTTGGGAAAGAAGAATTTCTGCATCTCTTCTATTGCTTTGGCTGAGGACTCAGTTGATGCCCACTCAGATGTTTTTTTTTTAAGACAAACTAAATTTATTTGGTTTTCTTTTTAAAATTTTGATGGATGAACCTCCTAATGCTGCTTTTACTTGCTGATGAACCACTTGGGAGCTTTAAAAACAAACAAACAACAAAACACAACAATGTTGTGCTCCCCTCCCCCCAAAAAATGTACTTTCCTTTTCATTCTTTTGTTGATCGCTCTGGAAATACTGATATGAAAGGGGGTGGTTCCTCAAATAAATAAATAAATGCACCACTAGTCCTATTCAATGCAATCTACAGAAATTCTGCTGTTCTCCGGGCTCCCATATAATTATAATTAGCTTTGTTATTATTTCAGAAAAAGGCAGGGAGTTGGTATGTTTCGAGTGGAAAGTCTAAAAAGCGAGCCCCACATCAAAACTGCATTACCGAAGCCTCCTGCAAATGAAAGGAGGGAGAGAAAATGACAGAAACAAAGCAATATCAGACCTTCTGTCGGGCGATTCCGCTTTACTGCCTTTCGCTCTGTATTTTTCCTCATTTCACCCAAAAACGTTCCCCGAAAAGAATTATTCTTATTAATGTTCTCTTCATTTTCCGCAGGGGGCATAAAAATAACTGATGAGTGGGAGAACATAAACCTTATGGTTAGTGAGGCAGAGGTGGTAATTAGAACATGCTGTACCACGCAGTAAACAAAGCTATTATGAACGATAGAGTTCTTTATAGAGTATTTAAGGAGGGAGGCAAATAATAAACATTCCCCTGACTGGCTTAAAAGCACGATCTGTAACCCCCGTGGGAAATGAGCATTCACAGAATCACAGAATTCTACAGTTGGAAGGGACCCCAAGAGTCATCTAGTCCAACCTGCTGCAATGCACAAATAGGAGCAAAAGGTTGCCTAGCCGATGGCCATTCGACCCCTGTTTAAAAACCTCCACCGAAGCAGAGTCTGCCACCTTCTGAGGGAGTCCATTCCACATGTCAAATGGCTCTTACCCTTAGAAAGTCCTTTCTGAAGTTTACTTGGCATCTCCTTGCTTGAAATTTTAATCCGTTGAAAGGAGCACCTCTAAAGCCCTGAGTGGCTTGGGACCCAAATATTTGCAAGAACACCTTCCCCTCATAGTGACCTGCCTGTGTTTTTAAATCAACTGATCAGGCCCTCTATGGTGTAAGGTACAGGAAGTGATACCCAGAATAGAAGCAACAATTCTTCAACATCAACTTCGTTGGACTGGTCATGTTGTGTGGATGCCTGATGATCGTCTTCCAAAGCAACTACTCTATTCTGACTGTCTCAAGGCAAATCTTTAAAAAATGTAGTATAAACCCTGACAACTGGGAAACACTGGCCTGTGAGCGCTCCAGTTGGAGAACAGCCTTTAACAAAGGTGTTATGGGCTTTGAAGAAACTCGATCTCAGGACGCAAGGGTGAAACATGCTAAGAGGAAGGCGCGCTTGGCAAATCCACACAGTGATCAACTCCCACCTGGAAACCAATGTCCCCACTGTGAAAGGACGTGTGGATCCAGAATTGGCCTCCACAGTCACAGTCATTGTTAAAATCGTGTTTATGGAAGACAATCTTACTCGGCTACGAGTGATCGCCAAAGAAGAAGAAGAAGCCCAGAATAGGGACTTTTCAGTGATGGCTCCTTTTGTAGGAGCTCTCTCCCTAGTACTGAGATGTGTCCAGACGCATAAAGCTTGAGGTGGTTAATCAAGATACATCTTTTTTGGAGGAATAAAGACCGGATTGCTGCTATTGCTAGCAGTAGCTGTCATTCCATGATTTGCTGCTGTGCATTTGAATAGACTGTGCTGTTCTTGCTGTTGCTTTGATTTAATGCATTCTTATTTACATGTTATTGTTGCAAACTGCCCTATTTATTTTAATCTAAAGAAATAAAATCTGCTTAACCTCCTCCCCGGGTCTGTTTCTTGGTCATGTAAACACAGGGATGGGAAAGCTTTGACTCTTCAGATGTTATTGGAGATGTGTCTTGAGGAGGTTGGAGGATGGATGCCGGCTAACGGATTGAGGCTGAATCCTGACAAGACAGAAGTACTGTTCTGGGGGGAGAGGGGGCGGGCTGGTGTGGGGGATTCCCTGGTCCTGAATGGAGCAACTGTGCCCCTGAAGGACCAGGTGTGCAGCCTGGGAGTCAATTTTGGTCTCACAGCTGTCCATGGAGGCGCAGGTCAATTCTGTGTCCAGGGCGGCTGTCTACCAGCTCCATCTGGTACGTAGGCTGAGACCTTATCTGCCCGCAGACTGCCTCGCCAGAGTGGTGCATGCTCTAGTTATCTCCCGCTTGGACTACTGCAACTACTACGTGGGGCTACCTTTGAAAGGGACTCGGAAACTGCAATTAATCCAGAATGCATCAGGTAGACTGGTGACTGGGAGTGGCCTCCGGAACCATATAACACTGGTCCTGAAAGATCTTCATTGGCTCCCACTACGTTTCCGAGCACAATTCAAAGTGTTGGTGCTGACCTTGAAAGCCATAAACGGCCTCGTCCCAGTATACCTGAAATAGCGTCTCCACCCCCATTGTCCAGCGCAGACACTGAGGTCCAGTGCCGAGGGCCTTCTGGCCATTCTCTCACTGCGAGAAGTGATTTTACAGGGAACCAGGCCTTCTCGGTAGTGGCGTCTGCCCTGTGGAACGCCCTCCCAGCAGATGTCAAGGCAATAAGCAACTATTTTACTGAAGGCGGCCCTGTTTAGGGAAGTTGTTTATTTTTGATGCTGTATTGTTTTTAATATTCAGTTGGAAGCCGCCCAGAGTGGCTGGGGAAACCGAGTCAGATGGGCGGGGTATAAATATTACTACTACTACTACTATTACTACTACATTTCCGAGCACAATTCAAAGTGTTGGTGCTGACCTTTAAAGCCCTAAACGGCCTCGGTCCAGTATACCTGAAGGAGTGTCTCCACCTCCATCGTTCTGCCCAGACACTGAGGTCCAGCGACGAGGGCCTTCTGGTGGTTCCCTCACTGCGAGAAGCAAAGCTGCAGGGAACCAGGCAGAGGGCCTTCTTGGTAGTGGCACCCACCCTGTGGAACACCCTCCCATTAGAGGTCAGAGAGATAAACAACTACCTGACATTTAGAAAATACCTAAAGGTATTTAATCTAAAGTTTTCAATCTGTGATATTTGATGTATTTTAATGTTTGTTGGAAGCTGCCCAGAGTGGCAGGGGAAGCCCAGCCAGATGGGCCAGGGTATAAATAAATTATTATTACTACTACTACTACTACTACTACTACTACTATACTGCAGCACTCAACATTCGCCATTGCGCATGCTGGCTGGGAGAAGAAGATGAGAAATGAACTCAAATCTCTGGAGGGTTACAGGTTCCCCATTCCTGTGCATGAAAGGATGGTGAGGCCCGGTCTCTGTGTGTATGTGACACATGCACACACATGATAAATCTGGAAGTAGGAGCATAGCACAGAGAAATGTGCTCCGACTGTTGCATCAATGGCTATAGTCAACTTTACTTAGGGGGTTATCCAGCCACTGAGGTGTCTGCAGGAGATGGCTAGCAGTTCCCCCTACCAAATGTGAACATTGCAGAAGGTCAGGAGGGAGATAGATGACGATACAGTGATGAATGGGAAAGCAAAATTGTTCTAACAAAGCATCTGTGATCCCCCATTTGATCGCAATGACAGACATCAATCAGAATAATAACTTCAAATATGAGAGTTTTCAATTAGTAAGAGAGCATAAATAAATGTGTCTTTCTTTCTTTTTTTAAGAAAAAAGCATAAGGGATTTGGGAAGGAGACGACACATACATAACAAAAGAGCCTGAGATGGCAGGAAGAAAAATGGACCCAGAAACAAAGAGGCAAGCGGTAAGGCAGATTTGGAAGTAGTTCTACTGGGAGATATTCAGATAAACAGAAAGTGTTATAAATATCTGCTTTCGCCCTTACTCACTCACTCTTATGCATGCACAAAAGATTTTGCAAGGAAGCCTTATGGCAGTTTGCACTGGGAAATCAAATGGAACCCCCTTTTTTATTATTAAAAAAAAACCCTTTTAATAGCTGGGATTTGGACTCTGACTTAATGTAAGCTTCCTGCATAACATGTATTCAATAGGCTGAAAGGATCTCACAAGTCATGTACAGTCGTACCTCGGAAGTCAAACGGAATCTGTTCCAGAAGTCCGTTTGACTTCCAAAATGTTCTGAAACCAAGTCACAGCTTCCGATTGGCTGCAGGAAGCTCCTGCAGCCTATCGGAAGCCGTGGAAGCTGCGTTGGACGTTCGGGTTCCAAAGAACGTTTGCAAACCAGAATACTCACTTCCAGGTTTGCGGCGTTCGGGAACCAAAACGTTCGACTCAAAAGATGTTCGGGATCCAAAGTACGACTATACCTTTATTTATTTTTGTTTTCTGCCTGGTTGGTATTGCAACTCCAGGGGAATCATTGCCAGTGAGGAAGAGTTGCAACTGAATTTTAAACCTAAATTGAATTTCAAAAAATGAATTTGGTAGGGAGGAGCCAGTTCTGTGGTTGAGGACTCTGAACCAGAAGGGGAAGGGGACAATGTCTCCAGTAGTGGTTGCACTAATTAATCTATGAATCCAGTGTCCCTCCAGTCTAAGGATGTGGCACTACTTTTGCTTGGAAGACTCAATGACAGAAAACCCAGTGAGACCAGAGGCTTCCCAATACCATCACAGCAGGAGACTAATGGACTGAGCACCTATAATTAACAAAGCACCTTTCAGTATGACTAGGCCTAACAATTAGGATGTGCCTGCTGCTGCTACTATTTCGGCCCATTCTCAGTTTATTTCTTGCACACCGATTGAGACTTGATCTATCCTGAGAGATATCTTGCTTTGCACCCAACCTGAACCCTTCCTTTCTTTTTCTCTAGCCTATGCTCTGCCCTGCCTTGTCTTGGCCAGCATCCAGCCTCGACTTCTCCTTGTTTCGCAGCTAAGCTGAGTTCTGCCTTACTTTGCCTTGTCTTGTTTTGCACCTGGCCTGGGTTTGCCCTCCCCACAGAGCAGGACAAGGGTTCTGGGTCCAGTGCTATAAACAGTGGGAACTGATTCAGTGATTCCTGCTTGCCAGCTGGTAGCGCTATAACCTCTAACACAGGAAGCTGTTATATACTGAGTAAGAGTGGCTGGGGAAACCCAGCCTGATGGGCGGGGTATAAATATATTATTATTATTATTATTATTATTATTATTATTATTATTATTATTATTGCCTGAAGGAGCGTCTCTCCACCCCCATTGTTCTGCCCTGAGGTCCAGCGCCGAGGGCCTTCTGGCGGTTCCCTCGCTGCGAGAAGTAAGGTTACAGGGAACCATGCAGAGGGCCTTCTCGGTAGTGGCACCCGCCCTGTGGAACGCCCTCCCACCAGAGGTCAAAGAGAACAACAATTACCAGACCTTTAGAAGGTATCTCAAGGCAGCCCTGTTTAGGGAAGCTTTTAATGTTTGATGGATTTCTGTATTTTAATGTTTTGTTGGAAGCCGCCCAGAGTGGCTGGGGGAACCCGGCCATATGGGCGGGGTATAAATAATATATTGTTGTTGTTGTTTGTTGTTTGTTTGTTTGTTTGTTTGTTGTTGTTGTTGTTAGACAATTAGTCCACCTAGCTCAAGGTTGTCTACCCTAGTAGCTCTAGAGGATTTGAGGCAGGGCTCTCTCCCAATACTATGTGAGATGCCTGAGACAGAACCTGGGGCTATCGCCATGTGAAGAAGATGTTGTCTTGCTGAGCTACAAGCCTTCTTCATAAGACTTGGTGTCCTGCTCACTTTTGGATTCTGGGGTTGTAACAACCCCATTACCTGGATGTTTGCTAGAATTAGATGTGGGAACAGGGTTATGTTCCCTGATAATGTAAACTTCCTTTAAAAGGGTTAATTTTTTTAAAAAAAAATCATGGAAACTGACTCTCTGAGAGTCATTCCACTGGCATTTGAGATTTGTACATACTCAACTTCTCACCAAGTCCAGCAGTAACCAGAATCATCAACCAAAAACCTGACTCTGTATCACTTATTTTCCCTTTCAATGAAATTTAATACCAGGCTTGCAAAATCATGTAAAACATTTACATTGCTACTATAAATATATATCATACCTCTATGACTCCAGTCAACTATGACATTGAAAGCACCAAGGTTTCACCTCACGCTGAGCGAAAATATAGAAATGAAACATTTTAAAGTAAATATTTCCCATCTAAACAAACCTTGAAATGGAGCTATTTCACTTCTGACAAGATAATTAGAAACATTCATCCCCATTTTCAAGTCTTTTTAATGTTTATTTCTATATTTCCTTAATCTTCACCCCATCGCTTGCCATAAGTTGATAGCAGTTTTTAAAAGCACAATTGCACTGGTTAATCAAAAGTAAAATATGTATGCTTGATATGAATTTACCATGCCGGTTCTAGCAATGTTGAATTGCCCCCCCCCTCCCATTTAGATATATCATTAATGCAGAGATTTATTGTGTTAATGTTACATGCCAGTGATGGGAAGTAGCAATTACACTGCTCCTGTAACAATAAGAACTGACCATTCATCACCCAAGAGAAACAGCTCCCATCAGGGTGTGTGTGTTTTTCAGGTGGGGGCAGTGAAATTGTTCTCCAGGCCACACTATTTTGTGCTTCCTCATATTCCTCACTTATGCAATGCTGCCAGCAAAATAGAGGATTGTATTGTAAGTCCTCCAGTAGTTACAGAAACCTGTTAGTGGACTGGCTTAAGGGGATTCAATCTCTGAGGCTGCAAGATTGACTGCTGGACCTTTGAAAGCTGCACCTGTATCCAAAATTGGCCTCTACAAGCAGTGAAGGTGCATCATTTTAGGAAGAGAGGCTTTAGGCAGAAGGCTTGCTTATAGCAAGAGACTGAGTGCGATGACCCGTGAATTCTTTTCTGTGTTCTTTGAATCCTGCAATTCCAAAGTGCTCTGCAAAAAATGTCAACCTCGTATCATCTCTGCAGAGAACTCAAAATCAAAGGCCTCCGTGTGCCTCTCGTGTCAGGACATGTGCGTGCAAGGACCATCTTGTGTCCTTCATGTGAATCTAAGGGTAAAAATTTGGTCGATGGCTTTGACTAATGCTGGCCCGGAGTTATTTGCACTTGTGGATTTTACTTTCCATCCGGTGGGGCAGTTGCCCTGTTTTATGCTAATTGTCTGTCAAATTGTCTCTCAGCTCTAGAATTTGGTTTCCCCTTGAGCAGCTCCCAATTTTATTAGTTTGACCTTATCAAGCTTCTTTTTAAGGCAGCTCTTAACGTCAGTCCAAAGTTACAACCGCCCTTCTGCCTGATTCCCACAATTACATCTCTTCTGAATTCCTCAGCATGAACCCTATAGCTTCAGCCTGTCTTTCTCTTTCTTTCTCTCTCTCTCTCTGTCTCTAAATCCTTGATGTCTGTGGTGACAGAAGAGGGAGGGCTGGAGGGGGGGCTGGTGGAATGTCAACACGTCACTTTGGCATGCTTTGCCAAAGGCATCTCTGGGTTGCGTGTGTCTGACAGTGACCCAGACTGCAGGTACGTGAGCAGCTTTTTGTTCCTCTCAAAAGCTGAGAATGCGCTTATCTCTGGGGAAGACCCATTTCCAGCATATAAACATATATCCTCACCTCCCTTTGTCTCTTGCTTAAAATCATCTCTTTTTAAAATAATAATAATAATAATCAGCAAGTTTGCTTCAGTGTTGCTTCAGGAAATCTTCAGAGTATTTGGATCTGGAGACACAGCCATGGAGAAGGAAGGAGGCCAAGTGTTGCTGGGTAGTAGGAAATGTTGGTCCAGTAGGGTGAATGGGGCATTGCCCCACCAATCGCAACCCGCCCCCTCACAGCAGAGAGGGCTATCAATGACTACTAGCCATAATAATAATAATAATAATAATAATAATAATAATAATAATAATAATTTATACCCCCAGCCACTCTGGGCGGCTCCCAACAAAATACTAAAATACAGAAATGCATCAAACATTAAAAGCTTCCCTAAACAGGGCTGCCTTGAGATGCCTTCTAAAGGTCTGGTAATTGTTGTTCTCTTTGACCTCTGGTGGGGGGGGCATTCCACATTGTGGGTGCCACTACCGAGAAGGCCCTCCCTGTAACCTGGCTTCTCGTAGCGAGGGAACAGCCAGAAGGCCCTCGGCGCTGGATCTCAGTGTCCAGGCTGAACGGTGGGGTGGAGACGCTCCTTCAGGTATACTGGACCGAGGCTGTTTAGGGCTTTAAAGGTCAACACCAACACTTTGAATTGTGCTTGGAAATGTACTGGGAGCCAGTGTAGATCTCTCATGACCAGTGTTATGTGGTCCCGGTGGCCGCTCCCAGTCACCAGTCTAGCTGCTGCATTCTGGATTAGTTGCAGTTTCCGGGTTACCTTCAAAGGTAGCCCCACGTAGAGCGCATTGCAGTAATCCAAACGGGAGATAACCAGAGCATGCACCACTCTGGCGAGGCAGTCCGCCAGCAGGTGGGGTCTCAGCCTGCGTACCCGATGGAGCAGGCAGGATAATTCTGTATCCTGCCCTCCCCGGCCAAAGCTGGGTTCAGTGCGGCTAACAACAGGTAAAAATAGCACAGTGTACATAAAATCACACAATCAATTAGTTAAAATACATTCTAGAATCAATTCAGAATCAAATTAATGGCAACCATCAGGTTAGAGTTCCATGAGGATTACAGAAGGAAAGAGGGGGCCAGACTGTGCCTTGGCCAAAGGCCTGGAGGAACAGCTCCATCTTGCAGGCCCTGTGGAAAGATGTCAAGTCCCGCAGTGCCCTAGTCTCTTGTGACAGAACATTCCACCAGATTGGGGCCATGGCCGAAAAAGCCCTGGCTCTGGTCGAGGCCAGTCTAACCTCCCTGTGGCCAGGGATCTCCAAGATGTTTTTATTTGAAGACTGTAAGGTCCTCCATGGAACACACCAGGAGAGGCGGTCCCGTAGGTACAAGGGTCCTACGCCATATAGGGCTTTAAAGGTTAAAGGTTAAAACCAGCACCTTAAAACCAGCATCCTGTACTCCACCGGGAGCCAGTGCAGTTGGTATAGCACTGGGTGAATGTGATCCCACAGCGAGGACCTCCACTGAAGAAGCAATACATCTGAATACCAGTTGCTGGCAACCACAAGATGAGAGAGTTGCTCTTGCACTTGGATCCTGCTTGTGAGAACAAGATGATGGGTCATTGGCCTGATCCAGCAAGTTCTTCTTATGTTCTCACCTGCCTGTCTTCTAACTTACAAGCAGTTATTGTGGTGTCGTTGGCTGTCATCCCCTTAGTCACAACGCCGTCTTAGCAGTGCTCAGCAGGGAGAAGGATAGGGAGAAAACTAGAATTTGATAGTCCCACCTGTCATTCACACCCATTGCTCTGCCCACTTCTGCCTGTGACCATACATAAAACCAGCATGTGGTCCTTGGGAATGTGGCCTCTAGGCAATGGCATAGCTCACTCACACCCACCTTGTCCTGCACTGGCAACCCATGCTATGCCACTGCCCTCAGGCTGAAAAAGGTTCATCACCTTTGGTGTTGAGAAAGGAGAAGGGCTACTGGGGGCCACAGGGCTACACACTTACCCTTGCTCCTGACATCAGATTTTTTCCCTACAATCCACATAGCCCTGCATGCATGGATCCCTTACACATGAACAGGAGGCGCTTCTGCATCAGATGTTCATCTTGCACAACTGCCACATGCAACGTGCAGTCCAGCTCCTTTTGTCTTCTTATCTGTCTCGGTTAGTTTTCAGTACTGGGAAAACACTATTCATTATCCCTTTATAAATATAAGCAGACGAATGACCACACTTTGAATTCATTTTATGAGAACATTTTATGCCGTGATGTCTCTTATTAGTCATCTTCACCCAAGCAATCCACTCTGCCTCCCCTCCTTTACTCCTTTTCATCTTTCCTCATGATTCACTCCTTCCAGCCTAATAAGCACACTGGTTGTGTTTTTCTCGATATATTCACTCTTCTGTTAGGCACTTGCTGCACATTACACACAAACACGTGTGATGGAGCCCTGATGGGCTTAACCCTTTCCTCATTGGGCTCTTTGCTGCTCCAAATCACTCACCATAGGAGCCAACTCCTGGGGACTGAGGCCCCGTTGCCACCCCACCCCACCCTTTGTTGATGGTGTGCATGTGTCACGTCTTGTGACTGACTATGCAGTGCAAGGCTTACTTGCCCCCGCCCATAATATTTTAAGTTAGCACCCCTGTCTCCAGTTGAGTAGTCAGCAGTTTGTACAAAAGTGGGGTATGGGGAAATTAGATCAGGGAAATGGCATGGGGACGAAACATCTCCTCCCACTTGCTACAGAGCAAATTGGCAGTGATTTTTAATGAAGACCAAAAAAAAAGTCTCTCCCAAGTTCCACCACTATTCTCTCATCCTCAGTTTTCCCATCTGCAACATGGGACAAAATTGACTCTTCTTGCAGAGGTGTTGGAACCTTTCTGTGCCCTCTTACTGGGATTTTTTTTTTTTAAAAAAAGCATATTTGGAAGGAATGTCCACTGAGTGCAATGAATCTTGTCAGTCTGAGAATGACACCGACCGCATTTGCTTCAAATTTTGCTTAATGAATTTTTCCCTGTGAAATATTACACGGGATGCTTTGAATGCAGACTATAAACTCCCATGGGAATCAAATATTTCTGGTTTACGGAGGAGCAGTCTGACCAGGATGCCTCTGCCTCCACCAGCTGATCAGGCAATAATAGAATAATGGACAGGTGACGAAGATCCAGTCAAAGGTATATTGCTTAACCAATCAAGATATTCAGAGCACAATGGCGCCACAGTGCTCCGGATCAGGCTGTGTTGAGTAGGACCCCACCACAAGTTTCAGCACATAACAAAACCACGGGGAGTCGGAGTACTTAAAGGGAAATCCCACCTTTCCATAGCTGCCAAGTCTCCCGTTTTTTTGCGGGAAACCCCCAGATTTTAATCAGTTTCCCGCTGTTATCCCAAATAGAAAACAAATCCCGGAAATCCGCTGGATTTCCTACCTGCCAGGGAGGCTCCATTTCGGGTGCTGCTCTGCCCATGTTTGGGCACCAGAAATCGGGCAGCGCCGGCACCGGAAGTTGCTTCTACGCATGTCCAGACATGCGTAGAAGCGACTTCCGGTGCCGCGCCGCTGCAGATCCCGCATTTTTTCAACGGGAGATTTGGCAGCTACGCACCTTTCTAAGGAGGACACCATGCCCAAGGACATTAAGAGCAGAGACAATAGTGAGTGCAATCCAAAACTCAGACTAGTAAACACAGAGCTTACTTGGCAACATGAAATATCCAATTTCAGAGCCCTGCTAAGAATAGAGAATGCCTGCTAACATTCGAGAAAACATGAGGGAGCCAGGGTGAGGACAGACCCATTCCAGGTGCTGCCTGGGAAGCTGCTGGGTGCAACAAACCTATAGACAGGTGTGAGGAACCTTTCTGGGTGAGTGGACCAGATCTTTGTCCCTTCCACCCTCGTGGGCTGGTTTGAATGGGTGGGTGGTCTTGCCTTCCAGTCAAAGTTGGCTAATGGGGGTGAGAAGCAAGTGATCGAGGAAGATTAAACCCGCACCCATCAGCTTGATGGATAGGCTTCCAGTCCTGCTTTCTGCAGGGGTGGTATGGCAATTACAGACATGCAGCTAATCTTGCACCAAAGAGTTGCCCCATTGTATCAGGAAACATTCTGTCCTTAAGGTCCCAGGAATGGCCTTACTCCTTATCTTGTTTACCACATAACAGAGTGTATGCATAAGAAGAAGAGGCCCACTCTTCTTCACGTGCTGCAAGGTGATTCTTAGAAAGAGTCTTTGTTCTGCCTCTAATGGATATGCAATTAGAGTTGCCCATATAAGGATCTCATTAGTAGGATATGTAATTCTAGGATTGGACAGCAGCTTATGCATATTCATGCCTTAAGAATGGTATATCAGAGAGTGGCCGCTCTGTAAGCGCTGCTCAGAATTTGGAACTGATTTCCTCTGAGTCAACTTTACTGGCCAAGAAAGACAATAAACCCTTTTCTTCTCCTTAACGTGTGTGGGTTTTCCTTTCAGCATCTTAATTTGCAACAATGGGTTGCATGTGTAATTCTCTTAAAGTAACTCGCACGCAGAGCTATCCCAAGCAGGATTGGCCCCCAGCAACAGACATCACCTGCCCCATGAGGTGACATCACCTGATTGACTGGTGGACTGTTGTTTTGTTTTTTGTTTAAAGGCCCCAGCGGCCAATTTGGAACCCCTCATGGCTGAGATTGGCCCATGGGTCAAAGGTTCCCCACTGCTGCTAAAGGTTTCCCTTCAGGCAACCTCCTATGTGTAGGGATGTGTATAGGTCAGGCATCCCCAAACTGAGGCCCTCCAGATGTTTTGGCCTACAACTCCCATGATCCCTAGCTCAGCGTTTCTCAACCGGTGTTCCGCGGCACACTACTGTGCCGCGAGACACTGGCTGCTGTGCCGCGACGAGAAGGGCAATTTGCATTGTCACGTCGCTGACCCGCCGGAAAGGACAATGCAAATCGCCCTTATCGTCTGCCCGCCTGGGGTCTGTGCGTGCCGTAATTTAAAAGAAACAACAGCAAGAGCTCAAGAATTTGAAAATTCCCGCGACGGCTGTGATTTGTTCTCGCGAAAGGTCAGCCTTCCCCCTCCCTCCTCCCACCCCCCCGCTCGCTTCCAGCCTGCCGGTGAGTGATTGCGGGTGGGGGGGAGGAAGAGGACGACGACAGAGAGGCTGCTGCTGCTCCGCAGACAGACACCGAGCGAGAGCGCACGCGGCGACTGGCGACTGAGCAGGCCCGGCGCAGAGAGCCCGCCCGAGGAGGTGCGCACGTTCGCCGGCCTTCCCCAACCGCTGCGGCGGGTGCGACAGAGGGAGAGAGATGTCACCTTTCTGACGGGAGGCCGAGCGGCGCGGCGGCGGCAGCGACACCCGCCTGAGCAGCAGGTACCGCTTGCGAAGAAGGAGGCCGGCGGGTGGCTAGGCGGGAGGAGCGAGTGAGGGCGGGTAGGCAGGTGGGCAGCGGACCAGGCTTGTGGGCCCGGTTTTGGGCCAGGCGGCCTGAGGCGAGCCACCCCCAGGCTGCTTATGACGTGTCCCCACTCGCTCCGCAGGCTCTGCGCCTGGTGGGTCCGCCTGGCTACCGCACAGTGGTATGCTTTACGCGTCTCCCCTCCAAACTAAACTAAATATAGGGCGGCACAGAGTTGGTGTGCCGCGGGATTTTTTTTTCATAGAACAAGTGTGCCATGGCCCAAAAAAGGTTGAGAAACACTGCCCTAGCTAACAGGACCAGGGGTCGGGGAAGATGGGAGTTGTAGTCCAAAACACCCGGAGGGCCAAAGTTTGGGGTGCCTGGTATAGGTGCTAAGAGAGGATATATTTATTAGATGTTATCCGTCCTTCATCGTGTTTGCGAGTTCTGTAGAGTGCCATCCCTTTGCAGCCTTAAAAGGGAAGCTTTGATAGGCTAGTTTTAGCCTTTTAGTTTAAGTAATACAGTCTGCTTTGAGGTGGATCAGATTCTCCTGGTATTTACTCTTTTCTTCCCCCCTTAAAGCAACAATCAGAATTGATGCTTTTGGATTATGGTGCTGGAGGAGACTCTTGAGAGTCCCATGGACTGCAAGAAGATCAAACCTATCCATTCTGAAGGAAATCAGCCCTGAGTGCTCACTGGAAGGACAGATCCTACAGCTGAGGCTCCAATAGTTTGGCCACCTCATGAGAAGAGAAGAATCCTTGGAAAAGACTCTGATGTTGGGAAAGATTGAGGGCACTATGAGAAGGGGACAACAGAGGACGAGATGGTTGGACAGTGTTCTCAAAGCTACGAACATGAGTTTGACCAAACTGCGGGAGGCAGTGCAAGACAGGAGTGCCTGGCGTGCTATGGTCCATGGGGTCACGAAGAGTCGGACACGACTAAATGTCTAAACAACAACAATCCAGTCTGCTTTAAGGTGGATCAGATTCTCCTGGTATTTACTCTTTTCCTCCCCCCTTAAAGCAACAATCACACAAACGGCCCTGTAAAAGGTAAAATAGCATTTACCAGCTCAGAATATTTGTCGAAGAGTAACAGATACAGCAGCTTTGTTCGAGCAGGCTTTAAATGGTCATTCAGTTACAAAGACATGCTTTAGTCCAGTTTAAAGTGGAGTGTGAGCTGTGGAGCTCAGACATGCAGATTGTTCTCACCTTGCTAGAGTGAGGGGGAAGAGCAAGGAACAAACAGCTACAGGGCTTTGCACTTCAGCTCCTCTCATGTGCATATCTAGCAAACATGCATTGTTGGTTTGACTGCATTGTAAATACCCCACAATAGTCCGCACAGCCCCTTGCTGTTCAATACTTGGCTCTCTGACTTCTGACCAAACAGCCTAGCATTGCTGCTGGACACTTTGTCTGCCATCCAGGCCTCTGTTGGCTAGGCATTCGGCTCTGAAAGGCCTACCCTGGTTCAGCTGGACCACTTTGCTTTCCCCCCCCCCAAATAATATTTATTGATTTTCAAACATTTCAACACAAAAACAAAAACAAAAAAGCAAAAATAAAACATAATCAAAAAAGCAACAGAAAAAAACAAAGAAAAAACCATATCAATTCTTACATTAACTTGACATTGTGGACTTCCTCGATTCCCCCCACACTGGATCCATTTATTAAATCTAAATTAAGCAATTTTCCTTTATCATCTTAAATCATTCTAACACATTTTTTCCATTATTTCACAACCAATTCTAATCTACACACACACAAAAAAACCCCGACTATCCTCAACCTATAATTCATTAATTAATCCAAATCTAAAATTATTTTCCCATCCATTTCTAATTCATCCTTTAGCCTCACAATTTATACCCCAAAATTTTTACATACCTTCAAATATTATTTCTTCTATCTTAATAACCTTTAACAACTTTTATCTAATTCTACCCCCCCCCCCTTCCCCTGGACTCTGGATCTCTCAGATGTATCAACCAGCTCCATAAAATGTTCCAGTTTCGGACCATTTTAATCAGTCAGGAAAAAAAACCACCATTGTTGCTCCTCACCCTGTTCCCACTCTTTCACCACCTATCCACCATTTTCCCTTCTTTGTCCCCTGCTGCCCCCCCCCCAGTTTCCTAACTGTAGCACAGTACCATCCAGCTATGTTTCCACTTTTCAGCCCTATCTCAACCCCACCCCCCCAGTTAAGCTCAGGCCCCATCATAGATCCTGCCCTCCCTCTCTCACTGGGTGGACATTATTCCATGTTGGTTCTTCTTTGAGGACTCCTTGAATCCCACTTTGCCTCCCAGCCCAGAACACCACGAGCTCCTCCGTATCTCAGACTGTGTTGCATTCAACGTCACAAAGAAATGAGAGCACAGAAATGCAGAACAGCAGCGGCAGTTCCATGCCTCTCTCTTATAATGTCTACTTCCACCCTCATTCTTCAAGGTTATAAAGCAATTCCTTCCTGCTTAATACTCATACCTGTCCCGCTTCTTAGCCCCGTGCTCTGAGCATGCAATTTCCTTTCCGATTTAGCTTCCTTATATCTTCTGCTGCTCATGGGGGACAATACAAAGGAAGACTTTGCTATTGACATTCATGAGCAATAGGTGCCGACATCAAGTACTTAGAATCTTGTCTAGCTCAGGTAATGTTTCCCTGCTGCTTAAAAAACAGTGGTGACACTTGATCTTCTTAGACTCCCGTCAGCCCCACGGAAAGGGCCCCCCAAACTCCCGTCCAACAATCCTGTCTTGAAAAGAAATGTTAATAACTCATCAGAAAGTTTTATTCCAACAAATTCCCAGCTGATTGGAGAAGCAGAAGAGGAGCGATGGGGGTATTTTGAACATGACAGTCCAATCCATTGACATTCATATTTTGCCAGTAAAGTCAAGTCATTTCAGGAAGGGAGAGGGAGGCAACGGGAGCACAATTTTGCTCTGTAATACATCGAGACAATCCTATATCTTCGACTGTATTTCGTGACAGATCTTATAAGAGATCGTAAATTACTATCTGTTGAAATATATGAATTTAATGGATTCCGTTAATACACACACCTGCAAAGGAGAGATTCGGGAAGCCAGAAGATATGATCAGTCAAACAGCTTTAATAGTTATTAATTACAGTGGCATGCTATTTGTGCCTCACCAACATCAAACATTAAAGGCTTTTTTTAAAAAATATATATACTTGAATTGAAGCCTGCGTGAATATAAAACAGGAAACAGTCTTTTATTCCATCTGTGCAATCAATCAGCAAGTTCGGGAAGCTTTAAAAATATTCAGCTGTTTGTGAGTCCTCAAGCAAAGATTTCCTCTCCGCCAATATCAACAATATCATTGTAGGGAAGCTTAAGAAATTAGGTATTTGCATTTTCTGATAAGAATTGGCCTGGCCTGCTCCTCCCAGACCATTGGGTGGAAGGATCAAAATATCACTACCCTTTGGATTTAGCAGTACTCCAGAGGCTGCAACAAGTTTCTCGGCTCAGAAGCAAATCAATATACATTTAGAAATGATGTATATATTGTTCTAGTTGATGCCTATGCCTCAAAAAATGAATTTCTGAACATTTTTGTCTCTCTCAATAAATATTCCCAGAATCTCCCAGCATTCAGTTTCATTGGGTCACCCCAAGTTGTAGCACATTTGTACATCAGAATAAGAATGCAAACTTTCTTACTGACGGAGCAAGAAAGATCAGTCGGTAGCTCATGAGATGCTTAATCTCAGAGTCATGGGTTCGAGCCTCGCAAAAAGATTCCTGCATTGCAGGGGGTTGGACCTTGGGGGTACCTTCTGTCTCTACAGTTCTATGATCCTATGATATAAACAATTTACAGATTTCCCTATAATCTATTAGCAGCTTACAGGGAATAAAATGGGCAGCATCACATTAAGCTAACTAACTTCTTTATAAATCACACCATAACATAGCTGTCAGAGGACAAAGGTGGTGGTGGGGATACACAGAGGGAAAACAGTATAAAACTGTGATATGATTTTAAAAGCCTTAATTGTATCCCACACTTACGTAGCCATCACTGAAAAGGTCCTTTCTGTCATAGACACCCACAATTCCTCACTATTTTATATTTATTTATTATTTTTACCTTCATAAACACCCTGAGACCTGTGGGTAAAGGATGGTAATAATAATAATAATAATAATAATAATAATAATAATAATAATAATAATAATAATAATTCATATCCCACTTTCCCTCCAAAGAGCTCAGGGCTTCACACCTTCCCATCACATTATGCTCTCTCACTGGGCAACAACATTTGGAGATTAATGAAGAAATTAAGTCTGTTCCATCCCACTGAACTCATTCCAAAGTGACACTGACTGGAAGCTGATTCCGATACTTGGCCAGATTCTTGGGAGTTGTGAATTCCTTTGTCTTGTTTATGAAGTGGAATCAATGCATGAGGCATCTTCTACTGTTTAATGCATGAGAGAACATATATATATATATATATATATATATATATATATATATATATATATATGGTATGGAGTCCTGAACATACTTTGATGATGTATCTTTGTGTTCCTTCCCTTCATCGTGTAACGTGTGCCTTGATGAATACTGCAAAGAAACAATCTTGATGTGACCATATTATTTATGAATGCAGCACTGCACAAAAACGGAGACCTCGGAGACTAGGAAAAAAAATGTATTGTGGTAGGAGAGTTTGTGGTCTGGAGTCTTCTTCATCAGATGCATGGAGAGTTATAAGCTCTCTTATTACACCTGCCAGCTGAGGATGACTTCATGTATCAGTGAGGGTGGGCTCTTGCTATAGTTGATGTGTTGGTCATTGGGATGCTACAGGACTCCTTCCTGGTTTCGCTGCAGCAGATTAACCTGACAACAACCCCTCTGGAAATTTATGTGCATGCAGCTTGGTTGGCATGTACATGGAGCATACAGGCCCCTGCCCCAGTATGCTTGCAGTCTTGAATGACCGTGTTATACAAGCCTACCTAGAAGTCTATCCCACTGTGGTTAGTGAACCTTAAGGGATTGTGCTTGGCACTGCATCCTCAAAGAGTGATAGTCAGTGGGGTACTGTGGGGGGGCAGTGGGGTACTGTGGGAAGGAGAAGGGGAAAGGATTGGCTCCCACCATTCCTCATCAGTGCAGTCCTCCTCAGCATGGTTCCTGACACTGAGTCAGGATTGACCCTGGGAAGGGAGAACTGCGGCTGGACTTGCCAGGTGGGGGCAGGGCACAAAGAGGGTGAACCTCACCCTCTGTGCTTTCCAGCCCCTGCCACCAGCAGGCTGTGAGGGAGGCTCTGTGGGGAGGGGTGCCTGGTTTGTGCCCCCCAGATTGTGCGCCCTGGGCCACGGCCCCCATGTCCCCTCACGTTATGTCACTGCATGTTGGTATCTCGAGCATAATAAAATAAAACCCCTCAGATATTTTCAAAATCTTGATGAAGGGAACAGGGTGAACACAGGAGCATGGGAAGTCGCATGAGTAAACACTCCCACAAATACCCCCCCCCTTTTGGAAGAGGCAAATTTTAAAGGTGGTTAGTATGAAAACCCCTGGAATTACCCCTCTGAAATGTGGCGGGGCTAATCCTCACTTCCAAATCCTATGTGGGGAAAACATAAGAAAGATATAGTCATTTTAGTTTTGCATCCAAGTCAATCGAATTCCCCAATATTGATCTTTTCCAGAACTGGATGTGTATCAGGGGCAAGTCAGATTATGTCTGGATTGGTGTGGACCAAATCAAGTCTGATCTGCATGTACAAACTGGGCCCATAAATCGAATTGGTGTGTGTGTGTGCGCGCATGTGCACACGTGCGCATGTTAATTACCATAATGGGAGATGTGATTAGCACATTGTTACCTGCTTTGTGGAGTGGGCTGTGTTAGAAATGGAACTCTGTAAGTGACTTCAGATACAGGAGAATAAGTATAGTAACAGAGGAGCATTTTAAACTGCCTGGGAGGCCATCTCCTCTGTTATGTTATTTCTGCAGATGCTACCAGATTGTTATATATTGATTTGGGATGCTAGCATCGCACTGCTGCCGCGCAGTCATGGGGTGTTAAAATGTCACTATTGCTGGCTGCAGGAAATCCTATATGTTCTATAAAATCAATTCCGTTGAACAGCATGAGTTGAGATATATATATAAAAAGAATATGCTGAACGCACGCATACACAAATTCCACCGAGAGGACAAGTGGGGATCTTGGACTGAAATTTTGAAAACCTCACATCTATAGGATGAGTGCTTGGACATAGAGCTCAGTTCACACCTTCCTTCTCTTGCCTCCTCACCCTTGGACAGTGCTAGGTTGGGTTGTCCTGGTTTCCAGGGTGCAGTTCTGGTTTCCGCCAGGGTGTTCTGTTGCACCAGAAGCAAATTAGTCATGCAGGAACTGGAAAGCTGGTTGTGAACAGAACACCGGCTCCCTTGGCCTGAAAGCAAGATGAGCGCCACAACCCCACAGTCGCCTTTGACTGGACTTAACGCCCAGGGGGTCCTTTACCTTTTACCTTACCTTTATAGTGATATAGTTTCCTGAATGTAGCTGAGTCCCTAGTATGGCACCAGAGACAGATTTAAGGCAGCAAGACCTTTTCCTCCACACAGGGTGCAGGGACCAAGGGGTCTTTCTGCCTTCTTCCCAAAGTGTAGTAAGTGCTAGGTTTGGGGAAGGAGGTGTGAGTGCTCTGGCAGGGTCCTAGAGTCCTCCTTCCTCTTTCCCAAAGCCTAGTTAGTGCTTGCCCAGCTTTGGGAAGGAAGGAGGAGGGCTTTAGGAGACCGTCAGAGCCGTGCACCTCCCCCCCAAAGTCCCATGCCTTTTTTATTCAACTTTGGGTAGGAGAGTTCACAAAGCCCCTTCCGCCGTAGAAGGAGGAGGAGTTGTGGGCGCCATGAGGCCCTCACGTGCTGGGGGGATGATTGTCACTCCCCCCAGCCCATTGGCTGGCTCCTGGACAGCGCTCCCTTGGCACGTCCAATCCGGACGTTCCAAGGGGGTGTGGCCAGGAGTCTGCCTCTCTCTCCTTGACCCCCAGCTGCTTCGTTTTCCCGCCCACCCTCCCTTTAGGCAAGGCTCTCCTTTTGACATTGCTATGGACCTCGGTTGGTCGCCGTTGAGGGGCCTGGTGGGAATTTTCCCACTTGGCAAATTGGCTCGGGCCTGGTGGTTTTCACCTACCTCGTAGCAACTTGTCACAATGTTGGTTTTTGACGGTAGTCATTGGATTATCTCTGAAAGGTTACAGGGGGGGGGGGGAGGTTGCTGCCATCACCTCCCCCAAAATGCGGAAGGGTACTCCCTTAAGGAGTCCGGGGCCGTGGCCATGTCCGAAGCTGTGGTAGGTGAGGGCCTAAGCGGTGGCCCCAGGGTGAGTTCCTAGTTGATCTGCATCGCAGGGTTAACCCTTCACAGACTGCCAGCAGAGCGGGCTGGAGTCGGATATAGACGGTTAGATCCAATGCCTAAGCCAATACCTCTCTACATCCGTAATCAATAAAGTTGTGGCCTTCTACGCCTATTAACCTTATGCAATATGTCCTGTGTCTTTATTTATTCCGGGAGGGCTCAGGGTATCGCCACACAATTTGGTTTCATACAGGGTGCCATATTACCAAGGCCCATACTAGTGGTATAGTGTCAGACTAGGACCTGGGACACCAGGGTTGAAATCCCTGGATAAAACACAACCTTGAACTCCTTGGAAGAAAGGTGGTATACACAGAATCATAGGTTTGTAGAGTTGGACGGGGCCGTGAGGGACATCTAGTTCAACTCTCTGCAATGCAGGGATCTCTAATAAAGCATCCATAATATTGTTGATCATTTTTTAAACCAAACAACTTACAAGACATGAACAAACTACAGTACATGAAAAAGCAAGCACATGCATTAAAACCAGCATAAAAGAAAACAAAGAAACATATAAAGGACAACCTTATTTTTTAAAAAGGCAGGATTAAATACCATAAAATAAAACAGACCATCAAATTAAACAGCCCACTGATAATTCACAATAAGGTATAACATAAAAATATATATATATGTGAGAATGAAATCCAGTTAACAGCAGAAAATTATGCACCTCTCAAAATTATCCCTAAGACCGAGAGGAAGTTTGATAGCCATCTTCAAATATCTCAAGGGCTGACACACGGAGGATGGAGCAAGCTTGTTTTCTCCTGTTCTGGAGGGTAGGACCCAAACCAGCAGAAGCAGCTGGGGTCCGTCAGGGCCCCACCCTCCTAGGCAAAGTAGAAATGTGTCAATCAAAGCAGGGAGCAGGAGCCACCTTTGTAGCTGACGTCAGTCACATTTCTCTGTTCCAACCAGCAAGACTCTATACATTTCCTTCTATCTGCTCCTTTTAGGTGAAGATTTCAGGGAGATAATGGGGGGTTTACTTCATGCAAAGCAAAATACCACAGCATCCCATGCTGAATTCTGGTGGAATTGCACCACACATGGGACAAGCAGGATTGAGCCCAAATCTATTCAGATGACGCTGGAATAAGCGTGCTTGTCAATTGTTTCCCATCACTGCACCCATCTCATTCTCGGGGGAATAGTCTACATGACAAGCAGCCAAAGAATTTTCCTGATCCATTTTCAACAGAGACATTTCAATTTGGCCCAGGGAGTAATCATAAGGATTGAACAATTTCTCCTATCATGAGGGAGCAGGGTGGGGGGACAGTGGGAGGGGGGAGAGAACTAAGACAGGATTTGTAACAAAGTTCTGATTGAGTTTTGACTGTACCCAAAATCTCTGGGTTTTATATGGGATAACTGCATGCATATGACTTTAAGCTTGCAGGGGGGGGGGGGGAATCAGTTTTCATTTTAAGTTCAAAAATAGAGCAAGGCAGAATATTCCACCCTGAGAAAAATAGTAGTCTTTTTTTCTTGTCTTTTTTATATCTGTTTGGTGTTATTGCCCCGCCACCCACACACATAACCTGCACTGAATCATAGAATCATAGAAATTGCAGAGTTGGAAGGGACCCATGGGTCATCTAGTCCAACCCCCTTCTCCTGAGAAAAGAGGTGGTTTGATGGAGGTTCAATGTTTACTGCCCTTTCAAACCAGCCTTTTACAAACCCCTACGAATTTCTTTCCAAGCCAGGATCTGGTAAACATTACTGACCACACCATTTTGGGGTCATAAGAAAGCCCACAATATCTAGAAACTTTTCAGGATGAGGGAGAGAAAACTCTGAAAGGAAAAGGAAAGTTTGTTTGTGCTGGGGAATCTCTTCCTGGGGCATCGAGGAAGGATGTGATGTTTGCATTATTATTTTTTTACAGCTTGACTTGCCTCCTGCGAAACCACTTGCATTGGCTCCAAGTGTCTTCTAACCCAAAAGACTCCTCTCAGCTGCGAGATCCTTTTAAAATGGGATTAACTTTTACTTGTACACTGCCTGCCTTAATGAGGCCTTGCTCACAGTAGGAGATTGTAAGCACCACTCCAGGATAGTATAAATAATAGTTAAAAAAAGAGCAGCTCTTCTCTTCCAAATTTGTAGCCATAATCTACAACCTCAAGAGAGTCAATTAAACTTTTTTAAAAAAACTTCTGGTGCATATTATTTCAACTTCCTTAAAACTTTTGAGCTATGCAAACATTTGCCTTTCATGGATCCAGAAATGAAGGGTGATAGAGGAGAGCCTGATATTTGAAACCAGTTATTATGTGAAATAATGTACAATCCCTTTACGTGTGGGATGGGATGAGATTGGAAATTCGATCCTGTTCTCATTTAAAGGGGAATTTAGCAAATCTACAGTTTCCAAAACAATTCATGAACCAAAACACAGTCATTCTTCAAAATTCACTCTTCACTGAATTTTGCAAACCTGTTCCCCGGTCAAGTACAGTCGTACCTCGGGTTACGACCACCTCGGTTTGCGAACAGTTCGGGTTACGAACTGCGCAAACCCGGAAGTGTTTTCGCCGCGCGCGCGCATAAGCCACACGCGCGCGATCGCGCGATTTGCGCATGCGCAAAGCGCGAAAATCGCAAAAATCGCGCTTTGCGCATGCGCAAAATGGCGGCGCCCATCGCGCTCGGTTTGCGAACTATTCGGGTTACGAACTGCGATCCGGAACGGATCGCGTTCGTAACCCGAGGTATTACTGTATTGTTCCTACAAATGCATGTACTGAGCTAAAGTGTGCCCTAATATACATTTATTATTGCAAATAGCATACAAAATCCATTATATTAGGAAAATTGCTTTGGAAAACAGGCGTATATTACAAAATGTGCACATTAGGAGAAAAGCATAATAAAATGCCGATGAATTTTCATAAGGACTTTATTGTTTTCCTTTCCCCAGAGCTGACTTACACATTAAAACATGAGAAAGTGAGAGAAACCAAAATGAACAGAGTTGCCCACCTCTACTATACTTCCTGCATCTCTTAGGTGGCATCAGGGGTCCATAACACACAGGAAACCCGTGAAGGCCCAGCATGAAGTCTTCTCTTGGTTCTCATGTAGCTTCCTCACCTGCAGTTTCCATGTGTAAATGTCTTATGAGAAGTCTTCCTGGCATTTCTCCATTGGCTAGTCTAGACGAGTTTTAGGTCTGATGTAGCAGGGTACTTCTGATGTTCTTATAGAATCATGGTACTGTAGAGTTCGAAGGTATCCCGAGGGTCATCTAGTCCAACCCCCTGCAATGCAGGAATCTCAGCTAAAGCATCCATGGCAGATGCTCATCCAGCCTCTGCTTAAAAAACCCCAATGTAGGAGAGTACACCACCTCAAGAGGGAATCTGTTCCATTGTCTAACAGCTCTTACTGCTATAGCAGTTCTCCCTGATGTTGAGTCGGACTCTTCTTTCTTGAAACTTGAATCCATTGGTTTGGGTCATTCCCTCCAGAGCAGCAAAAAAACAAGCTTGCTCCATCTACCATGTGACATCCCATTATTTGAAGATATTTGATATTTGAAGATGGCTATCATATCTCCTCTCAGTTTCCTCCTTCCCTGGCTGAACATACCCAACTCAACTCAACCATTCCTCAACAGGCTTGGTTTCCAGACACTTGATCGTCTTTTTCGCTCTCTTCTGCTATGTTCATAACTTCTAGAGGAGTAGTCATATTAGTCTGCTAGTCCATGTAGTTTTCATTATCAGTGTGTGATTATGCCCCCCTCACTATAGAAGGCTCTCCCCAGTAAGGACCACCTGATGTTGACATGGCCATCTTTAGGGTGTCAGTTTAAGTACTTCTTCTACTTATATGTGTTTGATAGCATTTGGCAGGCTTCTATAAGCTCTTAGCTGGTATCTGTCAAATGATTGGCAGGGGGTTGGACTGGATGGCCCTTGTGGTCTCTTCCAACTCTATGATTCTATGATTATAGGTGTGTGATAAGTCTTTATGCACTTTTTAAAAAAAACAACAACAGTGAAGTCTTTTAGGTGTTTATGGTCTTATGAATTTTGTTTAATTTTTTGTGCTTGCATTTTAATCTGTATCTAATGATTTTTTATGCTGTTTTGGGGCTATCTTTTGTGTAAAGGTTTCTGTTAAATTCAACAACACTAGTGTTTGTGATGGAGGAACTCAATGTGGAATGGACAAGGTATTAGTGATGGTTTGGGGGGGGATTCCTGTCTACACAGGATATAAATAGAATGAATGAATGAATGAATGAATGAATAAGAGTGCATAATTCGTACACCAAACCCAGCTAATTGTGAATTTTGGCAGCATTGCTTTAGGGAACTGAATTTTTGCCTCTTTCAGACCTTTCAGACACCTCCTTACTTTGGAGCACTCACAATGTTATCACTGGAGTTGCCAATCTTAAACAAGCACCCTCTACCCCACCCCCCAAATTGGGGTATTTAGATCTGGCATTGGCTCAGTGCTCAAACACTGTTGCCCAGTTATGAGAGCAAGAAAACAGGTGTTTGTACACATGAAGCCAAAGAACATTAAAAACAAAACAAAAACAGGAGCCTCAGACCATGTTTTGTTGACCATGCTAGACATGACAGAACGTTTAGAACCATACTATGTTTCAAAAGAAGGGAGAGATGAAGGAAAATACTGGAAAGGGTGAAAGGAGGCTCTTGAGAGTGAAAGCAGAAACTTACAATACATCACCAACTGGAGGTGAATCAGTTGGCACTGTCTGATTCTTCCTTTTGAATTCTCATTGCAAAGACTCACAATTCTTGGTGTTCCACCCCCCCCCCCCTGTTTCCGCAGTTCAGTACTCCCTGGGGCTGTGCACATCCAATTGGTACATCCAATTTGTATCCAATCCAATTTGAGCATATTTGGAGGGACTCCAGCATCAGTTGGGTTGAGTTCAGGCAGCCACAGATTGCTACTGGCCAGGTTGGATGGCCCAGAGTGAACCATGGTTGTCAGGTGGTGGCATGCCACACAGGAAGATGCCTGCCTGATGCCTCCCTTCTCCGAGCAGGGTTGTTCCCTCTGCTCAGGAGCTGTTGAGTAATGCTCTGCAAGTAGCCTCTGGTTGGCCACTGTGAGAACAGAATGCTGGACTAGGTGGGCCACTAGCTGGATCCAGCAGGCCAGTCCTATGTTCTCAGCAGTGAAGAATACTGAGCTTCTTTCCCATCAAACGTGTGCTTCTGTATATACAGTAAAGAGGAAATGTTTTAACGGATCACGTTTTCTATACCCCAAGCAACGCACAAACATTTATCTAGAGATACATAGACTGAAATGAGACTGCATCGAGTGTTTGCTCATTACCTCCTTTCCTCCTTGTTGTGTATGTGTGTGTGTGTGTGTGTGTGTGTGTGAATATATATATATATATCCCTGCAAAGAGGACTTCCGTCCCTGTCGTGATTGATTGCCAGCAAACTGCCACTGACAATTCCTGTTGGCGGGTGAGAGACATCGACTCGTTTATCTTTATATCATATCTGCTGCAAATTAAACGGAAAACGTAGAGTTTGCGCACACTAAAATGGTTACACTGCCGAGCAATGTGCCTATAAAACAGCATGCTAACAAGCGTGGCATGATGAATGGAGTGTAATAAGGCACCATAATTTCAAGTTCTCCCACAAGCAAAACGATAAGGCTGTCACCTGTTGAGCTATATTTGGGGATAATGCAGAGGCATCTCTGAGGAGGACTGAAGTCACCCAGATAAGACAGGTTAACAAACTTATTTTTTATTTTTATTTTTTGGAAAGGAGATTGGAGGATATATAAAACCAAGCCAAATCCTTAGTCCACTTGTCTGACTGGTGGGCTCTCTAGACATGGAGGAGAAATCCAGCTCCTTTTTCTATTTAAATTTGGACCTACCTACCGGTAAGAACAGAAGAAGAAGAAGAAGAAGAAGAAGAAGAAGAAGAAGAAGAAGAAGAAGAAGAAGAAGAAGAAGAAGAAGAAGAAGAAGAAGAAGAAGAAGAGACATCACCTTGTCGACAAAGATCCATATAGTTAAAGTATGGAAGTGAAAGCTGGACCGTAAAAAGGTTGATCACCAGTGAATTGATGCTTTTGAATTGAAGTGCTGGAGGAGACTCTTGAGAGTCCCATGGAATGCAAAAAGATTGAACATTTCCATTTTGAAGAAAATCAGCCCTGAGTGCTCACTGGAAGGACAGATCCTGAAGCAGAGGCTCCAATACTTTGGCCACCTCATGGGAAGAGAAGACTCCCTGGAAAAGACCCTGGTGTTGGGAAAGATGGAGGGCACTAGGAGAAGGGTACGAGAGAGAGGACAAGATGGTTGGACAGTGTTCTTGAAGCCACCAACATGAGTCTGACCAAACTGCGGGAGGCAGTGCAAGACAGGAGTGCCTGGCATGCTCTGGTCCATGGGGTCCTGTAGAGTTGGACATGACTAATCAACTAAACAACAACAACAAAGAACACAAGAAGTGCCTCTTGAATCAGGTCAACGGGCCCATCTAGTCCAATTCCCACTGATTGTCACCATGTTCTCCAGACCTTTCATAGATGCTTTTAACAGCTGTACACATGTAGTACACATCACCTCTCCAAGCATCTGGTCAACACATTGACTTTGGAAACAGAAAGATATCCATCAAAATACAACAATATGCAGGTCATGATATCAACCAGAGCCAACCCTGCAGAAGTAAGAAAAAGAATGTGAGGAACTGTATCTGCAAATGCCTTGAAACTTGTCAGAGCAGAATACTGAGGGCTCACCCTTGACACCTCAACAGGTTGAATGTTGTAAGTAGGGCTGTCCATCTGAATCCCGCATCGTGAATGGAAAAGGGATGATTTGGGTCAACTCAGGATTAGCTCGGAGGCTGTCAAAAGTAGCGCCAGATTTACATATAAGCTAAACAAGCTATAGTTTAAGGCCCCACTCTTAGGCCCCCCCAAAAAAATCAAAGGAAAAAAAATGGATGTACAGTTCCAAAATATAAAAAACAAATAAACAAATAAATTGGCTTTAGATACCTATTAGGTCCATAAATTACCATATCATATATTCAACACCAAAAACAGAGACAATTTGTTGTTGACAAAGGACAGCTGGACATATAAATGACCCCATTACCTTCAGTAGCCTAGGGCCTCATCAAACCTAAATCTGGCCCTGGTCAAAAGTGAGGATGATCTGGTGGCAAGGAGAAAGAGTTGGTTGAACAGCCTGCAGGCTTCTCTCCCCCCCCCCTCCAGACCACATGTGTAATCAAAGCTTTAAACTCAAAGTAAACCTGAGGTCAGAAGGGGGAAGGGGGAAGGGGAGATGACACATTGCCACTCGCTTCCCCACAGCCTCACGACTATGCAAGGACCCAAAACAGTTGAATCTGAGTTGGCCCCAGATCATTACCAAGTCAGATTGCAGCTTCTGTGACGTGCCAGGTTGGGCCATGATTTTGATGGGGGTGGGGAGAATCCAGGCACAGCCCAAGTACAAACCCCTTACCATTTGGGACAGCTCTGGTGAACAGCTCTGCCTAGATGCAGTGCTGATGGGAAAATACAATCCTGAACAGCTTTTGTTGATGCAATGATATATGACTACAACCTGATTTGTTTGAATGTTTGAATGAATTTCCAGTGCATGATTGTTAAAATGCTAGTTTCCTATGGAGAAGAACCTAGGAAGAAAGTTTGTCCACACCATCTGATAAATGTGGCCCTCTAAGATTTTCTCTGGCCCTTGGGACTCCACCCAAGCCACATCTACTTTTCTTCAGGACACATCCATCACCAGCCTTGTTTCATCCCTTCCTTCAACGCTTTTTGCCCTTGAACACTTGTTTATCTGGATGGAACATAGATAGGAGTGTGTGTGTGTGTGTGTGTGTGTGTGTGTGTGTGTAAGTTTATCTACTGTTCATAAGTAAAAATTTTGAATTTGTTGCTTTGGCCAGTTTTGCCTAACACTGCCATGTGGCCCCTGGAGGTTTACCCAGAAAGAAATGTGCCCCCCAGACCCGCAAGCCTATTTTTTTTTTTCTAGATTCAGCTGCTTGCATGCTTTCCCCCAAGACCTGTGGCAATCCCTCCCCCCCCCAAAAAAAAACCCAGTACAGCATAAAGCAAGTTAGTTTAAGAAGGAAAACCTGAGGGCGGGGGTGGAGAGAGAGAGAGAGAGAGAGAGTGTTGGATCATGTTCTACTGCAAAATTCTCCCCTCATCTTCTCTCTGTGTTCTTTCTCAATTAGTTCACTGCAACTTTTGAGCCAGTTTCGAACGTCTCCTGATAAAGTCAATGACAAAGCATGCTGTTGAAACAACTGACAGGCCAACAATTACAGCCCCTGTCGCCTTTGTTTAAGCTGCAGTTTACTTATGAGCAATTGAGTCTCATTATTTCTGCCAAATTATATTCTACTGCAGCCATCAAGAAAAGAAACAAACAAACCTTTTTTGTTGCTTTTGCTCTTATATGTCCATGTAGCCTGCCAAAGTGTGCGCGTGTACACACACACACACACAAACCAACTGTGAGAGTTTCTCTAAAAATCTCTGAGTTTCTTTCTAATTTGGCTCTAGGGGGTACATTTTTCCAGGAAATCAGAAATGTTTCTCACAGACAGAAATATCTGGCCAGATAACAAGCTATAAAAGGGATATTGCAAAGGCCAGCTAGAACTGATGTGTGTGTCTGTACAAAGGGTAGTGGTCCTTATGGAGAGGTGGTGGCTCTTATCTTACCTTCCGTCACTGCCATCACTTACCAGCAAGGAGAGCAGCAAGGCAGAGGGGGCAGGTCAGGAGAGTGGAAACGCAGCAGCAGGAATGCTGGATTGTTGACAATGGGTGGCAGCTTCTCTCGAGGGCTAAGGGCAAGAGGCAATCCCAACCCTAGCTGCTGTTGCCGCCAGGATTGAACCTCAAGTCTTTTGCATACAAAGAAGATGCTCTGCCACCGAGCAATGGCCCTCTTTCATGGTGGACTGCCCTGGCTGTCAGTTGCTGAAGAAGAAAGACTTAGAGGAGGGTCCTTTCCCAAGGCTTTAATGCTTAGACCACGGTGAGCCCTATGCAAGCCCGGCTCTAGGTGTAGTCCTGGTGGCGCGGGGCGCTGGCCCGGGGGGGGGGGGCGCTGTGTGGCAAAGCCGCGCGGAAGCCATGCTGCGTGCTGTGAGGGCGGGGGCGCCGGAGCGATCTCTGTGCCTCAGTGCCAGGGCGCCCGACCTACTTGAGGCGGCCCTGGCCCTATGGGAATTGCTGGCTTAAGGCACTTCAGGCAATACACATGGTTATTCCTAAATACAGCTGCAACAAAGGCGTTCTGACTTCCACATCTAAGACATTGATCTGACACAGTCACACCCCTGTGCTATCCTATACAGTCATACCTCAGGATACGTCCTCTTCATGTTGCATCTTTTCAGGTTACGGATGCGCCGAACCCAGAAGTCCCAGAACAGGTTACTTCCGGGTTCGGCACATCCGTGACCTGCACACATGCGCAGAAGCGCTAAATCACACTTTGCACATGTGCAGAAGTGCCACATTGTGTCACGCACATGCGCAGATGCGACGCTTCATGTTGTGGCCTTTTCATGTTGCGAATGGGCCACCAGAATGGATCCCGTTCACAACATGAGGTACCACTGTGTATATATATATATATAGGAATGGAGTGGGATCATTGTAGGGCAGTGAGCATTTCTGCAATCTCTTGCTATGCCTAACAGGCAGAGCCTTCGCTTCCTTTCTCTTTTGGCTCATCCTGGACCTGGGCGTTGGGGAGGTGGCCAGAACCAGTGATACTCCCCATTATCTGATGGTGCTGGGGTGGACAGCACACCAAACACCATGGGCACGTCAGAGAGATGTTCTGCCAAGCATGGAGAGGAAGGTGGAGGTGCAAGGGAGGCAAAACTCATGGCTGTCATCGCAGGGACAGGTGATATGAGAGAGCATGTTGAGGTAGCTCTCCCACACCTTGATTCCTGCTGATAGATCCCCTCACTCTCTACAGAGCTGCAGAGACACTCACATCCCACTGGAGACCTCCCCTGAGCCAATCCTTCAGCTGCATTGCCTTGACTCAACAAGCCCATGACAGATAACCAGTGGAGTAGCAAGTGGGGGAGAGGGCAGAGAGAAAGTTGCCCCGGGTGCAAAATTGTTAGAGGTGCAAAATCTCAGCACCCGGTACTACCTCAATACATCTGTGTGCCTCCATCACTGGGCTCCATTGAAAACAGCTTCTCCATGCAAACCAGAAAGTATCCTCTCCAGACTTCTCTCTCTGGCTGTTATCTCCTTCCTTCCTTCCTTCCTTCCCACCCACCCCACTGTGCAGCCCTGGGCACTGGCAACCCACGCTAGGCCACTGACAGATGCAAAGTGTTTCTCAAAACTGGGCTGGGGGTGGGGATTCAGCACAATGCTACCTTGCACACATACAACCTGCTTTAGTTCAGGATGAATCGCTGGTCCTGAGTTTCCTTCCTGTTCTTTAAAAGTGGCATATTTAACATCTGCCTAGACAGCCAGAAGAGATTTCAGTGCAATGCCCTGACTGCCAAAATACGTAATGGCAACACGGTACATTGCTCTATCTACAATTTAATGGGGAAACAGAGAATCATGTTTGATGTTTCCATTAGCTTAAGAAACTGGCGGTGACTTCTCGTAAACAAGGCAAACCCTGGCAATGTACTTCCCCTTCCCCTCTTCTGTCTTCCAAGCAGGTAATTCATTGATACAACTGGGGTTGGGTAAAAGCAGTTTGGATAAAATAAGAACTGACCTAGATATGTACTATAAATACAAGCCCAAAGTAGAAGGTTTCTTGTTGTTGTTGTTTTAAAGTGCAGGTTTGAAAACAAATGCAATTTTCACTTGAAGGAGCAAAAAGACAGAAAGAGAGAATTAAAAGTCAACATTCCTGGTAGGGTTGGGGAAGATTCCAGACCTCTCTGTGTTTTGAAGAAATGTTCCTATTTCACTCCACCTCACCCTGGACCCATATAGGAATTGGAACACCGGCCTGTGGTTTAAGCTACATAATCCATGAACTGAACCATACAAGTATCCATACTGTGTTTTCAAGTTTGTCTGAGGGTTGTTATCTTTGTCCTTTGACATTTTACAGATATGTGCAAGGAATATTTTAGCTGTGGTTCCTGCATTGCAGGAGGTTGGACTAGATGGCCATGGATGGGTACCTTCCAACCTTAAAATTCTAGGATTCTATGAAAGAAGAGAAGAAGAAGAAGAGTTTGGATTTGATATCCCGCTTTATCACTACCCGAAGGAGTCTCAAAGTGGCTAACAATCTCCTTTCCCCTCCTCCCCTACAACAGACACCCTGTGAGGTGGGTAGGGCTGAGAGACTTCAGCAGCTGCATGTGGTCACCCAGCAGCTGCATGTGGAGGAGCGGAGATGCGAACCCGGTTCCCCAGATTACGAGTCTACCGCTCTTAACCACTACACCACATTGGCGCTCTCTCTCTCTCTCTCTCTCTCTCTCTCTCTCTCTCTCTCTCTCTCTCTCTCTCTCTCTCTCTTAAAGTGTCCCATAAATGCCTTATTTAATCAGTACATCACTTTACTGGCAGTACAAACACTCATCACACACACTCACACACTCTTATCATCCCTCTTCTACGCCAGACAACACTTTTTTGTTGAAAGAGGGTTGTACAGTTCTGAGGTGTTGGAATAGGGCTCTACTAATGCCAATACTTTGGCCATCTCATGAGAAGAGAAGACTCCCTGGAAAAGACCCTGATGTTGGGAAAGATGGAGGGCACAAGGAGAAGGGGACGACTGAGGATGAGATGGTTGGACAGTGTTCTCGAAGCTACCAATGTGAGTCTGATCAAACTGCAGGAGGCAGTGGAAGACAGGAGTGCCTGGCGTGCTATGGTCCATGGGGTCATGAAGAGTCAGACACGACTAAATGACTAAACAACACCACCACCACATGCCCTTTAACAAACTACAGTTCCTAGGATTCCCTTGGTACAATACATGACTGTTTACAGTGTTATGATTCTGCTTTTAACGTATAGTGCAGATGCAGCCTGAAAATATCCTCAAATTGTGTGCTCGTGTGAACAGAAATATAACAACATATCCTTCCCCCTGTTCATTCACTCACTTCATTGATGAAATCTAAGCCTCTTTCAGTATTAAAGAATATTTTCCCTCAAGGTTTATCCAGCAGCAAATTTTAAAAGACATGGAAATCATAACAAAAATCCACAATCTATTCCTTTTAAGAGGCAACTATCAAATCGTAGAAACCCAAGAGTTTGCATAAAGATCCAGACCTACTGAGGGAGGAAGGGAATGTTTCTGTTGGTTTGTAACTTCCATAAGAATCTGATTCACAAAATGCAGAGGGAATATATATCATTATATAGTTTCAACATCCCCCTTTCCCCAAGCTTTTATCTAATGTGCTTTGATCAAGTCTTAGCTACAGGGAATTTTGGCAAGCTCTTTTTTCTAACTCCCCATTCTCCTTTGCGAATCAAAGTGAAGGGGTTATCATGTTGTCAAGCGCTAATGTCTGACAAAATCAAGCACAATATTGACAAGGTTTTGGTTGACCCCGGCTCTCTTTAAAGCTCCCTTGCAATATTCTCATGTGTTGTTCGGAGGGGGGGTCTTCTCTATCCATTTTTGAACTCTGCGTCTTCTTTTGAAATTTGAAGATGACAACGTTAATGAACTCTTCCGTACCCCATTGATTCTCTCCAGCAACCTTGCTTAATATTAGTTTGTGGACAAGGACTCAGATAACAATATTGACACCAGTAGCTGGAATGGACAAAGGACCACAATACAGTTATTGTTTCAACTACCAAATAGCCAAAAACCTTCAGCTATAAGAGCAGCCAGTCCCTAGTGGGGCTAGGAAAGCAATTATGCCTCTCTCGAGCCCCAGCCCACCTGAAGGCGAGTAGTGTGGCCTTCCCATATCAGCAAGTTGCATAGCTGCCAAGTCTCCCGTTTTTTTTTTGTGGGAAACTCCTGGATTTTAATCCATTTCCCACTGTTATCCTGAATAGAAAAATAAATAAATCCTGGAAATCCCCGGATTTCCTACCTGCCAGGGAGGCTCCATTTTGGGTGCCGCTCTGCCCATGTCTGGGCACCAGAAATCAAGCAGAGCGGCACCGGAAGTCACTTCTACGCATGTCTGGACATGTGTAGAAGCGACTTCCGTTGTGGTGCCGCTGCTGATCCCGGATTTTTCAATGGCAGCTATGGCACCTTGGGACCCTCAAACTCCAAGTGGATGAAGCAAGCTGCGCACGCCTTCTCCATGCAGGAAGGAGCACCAGAAATAGCCTTTGTGCATGTGCACTTGTGCACACACACACTCCGGCCCACCGTGGTGTATGCGGGACTGTGAACCAGTCCAAACCACAAAAACTTTGCCGGCCCCTGAATTAAACCATTTGAACCAATTAAGATGGTCCACTCAGGTGGTGGTGCCATGGGAAAGAACCTTCTTTGTTGCTGCTCCCATATTGCCAGCAAAAAACTGGCATATATTTTCCCAATGGACAATAGCAGACTAATATTCCAGTAGTTCCCTGGGTCGCCGGGGGGCGGGCTTTTTTGTAGATAGGAATTATAATGGCCTCCTTCCACGTTCCTGGTATTATGCCCATGGCATTTATTGCGTCGAAGGTTTTAGCTAAAATCCCTGCCCACCATGCAGAATGTAGCTTTATAGCCTCAACGGGAACCAAATCCGGCCCAGGGGCCTTACCTCACTGAGAGAAGTAAGGTTACAGGGAACCAGGCAGAGGGCCTTCTCAGTAGTGGTGCCCACCCTGTGGAACGCCCTCTCATCAGATGTCAAGGAAATAAACAACTGCCTGACTTTTAGACAACATCTGAAGGCAGCCTTGTTTAGGGAAGTTTTAAATGTTTGATGTTTTAATGTATTTTTAAACTTTTGTTGGAAGCCCCAGAGTGGCTGGGAAAACCCAGCCAGATGGGTGGCGTATAAATAATAATAATAATAATAATAATAATAATAATAATAATAATTATTATTATTCTGGAAGAGCTGATGCAGGAATTCAAAGCAGACCTCCAGCACATCAGGTAACATCATAAGTGGTGTCAGCTGATTGGCAAGTGGGTGTGGTTTGGGGAAAATGGCCTTACAAGCCAAGGTTTTCTCTAGCTTTTAGTTCTCTATTTACCAATGAGTAAAGCTGTCTGATATCTGCCTATAGTGATGCATGTCTTACTTACACCTCCATTAGACTATTGCAATACACTCTACATGGGGCTTCCTTTGACTTCAGCTGGCCCAGTATACCTGGACCAGAATGCAGTGGAATGGGATTGGAATGTGCAGCCAAAGATCAAGACTTAAAGCCTGTCTTGTCAAATTTGGCCGAGGAGCCCAATCCTGGTAAAGATCTGGCATGTGGAGCACAAAATTACCCCCCACTCTTGGGTTAGATGGATCAGTGCTCTGCAGTCTGTATAAGCTAGCTTTTTCACAAATGCCTCTTGGCAGACTGACAGTATCTTATGAATAAATAAATGCCTTGTGTCCACCGGCTTCTGTGGTCCTTACTGCATCCCTTGATCTAGAGAGGCCTGGTGGCCAGATGATCATATAAAGTATTTGGGCTCCTTGGCCATTCTGGGTCCTCTTTCAAACCTCATGCTCCCTCCGCAGGGCTCTGTGATCTTCCAACAAGGCGCAGAAGGAAAGGAGGCTCACCCACACCGGTGTCAAAAGAAGATTGGGGGGGGGGAATAATCGGGATGTGGATGCAGCATCCAAACACATGCCTCTTAAAAATTTATATTCCATTCTTCAGAAGTTATCAGCTTAATGGCGGCAGAGGGAAAAGTGGGCTGAGTGTATTAGTGCTGAGGGAAAGATCTATCCGGGGCGACTGTCTTAGCCCCATTGAAGTTTCTTTATTTCCTTTTCCTTTAATAATTGAAGTTTTTTTCCCCCTCCATCTTATTTTTCAAGAGCCTTAAAAATGGAGAGTTATGCCATGTCTATCCAATATTTTATTTTATTTTTTTCCCTGGCTACCTCTCAAGGTAGCTCCAGATAGAAGGTAGGGAACTTTAATGTCTCTGCTTTCATTAGCTACTTTGAGATTCCCCTCTTTTGTTCTCCAACCCCTCGGATTTGAAATTCTCCTCTTCAAGTCAGCAGGGAGCAGGGGCTGATGAGCCCTATTCTTGGCTACAGCCTTCGGGCAGAGATGCTCCGATTTCTTTGAATAAACGTCTTACGGTCTTAATATTCCTTTCCTCGGCCGGCGTCTCAAATATGTGGATTTGCACAAGGCGTTTGTTTCTCCACAGAATTCCTCTTACCACTCCACCTCCTTTCACAACAAAATGTTGCTGTATTTTGCTTTTTTTCTCCTTCTAGTTTTGAAGGATTCAATTATCATAGAATTGTAGAGTTTAAAAAAACCCCAAAGGGTCATCTAGTTCTACCCCGTTCAGTGTATCCAAAGGAAACAATTTGTGATACATATTCTTGGAAACAATTGATCTATGCCTGCATTCTTCCCCATCATATATGCATTTATTTATTTCATTAAAATTGTAAATACTGCTTGGGTATATTAAAAGAAGTTGTCTGAAAAAGTCTCAAAGCAAATTGAAAAAGGGTAAAACAATGTAATAATCAGTTTTTTTTTAAAAAAAACCCTTCACAGTTAAAAACAGTAATAATAATAATAATAATAATAATAATAATAATAATAATAATAATAATTGTTACCTGACCTTCACCATAAGGTCCCAGGGCAGGTCACAATGTTAAAACATAGTATTAAAAACAGTTAAGAATATCTTATGATTAATATCAACAATTTAATTCAATTAAAACCATTAAATTAAAATCAACAATAAGCTAAAGACCAATTTAACACACATGCCAACTTTCTACATTTCTGCATAAACTTGACTAAACAAAAAGGTTTCTTAAATCAACATCAAGCAGGTGCCAAAAAGAGCACAGTGAAGGCACCTGTTTATGTCAATAGGCAGGGAGTTCCAAAGTGTATATGCAAAAATCCTATATAGCTAAAAAATCTTTTTCCTTGGCCGGCAATGGGGTAGTGGAAAGCCCCTGTGCCCCCCTTCACTCTTCCATTTGTGAGTGATTGGTGAAAAGGAGGAGGGGGTATGCAGGCAAGAGAGTTGAAAAGGCAGAAGGAAAAGGCTGGGATGGAGCTACAGTCAAACACATGGTTGAGAAACTGTGCATGTTAAAAGTGTGCAGGATACATACCACTCACCTTTATTATGAGGAAACAAAGCAGTGAGTATTTCGGTACCAAATCTTCCTAAACATCAGGGAAAACTTTATGAAAGAGTTGTTTGACCGTGGAACGGTCTCTCTTGGGAGGTTGAGGACTCTCCTTCCTTGGAGGTTATTAAGATGAGGTTGGAGACTATCTGTCATGGATGCTTTAGCTGATATTTCTGCATTGCAGGAGGTTGGACTAGTTGACCCTTAGGGTACCTTCCAGCTCTACAACTCTCTGATTCTATGATCAGGGAATGGAATGTTCCACTATGACAGTTATCACCCTGATAATCAACTCAGGACAAAAGGGAGAAATGTGCTAAGAGGAAGGCAACAATTGGGAAACACTTGCCTGTGAGCACTCCAATTGGAGAACAGCCTTTACCAAAGGTGTCATGGGCTTTGAAGAGAAATGTGCTAGGAGGAAGGCATGCTTGGCAAATCCTCACCATGATCACCTCCTGCCTGGAAACCTAGGTCCCCACTGTGGAAGGATGTGCGGGTCCAGAATTGGTCTCCATAGTCACTTACGGACACATTGTCAAGACTATATTCATGGAAGACAATCTTACTCGGCTACGAGTGATCGCCAAAAAAGAAGAAGAATCAAGTATGGCTGTCAAACGCTCAAATACCTAGGAAGGAACACTCAAAGGTCCCAGGTGACGCCATCCCTCTACTGAATGCTATTGTTTCTCTTCCCTCTTCCAAAAGGGAAAATAATAATAACTCAACTTCAGGAAGGGAGACAGGGTGAGAGAGATCCTGCAGTGATTCTGATGGCCTATTTTGTTGCAAAGGATAATGAGGTTGAACAATGGTGCTGTTAAAGATGCTAACAGTGAGGCTGCAGAATCTCTCACCGGGGATCGTGGGCTTTTGCCGTTCAGCTACATGATCACTGGTGAAAAATGACTCTGGTCTGTGAGCATCACTTGCCTGAAGGTAGACTGGCCTCCTGGGAGCCTTCTGCAACACTATTCTGTTTGTAACACTTATACCCAGGCTTTCCATATGCTTTGTTTGCAGAAAATCGTTGGCCCTGTCTCTAGGATTTCCAGTTAAAAGGGATCAGATGGCAGGTGATGGCAAGAATCCCTGGAGTGTCATCCTAAGTCAGAGTCAGAAGTACGGGGACTAGTAGAAAGACTAGTAGCCTGAACTGATACAAGGCAGTGCCCAATGGCCCTATAGTTCTCAAAGGCAAAATATCACCATGTCTAACTTCCCAAATCGACTTGTTCTTTTCCATTGGGGATGGGGAATAAAGGATCTGCCAAATTGCTAATACAGCTAGGGGATTTTTGTTCTGAGCCGCTTTAAACCTCCCACTGTTCAAAATGGAAACATATATAGTAACATTTTAAATTGTTGGCAGAAGTGGATAAACTTTGTAGGCATGGGCGCCTCTTTTGAGGGGGTGAATTCTGCTGGCATTCAATAGGATTAAAAACCTGCCAAATTACTGGGGGAGGGAGGAGTTTTGATAAGTGACTTTGAAGTTGGTTTCAGGGTGTAGAGAACAGAAAAGGAAATTGCTTCCTTCTTGTGGATTTGTGGCAAGAATTTTATTATGAAAATGGCATAATGTGGAACTGGCACCATTACAGGTGCCACATAATGCATACCCATTCCACAACTGTAAGGAACAGATGTTTTAGTGTAGTGGGACCTATACTTTATAACTCCCTGCCTACTGATATAAAGGAGGCACCTTCACTGTACCTGCCTGCTAATTATTATTATTAATAATAATAATTTTAAAGTTTTTTTAGATAAGCCTACCCAAATATCTAAAAGGGATGCAGGTGGCGCTGTGGGTTAAACCACAGACCCTAGAGCTTGCCAATCGAATCCCTGAGACAGGGTGAGCTCCTGTTGCTCGGTCCCAGCTCCTGCCAACCTAGCAGTTCGAAAGCACGTCAAAGTGCAAGTTGATAAATAGGGACCGCTACAGCGGGAAGGTAAACGGCGTTTCCATGTGCTGCTCTGGTTCACCAGAAGCGGCTTTGTCATGCCGGCTCCATGACCTGGAAGCTGTACGCCGGCTCCCTCAGCCAATAATGCGAGATGAGCACCGCAACCCCAGAGTCGGACACGACTGGACCTAATGGTCAGGGGTCCCTTTACCTTTACCCAAATATCTAGAATGCTGCTTTGGTTTTGTTTTTGTTTTTTAGTTTATTGCTGGTTTTAATTTATTTATGTTTAGTGCTTTGCTTGTTTTTGCTAATACTTTTATTGTAATCTTTTTGTAAACCATTTTGAGGGGTTTCCCTCTCCCTCCCTCCCTCCCTCCCTCCCTCCCTCCCTCCGTCTCTCTCTCTCTCTCTCTCTCTCTCTCATAAACTGTAGAGGTGCCCCAAGGAAAACAATCTGCAAGAATTCAGAAGGATGATTCAGGGGCTATGAGCCTGTGAAGCACAGGCCAAATATAAGCAGGGCCATGCATTTGCCCCATGCTATGGGGGAAGAGGGACCCAGGTGGTGCTGTGGGTTAAACCACAGAGTCTAGGGCTTGCTAATCAGAAGGTTGGTGGTTCGAATCCCTGCAACGGGGTGAGCTCCTGTTGCTTGGTCCCAGCTCCTGCCCACCTAGCAGTTCGAAAGCACACCAAAGTGCAAGTTGATAAATAGGGACCGCTCCGGCGGGAAGGTAAACGGCGTTTCCGTGCGCTGCTCTGGTTCACCAGAAGTGGCTTTGTCATGCTGGCCACATGACCCGGAAGCTGTCTGCAGACAAACGCCGGCTCCCTTGGCCTATAGAGCGATATGAGCGCTGGAACCCCAGAGTCGGTCACGACTGGACCTGATGGTCAGGGGCCCCTTTACCTTTACCTTTATGGGGGATGTATGGGAGGGAGGGTGTCAGTTGTAGCACAGATCAAAATGCAGCTGGGGTAAAAGGGAAGTTCTTAACACCTGAAAATGCCCTTTCAGGTTCTGACAATCAACTTGATCAACATTAGTAGCACCTTAAAGACCGACTACTTTTTTTGAAGAAGTGTGCATGCACACGAAAGCTCATACCAAAATAAAAACTTAGTTGGTCTTTAAGGTGCTACTGAATGAATTTATTTATTTATTTATTTATTTATTTATTTATTTATTTAGTTAGTTAGTTAGTTTCGACTCAGACCAACACGGCTACCTACCTGTAACTTGATCAACATTGTATGTAGTGGTCATTAGAGTTTGCAAAGTGGAAGGCTGCACTTTGGCCCACTAGATTTTATTTGAAATTGCATGGACAAAATGATCACCTGATATCATTTTGACACCAGGTAACTGGCAGGTGGCAGATCAGCAGGAGCCATCAGGCATGTTACCATCTCCACACCCTTTAAGAATCTATGTGCTTCTGTTCCCCCCGATTCACAGCTGGAAACAGTGAGGAAGAACTATAATCCAGATCCAAACTTCATCCCACAATTTTATAGTTTCATGGGGTTGCAATCGGGTTTTGTTTTCTGGAATCAGTTAACACAGATATGAACACTAAACTTTCAGAAGTGACTTTTACGTCATGTGAAAGATCACATAAAATGTAGAATTTATAAGGTAAGGAAACTTTGGCTAAACTTTGTCAAAATGCAGCCTAGGTAGAATTCAGCACATAGATCTTAACAGGCAAGCTGATCCAGTTAGATTAGATCAGCCTTCCCCAACCTGGTGCCCCTCAGACATTTCAGATGACAACTTCCATCCAATGATGCTTAATGTTGGGAGATTCAGGGCAGGTGAAAGAAAATGCTTCTTCACACAGTGCATAGTAGGATTTGCTCTCAAAGGGGACAATCAAGGCCACCAACCTGGATGACTTTCAAAGCAGATTGGATGAAATCAGTGGCAACTAACAACAACAAATTCCACTGTTGGAAGCAGTATGCTGAATCCTAGTTGCTGGCAGAGTAATGTTGCTCCAATGCTCAACTTTCAAGTTTCCCAGAAGGACACCCAGTTGAGCACTGTGAGAACAGGATGCTGGACTAAATGCACCAATGGCCTCTTCCAGGGTCCTTATCAAAGCAGTCAATGCTCAGGGATGATGGGATTTATGGTACAAAACATTTGGAGGGCGCCAAGTTGAAGAACACTGGATTAGATATTCCAATCATAATATTAACTACAATGTCCAGTAAGAATGGTTTGTCCGGGGATATTCACCGTGGGTTCCTTTTTTGCAAATGATTCATTGAAACTTTTGGTCCCCCACTCCCTATTGCCTTTCAAAACCCAAGAAAAAATGTAGTTAGACCTTCACTAAGAGAGGCACAGGGGATCACATGCACCTCTAAGATTGGAGTTCATTAAGAACCCAGATTAATTCAGTTAGATGGCCCAGCTGAGGGAACATCCAACCTTTAAATAAATACACAATAAAAATAGCACACTGTTACTATAGGGTTACTGGACTGTGGCAGTAAATGAACTGAATAAAATTTTATGGCTTCTTAACATGCTGAGGTTTTGCAGCATCGTCCATCTTGTAACCTAACAACATTTCCCAGCCTGCTATCAGTGAAACTAATAGCGTGGATGAAAATTTTATGAAAAATGAGGAAAGTGCGTTAGTTTTATATTATGTCAGTGGAATGAATAAAGATCATATTTTGGCATTAACAGCTAATGGGGAGAAGGAGAAGGCGGGGCGGGTTGTGGGGAGGGGGAGATTCTCTCCATTTTCTGCCACAAAAATTTATGTTTTTTTAAAGAGTCGGCTGTAATTATGATATTTGAATGTCATTATCATTAAGCTGATGAATTATTTAGCAAGCAGGTGAACACGGCTTGGAGGTGCTTGGCTTATTCAAGCATATTTTGTGATATTCCATAAGTCTAAGATGACTCACCTGTGCCACTATTAATCACAAAGATACCATAGATTTCCTCTGTTATTATCTTTCAGTGCAAGGTCAAAGTTTTTGTAGGAACACAGCACTTGGGTATGGGAGTGGGGAGGGAAGCGCATTTGTGGGTGAGTGTGGAGTCGTGAAAAAGAATGAATCATATTGCAAAAGGATGATAACCAAAAGTTTATTCCTCAGTTAAAATGGATTACTTGCTATCGGCCAAGTCGAGATGTTATTGTGTGTGGCCTCCCTATCAAATGGAACCTAACGGATGGGGATTCTCACACAAAATATGTGTGCTAAGAAAGGGAGTTGTACAATGGAAGAGAGAAATGAAGCTCTGAATTAAAACACACACAGAGAGAGACACAAAACACACACACACAAAACAAACAAACAAACAAACAAACAGGGGAGTTAAGGAAAGGTGGAGATGTTGTAAGGGAGGAGCTGGCCATACATTCTATTCAGGTGTAGGGGTGTGTGTGTGTGTGTGTGTGTGTGTGTGTGTGTGTGTGAGAGAGAGAGAGAGAGAGAGAGAGAGAGAGAGAGAGAGAGAGAGAGAGAGAAGAGAGAGAGGAGAGGAGAGAGAGAGAACAGAGAGACAGAGAACGAGACCCTTCTGTGACATCCTCATCATACAACCTCACCATTTCCCGCATGTTGGATGGGAATATCTGAAGTGGCAAGCCTTCTCCTCTCATGGACATACAACAGGAGTGAGCAAACTTTTTCAGCAGGGGGCCAGTCCACTGTCCCTCAGACCTTGTGGGGGGCCGGACTATATTTTGGGAAAAAATATGAATGAATTCCTATGCCCCACAAATAACCCAGAGATGCATTTTAAATAAAAGGACACATTCTACTCATGTAAAAACATGCTGATTCCTGGACCGTCCGTGGGCCGGATTGAGAAGGCGTTTGGGCCGCATCTGGCCCCCGGGCCTTAGTTTGGTGACCCCTGACATACAATGAAACTGAATGTTGAAAGATTCAGGGCAAAGAAAAGAAAGTATTTCTTCAAGGAGCACACAGTTAAACTATGGAACTTGTATCCGGAGGAGGCAGTGATGGCCACCAACACAGATGGCTTTAAAAGAGGATTAGGCAAATTCATGGAAAAGAGGGCTATCAATGGCTACTAGCCAGGAGGCAGTATGCTTCTGAATGTCAGTTGCTGGAAAGCACAGGTAAGTAAGTAAGTAAGTAAGTAAGTAAGTAAGTAAGTAAGTAAGTAAGTAAGTATTTTTGTAATTTTTATACCCCACCCTCCCCGGCCAAGACAGGCTCAGGGTAGCTAACATCAAATATCAAATACATTAAAACACAATCAAACAATTTATTAAAATACAGCTTAAAAATTAGAATCGGGATAAAATTAAATAATTGCCCACAAATTACAACCACAGGGGTCGGGATTCATCAGGGCCAGCTATCCATGTTGGTTCCACATGAGCCGATAAAAAGAGGTAACTTATAGGGTTCTATAAATTGGGCCCGGACTGAAGGCCAGGCGGAACAACTGAGCATGGTTGGCCACGATGGGAACAGGATTCTGGACTAGATGGGCCCGATCGAGGAGGCCATTCTTATATTCTCTAAAGGTATAGGCTCTCCACATGATTTAGAAACCCAGATCTCACAGGGAAAGCTGGCCAAGGAAAGATCAGCACCAACACTTGTGAATTTTGCTCAGATCATGAGTATGTTGAGTATTACTTTTAATACCATGAGCTGTCAGGTAAGGGGATCCCACAAGTAAACTGGCCCCAATCTGTGAAGGGCTTTATAGTAGCACCTGGTACTTGGTCCAGTAACAAATCATCGAGCAGCACAGATCTTTGAGCACAGGAGTTACATGCTGACAGGGTCTCATTCTGGTCAGAGGCTGTGCTGAAATTGGGACTGAACAAAATCTCCACACACACACACACACACGTCTCTATTAGCTCAAAGGCTTCCTGCTGCTAAGCAGCTCTGGGCAGTGTCTGTATGAAGGCACCTTGGGTTCAATCATCAAAGAAAGGTAGGATATAAATATATAATGAAACAAGTAGTGTATAAATATGGAGGTAATTATACCAACCTGGTTTACAGAGCTGTCGTGTGAGCTCCTGTGATAACTTATGCAAAACTAGCTATATAAATGCTAGTTGTTGTGGCATTATTATCCCCTTCCTGCTTGAAACTCCAGGTTGAGGAAATTAATTTGAGACATGATCCAATCAGAAAGAAAAACCACAATCAGGTTTAGGGTCCGTTGTCTTAAATTTCTTTGGTTTTAAAAAGCACCTAGCTCAGCGTGACAATTCTCCGCAGTTTATAAAGAAAACATGAAGCACACTGATGCATAAAAGATTGGGACCAGTGTTCCAGGATATGCAAAATTCTATGCAAAATTCAGATGTACAAGGGTGTAGGATTTCTCTTTCTTCCCCCTATTCTCCCCCCCCCTCCCCTCTCCCTGGGTCTCTGTCAATGTATACAGTGTATTGGCATTTGGCATCAGAGTGAGACCTGTCAGATGTGATCTAGTTGAGATTCCTGCATTGCAGGAGGCTGGTCTAGATGACCCATGAGGTCCATTCCAATTCTACAATTCTCTGATTCTATGAGATGTAACAAAAGGCCCATAAAAACCACATTTTAAATCACATTTAAAGAAGTATAAGACATCCCATCAGATGTCAAAGAGAAAAACAACTACCAGACTTTTAGAAGACATCTGAAGGCAGCCCTGTTTAGGGAAGCTTTTAATCTTTAAGAAATTAGTGTATTTTAATATCTTGTTGGAAGCTGCCCAGCATGGCTGGGGAAACCCAGCCAGATGGGCAGGGTATAAATAATAAATTATTATTATTATTATTATTATTATTATTATTATTATTATTATTATTATTACCCTGCCCATCTGGCTGGGTTTCCCCAGCCACTCTGGGCAGCTCCCAACAGATTAAAATATCAAACATTAAAAACTTCCCTAAACAGGGCTGCCTTCAGATGTCTTCTAAAAGTCAGATAGTTGTTTATTTCCTTGACATCTGATGGGATGTCTTCTTCTTCTTCTTCTTCTTCTTCTTCTTCTTCTTCTTCTTCTTCTTCTTCTTCTTCTTCTTCTTCTTCTTCTTCTTCTTCTTCTTCTATTTTCTAAACCACCCTTCATACCAAACCATGATCAGACTCTGCTTGCCTCACAGAACACCCATTTTTCCCAGAACACCCATTTTCACCCAATTCTCACATGTTCAGTGTGCATGTGTGGAGGGGACAATCGAAATCACACACCCTGCTTCCCACTCCTAGCCCCTACATTTAAATCTGATAGAACAGAGCAGTCAGGAACTTAGAAGAGCCTAGGGACAAGCAATTTTGCATATTTCCAGGTTTTGTTCAGACTTCCACATGAATGTGTAGATACCAGGAGTTGGGACAGAGGTTACAACCACTTTAACCAACCCATACCACCACACCGGCCTTCTTACATACCATCCCTGCTCCAGATCTTTTATTCCAGTGACATTTCTTTTTTTTTCTTTTTTTTTAACCTTCTTGGAGGTATTTGCATTACTGCTTAAACAAAGGAATCAGGTAATAATATCTCAGCATATATCCTGAGGATATCAGAAGTGTTATTTTGAGCTCTGGGCTTGTTTCTTTAAACCTACCAAAAAAATATATCTAGCAACATTTTAGGCTGTGATGGACATTTCCAGGGATCCTTTGCTTTTTGGGGGAGGGGGGTAGAAAAGCAATTGATAGATAGAGAGTCTATATTATAGACCAAGGCATTGACTGTGGAAAAGGGTTCGTTTTCAGGAATGGATGCCTCAGTACTTTCTTGGATTGCAATATAGAGCTCGTATTGGCTGCCAATATAGATAAGGTGTTTGTGATAACTATGCCTGGATGGCTTCCATGAAGTCCAGTTAAAAACTGATGACAATACTTTTCTGGGTCAGCGAGTCTTATAAAAATCCAGGGAGGCATCACCCTTTCTGAGTATGAAATGATCTCTTATTGAAGTCTCTCTTTTTCCTTCCCCTCCCCCCTTTTTAGTTTGTATGTTTGTTCATCTATTTATATAATATAAAGTTTGTTTTTTTGTTTTTTGTTTTTTTAAAAAAATAATAACCCTAGATAACATCTTTGTCCTTCTTTGGGTGAGAAGATCTGGTTGACTGTCCAGCCAAAATTGCTTGATTTGGGACTCTTTTTCGGGTGAGTGCCTTTTTGTATTCCAGCTCGAAACCTCTTAAGCATCTATTGTTGTGTCCCCTGCGAGAATGACAGAGAAAAGTCCATCAGCGTTCAACACTTGACTGCTGTGCAGTAATATCTTCTGTCTCATTTATAACCCCATCAACTGGATTGCTCACTGCCTCAAAAAGCTCAGCATGGCAGAAAGAGTGGGCGCCTCGGTTGCTTCTAAAAATCAAAGTAAGAGGCTGACATTGGGTAATTATTGTGAGTCCCGAAGAAAGGCTTATGGTTTCCATCCTTGATCCCACAGCAAATAACAGCTTACAGCTGCTTGCTTGGGTTTTCTAGAGAGGGGCTACTCTAATCTTGAAACATGGATTATATATTTATACAAAAAGTCTAGAGGTGGGTGAAACCCACTCTTCTCCATTAGGAATGGGTTGGGTCCTTCTAGGAATGAGGGAGAAATTTGGTTCCACTTCCAAAGGTGAGCCTATCTAATTCACACTTTCAGAAACAATACACAAATTGAAACAAAGCCATCCTTAGACATTTTGCACAAAACCAGTAGGGCCAAGTATGTATAAAAATGAATATACAAGTGAAAGCAGCACATAAAAATATATTTGAGAAAACAGGTTTGCAAAAATGTTTGTATCGGGATAAACGAGCCCTAAAATCCTGATGATTTTTTCTGAGGACATTTCCTATTTTTCTTTTTCTTTTAACGAAAACTGAATCTACGGGGCATATACAGTCTTACTCAGCACAGTGGACGCAACCACTGTCATTGCTCAAGTATATTTTGCTTCACTTTTATTATCAAGTGCCACTTTGTGGACAAAATCCCTAACTGTTCTAGGATTTTAGCAATGTAATAGTTTGTAAAAAAGGCTAGGGAAATGAAATCAGGAATGTAGATATGGAATAATCCCCTCCTCCTTTTGTTAATTGCTGAAGTGTTGTGGCAGGTGACTTTACATCATGTAGTGTTAGCTTACTGCATTCAGTGAAGCACCCCTTGCATGCCATATCTACCATAAATGGAGAGAGAGGTGGAGAGGACTTCTCCTCTTCAATCACTCCTCCAGACTATCAGCCACGACACAGAGCAGTTAATTCAAATTTAGCAGTCACATGGAAGCTGAGCCAAATGAGTAAGTGGATCGTCTTTGAGAAGCAACTTCCCCACCATGGTTCACCAACCACCTGAGTTATGATTCAAACAGGTTAGTATATCTTACAATTTACCAAGAGGAAATGTAGCTGGAAAGAGGAATGGCGATGAACATGTGGATGAATGTGCTGACTGACATGAAGCTGCTTGAAATAGTTTTTTTTTTTTTTTTGGACAATGGAACTGAAGTCCAATTTAGCAACGTGGGGGTAAGGATACAGCCATTTCCCCTGTTGGGTTCCGCCATGGTTCGATAGGTTTTCCTCTGCCTCCTTTCCAATTTGACTGGGATAATTTCTAAAATTAATTTCAGGATTGACACATGGACAGTTTGCCATGGTTCCCTTGCCCCCAGTCTGCATTTTTTCATTCTGCACAGGCACCTAGGGCATTTCGTTGCACATACACAGGGATTAACTCAGAAAAAAGAGAGGATCTAGGTGTGATAGCATCAAGATGTTTGCTCTGCATTATGATTTAATTAGTCTGCAGATTTACTGGATTCACTAGTAACTCATAAGGAACAAACCAACAAACATGATAGAAATATATAAAAATTATGCATGATATTAAGAAAAAGTATGCATGACATATTTTCCAGCAACTATGATGCAGGTAGTGGTTCTATTCAGCTATAGCTTTTCCTTTTAAGACCAAGAATAGGTTAATATATTGCAACAGAAAAACACAATGTACGGATTTGTTGATTACCTGAAGCCTCGCCAACCAGAGTATAATTTTTGCCCATCTCTGAAAGTTTCCCTGAGATATAAAGTACAACTTTCCAAAAGCAATTCTCCGGTATTTGTGTGTGTGCACAGCAGTTCCTCATGTGTTCAAATCGTTTCTCCCCTACAGCTATAACCTAATTGGCATGCAGAGTTCTGATTATGAATACAAGTGATTTGGAGAAAATTCTAATGTAATTTACATTAGTAACTCTGGTTACTGGTTAAAAGATTCTAAGAGGGTTATTATCGGTTTCCTTCTCACTGTTTGTGCAGCTGTACAATTGTGATAGATTTAAATCCTGCCTAAGGAACATAAACCAGAAATTACAGGCAATTTTGTGCACAAATGTAATATTCTGAAAGCCCAAAGGAAGGGAAAAAATGAGTAGGAGGGACCTCTTATGTGTAGATACAGACACTAAGACTTGAAGCAATGGACTTGGGTTTAGGACATGAACAAGTCTGAAATGCCTCAAATTCCCATTAAAATGTTTGGGTCTTTATATATTGGGTTCTTTTCCCATTCTTCTGGTTCTTTATATATTAACTTCTCCTCCTTATTTTATTCTACCTACTCTTTTAACTAAATATTCTTATATTCTTATCATTTCTATACCATATATTTTCAACTTACATCCTACACTTTATTTTTTCACCTTGACTTTTACGCTTGTTTTCTTAATTGTAAGTGTTTACACAAACCCTGCTGGTGAGTCCACTTCCTTGAGGTTTACTCCTGAAGCCTTTCTCAAAAATGTGGAGGAAGGCAGTGGAGGTTTAGAATCAAAGTTTTCCTTCTCCTAGATGGGCTATTTCCCCAGGTTGACGAGTCTCATCTGCCTCTCATTTCCATACCTGCCAAGTCCTGGACAGAAAAATCCAGGATCGGCAGCCCGCGACACCGGAAGTTGCGTAGACACAACTTCCAGTGGCGCTTTGCCCTTCTATGGGCACCAGAAAATGGCAGCGCCAGCGCCGGAAGTCACTTCTACGTGTGTCCGGAAACGCGTAAAAGCGACTTCCGGCGCCGCCAGTTTCTGGTGCCCATAGAAGGGCAAAGCTCCACCGGAAGTTGTGTCTACGCGTTTCTGGACATGCATAGAAGCGACTTCCGGTGCCAGCGCCGCCATTTTCTGGTGCCCATAGAAGGGCAAAGCGGCACCAGAAAAATGGCCGCCGACAGAAGCGAATTTAAGGGAGAATAACGGGAGAAAAACCTATACGGGAGACCGCCGGGAAACGGTAGGAAAAAAGGGGGTTTTCCAGCGAAAACGGGATACTTGGCAGCTATGCTCATTTCCCTCTGCAGTATGTGTAGTAACTGCTTTTTAAACAATTGGACACAGTTTTGGCCTCGCCTGTTCACCCTCTGAAGTCTGTCTGCATGCAGGGGAAGTCCTTAACATACCCACTGGCTACCCTAACAAGCTTTATACGACCAGTCAAAGTCAGTTCCTGGGGTGTGGCTGCTGTTGCATGCTTCTAGGAGCCACAGGTGAGAGCTGAGTGCAGGGTGGGGACAATTGTGTGTCAAGGTACCAAGACATCCCCCCCCCCAATAACTCACACATCACTCAAAATTTAAGTTTAAGGTTTTTGGCATTAATTTGGCCACAACTTTATTTAAACACAACTAATGTGAGGGGTTGCTTAGGCATTGGTTCCCGCCATCTGTCCCCCGCTTGGGACAGATCTGACTCCCGCTAGCGAACTAGGGAAGCCAGTATAGGTGAGCACCCTCTGAGAGAGGATGGGGCAGGGAGTCACGCCCTTCACCTCTCCCTCAGATGCTCCCTGAGGCTCATGCGCGGTCCTAGCCCCTACCAGGGGTACGGACAAACATGTGGAGCCCCAGGAGTCCTTTAACAGAATACCCCTAAAGGCAGCAGCAATTTTGAGGGGCAGGCCCAGCCAAATCCTTACCCCTCCCCATCCGATTTGAACCAATGCCTAACCGCAACATTACAAGTTGTGACAATTTGCTACGTAGTAGGCAAAAACCACAGGGCACCAGCCAATCAGCCAAGTGGACAAAATTCCTACCAGGGCCCTGATCCAAAACAGGCAACCCCATGACAGGCATAGCAATGTCAAGCGCAAAGAACCCCTAAATAAAGGGAGGGCGGGAGATCCGTTGTAAGCAGCAAAAGTGAAACGCAAACTGCTTCCTAAGAATATATACTGCTATGGATGTCAATCAAAACAGTTGCAACATAACACTTTCCCCAGCAACAGCAAAACCACCAATCACTCATGTGGCCATCCAAACTGACCAGCCCAACAACCCAGAGATGTCTTGTTAACCCTTCCACAACCCGAGCTCTCCTTAAGGGGAGAACTCGCTAAGCCAGACAAACTACCCCAAAAGTAGCATGATGTTTCCCCCCAACAGAGGTACTATAAGCAGATTATACATTTTCAGAATAAGTAAATAAAATGAAGCATGGCTGATGAATTGCCATGGGGCCAGAAACTTTGTACTTTGTACTGGACTGCATTTGAACTCCAGAGTGTCTCAGGTTGAGCAATGCTTCAAAGAGCATAGATGGCAGCTCATGGCACCTCTCCCCTCCTTCCCTTGTCTTTTTGTCTTCCCTTCACTCACTTCCTTCTGAACTTCTGCCACGGTAGCATCTACTCTTAATTTCAAATAAGACTGATTAAAATGAAATTACTCTCCTGACCCATGGCAAATTTCATGATCAGCAATTTGTCCAGCAGTTCAGCTGTGAGTACAATCCGATTGTACTCTCATTTAGGTTTATAGTTCTTATACCCCTCCACACATGGGCGTACCCAGGATCAAAACTAGGGGGGGCAAGGGAAGGGGCCACAAAGTGGGCGTGGAAAGTGCAGTCAGAGGCGCCGGGCTGATGGGCTGATGGGCAGAGGCGGAGCACAGCCCGACAGAGCGCACCGTGGCGCGACCTCCCTCCAGCTGGGAGATTGAGAGAGAGATTGAGAGAGAGAGAGAAAGAGAGATCTGGAACTGCGCAGATGCCCCTCTCTCCTTGTGACCCTGTTCTCAGCAACTGCCGACCCCTGCATGGTTTTGCATGCGGGCAGATGACGGAGCCAAGCTCCTTCCGCTGCTTCGCGATGGCCCAATCGAAAAGACCCTGGCCAAAGGCGGGCGCCTTTGTCACAGAGAGGAAAGCTGGGGAGGCGCCGGCAATAGTGCAGCCGCCGCTGCGCCAGGAAAGGGGGCAGCAAGACAGGAGTTCACCAGGGCAGGAAGGCCCCCCTGCCGCGCTCCCTGGTTCCCCGCCGTGCATGGCTTTGCCTGAGGGCGTGACGGGGAGCTGGAGGGAGAGCGTGGCGCGATGGGCGGGAACAGCGAACTCGCGCTCCACTGGTCTGTGCCCCTCCCTAGAAGCAGGGCTGGTGGGCGGAGACAGAGACCAGCCCAGCCCAGCGTAGCGCAAGTTTGGCGTTCCCGCCCGCCGCGCCGCGCTCTCTGGTTCCCCGCCGCACTTGGCCTTGCCTGAGGGCGCGACGGGGAGCTGGAGGAGGGGCGCTGCGTGGCGGGCGGGAACAGCGAACTCGCGCTCCGCCGGGCTGTGCCCCTCCCTAGAAGCAGGGCTGGTGGGCGGAGGCGGAGCCCAGCCCAGCGGAGTGCGAGTTCGGCATTCCCGCCCACCGCGCCGCGCTCCCTGGTTCCCCACCGTGCTTGGCCTTGCCTGAGGGCGCGCCGGGGAGCTGGAGGGAGGGTGCGGCGCGGCACGGCGGGAATGGCGAACTCGCGCTCCGCCGGGCTGTGCTCCGCCTCTGCCCACCAGCCCTGCTTCTAGGAAGGGGCAGCCTGCGGCCCCCACTTGCCCCGTGGTGGGTACGCCCTTGCCTCCACATGCGCACACTGCTCATTGGCACAGAAGCCTCTAGTGCGCCTGAAATAAAATTAGGATGCGTGTGGCGGCTGCTAAATGTGTAGGAAGAGATTAGAGAAGGTTCTTTAATATTTTTTTTTGTTTAAGTTCTTTGGGTATCAAAAGTTTTGGTATCATTCAAACTCCACAGTCATGCAGTGAATGCCATTTTTTCATGTATGTTGTTGTTTAGTTGTTTAGTCGTGTCCGACTCTTCGTGACCCCATGGACCATAGCACGCCAGGCACTCCTGTCCTCCACTGCCTCCCGCAGTTTGGTCAAACTCATGTTGGTAGCTTCGAGAACACTGTCCAACCATCTCATCCTCTGTCATCCCCTTCTCCTAGTGCCCTTCATCTTTCCCAGCATCAGGGTCTTTTCCAGGGAGTTTTCTCTTCTCATGAGGTGGCCAAAGTATTGGAACCTCAGCTTCAGGATCTGTCCTTCCAGCGAGCACTCGGGGCTGATTTCCTTCAGAATGGAGAGGTTTGATCTTCTTGCAGTCCATGGGACTCTCAAGAGTCTCCTCCAACACCATAATTCAAAAGCATCAATTCTTCAGCGATCAGCCTTCTTGATGGTCCAGCTCTCACTTCCATACATCATAGAATTTTTCATGTATAAATACCAACAAATATCTATGTCAGACCAATCATAAGAGTGTTGGGTCATCCATTAGCCCCAACCTGACTGCCTCCTGCCCACTCCTATTCACATCTAGGTAACATGTAGCAATGCTGGTGTTTTGAGCGTGATGTCATGGCTGTGTTTCACTGCCACCGCCACCACTACCAAAGGTCTCAACTAACTTAGTTTGGAGCAGGGCCTGTCCAATCATGAGGCAAGGTAACAGATCCCAATGCAAATCTCTATCCCACCCCCATCCCCTCACCGCTTGTTCCTGGTGTAGATCTTCATGCACCCCTTCTCTCCTGGCAGGAAGGAGGACATGATTTTGTAGCTCACCACATTGTTGTAGGCTGGCCCTCATTTGGAGATCAAGGGAAAATGTGTATGAAGAACAACTGACACAACAGCAAACCACTTACAATTGCATCCTAATGCTCTCTTCTAGCTGCACCCATAGCTCACATTCTGGGAGCCCTATGACTTATATCAAATAGGAACACCCTGAGGGGGACCCCGTTGGGATTATATTTATAAGCCACCCATCTGGCTGGGTTTCCCCAGCCACTCTGGGCAGCTCCCAACAGAATATTAAAAATAGAATCAAACATGAAACATTAAAAACTTCCCTAAATAGGGCTGCCTTCAGATGTCTTCTAAAAGTCAGATAGATAGTTATTTATTTCCTTGACATCTGATGAGAGGATGTTCCACAGGGTGGTTGCCACCACCAAGAAGGCCCTCCGTCTGGTTCCCTGTAACCTCACTCCTTGTAGTGGCATGGCCCTAGCCCAGGCATCCCCAAACTGCGGCCCTCCAGATGTTTTGGCCTACAACTCCCATGATCCCTAGCTAACAGGACCAGTGGTCAGGGATGATGGGAATTGTAGTCCAAAATATCTGGAGGTCCAAAGTTTGGGGATGCCTGCCCTAGCCCATGCCTGGGCTTTAGACAGAATTCACACACACCCTAGATCCCTTTAACAGGATACCCTTATCGAGGAGGGGCAGGCGGAGGCTGCAACCTTCCCTCCCTTAAACAAAGGCTTACCCAATGTCAAACCTTACAAAGTTGTGATGATTGCTACAAGGTAGGTGAAAACCAAATGCCAAGTTCCAATTCGCCAAGTGGAAACATTCCTACCCGGCCTCAACAAGGTGACTGACATTTGTCCATAGCAAGGTCATGTCAAACCAAAGCTTAAAGAGAGGGTGGGAGGGTAGGGAGATCTGGCGTGGAGGTGAGAGAGGGAAGGCCCTGGCCGCATCATGGGGTAAATAACCCGTGGCCATGCCCCCACTGATATGGATTGGCCGGACAGGGGTGACGCGGCCAGTGCTGGCATGGAGGGGTCTGGCATGGAGGGGGCATCAATTTCCTGTCCCCTAGTTGGGTCACCATGAGGGCCCGCGTGCCTGGCCACAACACCGCCCACTCCAGAAGGTGAGCAGACATCTGATAATGTATGTTTGCCTGGGTAGAAGATCATAGACTAAAAACAACCTTTGTGTGTCGAGGCTTACCAGAAATTACCTTAAATAACTCACAACAGACACAGAAATTTAGGTTTGGTTTTTGGCATTAATTTATAACTTTATTTAAATACAAATTTTAATCCGAGTGTTGGCTTAGGCTTTTAGTTAACCATTTGTCCTTCCCTAAGAAGGACCATCTCCATCTGTCCACTGTGGACAGGACTCAACTCATTTGTCCACTTGGGACAGGACTCACATCATCTGCCCTCTTGGGGCAGGATTTGGTTCATCTGTCCCTTTTGGGACAGGACTCACCACTGTCCGCTTGGACAGTACCAGCTCCGACTTCCTAATGGGAAGTCAAGTGAACACCCCTGGGAGAGGAGGTAGCTGAGGCCAGGCATTCACTCCTCTCTTTTTCCAAGAATGTTCCCCAAGGCTCGTACTCTTATAATTGGCCCCTCCATCCCACCTATGGCGGGGATGTAAGGACGAGAGCGTAAGCCCCGGGATTCCTTTAACAGAATACTTCTATGTGGAGCAACAAAGGTGGGGGGGGGGGGTAGGCATCTGGATGCCACACCCAACCTATTCAACCAACCAAAAGCATAACCACCAACCTAACAAGTTGTGACAATTTGCTAAGCAGTAGGCGAAAACCAAGAGGCAAAGCCAATCAGCCAATTGGAAAAATTCCTACTGGACCCCTGAATACAGGCAGCCCCTAGAGAGGCAAAGCAATGTCAGGCTAAAACCTGTGAAAGAAAGTGGTGGGTGGGAGGGGATTCGAACGTCAAGGCAAAAGTGAGCTTAAAATGGAGGACATGAGCTTAAATGGGGGCCCCTCCACCAATCCCAATCCGTAGATTTAAATAACCACGCCCCCATTACTCAGCATGACCTGTGGCCTAGGCCCCAGCCCCAAACCCTATATTAAATTTCTTAGCAGCCCGCTTTATATTGGATGATATAAAGTGCTTTGTATAATCATTGAAAGTACACTGGGGGATACAGTGGTGCCTCGGGTTACAACACCTCGGCTTGCAAACACTTCGGCTTACAAACTCCGCTAACCCAGAAGTAGTACCTCGAGTTAAGAACTTTACCTGAGGATGAGAACAGAAATCGTGCGCTGGAGGTGCGACGGGAGCATCATTAGCTAAAGTGGTATCTCAGGTTAAGAACGGTTTCAGGTTAAGAACGGACCTCCGAATGAATTAAGAGGTTCCACTCTACTACAATTTATGAGTTTAGCTTTCATAAATAAGTCTCTCTCTCTCTCTCTCTCTCTCTCTCTCTCTCTCTCTCTCTCTCTCTCTCTCTCTCTCTCTCCTTCTAAGCTATATTGTAAGCCACTTGAAGAACCTCATGCTATGGGATGACATGCAACTGTTTCAAGAAAGGAAATAAGGTATGCTTCCTTCGTCTGAAAAGAGATTTGGTGATTTGGGTTCCCAAATACGCTTTGGGTTTATTTGTTCTCTCCTCACCTTGAAATCCATTGCCATTACTTATATGTACAAAGAGGTTTATTGTAGAGTTAATTCTAGTGCCTGTGTTTTTCTCCCCACTTCTTCCGGAGGGTCCTTGAATGTGTACATCAAAATCAGCAGAACAGTTGCATTGTGTTTTTAATTAAACTGATGCTGGGTTGCCTCCAAAGTACAATCAAAGGCAATCCATAATGATAACGCTGCCTCAGCTTCCTTTCATAATGGCTGGGATGAAATGTTGTTGTACCAAAAAATGCTGTTGTTGTAATCATTCCGGCATTCATCTTGTTAGCAGGATAATGACATGGGGAAACAAAACTGATTACCGGCGTATGATTGACATGTTGAGGTCTGGATGACAAGCCAAGAATCTGCGTGGTGTGGACTGGTTTTGGGGCACTCCTTCCATTGTTTTCTCTTCATTTGAGGATCTGTGAGCATTTCTTTCCACCACCACCCAGCCCAACTGATATATATCCCCAATGGGAGTATTTTTGAATGTTGCTTGGTAGCTGCAATGCTAAAATATATATTGATCAACTGTCCGCCAGAGAAGGGCGACTAGGAGGAAGCTATGTACAGGTTTATGAGTCCTGTTTCCCCCCATCCTTTATGGCACAATTCAAGGCTCAGTTGACCTATAAAAAACATAAATATCTGGAGACACAACCCACTGAGAAATTCACTGGCAGTATTCTTGAACAATATAAATTTTGTTACTGATGAGTTCAACCTCGCTGCCATTTTAAGTACGTCACAGACCTTAACTCTAGGAAAATCTATTCGGTGTAAGCTGAGGCTTGGAGAAGCAGGATGAGATCATTCAAAGGAAGTGACTATTGCCAGTTATGCAAAGGGGAAGAAGAAAATGCAGCTGTCTTCCTCCCTGCATACTTCCTGATGTAACCAAGCCATCCAATTAGCTTCTACTGATAGCCAGTCTAGCGCCCTTGTGGGAAATGAACACAGAATTCCTATCGCACCTCACCTAGATCCTATCAGTCCACTAGACAACCTTCTTCTGCACATCTGATCTAAGAGAACCCATATCTCCTGTAACTGAACCTCACGTAACTGGAGAATTTGCACTCTCTGCACTCCCGTTCTCACTGCTCTTTCCTCTGTGTACTACTTCCAGAAACAGAGCACACCAGCTCTTAAACTGGAAGTAGCATATCATCAACAGGATTAGTACACATTGCTAGCCTTTGCTCTAGCCATTGCTAAAGAATACCCTATAGGTATACGACAAGGTTGTATATTGTCTCCCTGCTTATTTAACTTATATGCAGAATTCATCATGCGAAAGGCTGGACTAGATGAATCCCAAGCCAGAATTAAGATTGCCGGAAGAAATATCAACAACCTCAGATATGCAGATGACACAACCTTGATGGCAGAAAGTGAGGAGGAATTAAAGAACCTTTTAATGAGGGTGAAAGAGGAGAGCGCAAAATATGGTCTGAAGCTCAACATCAAAAAAACCAAGATCATGGCCACTGGTCCCATCACCTCCTGGCAAATAGAAGGGGAAGAAACGGAGGCAGTGAGAGATTTTACTTTCTTGGGCTCCTTGATCACTGCAGATGGTGACAGCAGTCACGAAATTAAAAGACGCCTGCTTCTTGGGAGAAAAGCAATGACAAACCTAGACAGCATCTTAAAAAGCAGAGACATCACCTTGCCGACAAAGGTCCGTATAGTTAAAGCTATGGTTTTCCCAGTAGTGATGTATGGAAGTGAGAGCTGGACCATAAAGAAGGCTGATCGCCGAAGAATTGATGCTTTTGAATTATGGTGCTGGAGGAGACTCTTGAGAGTCCCATGGACTGCAAGAAAATCAAACCTATCCATTCTTAAGGAAATCAGCCCTGAGTGCTCACTGGAAGGACAGATTGTGAAGCTGAGGCTCCAATACTTTGGCCACTTCATGAGAAGAGAAGAATCCTTGGAAAAGACCTTGATGTTGGGAAAGATGGAGGGCACTAGGAGAAGGGGACGTCAGAGGACGAGATGGTTGGACAGTGTTCTCGAAGCTATGAACATGAGTTTGACCAAACTGCGGGAGGCAGTGCAAGACAGGAGTGCCTGGCGTGCTATGGTCCATGGGGTCACGAAGAGTCGGACACGACTAAACGACTAAACAACAACAACCCTATAGGGTCACATTCCCCCAGCCTTTTCCCCCGACAGAGGTGATCAATCAAGGCTTTTTTGGTATAAAGAGGAGTGGGATATAGCTATTAATGATACATTAATGTGTGTGATCAAGGTAGGACAGGGAATATGGAGGAGAAATGATTTTGTGGAGATATGAAAGGTACAGTGGTACCTCGGGTTATAGATGCTGCAGGTTACAGACTCTGCTAACCCAGAAATAGTACCTCGGGCTAAGAACTTTGCTTCAGGGTGAGAACAAAAATCGCACGGCGGCAGCACGGTGGCAGCAGGAGGCCCCATTAGCTAAAGTGGTACCTCAGGTTAAGAACAGTTTCAGGTTAAGAAGAATGGACCTCCAGAACGAATTAAGTTCTTAACCCGAGGTACCACTGTATTTGTAGAATTTGTACTGTTAAAACGGAAAGGCATCAAACCACCACAAGAGGTGTTGAAATGTTGTGAGGCTGGATAGTTGCAATGGAGTGGTCTTGGGGGTGGGGTGCACATTTTTATTTACACTTAAACTTGTATCACTACTACTTTGTTTTTTAAAAAATATCAAGACTGTTTCAGTGCCAAAAACAGATCCAAAGCCAGATTGAAATGGATCTACATAATCTGCTTTCTCTAGACCACGGGTGTCAAACACAAGGCCCGGGGGCCTAATACGGCCCGCCAGACCTCGTCATGTGGCCCACGTAGCCGCCGCCGACAATAGCCACTGACAGTAGTTCTGGAGCCTGCGATTGGCCGAGGGTCAAAACCGGGGGCGGGGCTGCAGGCGGAGGCCGGGGCGCTGGAGCCGCGCTGACGGCCTTGGCCAGGGAATTTCAATTTTGAATGAGGCTGAGGGAGGTGGTGGCACAGCGGCCAGACGGGGAAGTGAGATGCAGGAGGAGGAGGAGGAAGCCCGCCGAGGAGGTAGGAAAGCTGTACAGGCGCCGCCGGCAAAGTTGGTGCTGGGACGGAGCAGCGCTGGATTTTTTTTTGGCGGGCTTTGCTGTTGTCTCCGAGAGCGAGTGAGGCGGCACTGGGGAGCCGCCGCCCACCGCTTCCCTTCCTCTCCTCGGCTGCATCCGGGAGGTGGGCGAGCGAGCGGGCGAAAGGGACGCGGAGTGAGCCTGAGGGGGAAGTAGGCGAAGCGCAACAGCCGCTCTCTTGATGGAGCCGAGTTTCTCTTCCCTCTTCCCCCGTTTTCTCCTCATAGACACTCGGGAGGGTGCCTGGCTTTTGCTCTGCCCCCCCACCCCGAGCTGCCCTTTGGTTTCTCAGTTCCGGGAGGGAGGCGGCGGCGACGGCACGGGTTCCTGCTCTTCCCGCTCTGCCGCCGCCTCCTCTCAGCCCCTCGTGATGGGGTCGCCTCGCAGTTTGAGGTGGGAGGGGAATTTTGGGGGGGGGGAGGTTTTCAAGCCTCCTCTGCCTGCAGTCCCGGTAGGGAGAGGCGGCGGCGAAGACGACAACAGCGCGGGTGGGGGGAAGAGCAGCTCTGAGGTGAAGATGCACATCCGCTGGGGCTGACGCCGCCTTCCTCCTCGGGAAATCCGCTGCCCTCCCTCAGCGCCAGGGGAAGGGACTCTGGCACTGAGGAGGGAGGATGCAAAAGCAAAGCAGGGAGTTGGCGCTGCACCGCATGTTCCTGCCCCTCTCCAAAGCATGGGGTGGGTTGCAGCGTGTGGCATCCTGCCTAGCGGGGTTTGGGTGTGCGCAGGGCGGGAGAGGGAAGCCCTCTTTCCATCTGCAGGTTTTTAATCCCAGCAGTGGCTTTCTCCTTCCTGCCAAAGGTTTAGTTGAGCCCCCCCCCCCCCGGAAGCCGTCGATCCCCACCTTTTGTTCAAATTTCCCTCGTTTACATCCCCTCCCACACACGCGCCACGACGCAGGAATGTGATCCGCGTGGGGGCGGGAATGAGCTTACATTATTACAAAAAACAGTAATAATTGAATGCAGTGACAATAATTTATGATAATAAAGAGTGGACACATAGTCCTACAGACACAACCGGCCCTTTGAGGGTGACCAAACTGCTGATGCGGCCCCCAATGAATTTGAGTTTGACACCCCTGCTCTAGACCTACCTGAATCTGGCCAGCCACTACCCTCTCAGTCAACTTGCTCAAGAAGGAAATATTAGAGATTGGGTGGTAGCTTTATAAAACCTCTATTTAAATATCTTTGTCTACATATTTTTGTATACAGCAGTAATAGCCTTTTTTCTTCTTTTTTTTTTTTTAAAAAAAATCTGAATCTGGGGAGAGCTTCTCCAAGGGAGACCTTACTGCTGCCTTTCTAAAGGGGCATGACTTCATCCTCAAATTAGGACTTCCTTCCATAAAGTTGTTATTTACACAATACTGGGATTTCTTTGATGGGTAAGCTTAGCTGCATGAGAAATTATTCACCACCAAACATCTTCCTCTACAACATCCAGGAGAAGATGTGTACATGTTCTATGGGTTGTTCTCTAGGGCATCAGGTATGGCCAACACCCTCCATACACAGAGCATGTCACAGAACCTCCTGCAATGTGCAGATGCTGTCCGGCAGGTGTTCTGGGGTTCTTCCGCAGACAAGTTGATGTGGAAAAGGATTCCAGGGAAGCAGAAAGTTTGAAAACCATTGAAGCAGGAGATTGGACAAGTTGGCCTCCAGAGTCCCTTCCAAGTGATCTGATTTTGTGATGTTTCTCCCCACCATTCCTTTAAATCTCCAGAAGACAATTTAAAGCAAGGCTGCCTGCTATCTCAAGCGCACTTCCCCATTGTCCTTACAAGATTGACGTGGTGACCCAGACAAGTTCCTGGAACAGACAGAAGACAATTTCAAAGAGCCGGGACAAAAGAACTGCAGAATTATTGATGTCTCTGATCCACACAAACATCAACTTCCTGATGCAGTCAGAGGTCAGCAAGAAGTCTCGGAGACCTCATAAAAGAAGTTCTACAGGCTAATTTACCCCCTTCCCGACTATGTGAGTCTCTCCTCTCTCCGGGCCTGTGTAGCAGCAGGGAAGAGACACAGTTTTGAAGTTGAAAGCTTTTGTGCTCTGAGTGAAGAGAAATGAGGGGAGGAAGTCTTGTGAAAAGCAATGCCTATCAGGTATACACAGGTTGGTGCAGTAAAAAGCTTCAACGAGCTTCTTTATTATTATTATTTAAGTCAAAATAAGTGTAAAGGTAGCACCTGGAAGAAAAAGAGGACAATTTACATTTCCTTCCTTAACATTTTCATATCAAAATTGCACAGGGAGGGAGGGTGTTTTTTTAATCGATTTCTGCATGTTTGTAACAAATAGTAATTTCTTTTTATTAGTCCATTTTTCAAATTCCAACCAAACACCGTGCTTTAGTGGAAGATAAAAGATGAACAGCCACCGTTTTTTCAGGAATTAATTTTGTCAATACCGTCTGTTCTTTTATTACGCAATATAAGAACAATTACACCACTGTATATATATAATTTTTTTATATAAAAAAGGGAAGTTGGAAGATTATAATTTTTCATTTATTGCTCTCTTTTTTCCCTAAAAAAAGAAGATGAAGCCCAATAAGGAAATACATTTTTATTACATTTGTTATTGATGCTATAAAACTATATATTTTAATGGCCAGGAAATACAATGTAATTGATCATATGTTGAAAATGCATTAATTTGAGTTACAGTATTTTTCATATGTAATTTGAAATTATGTAAGAATATAAAAACATCACACTGGCTGATGTAAATCTATGACTTATTTTTTCATTATATTACATTACGGCATGAGGATAGTCACAGGGGAGGAATGAAATTATTTGACCGCCAACGTGCCAAAAAAAGCGCCGGCTGTGGTTTTGTTCAGATCTGACTACCGTCAGAGAGACGCCATTTTATGATGCTCTCCTCACAGAATTTCCTACTGGGCCATTTCCTGCAGTAGAACGGCTGACCCTTTTACCCGTCTGAAACATTTGCGACTCTTAAACACACTGCAGCCAATGGAACACACTGTCTATAAAAATAGTCATTTTGTAGTAAAACTAAAAGACTTTCCTGATGACACAATGGTGCTGTAACCAAGATATGTTTCCTTTGAGGCCCTTTACAAGAAGGCATTGAAGAGGCTTCCTGTTGGGACATCCAAGTGTCCCTATTTTCCAGGGAGAGTCCCAGTTTTACAGAAGCCTTCCGGTTTCTGATTTGGCCCTGGAATGTCCTGCTTTTCCTTAGGAAGTCCCTATTTTCATCAGAGAAATGTTGGAGGATATAGAATTATCCAATCCCCAAGCCATCTAAAGACAGCCCTGTATAGGGAAGGTTTATATAAAAAAAGTTTAACACACACACACACACACACACACACACACACGTGTGTGTGTGTGTGTGTTGGAAGCTGCCTAGAGTAGCTGGGGCAACGCAGCCAGATGGGTGGGGTATAAATAGTTAAAATGTTGTTGTGGTGGTGGTTGTGGTTGTGGTTGTTGTTATGGAACAGGATGTTCCTATTTTCATCAGTGAAAGGGTATGAATCTGGTTAGAATCATAGAATCATAGAGTTGGAAGAGACCACAAGGGCCATCCAGTCCAACCCCCTGCCAAGCAGGAAACACCATCAAAGCATTCCTGACAGAAGGCTGTCAAGCCTCTGCTTAAAGACCTCCAAAGAAGGAGACTCCACCACACTCCTTGGCAGCAAATTCCACTGCCGAACAGCTCTTACTGTCAGGAAGTTCTTCCTAATGTTTAGGTGGAATTTTCTTTCTTGTAGTTTGAATCCGTTGCTCCGTGTCCGCTTCTCTGGAGCAGCAGAAAACAACCTTTCTCCCTCCTCTATATGACATCCTTTTATATATTTGAACATGGTTATCATATCACCCCTTAACCTTCTCTTCTCCAGGCTAAACATACCCAGCTCCCTAAGCCGTTCCTCATAAGGCATCGTTTCCAGGCCTTTGACCATTTTGGTTGCCCTTTTCTGGACACGTTCCAGCTTGTCAGTATCCTTCTTGAACTGTGGTGCCCAGAACTGGACACAATACTCCAGGTGACGTCTGACCAGAGCAGAATACAGTGGTACTATTACTTCCCTTGATCTAGATGCTATACTCCTATTGATGCAGCCCAGAATTGCATTGGCTTTTTTAGCTATAGAGCAGGCCTGTCCAACCGGTCGACCACAATCTACTGGCCGAACACCAGCTGTCCCTGGTCGATCCCGGTCGATCACATGATCTCCATTGACCACGGGGGGTAAACAACAACTTTGGCTCACCCTTCCTTAAAAAAAAGCTCGACAACTCTGGTCAATCCAATGGGTAGATCGCTGCTCGTTTATTTATAGTGGGAGTGGATCGCAGTCTCTTGGAAGCTGGACACTCCTGCTATAGAGAATCCCCAAATTGTTTGATCAGTGTATGGTTTCCTTCTCTTCCAGTTACTCCTTTAGTGCATTTTACTTTCAGCCTTTGTTGTGGCTCCCCAAACAGTCCCCACCTCCGGATGGAGTATCTCATCCCTCTCCTGCTTTATAAACCACAGCACGGGAGAGATGATCCTGCAAAATGGGAGGCCTAGAACAGCCGGTGTCCAGAGCAGTGCTGCAGGCGCAGACATCTACAGGTGTTAGCACAGTTAAAGCGAGTGGGATGAATTACAGCCATCCAGCTGAGATGTAATAAAGGTATGAATTATTGACTCAGCATCATCCCGAGACAGCTTTGGTCACAGCCTTGGTATGTTTTGGAGATGATAGAATGAGATTTGTGGGATGTAAAATTACAATCAAAGAGAGTTCAGGATGAAAGATAACCTCCAAGGTTATGAACCTTCATATGGGAAGCTACATTGCTTCCATTAAAGAAGAACTGCCAGCGACGAGGTATCGATCCTTCGATTGCAGGAATCTGAGACGAGCATAGCAGCTCCAGTTTACTAGTTAATTTTGAGAAGTTCTCCCTTCTCCTGTTTCCTGCTTGGCAGGGGGTTGGGCTGGATGGCCCTTGTGGTCTCTTCCAACTCTAGGATTCTATGTGGTCATAGCTGCCAAGTTTTCCCTTTTCTCGCGAGGAAGCCTATTCAGCATAAGGGAAAATCCCTTAAAAAAGGGATAACTTGGCAGCTATGTATGTGGTCTGTGGTCATGTGCTTTCTCTCTTTAGCCCCAATCCAGTGTTTCCCCCACATGGAAAGAAACTCCTGCATTTTCTCTTTGCTTCCACCCCTAGGAAGCTGCTTACAGGTAAAGGCAGAGGGGGGGGTGGCATTCAGGAGGCTCCAATGACTAGCAGTGGGCCCCTGCTAGGATAGGAGGAGCCTTGGCAGCTGACCAGCTCCTGGCTCCATCCCTGATTGATGTAAATCAGATTTAATGTGGATGTTGTTGTTGGTGTGTGTGTGTGTGTGTGTGTGTGTGTGTGTGTGTGTGTTTAAAAATGTTTATCCCCCAATCTCCGCCTACCTCAAAAGAATGCTTAGAAGAAGAAAAATAATGATAGAATATGCCTTTCATCTGGATTCCTTCCAAAAGAGAGACTCCCTCCTCTGTCACTTCACGGGTGTCTATAACATGGCAGAAATTTTAAGTTTGCCAGTTTTACAAACCACTGGGGGTTTGATTCAGCATAACAGCATCCACCTGCCTTTGGAAAGGCACACATAAAACTATGCCACTCATTAGGTAAGCTTAGGCATGTTGATTAGACTTCGCCAACTAGAATGTTTTAAACACACACACACACACACACCTCATATCCTGTCGCTGTCTTTCTCTCTCTCCCCAGTCCACAACTTGATAGACGAAAGCTATAACATTATTCAGATCTGCATGACATAGCACCATCTCTCTCTCTCTCTCTCTCTCTCTCTCTCTCTCTCTCTCTCTCTCTCTCTCTCTCTCATATGTATGTCTGACTTTGAAGATCTGTAGTCCTTTTCAACATTCAAGGTCTCTGTACCCCTTACCTGGATGCGATGCTCTGCCACTTGAATTAGCATTACCCTTCAAAGCCCCATCTTTCTCAAAGATAGCAGTCACTGTGTCGTCCGCTTTGTTCAAGCACTTATTGCCAAGAGAGAGAGGGGGAGAGAGCTTTTTTTGTGTTCTGTCGTTTTATGTCCTCTTTTGCACCGAAAGGGAGTGGATTTTGATTGAAAAAGGAGGGGGGAGCATCATCAAGCTAAGATATTTCATTGAGCCGATGAACGGCAACAAGCACGGTTGTTGTCAATTGAGTTCTACTCAGAGTAAACCCATTGAAATCAATGGACCGAATTTAACCATATTATTTCACATCAGTGGGTCAACTGATAGAGACTCAGGGCTCCTCAAGACTTGTGGGCTTTTTTTTAAAACGGTGTGTGTTCTGCAACACACAATAACAAGTTGCTCTTGTACTATCGGACAGCAAAATCTGCCCTCTCTTTCCCCCTTGCACTGTTCTAGGGGTTTTCCCTAGAACCAATTTGGGGAATTGGGGGGTGGGGCTCAAGGGGAAGAGAGGGAGGAACACTGTTGCACTAGCAGAAGTGCTTTTCAAAGGCTTCTGCTCATGGGACTAGATAGTTGAAGGGTGTTCAACAGTCTAGAAGCCAAGCCTTACGACAAACAATTGAAGGAGCTGGGTATGTTTAACCTGGAAAAAAGGAGACTAAGGGGAGATTATCATATCATATCATATCATATCATCATATCATATCATCATATCATATCATATCATATCATATCATATCATATCATATCATATCATATCATCTTCAAATACCTTAAGGGCTATCACATGGAAGATGGAGCAAGCTTGTTTTCTCTTGTTCTACAGGGTACGACAAGAACCTTTGACTTCAAGTTTCAAGAAAGGAGATTCTATCTAAACAATCCAGGAAGAACATTCTGACAGTAAGAGCTGTTCAACAGTGGAACAGACTCCCTCAGAAGGTTGTGAAATCTACTTCCTTAGAGGTTTAAAAGCAGAGGTTAGATAGCCATCAGTCATGGATGCTTTAGTTGAGATTCCTGCATTGCAGGGGGTTCGACTAGATGACCCTTGGGGCAGTGGTGGAGAGCAGGCGGGGGTGGGGTGGGGAGCATGTCCTGGGGGCATGGCGCGCTGCCCACAGGGGCGGGGCGTGCATCCTGGGGGTGGGGCGCATCACCTGTGGAGGCGGGGCGCCCAGTGCGGGCAGGGGACAGCCGTGATGGCACCCGACCGGGATCGCGCTGCTGGAGGTGGGACACTCCTCTTCCTCAGACTTGCTCCTCTTCCTCCACCAGTGCTTTGGGGTCTCTTCCAACTCTACAATTCTATGATTCTATAAATCCCCCTCAGCATGTCCACTTTGAAACTTTTGCAACTGCGAAGAGTATTGAAAATGGGTGCGAACGCAACTGCCTCAATACCATCCTGAGCACAAATCAGCAGAAATGCACAGTGCAAGTTTAACATTAATTCTAACTTTTCAAACCTCGACTTCCTTCCTCCTCTTTCTGCAGTTCCTTGAATTTATTTTATCATTTCCCGCATTTTCTAAATTGACTTAACTTCTTTTATTCATCTATTTTGATTCTATTTTCTTTTGAAACTCCAGGTTATTACAGTAACCCTGCCAATGACTTTTTCTGTTTACTGCCTATTTCTGATTGACAGATGCTCATCAAAGTTTCAGGGAACAGCCTTTTTGCCATCCATGGCACCTGATGTTTTGCTAAATGCAAACAGTGGGAATTAGGCCTGGGGTAATATGCATGAGAACCGTGTTTGTTTGGTTTTTGCATTCCACCCGGAACACAGAATGAAATGAGAAGATGATTTTATTTCACATGCATATTGGGAACGACCTTCCCCAGCCACAGTTCAGTGGTACAACATCTGCAGAAGCTACCCTGATTAATCCCTAGTATCTTGGAATTTGAATCCATCAGTTCAGGTGCTACCTTCTGGAGCAGCACATGGAAGGGCTGTCACATGGAAGATGGAGCATGCTTGTTTTCTGCTGCTCCAGAGGGTAGGACCCAAACCAATGGCTTCAAATGACGAGAAAGGACTGAACATCTGGTGGTAAGAGCTGCTTGATAAAGGAACACGCTGCTCAAAAAGATGGTGGACTTCACTGGTGGTTTTTCCACAGCTTGGATGGCCATATGTTGGGGGAATCTTTAGCTGTGATTCTTGCATTGCAGGAGGTTGGACTAGATGACATTTGGGATCCCTTCTAATTCTACAGTTCTTTGTTATCCAGGTAGGTCTGGGAGATATTCCTGGCTGAAGAATCAGTGTAGAAAATGCTGAGCTAGATGGACCAGGCGTCTGACCCAGTATAATTCAGCTTCCTATAATCGTGGGTTACTAATGAAAAAAATCAGGACCCTGAACTGATAGCTCTAATGCTGAATGATATGGAAGTCAAGGGACTATTAGCACTGTTGCAGCTCAGAAGGCAGCTAAACAGCCCATTCAGAAAACTAGATACTGAAGTAACTTCTGATATATGTACTATCCAACAAAAAACACTTTATTTACCAGTAATGGTAGGCTCATTACAAACCTAGAATGAGATAGATTCTCAGATATGTTGTAAAGATAGCATTCATAGTAATGGAGTTGTTGTTGTTTAGTTGTTTAGTCGTGTCCGACTCTTCGTGACCCCATGGACCAGAGCACGCCAGGCACTCCTGTCTTCCACTGCCTCTCGCAGTTTGGTCAGAAGTAATGGAGTTAAGCATCATCAAATAATTTTAACAGGAATGGTTCAGGAGCAAGTTTGGTGAGTATATTGGTACGTACACTTCAAGAACTCTTTATAAGGGCTGCACACCCTACCCCAAATCCAATTAGGGACCTGATCTGCAAGCCCTAGGCTCAGTGGTTTAGACCACAGCACCACCCGCGTCCCTTCAAGAGTTGTTAGGGGACCCCTATTTCCCCTCACAGAGCTACAATTCTCAAAATGGTTTAACAATCAATGTCTTTTCCCAGGGACCTCTGGGAATTGTAGCTCTGGGAGGGGAATAGGGTTCTACTAGCACCTTCCAGCACACTTACAACCCCCAATTCCATAATTCTTTGGGGAGAAGCCATGGCTGTTTAAAGCAATATCTTACTGTTTTAAATGCATGATCTGAATGTGGCCCTAGTCAATTTCCTCTTGATTGCTGCAACTAGGAGCAGACTACATAGTGGAACTGTTAAAGGGATGTACAACTTCAGACCAGTTGTACATGTGTGTGGTGTGTTGTGGGGTGGGGAGCTGTTTAATTGAATAAAACCATTGTTTTGTTTTTATTTATTTTTAAAACCCTTCTTGTTCCTAGAAAGGTAATTGCCAGGAAAAAAAAGTGTAACCTAGACATCTCTCTCTGACACATTCAGTTTCTGCTTGCTAGGACTCACTTTCTATATACAACCCTCCACCTTCGGTTCAAAATGGTACAATCTAGGAACAGTTTTATGTTATCATCTCCCATTTGCGTGCAGATCACCCCTTACTCATTCTGAAAGTACACAGTGAAGGGAAAGGGCCTTTTCAAGGGGTTCTGAATCCCCCATTAGTGGATTGCTCTCCCTGGAGAGGTCTGCTTGATGCCAACCTTAATGTCTTTTCAGTGTCAGACAAAGATCTTCCTACTCCTGCAGGACGTTTAAAATCTTCTTCTCATCTTCTTCTCATATGTTCACATTTCAGTGTTAAGATCATTTTATTTGATTCTCTGCTCAGTTAGTGATGTTTTTTCTCTCTGTGTGTGTATCATGTTTTTGATGTTGTTGTTTTATATTATTGTGCCAGTGCTAATATGTTTCTCCTTTTTTTTGTTTGTTACTTGGCTCATTTATAATTTAGAAATTGTTTGTGTGTTGGGGTATTTGAAGCTCTTCCTTTATATTGGGGTTGTACACCACGTAGAGGCTCATTGCATGAGGTGACTGATCAATACGGCAAATGATTAAACAAATAAATTTATTAAGTGTAGGACCTAATACCTATCAGACATGCACTCTCCTGCTGAGTGGCCCGGTGGCCTAAACCACAGAGCCTAGGGCTTGCCAATTGGAAGGTTGGCGGGTGAGCTCCCATTGTTTGGTCCCAGCTCCTGCCCACCTAGCAGTTCAAAAGTATGCCCAAAAGTGCAAGTAGATTAATAGGAAGGTAAATGAAATTTCCATGCTCTGCTCTGGTTCTGCCAGAAGCGGCTTAGTCATGCTGGCCACGTGGCCCGGAAAATTGTCTGTGGACAAACATCGGCTCCCTCGGCCAGTTAAGCGGGATGAGCGCCGCAACCCCCAGAGTTGTTTACGACTGGACTTAACTGTCAGGGGTCCTTTACCTTTTTAACAACTCTCGATGTCTTTAACCAAACCACAGTTCCAAGTGGTACCATACAGCTTTAAATGTATGGTGTGGATGTGGTCTGGATGTTGGTGAGGATGTCCTATGGTGCAAAAAAAAAAATTAACGTATGGTTTTGTTTTGTATGGGTGACTTGATTTTATTCATTTCCCTCTTGCCACTTGACAACCTGAAAAGAAAATACACATTGCAGGGGGATGATTTAGAAGGGAAGGGGAGAATCCTGGTTATCCAAATTCACCCAAAGGCACAACAACTTTGGGCGGCAGAGAGATGGAAGAGTGATTGTCTGAACCCCCTCCCCTTGCTTACCTCTCTCTCTCTCTCTCTCTCTCTCTCTCTCTCTCTCTCTCTCTCTGTGTGTGTGTGTGTGTCCCTCATAAAAACCACAACACAAAAAGGACTTCTCAGTTCACAGGTGAAATAAATTGCCGGTATGTGTGCTTAGTAACAGTTCATAGCCTTTTATTCCCCCCGACCTGCATACAAAAATTAATGGGATGAACCAGTGTGGCATTGTGTCCTTGACAAGTAATTTGTTATAAATAATAATACAAATGATTACAGAGAGCCACACTGACTGCTGGGAGCGCATCCGTTTTCCAGTTGGGGGAATAAAGACGATGGGGATGGAGGGGGGCGCCTTGGCTGTCACGTTCCGTGGCGGCCCAGCAGGCCTGACAACATGGGGCCTTGTCACGGCCAGCCTCAAAGTTTCTTCAAAGGGAACGCTGGAGGGCTCCAGCCCTTATAAAAGCCAGGCATGACTAACAGGAGTTAAAAATAAAATGGTTTCTCCTGTGGGGCTGTGTGTCAGAAAAAAAATTTAATTGCCCACAAGTTGCATCCTCTCACAGCCTTCTCCTCCCTTGTGTTATTGAACAAGCCGGCTGCGTTTCAACACTGCAGCAGTTAGTCAGGTTTTATCTTCTACAGAGACAGGCCATAATGTCTTTCATTTGTGTCTTCTGTGTGTGTGAGAGAGCGAAAGCTCATAATAAAGCATCTGGAGTCAGGTATGGGGGAAAGGTGATAAGAAGAGCCTGCTGGATCAGGCCAAAGGGCCATCTGGTCCAGCATCCTGTTCTCACAGTGGCCAACCAGATGCCTGTGAGAAACCCGGAAGCAGGATCCGAGCACAAGAACACTCTCTCCTCCTGTGGCCTCCAGAAACTGGTATTCAGAAGCGCAGCTGCCTCCATCTCCAGCACGGCTAAGAGCCCTCTCCTCCATGAATGTGTCTAATTCTATTTAAAAGGCAGTGGGAGGCTTTACTTTCTTGGGTTCCATGATCACTGCAGATGGTGACAGCAGTCACGAAATTAAAAGACGCCTAGACAGCATCTTAAAAAGCAGAGACATCACCTTGCCGACAAAGATCCGTATAGTTAAAGCTATGGTTTTCCCAGTAGTGATGTATGGAAGTGAGAGCTGGACCATAAAGAAGGCTGATCGCTGAAGGATTGATGCTTTTGAATTATGGTGCTGGAGGAGGCTCTTGAGAGTCCCATGGACTGCAAGAAGATCAAACTTATCCATTCTGAAGGAAATCAGCCCTGAGTGCTCACTGGAAGGACAGATCGTTAAGCTGAGGCTCCAATACTTTGGCCACCTCATGAGAAGAAAAGACTCCCTGGAAAAGACCCTGATGTTGGGAAAGATGGAGGGCACAAGAAGAAGGGGACGACAGAGGACGAGATGGTTGGACAGTGTTCTCGAAGCTACGAACATTAGTCTGACCAAACTGCGGGAGGCAGTGGAAGACAGGAGTGCCTGGTGTGCTCTGGTCCATGGGGTCACGAAGAGTCGGACATGACTAAACGACTCAACAATTTTAACGCCATCCAAATTGGTGGCCATGATAACCTCCTGTTCTCAATGTCCACCTTTGGTATCTACTTTTGGGAAACCGGAAAGCAGGACCCGAGCACAACAGTATTCTCCCCTCCTGCGGCTTCCAGCAACTGGCATTCAGAAGCATTATTGCCTCCAATCCTGGAGGTAAATCTTGTAGCCATCCATAGTCTTATCCTCCATGTTCTGTTTCAGGCTGAAGTGAATTGGACAGTGCCAGGTTGGAGAAAGCTGGCACAGCATTGTTTCTTTTTATCTGTATTATGTTATGCACTGTTTTGTTTTGTTTTCTCTTAAGGGGAAGACGTCCACCAATTTCCATCATTCATTATGCCCTGCCACTATCAATATTCTGAAGCATTGTGGAACAAAAAAAAACAGCTAAAATTTCTGCCAAACAACCTTCTTGTACTACTGGTGGTGGTGAGGAATCTTGGAAATTTTCTCAGGAAATTGTGTGTGTGTGTGTGTGTGTGTGTGTGTGTGTGTGATCATCTCTATCTATCTATCTATCTATCTATCTATCTATCTATCTATCTATCATCTATCTATCTATCATCATCTATATATCGTCTATCATCTTTATTATGAGAATATTCAGGTCACAACACTTATTACCAAGTGTGTGCTGGAGGTTGTAATGAGTTTGTTTTTGGACTTTTCATACCTCCCTTTGCAGAAAAGATTCATTTACTCATTCGAAGAAGAACAGAGCTTTTTTAGATCATATTGATTCTCAGAGACTTTGTTTTCCCCTAAGCCTGTCCAATGATACCTCTTTCTACACAAATCCCTGTTGGGTTGACTGACATGTAACCAGAGGAGGGGTGGGGGATGGTTATATTTACAGTCCCTTTCCTTGGCCCTAGAGATTTGGGTAATTGTTATTCGCTGTAGCTTTCCACTCTGCCTAGTTATCCATCTCCTTTATTAAAACTGTTTGGGGTAATTGCTTCTACTGCAGCCCTTGGGAGTGTCTTATTACTGGTATTAATACTGGTATTAATTACTAGGATGGGTGTATGGAATTTGGAAGTTTCCATTGACACTGTAGAGAGAGAAAGAAAATACATCTTCCCATTCCACTTATCCCTGGCTTGTTCTGCATAAAGATTGAAGACTTCTGTTGCATCTCCACTGGTTCTCTTGCAAATACTTCCATTTAATTTTCATTCAATTTACAGATCAGAGCTGCAAAACAAGTTGTGTTCCTTTGTCTAAAACCCAGTGGCTGCCTTTTTTTCTTTTAGAACTACATAACAGCAGATATTTGGCTGTAATGATGACCTGAATTTTGTGTTTTTCAAGGCATGTGATTTATGGCAGATCAAGGGCCACAACCAATGCTTCAATAGTGACACTGAGGCAGAGGGAGCTCAGATGTATATGTCTAGTTCAGGAGGAAACACTTGTTTTAGAGGTCTTGAATAGTACACAACAGGCTTTAGATGCACCCTGAAAATTGCCCATCAATATCTATACATACAAGGGTTATTCTCCTTCTTCTTCTTCTTCTTCTTCTTCTTCTTCTTCTTCTTCTTCTTCTTCTTCTTCTTCTTCTTCTTCTTCTTCTTCTTCTTCTTCTTCTTCTTCTTCTTCTTCTTCTTCTTCTTCTTCTTCTTCTCCTCCTTCTCCTTCTCCTTCTCCTTCTCCTTCTCCTTCTTCTTCTTCTTCTCCTTCTCCTTCTCCTTCTCCTTCTCCTTCTCCTTCTCCTTCTCCTCCTCCTCCTCCTCCTCCTCCTCCTCCTCCTCCTCCTCCTCCTCCTCCTCCTCCTCCTCCTCTTCCTCCTCCTCCGATCACTCATAGCTGAGTGAGATTGCCTTCCATAAACACTGTTTTAAAAGGGAGTCCGTAAGTGATTGTGGAGGCCAATTCTAGATCCACACGTCCTTCCACAGTGGGGACATAGGTTTCCAGGCAGAAGTTGATCATGGTGAGGGTTTGCCAAGTGTGCCTTCCTCTTAGCATGTTTCTCCCTTTCATCCTGAGTTTGAGCATCTTCAAAACCCATGACACCTTTGGCTGTTCTCCAATTGGAGGGTGTACTAGAATTGGCCAAAGCCTGGGCAAAATTGGGCCACTTTTTTGGTGGTGGGGTTTCCAGGCTTTGCCCAAGTTTTGTAGGGCCAGCCCTAAGTTGCATTTAGTCCGGTATATGCTCCTAAAGCAATCTGGGGCTGTCAGAGGGCAAGGAAGCGGAAGAAAGTGTTGGGCAAGAAGAAGAAGGGTGGGCAGGAAGAAGGAGAAGCTGTGTCTAAGGGGTCTACTCTGCAAGCACCTTCCACACAGCCTACATACCTCCCAGGTTCTTGCTGGGAGGTGGGGCCAGCCCCATTTATAAATAGAGGGTAGAGCTGACAATAGCCAGGCAGTCGGCTCTGGAGATTCACTCACCATATCCTCCCTTTGTTTAATGCTTCTTGTTTGCAGGTTAACTTTTTCTTCCTGTTTAGTGGGCGCTGTTACGGTCTTTGACTGGTTGCTGTTGAAGGACCGGGAAGAAATTTTCCTGCATTGGCAGGTTTTGTCTTCCCTGTAGCAATTTGTCACAACTTTGGCGGTTATGGCCTTGGGTGGAATCCTTTAGTCTTTTCTTCCCTATGCCGCCCCCCCCATGAAGTGAAGTGGTCACTCGCCCGCCTGTGGAGGCGATTCCAGGGTCCTGTCTTAAAGGGGTTATATATATGGGTGTCACTGGCCATACACTGAAAGGTTGTCAGTGAACTACCCTGCGTGCGGGGGTATGGCCTGGGCTGCCTGCTACACTTACGTCTCGCAGAGCATCCCCATATCCCATTTACCCTGATAAGCCCCAGTTCCCCCCAGCTGGGGGGCTAGGAGGGACTCATGTCCAAGGCCTAAGCCAAAGTCTTCCCACATTCGGAAATTTAATAAAGCCTAATTTTAATTCCATATAATGTTGTCAGTGTCTTTATTCCTTCCTTATGATCCCTGGGGGATGGGGCTGTCACCACCTGGTCACACAATCCATTTTCACAGGGACCTCTAGGATGGGCATAGGGAAAATTGCAACTCGGGGGGGGGGGTAGGGGTCTCCTATCACCTCTCAGCACCCTTAACAAGCTGCAGCTCCTATAATTTGTGGGAGGGAAACTGACTTTATGTGGCATCGTGGTGGTTTAGAACTATGGTGCAAATGTGGCCTAGATTCTCTTGGGAGGGGGAAAAAAGTCTTATGGAACCTTCTCAACTGCTTGCATGAAGTTGCAAAAAGCTACACTCCTGCAATATTTGTCTTTGGGCTCCTGGAGTGAGCGATGATCTCCTCTCCTCTTTCTGACCCCCATACATTACATCACCGTCAAAGTTACTTAGATGTTGTTAGCTCTGCCCGACGGAGTGGCCGGTGTGAAATCTAACCTGGATTGTATTGACAGATACACTCTCTGAAGGGCTCCCTCTCTGTCTATAAACTTCTGTGGACCCGGAAACTCCCAATGCTTTCTCCATAGGGAGCCCTACAAAGAACCTTATGCTGAGATTGGGTTGTATTTCACTATTATAACTCCATCATGGTCAATTAGCCAGACATGTTTCTGGCTTTTATCTTCAAAAATGATGCACCTTGATTATTTATGTTTCCGAAGGCTATTATTGAGTAATTCCGCATCGTGAAGAACTTCAATATGCTTCATCCTTCTGACTGTAAATCCAGGTGTTAATACTCCCGGGTGCCCTATCCTCTCACTGCAGATATCTAATAAAGTTGCCATTAGCCGAAGCGAAATACACCGGCAGCTCATCTTCCCCATTATGGCAGGGGCTACTGGTGAGCGGACAGAGATGATCTAAGTAGGGAGCTGTCCTAGTTTTTAAAGACAGAGAGAGTTCAGGAAACAATGGCATCTCTGCATTAGTGCAGAAGGAGTTTATGGCTCGGAGTAATTTGGGAGGGGGAGAGAAAGGACTGGTAAAAGCAATCGCTCGTAAAATTAGAAGAGGAAGGAGGAACCAGTAAGGAGTACTGCATTTGTTAAGCAGCAACAGGGTGCTAGACACTGTACATATAACACCGGCATCATAGATCACTGAGTTATCTATCACTTTCTACGGTGGAACCTCGGGTTGTGGACGTAATCCACGACGGAGGCATGTCCGCAACCCGCAGCATTCGTATCCCTCTGAGCATGCGCATGACATGATTTGGCGCTTCTGCACATGCGCAAGCGGTGAAACCTGGAAGTAACCCTTTCCGGTACTTCCAGGTTTCCCATGGTATGCAACCTGAAAATGCGTAACCCGAAGTGTCTGTAACCCGAGGTACCACTGTAATTGTAACTTTAAAGTGTTTTACATTTACTTTGTTTGAAGGGGTCATGTGTGCCTTCCCCCAACAATGAAAGGTTTTCCAGATTGCACCTCTTTTCATTCATTAGACGTGAAACATTATAAATGCTCCAGAGCCGATTTTCTCAATCTGATGTCCAAGATGTCAAGCCACTGGGTAGTATTCAGAGCTGCATGGATATATGTTTGTTCGTTTGATGGGGTTTTCCCTTCCCTCTCAGCACTGCAGCTCCAGTTTGCTCCCCCTGTAGGTTGGGGGAGACTCCAGAAATAGCTGGATTTTTTATTATACTGGGGGCAGATTGCCAAAAACTGGGCAGCATCACAAATTAGAAGTTACTTATGCAAGCTTAGCTAATTGACACACCATGACTTTGTATATGAGATAACCTTTGAAATCTGCAGTTTGAATTGTGTCTTGCAATTGTGTAAATAAAGGTATATTAGAGCAATGTGTGCATAAAATGCATATATTAGTGGAAATAACGAATTGCTTTATATTCGAGGAAAGTAGTTGCAAAATAATAATAATGTGTACATTGGGTAGAACCACTTTCCAGTATATGTATATCGGGAGGAATGTGCACTAAAATCTTAATACATTTTCTTTATGACTTTTTTTAAAAAAAGCAATGTGGAAATGTGACAAAATGAGAAACCAAGAGAAACTACTTGAGACCCATTTTAATCTTAAATAAGCTTGTTTTGCATAACCTCCAATCTGTCATGGATGATCTGAAAGTTCATTGGATCCCAGTGGCAGAACAAAATGTTTCATAATTGCAAAGGAGGGTTGCCTTTAAATCAATAACTTCCCTGTCCATTGCTCGTCAACTTAGACTGCATACACACCATATATAAAAGGTAAAGGTAAAGGGGCCGCTGACCATCAGGTCCAGTCATGACCGACTCTGGGGTTGCGGCGCTCATCTCGCTCTGTAGGCCGAGGGAGCCGGCGTTTGTCCGCAGACAGCTTCCGGGTCATGTGGCCAGCATGACAAAGCTGTTTCTGGCGAACCAGAGCAGCGCATGGAAACACCGTTTACCTTCCCACCGGAGCAGTCCCTATTTATCTACTTGCACTTTGATGTGCTTTCGAACTGCTAGGTGGGCAGGAGCTGGGACCAAGCAACAGGAGCTCATCCCATTGCAGGGATTCGAACCGCCGACCTTCTGATCAGCAAGCCCTAGACTCTGTGGTTTAACCCACAGCACCACCGCACACCATATATATAAAGCACATTTAAAGGGCATTATTTCTTCCCCAAAATTCTGGGAGTTTTAGTTGCTATGGGCGATAGGAACTGTATCTCTGTGAAGGGTAAATTATAATTCCCATGATTATTTGCGGTGAGTCCTGGGCTTCAAATGTATGGTATGTACATAGCTGTGGACTTGTTCAGTAGAATACAGTATTCCATATGCACTAGTCTCCAAAAACATTCACCGGCATGTGAATTTTGGAGACAGGACATGCCGCAAAAATATTTTGCCCACTTCTTTTAGAACTTCCCAATCAGTGAATATTTTGAATCATTCAGTCATCAATAGACTTGTATTTAACACTAGGATTCTCATCCAGTTCCCTCATTCTGGGATACATCTCTGCCCTGGGCTGCTTCCCAAATGGGTTCAAAGAGAAAGCTCTGTAGAAATAAAGCCACACATTTCATCGATGCACCTTTTTTTGCCTTCATTATCAAATGTAAATAGCAACTAACAGATGCAAATAATAACAATTAAAAACCATACCTTGTTTAAATTGCCAGCCTCAACCAAAAAATAAAATAAAAAATGAAATACTGCATTATGAAATCTATTGCAGCTCTCTGTGTGTGTCTGTGTTTTAAAAACAATTGCACCATATATATTTTTTTGTATTGTTATATGGCATCCTGCGCACCTAGAAGAGAACACAAATCAATGTAAATTGATTTGTTATCACCACATCCTTTATCAAACTGGAGAGAAGCAGAGGGGGGGGGCAGAATGGAATTGGCTTGGCTGCAGTCAGCTAGGGCAAAAGTTGAAATGCAGGCGTATTCGAGGCCAGGGACCTCTGCTGTTCTTCACCTGTTCAGAGCAGATTCGGAAAACCTTCAGCAGCGAAATGTAGTGACCTGATCTAATGAGGACCACAGCTTCCAAAAACCTTCCACTCGGCTGAAGGCAGAAAAATTAGAAAACCCCGAGCAACTAACCCAGGGGGATTTGCTTTCTCAAAACACCCAGAGGGGAAGGAAGGAGGGGGAGATTCCGGTTGAAATGGATTGCAAGTGAGGAAGCAATCAAGGCAGAAGTTTCTCCTGTATTAAAAAACACAGGGCTTCCAAACTAGCTAATTTCAGATTCACAGCTGGTAGCCTATGCAACAACAACAACAACTGTAATTCTGTAATATCTTTCCACGAAGGCTGCTGCAGCTTGTATGCTCTTCCTCCCCTGTTGCGTCTTTGCCTCTTTTTACAGTTTTGCTGTTTATCCGAAGGAAAAGTAAACAAGTAAAAACAGATACTTTCCCCACCCACCCCAGTATTTGTGCAAGTTGCAGCAACCGATCTTCTGCAGCGCACAGCGATTCTGCTGGGAACTGTTAGAGCTTTACACATAGAGAAGCTTTGGACGGAGTTTTATTGCACTGTAAATTCAGGGTTTGTTAATGGGACTAACTACCATAAAAGATTAAAATTCGTATATAAATACTGATTTGCATGTTGTTATTCTTACGCACAGGTCGAGCGTGGAGTCAAGGCTCAGGAAATGAGGCAGGCTCTCTCTGAGCGTATCTCTGCCTTTGCCACTACATCTGTCAAGAAGACTCAAAAGGCAAGGAGCTAGAAGAAAAGGTGCATAGCTGCCAAGTTATCCCTTTTTTTAAAGGGATTTTCCCTTATGCTGAATAGGCTTCCTCGCGAGAAAAGGGAAAACTTGGCAGCTATGAAAAGGTGGCATTTTATTTAATATAACAAATTTGAAGATCTGCAACTGGATAAGCAAAATATAGAAAGTATGGGCAGGTGATGTTCTACAGAAACCGGATATGGTGTATCCACCCCATCCTTTGGGCGTGTTAACAGCCACTGCCTGTGACTCCCCAGCCAATAAGAAGAGTTCAGATTAGATATCTCGCTTTATCACTACCTTAAAGAGTCTCAAAGTGGCTAACAATCTCCTTTCCCTTCCTCCCCCACAACAAACACTCTGTGAGGTGAGTGGGGCTGAGAGACTTCAGAGAAGTGTGACTAGCCCAAGGTCACCCAGCAGCTGCATGTGGAGGAGCGGAGATGCGAACCCGGTTCCCCAGATTAGGAGTCTACTGCTCTTAACCACTACACCACACCACACTGGCTCTCAAGAGCAAATTACTTTCTCATTGCCAAGTGAGCTTTGGTATGTCAACTTAACATGCACATGGGGGGGGGGCATTCTGTTTTGACACCTAAAGTGAAACGGGAAGATGCTATTCTGCCCCTGCTGCTGCCACCACCCTAAAACCTCTCTCAGCTGGCTCATTCAATGGTGCCCTTGAAGCAGCAATGGTGATGGTGGGTTCTGGTGAGATATTGCTGTGTTCTTGCAAGACCTCACAAGAAACCGCTGCTGGTGCTACTGCTTCTCAGCTTATGGAGGATATTGTGAGTGGGATACCCACAGGGGCAGCACCTCTCAGGCATCCTCCTGGGTGAGCTACACACCTCCTGGCCTCCCTGGCAAGCATTCACTGCATAGTGCACATCAACTCTGAAGTACTTCTTTATGCAGTACATAGCTAAACTATAAAACTTGCTGCCACAGAATGCAGCGATGGCCACTTTTAATCCTTTCAAAGGGGAGTAGACAAGTTCATGTGGGCTACTACTGGTGGCTACTGGCAATAATTATTACAGCCATGATCTGGGGCTGCCTCAACCCTTCTCAAGGGATGCCTGAATACTCTCGAATTGATCTGATTCGGTTAGAAACTTGGATGGATCCAGTGTACCAACCACAGTTTAATACTTCATTGTCCATCCCGCACACCCCCAAGCACTGTTTACTGGAGAGTGTTGGGTGAGATTCTAACCCTGTATTGGAAGCTGGATTTAAATGTCCTCTCCTGACCCACTCTTCACTCTTTTAGTCTCCCTATATGGTGTTTTAGTTAATAACTACAACACTTTAGAGGCAGTCTGTCTGGTTTCTGAGAGACTGATTTGTTTATTTGTTTTTGTTCTGAATTGGCATATATCACTACAAATCAATCACAATTTATTTTGCTTCCTTGACCTGATCCGTATCCATTGCAAACTGGTACAATCATCTCAGTTCAGGATTCAGAAAAAAATCAGTTGCCCAACCTGAGTTTATATCCTGGAGGTGGACATGGCTGCCTGTGTGAAGTCCTAAATATGAGACCCTCTTTGGTAATGTGCTTTCCCATTATTAATATTTTGTGAATTCCGCTTGATTGCACTATACCAATTACATTAATTTTCCACAACGGCGGAAATGAAATAGGGAAAGAATAGGGCTTACCTGTCAGTGTTTTGTTCAGTGATTTGCTTTGCATTCAAAAGACTTTTAACAAAACTAAAAAGGGGGCAAAAAAGAGAGAAAAATGGCAAGTTGTTAGCTATTTCTCGATAAATTGTATGCTTTATATATAAGCCTTCAAAAAAGGCACCTCGGCCGATAACTTCTCTCAGCTTGATCCATTGCCTTCCGCAGCCAGCATGCTGTATGTAATGGTGTATTTATTAATGCACCGTAATAGATCATCAGTCTATATGTCTCGCAGTCAAATTTAGTAACATATTCAGAACATTTTTAACGCTTATTATTTACTAGAATAATGCACATAAAAAGCACGAGTTGGATACATGTGATTATTCCATCAGAGCAGGGCGTTTTGATCTATTTCTCATGAACACTATAAGAAAAAAAAGTTTCTAACTTTAATTAAAGACATCGGAGTACAGGAGGGGAGAAAAATCATGGAACATTTCCCTCTGATATTCAAGCCTTGTAAAACAACAATAACAACATTGGTCATAAATCTAAGAAACCAAGGCACTCATCAGTTGATACTTTGAGAGAGTCAGCCCAAACAGATACAAAAAAAAAAAGGATGCATAAATTATTTCATTTATTAATTTATATCTACAGTGGGCATCTGTATGCTGCACTTCAAACATGTACCTGTGGTGATTTGAATATTAAAAGTACACCAGTGGATGAAGAATAAGTAATGCTTTATTTGCGTAAGGTTAACAGATAGCAGCAGGCAGCAGCAGGCATACAAAACACAAATTATAGCACACCAGACAGAAGTCACACACAATCTCCCCTTCAGCTGCCCGGAGTTCCAGTTTAAACAGCAAGAGAGACCCCAGCCAACAGTCTCACAGCATCTGGTACCTCGACCTGTGAAGAAGCTCTTTGAGCCCCTTCAACCTATAGCCTTTATAGAGCCCCTTCCACCGTAGAAGGAGGGGGGGCTTGTGGGCAGCCCGAGGCATTAACGTGCTGGGGGAATGGTTGCCCTTCCCCCCAGCCCAACTGGCCAGCTCCTGGACGTGGCGCTCCCTTGGCACGTCCAATCCAGACGTTCCAAGGAGGCGTGGCTCACTGATTTAAGTGAGCACGGCCGGGAGTCTGCCTCTCTTTCCTTGACCCTCAGCCGCTTCGTTTTCCCGCCCACCCTCCCTTTAAGCAGGGCTCTGCTTTTGACATTGCTATGGACCTTGGTTGGTCACCGTTGAGGGGCCTGGTAGGAATTTTCCCACTTGGCAAGTTGGCTCTGGCCTGGTGGTTTTCGCCTACCTCGTAGCAACTCTTCACAATGTTGGTTTTTGGCGGTAGGGTAGGCATTGGATTATCTCTGAAAGGTTAAAGGGGGGGGTTGCTTGCATCACCTCCCCCAAAATGCTGAAGGGGTTAAGGAGTCCGGGGGCATGGCGATGTCCGAAGCTGTGGTAGGTGAGGACCTAAGACACGCCCCCTGGCAGTGGCCCCATGGTGAGTTCCTAGTTGATCTGCATCACAGGGCTCACCCAACGGTGGTTAACCCTTCACAGACTGCCAGAGGAGTGGGCTGGAGTTGGATATAGATGGTTAGATCCAATGCCTAAGCCCATACCTCTCTACATCCATAATCAATAAAGTTGTGGCTTTTTTTTACGCCCATTAACCTTATGTAATGTGTTCTACATCTTTATTTATTCCGGGAAGGATCGGGGTATCGCCACACAAGCAACTTTGAGTGACTTGATTGACTGCACCTGGTTAGCGGACATCGCTCATGATCAGCCTGGGACACCGGGTGTGACTCAACAGGAATGCAGAGCAGCTGAGAGTCTCCAACCCAATTCACTGCAACTGGGTATCCCACTAGCCAATCGGCACTTCGAACACAGGAGACCCAGGAAACTCCTGACACAGGTGTGTGGGAAACAAGTTATACCAGCATGAATCGGCAAACTTTAAACCGGGGATGTAAAGGGAAAGAGACATGTCATATAACTCCTTGAAATTGCAATGGTCGGTTCCATAGGTACGAGGGTCCCAAGCCTCATAGGGCTTTAAAGGTCAAAGTTCCGAGGGATGTGTGGAGGGGAGGACAGGGGAAATCCTGTTGCTCAAGTTTCCACTGAGTTCATTATTGAATCCCACCCATTGTCTCTCTGTGATTGGCCCCAAATTGATGCAACACTAACCAATCATCCCTGGCCAACAATCAACCTATCGATAGAATGGCAATTTTGAAGCTACCAAAACATATATACATCAGCAAACTGGGGAGAAGCTCTTCATGCAATAACCTGAGAGCAACTGGTCATGCATCAAGGGGAAAAATCAAATCAAGAAATGATCATAGATTTTAATTTTCTCAGCCTCTTTCTTCACACAAAGTCAGGTTTCAGCCCATACTGTTACCCCCCTCCTTGCTTTTTTTTTTTAACAGAGCATTAAACACAGACCAAATAAGTGACTAAAGTTTATCCTGCTGGATTCCGGCTGCTCTAAAAACAACAACCAGGAACATAAATTATTTTTAGCTTTGTGTTGTTTTAAATCTCTTTCTCTCCTATGCTGGGACGAACAGGTGTGACAGAAGCAGGAATGCTAGAAATCAATCAAATTAAGCAAGAAAGACTCAAAGGGAGATAATAAATTAAACTAGAAGAGAGGGAATTAGCAATGGAGGCAGAAATAAAGTTGGCATCTTGGGTGGGAATCTGTCAAACTGTTATTTACATGAAAGCGTTGAGATCAGGCCAGTGGCCCATCTAGGCCAGCATCTTCTTCTCACAGTGGCCAGCCAGATGCCTGTGGGAAGACTGCAAAGGTGGACCTACGGTAAGTCATAGCTGTCAAGTTCTCCCTTTTTTTTAAGGGAAATTCCCTTATGTTGAATAGGGTTCCTCTTAGAAAAGGGAAAACTTGACAGCTATTACCTAAGTTCAACAGAAACTCTCCTAATTTATGATTCCCAGTATTTATGATTACCCCTCTTGTCAAAATTTAAACCCTTAAAATATTATTTGGAATTATCCCCCGAAATTTTACGAAAATTCCTTCTGGAAGATTCCTCAAGTCCAGTATCACAAGGAGAAGGGGTGACAGAGGACAAGATGGTTGGACAGTGTTCTCGAAGCTACGAACATGAGTTTGACCAAACTGCGGGAGGCAGTGCAAGACAGGAGTGCCTGGCATGCTCTGGTCCATGGGGTCACGAAGAGTCGGACATGACTAAATGACTCAACAACAACAATGTTAACTATAATTGACAATGAAATGGAGAATGCCTACTGCAAGGGTTAAATGGGAGATTCCACTGAAGCTAAAGAAGAGCAGGAAGAATTCTCTGAGCAACAAGAAATTTTTATGCACCCAGTTTCTTCATACTGCACAGTTTTAATATATGCAATAACCTGCATTTTATGTGGGACTACTCTTGTACCTGGTCTGGAAGCTTCAACTAGTGCAGACTCTAGCAACCAGAATCATTGCAGGAACATATTATTGTCATCATGTTACCTCCCTGCTGAGAGAGCTTCACTGGCTGCTGATTTGCTAATGGGCCAGGTTCGAGGTTTTTTGTTTGTGTGTGTGTGTGTGTGTGTGTGTGCGCGCGCGCGTGCGCTAATGAGAGTTCTGATGGGTTCAATGAAAATGGGTTGAACAAGTGGCATTTCACAGTCTGTGAGATAGGGAGTGGCAGAAGGTGGTTGGCCAGAGGATGAAAGAGATGTATGTTTCCTATATAATGTGTGCCATATATCTTAAACCTCCATATCACTCGTGAGCTCTCATTGTTTCATAAGTGCAATGATGTAGCATTTTGTTGCAGCAACACTGTCTAAATAACTAAGCCCCATCCTGTCTCTTACATTCAATACTTCCAATCACACCTGCCTTCAGCCTAATGTTAAGCCCACTGGGATCTATGTTTGCAACCTACCTTGCAGCTCCCCTCCTTGTCATTGCTGCCGGATGCCAGATGATGCCATCACAGTGCCATCTAGTTCATTACAATGGTAATTGCCAAGCTCTTCCTATTGCCTCAGTCTCCACCGTGCCACCTCAGTGCCCTCTTGCCCCCCCCCCACAGCCATCTCTGTACAAAGCGATAAATCTAATGAACTCTCACAAATGGGATGTATCGATAGAAGAGGTTACACAGCAGATTGATAAACTAAACAATGGAAAGTAGCGAGGGCCAGATGGCATCTATTTACTCAAGAGTTCTGGAAGAACTCAAGTATGAAATTGCACAACTACTAACTGCAGTGTGTAACCTACCAGTAAAATTAGCCTCTGCACCAGAGGCCTGGAAGGTAGCTAATGTAAGAGCAATTTCATAAAAGGCACCAGAGGTGATCCTGGAAACCACAGGTCAATGGACTTAACTTCCGTGTACAAGCAATTCAGTGGAAAATGTAATTAAGAAAATGGAATTATTGCTCATGTAGATAAACAGCAAGGGGTGTGACCCGGACCTATTAAAATCAATGGAAGTTTTGCCTTTGACTTCTATGGGATCTGGATTGTTCCCAATATAGTCTGCAAGAGTCAATGTGTAGTTTTTTTTGTTTGTTTGTTTTTGCAAAGGAAGTTTTGCCTCATCAATCTATTACACATCTTTTGGGGGGTGTCAGCAATAATCTGCATAAAGGTGAGCCATTCTGCAAAGTGTGTTGGGTTTTTTTGCCCAGAAAGTCCTTGAGATCATCTCCAACCAAAGGCAGGCCAGCAAGCTTCCTAGGCTTGCTTAGGATTAATGCAGAAAGACTTTTCAGGCAGGCTAGAGACTTCAGAAGTAGATGCTTAAAGCACTACCTCAGTCAGTGGGAGGTTGGGGTGGAGGCTGTCTTTTCAGCTGGAGCTTCCAAAGAATTTGAAACAAAGGCAGGCAAAAAATGTTAGTAAGTCAAAACCAAATTCCCTGGAGGTATTCCACATATCCCAACGTTGCAGACAATTTTGCGTAAAACAAAATGTGGTTGGATTCCGAGTCCCGACGTTCAGAATAATCAAAATATCCCTGGATGAGTTTGAAAATTATTCAAGAAGTTCATCAGGAGGTGGTTGTTGTTTTTAAATGTGTGTGTGTTAGCCTTTTATGCCATCTTTCAGTCCATACCAAGTTCCCAAGGTGGGTCACATGGTGAAATAGTATTTTAAATCATATATCTCTGCTCTGGGTTCTGTCTCTTGGTGTGATGCTGGAGGATGATGTGAAAAGGGCAACAATTTCAGACTTTGGTCATCAAGGTGTTGTTGTTTTTGTACATATTATATTTATACATATCACTTTTCAGTCAACACATAGATAGCTGCCAACACATAGGAAGCAGACCGTTGGCACCCCTACCTTGGTATTGTCAACACTGAATGGCAGTGTTTCCCCAGGCTTCCAGGCAGGGAACGTTCCCAAATCTATGTGAAAATGGTAGGGATTGAACCTGGACCCATTTACATGCAAAACAGATGCTCTGTCAGTGAGCTACAGCTACTTCCACCACATATGTACTGAATATTGTTCACAGTTTAGAATAGTTCTAGTTACAAGTAGGTAGCCGTGTTGGTCTGCTGTAGTCGAAACTACATAAAAAAATTCCTTCCAGTAGCACCTTAGAGACCAACTAAGTTTGTCATTGGTATGAGCTTTCGTGTGCATGCACATTTCTTCAGATACTTCTGTTTCAGTGTATCTGAAGAAGTGTGCATGCACACAAAAGCTCATACCAATGACAAACTTAGTTGGTCTCTAAGGTGCTACTATTGGGACGTGGGTGGCGCTGTGGTCTAAACCTCAGAGCCTAGGGCTTGCCAATCAGAAGGTCGGCAGTTCAAATCCCTGTGACGGGGTGAGCTCCCGTTGCTCGGTCCCTGCTCCTGCCAACCTAGCAGTTCGAAAGCACGTCAAAGTGCAAGTAGATAAATAGGTACCGCTCCGGCGGGAAGGTAAACAATGTTTCTGTCTGGTTCACCAGAATAATTTCTACTAAAGTTTTCTTGATTTACATGCGTGATTTACAAAGGTTCGCACAAGTTAAATTTTCCATAGGTCAGTTTCATTTGTGGAGACATTAGGATTACATTAGGAAGAGAAAGGGGGGGGAAGAGGTGGAGGGAGCCATGGTGTGTGTGTGGGGGGGTACCGGAGTGGTACCTATTTATCTACTTGCACTTTGACGTGCTTGCGAACTGCTGGGTTAGCAGGAGCAGGGACTGAGTAATGGGAGCTCACCCCGTCGCCACGGGGATTTGAACTGCTGACCTTCTTCTCACGCTGGCCACATGAACGGGAAGCTGTACGCCGGCTCCCTTGGCCAATAACGCGAGATGAGCGCCGCAACCCCAGAGTTGTTCATGACTGGACCTAACAGTCAGGGTTCCCTTTACCTTTTTTAAGGTGCTACTGAAAGTATTTTTTTAAAAAAATTGGTTTATTATAGCAAATGATGCTGACACATCACAAATGATGCTGACACAAAAAACCCTACATGCATTAAGCAAACTAAAAGCATCGCCTCCTGACCCCACCCCCCACTACCATGGCCCCCTCCACTTCTTCTCCCCTTTCTCTTCCTAATGTAACACTAACGTCTGCACAAACGAAAATGAGCCCCCGGAAATGTAACCTGAAAAAGATACATTGTGCATACCTTTGTAAATCAAGAAACTTTAATAGATTTTTTTAAAAAAAAAAGAAGAAGAAGAAGAAGAAGAAGAAGAAGAAGAAGAAGAAGAAGAAATGCCCACAATTTAATCAGCATAATAATAATAATAATGCAAAAATAATGCAAAAAGGTGAGAGAGGTTAGGAAGAGGAGAGGGAAATTTACAAATCCAGGGCAGCATGGTCACTAGAGAGGAAGGATTCTAATGGAAGGTGGTTCCAAGCAGGCCAATGAATGGGGCCTCACTTTCTCACCTCCCACTTTCATACTGTCAGTATTTTGGTTAAATAATAAAAAAAGAATTTGCTAGATGTTGTTGTTGTTTAGTCGTTTAGTCGTGTCCGACTCTTCGTGACCCCATGGACCATAGCACGCCAGGCACTGGTAGCTTCGAGAACACTGTCCAACCATCTCGTCCTCTGTCATCCCCTTCTCCTTGTGCCCTCCATCTTTCCCAACATCAGGGTCTTTTCCAGGGAGTCTTCTCTTCTCATGAGGTGGCCAAAGTATTGGAGCCTCAGCTTCACGATCTGTCCTTCCAGTGAGCACTCGGGGCTGATTTCCTTAAGAATGGATAGGTTTGGTCTTCTTGCAGTTCATGGGACTCTCAAGAGTCTCCTCCAGCACTATAATTCAAAAGCATCAATTCTTCAGCAATCAGCCTTCTTTATGGTCTATTCTTTGCTAGATACCTACATCCAAAGCAGGGCTAAACAAACTCTGGTCAGAGAGAGCCCCCGGCAGAGATTTAAAAACACAAATCCAATCAGCACTGTAGCATGATTGGATATAGACTGTTAGACCTTTTGAAATATTCTGTTCTAGTCACTACCAGAGATTCCCCACTTTTACCCCTCTTTGCTCTGAACAGACCCCACAGGTGCATGTGTTTATCTATGCAGCAGCAACTGAACACAGGAAGAAATCTTGGGGTACAAAAAGATAGTAAAATAGCTCTAAGCCCATGGTCTGAGCTTGTAGTGAACAAAAGAGGAAGCTTAACTTCCTTCTAGGAAAGGGGCAAGGTCTAGTTGTGTCTAGAAATATAGATCTGTGATCTTAACCCCTACATGTATTAACTACCTCTAAGCATGCTGGTTATATGCAGCTGCTGATCACACACACACATCCGGGTGGAGTAGCTATGGCCTTCCCAGAAGGCCTTTCTGCCACTGCCGCATTCCATTTACATAACCTGATTGGACTGGCTGTTGAAATTTGCTTCTTCACCAGCAATGGGAGAAGATGCTGGACTATATCCTTTGGTTTGATGCAGCTAGGCTCTTCTTACTGATTCTATCTCATTGTTGTTCCCTACAGGGAAAGAGCAGAACAAAAGGGTTAAATCTCCTTTCCAGTTTAGCCCTGGGAAGATGAGCTTTCCCACCTCTTCACAAACTTTCCAAAGAGCGCAATGGAACAAGTGGTCTTAGGGATCCAAAGGATGTCGCAGTACAAAACTTTCCCCTGCTCCCCAAATGCCAATCCTGCAAAAAAACAGCAAGCTAGTCCCATCCTTGCCTTGCCATCAATCCCATCATAATTGGCATCAGATCGCCTCCCTCCCTTCCCCGCTCCCCGAAGAGCCGTTTATCTCGACGCCTATCTGACAATATTCCCCAACTGACCCAATCAGCAAGGCAATTGCTTTGTAATTTCTTTTTTATTATGCTGTGTCATATTTCAATTAAAATGTCCCCACAAAACCGCTCCCGTCGAAATGGTCTCTTCTGCCATCCGCAACCCTTATTGACTTGAAAAATAACAAACAAGTGTAAATGGCATTTACAGCTCTTAATTGGTGTCATTAGCCGTTCTTATTATTCAGCAGGACAATTGTTGGCCCTTTATGAGGGATTCAGTGAGGCACAGCTGCTTGGAACTCATCAGAACTTAGAGACAAGTCATAAAACAGCTGAGTGAATGACTTAGAGCCTCATCCATCACCAAAGGGCAGAGGCAGCTGGGCCCTCCTTTCGCTGGCTGTTGTTGTCATCACATTTTTTTTTTTAATATGCTTCTTTCCATCTGTAGCTTTATAGTTGGAAAGAACTGCACTTTTTTTTTTTACAAGAAGATGTAGCTCAATCCAACGACTTACATGGATGGATATCCTATTACTCATTTGCATTTGCGGAATAAAAGCAATGATGTTCAGTAGGGCACAAAGAGGACAGGAAGGGCCGGTCCTACCAACCATTATGCAGAGTAATGGCAGCAGGTGCTGGGGTGCTGGTGCTGAGGTGCAAAGCCTCCCCACCTGGGTAGGGCAGGGCTGACCTGTTATGTCCACAGATGTCAGGGACAGGACAGAAGAGGAATGGTGGAGACCGTCTCCCCAACCTGAACCTTCCAGAGAAGAGGAAGACAGTATTGAGTTACAACAGTGGTTTGCGGGAGGTCACAGCTCAGAGGCAGATGAGGGTAAAAGTTGGGAAATAATGGGATAGGAACAGGAGGCAGAGCTGCAGCAGCTGGCTGACACGTTATCACTAGAAAGCATTCCAGACCCCGCCTCCCAGAACCTGGAGAGCCTTAAAAGTAGGAGAGCAAAGAGCTCAGAGACGAATGGCCCTAAGCGGCAACCACAAGGTGGGTGCTGTTGTTGACGAATGAGGAAGTAGGAGAAAAGGGGTGTGTGGAGATTTACTTGGAGCAACATCACTACAGTATTACAAGAGGCTGCATTTTCTAAGCCTCTTTCTGTAAATATTGAATAGAAGGCTAATTGTAAGAACTTTTTCTCGTCTTATCTATTTCTGACAACCTACCATGGGGTCCAGTGCTTTTTTTCTAGGGGGACCCATTGTTGGCATTTCACCCCTCCCATTGCAAGAATCACTTTCATGTTATGAGAAAGGAGGGGGAGGAAGCTGCTCTTTGGTTCTTCCTCTCTTGCCTGAAAAGTTTTCGATCTTATCTATGTAGAGATAAGATGGCTGCATGGGAACTGCTCTTCTCATGTATGCCTGTAGTGATTTGTAGTTAGAAATAAATTAGGTATGCTTCAAAACCTCCACAGCTATTATTCTGTCTTTACTTGCTGAGTTTGGTGGTTACGATGAGCAGATGTGAGTCCATTGCACCAGGACCTGTTCTCCGGCAATGCTGTGTCTATGTTCCTGTGATCGGAAGGTTGGTGAAGGTGCTCCAGTCGCCTAGCCCATGCACACGCTTAAGATGTGGGCTGAACAGGGCGTACTGACAACATACCCCTAAACATTTTGTGAATCTAAGTCAGGGGTAGGCAACCTTAGGCCCGTGGGCCGGATGTGGCCCAATCACCTTCTCAATCCGGCCCGCAGACGGTCCAGCGTGTTTTTACATTAGTAATCAGCTCATGTTTTTACATGAGTAGAATGTGTCCTTTTATTTAAAATGCATCTCTGGGCTATTTGTGGGGCCTGCCTGGTGTTTTTTACATGAGTCGAATGTGTGCTTTTATTTAAAATGTAACTCTGGGTTATTTGTGGGGCATAGGAATTCATTCTTCTTTTTTCAAAATATAGTCTGGCCCACCACATGGTCTGAGGGAAGGTGGGCAGTATTCAATATGAGTAGGAAAATGAGAGTACCCCTAAAATATTTTAAGGGATAAAGCAGTGGTTATATCTTCTAATGCCTGACAACAGATGTGGTGGAGGGTCTTTTTCTCTCACCAGTGTTGTGGTTAGGCTCAATTTCCATCCTGGTTCATTTCTGGACGTGGAATGGTTTTGTGTCCTTCATTTGACCCATCATGAGCTCACTAACGGAGGAAGTATGCTTCTGAATACCAGTGGCTGGGAATTACAGATGGGAAGAATGGTTTTGCACTCAGTTTCTGTTTGCTGGCTTCCCATGATCATCTGGGTGGCCACCATGAGAACAGGATGCTGGACTAGATGGGCCTTTGGCCTGATCAGGCAGAGCTCTTAATATAATGGGTTGTCTTTTGCTATTGCTATGACCAGGCTGCACAGCTTATGACCCACCAGGCCAGAAGTAGCTCACTCATCATGTATGGTGGTGTGGCGTTTCACCTCTAGAGGGCCTAGAAGGGGTTAAGCCAGGGGTGTCAAACTCAAATTCATCGGGGGCCGCATCAGCAGTTTGGTCACCCTCAAAGGGCCGGTTGCATCTGTAGGACTATGTGTCCACTCTTTATTATCATAAATTATTGTCACTGCATTCAATTATTACTGTTTTTTGTAATAATGTAAGTAATAACTAGCTCTGAAAGCAGAAAAATAGTCAGAATAATGGCAAGTAGATATTCAAATGTACAATTATTGTACAATTTATTGAAAAATGATTTTTGGTAACAGACAGTATTTTTTTTAAACATACAAATATTGCCAAACGCTTGGAGCTGCTGTTCAGGAAGATGGATTTACAAGGGTCCCCCATCACCCCCCTGCGCCTCACAGGGTTCTCTGGGGAGAGGGGCTTGGGTGTGGGGCTGAGTGAGGAAGCCTTCAGCCCTTCCTCATTCCTGCTGGTTGGGGGGGGGGCAGAAGGGGGCTGGGGGGGGCTCCTGCTCTGGTGCTTCATGGAGCAGAGGGCAAATGTAAGAATTCTCTGCACTGCAAGCCTATGTATCTTTAATACCCAATGGAGCATAGGTTTGTATAAATGGGTGTGGAAGTGCAGCCTTGGGTTGAGCCTCATAAGTCATACGATATGCAAACATTAATGTGAACACAAGGGACCATGGATCCAGTAATCAGCAAAGCACGCAGGTATCTAGGACAAGTAAAAATGTTTTATATTCAACAAATTCTCAAACCGCTCTACTTTAGAATATTCTGTTGCAGCTAGCTGCAGCCTGCAAGTTAGTCTATTGGTCGATCCCTGCGAGGCTCTGCCCTTCTGGCCCCGCCCCCTCTCCCTGTGCAGAAGTGAAGTCGGAGTTTAACCCTTTCCGTAACGTTAGTGGCTGCTTCTGTTCGTTCCTCAGAAAACGGACCATATATCTCCCTAAAAAAAGCTCAACAACTCAAGCAGTCTCACTGGAGTTGGCCACCCCTGATCTATATAAACTATCCAGGGAGGAATGGAGGGCTGCCTCCCTCCTGCCACCCCTCCCCTGCCAGATAATATGCCATTCTTCTCCGCTCCTTTGCTAGCCGCCCACCCCTTCCCCCTCCCCTTTTTCGCCAATCAATCCTTCTCCATTTGGGAAATTTACAGGAAACCCAAATTCGCTGTCCTTGTTGGGTGAAGCAGATTTTGAAAAGCATAACACACACACACACACACACACACACACACACACACACACACACACACACAGAGTGACACCCTGTGTGTGATTAAATGTCTTGAAATCTGCTTCTGATTTCCTCGGGAATCAGGAGGAGTTGATTTTTTCCTTCTCTTCCCCCCCCCACTTGGATTGAAACCTTTTTTTTAAAACTCCCATTTAAAGGCAGCCCGACCTCAGTTTCTCCACTGTTGCATTTCTCCCACCCCTCTCCCTTCCCACACCCCTCGCTGCTCTTTTGATCCCTCCCAGTGAAGCAACCCTTCATTGGGTAGTTCAGAGCGAGCGAGCAAGCGAGCGAGAGGGAGAAGCAGCAGCAGCAGCCAGCCCTGCCTCTGCCGCTCATTTCGGCGCCCCTGGAAGCCGCAGCTGCGGCTGCAGTGCGCTTGTCTCCTCTAGCCAGAAAGGGAGAGGGACTTTGGAGGACTTGCGGAGCTTCCGGACGAACGGCGACAAGGACAGCTTCGTCGGAGGAGACGACGCGGCAGCGGAGCGCGTTGTCATCGCCGCCACCGCCCCGCCCCACATTCAACCACCGCGCCGAAAGCGAGCGCGAAGTTGCGAGAGGTGGGGTTGGGGAAGGGAGCGGCGGCAGGCCATCTCGCGAGAGTAAGAGGCGAGAACGGTTTCCCGAAAGGAGCCCCTGGGAGCTGTAGTCTCCAAGCGGAGCGCTCCCCGCGCGCCTCCAGATAGCGGCCTGTTTGTCGGTGCGGCGCTTCAGCAGCAAGGTCCCGCTGCTGGGTCCTGCTGGCTGGGGCGCTCGGCGGGCCACATGAGGAGGTCTGGCGGGCCGCATTTGGCCCGCGGGCCTTGGGTTTGACACCTGTGGGTTAAGCTGCCAGGGAGGGAAACGGCCAATGGGAGCTTTCCAGCCAGAAGCAGGGTGTATATAGGGAGAAGCAGGCAGGCAGGAGGAGAGATGAGGTTTGGAGCTAGGGTTGTTGAAGGGAGTTATTGGTTGAGGTAAGTCAGGTTAGAGTTGGTGTGAAGATAAGAGCTGGTTATTATTGTGGTGGCTGTTAAATGATGAGATAGTCAGACAGGATACAGTGTTATGAGATTAGTGATAATTATTATTAGTTATATTTAGAGGTAATAGGCCGGTAATTCATATTTAGAGGTAATAGGCCGGTCTAGGAACCATCTGTGATTTGAAACCGTTTAAGCTTTGTACAGTAACCAATACGCATAAGAACATTCAAATAAACCATCTTGTTTTATTTTACAATATCCTGGTCTGAGGTGTGTGAGTGACTGAAAGTATTTAGTTTGTCGTAGGCACATCACCAATAGACCGTCAAACGTCCGGGGGTGATGTGCAGGTCAGAGTGACCGCGACAGGTGGTGACCCCTAGATAGGAATGAGGCAGGAGAAAATGCAAGTGTCTATTCCAGGCACATCCCCAAACTTCGGCCCTCCAGATGTTTTGGCCTACAACTCCCATGACCCATAGCTAACAGGACCAGTGGTCGGGGATGATGGGAATTGTAGTTCAAAACATCTGGAGGGGCGAAGTTTGGGGATGCCTAGTCTATTCTATTGCTACTACAAAGAAGTTTAAGAGAAATACATGCACAATGAGAAGTGACCTGATGTCCCTGAAACATCAGCTTGAGATAATCAGGAGAACATTGTACTGAAGATGATGTGTGGGCAATGCCTGGAACCGAATAGACTGGATTTTGGCAGGGGGAGGTTGAAATGTTGCCTGTTGCAGGACCAAACTCTTTACTTCTTGGCATGGGCTCAGATCATTTATAAGTCATGAGCTCAGCCTACATAATCAATGAAGTCTGTTGCGCCCTGGAAGCCTTCCTCCTTTGAAGGCAGCTAATGCATTGAGCCCCTGCCAAATCAACAGTGCTGAGCGGTTGAGGCCAGCAGAGTGCTTTCCTCCAAAATGAAAAAAAAAAAGATAAAAGCCAAACCTGAGTGCTGGCAAAATTGCCAGAATCAGGGACTGTATAGAGGAGAAGACCACTGCTATGGAGGCCTGCATGGGTGTGGGGGAAAGATCTAGGGCTCATTTAGTGACATTCTCACCACAGGCAAGCTCTATCTTGGCAGCAAACAGTAATATGCAGCATATTTGAAGATTTAATGGCATCGTGCTCAGAAGTTTGGAATTTGTAGATAATGAATATGCAGTTCTCCTGCCTTCTGTGTGCTCATCTGAAAGTCTGAATAGAGCCTACACACCTACAAATTGCTTATGTGCTAGGCTCCACTTGCATGATCAGGAATGAATCTTCCTGGGGTTTGCCTTCTGCTCAATGGTGGAGACTGCCACAGCTAAGTATCAGCTGAGGGGAATGGCCATAAAAGAAGGCTGATGTTGTGTGCTCTTTTATCCTCAAACCTTTGCTCACCTGAATGGTGAAAGGAAGGGCTGTGTAGCTCAGTTGTGGAGTGCTTTGCATACAGAGAGTCTCAAGTTTGAACCCCGGAATCTCCAGGTAAAGCTTGGAAAGTCTTCTGTCTACAGTCCTGGAGAGCTGCTGCCAGTCAGTGTAGACTATACTAAACTAGATGGATCAGTGCTACCATACCATATAAGACAGCTTCTTGGGTTCCTGTATAAAATACAGTGGTACCTCGACTTACAAATAACTCTACTTATGAATGTTTCTATTTACGAACAGAGCTCCGCCCGTCATCTTGGATGCAGTTTAGATAGGATTTTTTCGACTTACGAATTTTTAGATAGGGTTGCTTCGACCTATGAATTTTTTCTCCCAATGCATTCCTATGGGATTGGACTTACATTTTTTTCGACTTATGAATGTGCATTCAGAACGCATTAAATTCGTAAGTCGAGGTACCACTGTATATACCTAACGCAGAGAAATTATGATTACCCACCAGAAAGAATAACATCTGATTTCCTAAAGCTGAACTCCTCTCAGCTAGATTTTGTTCTGTATTATTGGATAGGATGGTCCTTTGCAGAGTGGGAGCATCAAATGTGCCATTGATTGAAATCTCAGTTTCCAATTAGACATGTGATCAGCAGTTTGAATTTGAGGTGTTTCAGGATTGTGATGTTGGCAGCCAACTGCTCACCGTATTATTCACTTCCCAATCTTGTTCCTCACAACCAAAATGCAAATATTTAGCACCCAGAGTTAATTGTTAGTTTAGCTTTATGGTTTGTGTATCTTCTACTAAAGCCTAAAAAATGGTGCTATAAATATCGCAAAGGAAGGCATTTAATTTTTTTCTAACAGTTACTGAACTGATTTTCTGAATGAATTGGTCTTCAGCTGTGTAATAAAAATCACAGGTGCTAGACAGAGGATGAAGCTTAGTCAGCTCTCAGATAATATTCCTTCACATTTAGGGGATCAATTCTGGCACATATTTCTGACCTCATGTTTCCTATATAGGTGAAAAGGTAAAGGACCCCTGGACAGTTAAGTTCAGTCAAAACAACTGTAGGGTTGCGGTGCTCATCTCGCTTTCAGTCCAAGGGAGCCAACATTTGTCTGCAGACAGCTTTCTGAGTCATGTGGCCAGGAGCACTAAACTGCTACTGACGTACGGAGGACCGTGATGAGTGCCAGAGCACAAGGAAATGCCATTTACCTTCCTGCCACAGCAGTACCTATTTATCTACTCACACTGGCATGCTTTCGAACTGCTAGGTTTGCAGGAGCTGGGACAAAGCAATGGGAGCTCACTGCATCGCGGGGATTCGAACCGCCAACCTTCTGATTAGCAAGCCCAGGAGGCTCAGTGGTTTAGACCATAGCACCACCCGTGTCCTGTATACAAAGCCCCTGACATTCATATGAACCATACTGTACCTGGATATAGTCCCCTTAACCAGCTGCTACTTCTCGTTATTTTGCATAGCTTGAGAGCCGCTGACGAGACCTTTCTTCAGATTACCATCTTACAGCCAGGTGAAGTTATCAAGGGAAGTAGTTCCTTGTGTGTGGTTATTTTCACTGATACACACTTAAAAAAAAATTCTGTACACTACTCAGCTGGAGAACAGCATTGCAAAATTTGGAATAGTGAGAATTCTGAAGGATGGTTGAGTTTCAGTTTGTGCATTGTTCCAGAAAGTGTGAATTAAAAAAGGAAAAGAAAGTGTGAATGGGGGAGATTCACCTTTAAATGAGAATCAGAATAGAAGAGAAGAGAAGAGTTGGAAAGGTGTTCAAGGGTCATCCAGTCCAACCCCCTACAATACAGGAATCACAGCTAAAGAATCCTTGACAGATGGCCATCCAATCTCTCTTTAAAAACTCCCAGTGAAGGAGAGTCCACCACCTTCCAAGGTAGTCTGTTCCATTGTCACTTAGTGTTGAAAAGTTCTTCCTAATGTTCAGTCACTATCTCCTTCCGTGTATTTTGATTCCATTGGTTTTTGGTCCTACCCCCTGGAGCAGCAAAGAATAAACTTGCTCCCTCTTCAGTGTTGCAGCCCTTTAAACATTTGATCAATGCAAAATATTGTTTTCCTTGATCTGGATACTTGATCTAGATGTGGATGCAGAATTGAATTGAATTTTCCATATTCATTCCAAGGAGGAATCAACTTCACAGAGACACATCATCAAAGCTGTATCTTCTTCACCTGCCATTGTTCCCCATTTCAGCTTGTGCCCTTTCATGTCTATTTAGTTTCCTGCAAATTTCAAGCTAATACTTTTCATTCAGGGCAATACCAGCATTCACAATTAAGTGGGAAACCTCACTCTTTCTCTTTCTCTCTTGTTGTTGGCCAGCTCTAATAATCTTCTAGGAACGACCTTGGGAGACCAAACATTTGTCTTGATTTAAGTGCCATTAGCAATATTTTCTTCTTCCTCTCTCACTCTTCCTCCCCTGCCCCCACAAAGCAAATTGCTTAGGTGCTTGGCCAAAAAAAGAGCGGGGGGGGGGGAGAAGGATGCCAATAAAAATCTACCTCTTGGCTACTCTGTAAATTGCACCATGCTATCTCTGTGCCAGTTTGGGATGAAGAGCATTGTATATTAAAAGGTTCTCATTGTGGAATAATGTGGACAGCAGCAGCAGTAATTATAAAATCAATAATATGTAATAAATATGTCCTCCTTATATAATTACTAAATGATTGCAAAACCAATATTATGCACTAGTTAGAATAGGAAAGGTTGTCACTAAAGACTTTCTGTAGTGCATACAATTGTTTGCCTCTTAAACACCCTTGCTCAGATAAAACACTGTTCCACCCCCTAACAGAATTAAATGTTTTTGTGTTCGTGGGGTTGATCATCTTCTCTCTGTCTGTGTTTTTAAAAAGTATTTGATTCACGGGAAGAAGGGAGACCCCAACAGCTCCGTTTCAAATACAATGGTGCCTCGCTTAATGAATGCCCTGCTTAACGAAATTTTCGCTTAACGAAAGGTTTTTTCTAGCAGAGGTTGCCTCGCTAGACGAATCCGTTTTCGTCTAGTGAATCACGGTTTTCCATAGGAATGCATTAAAATTCAATTAATGCGTTCCTATGGGCAAAAAAATAAATAAATAAAATCAATGCATTCCTATGGGATTCACTATACGAATTTTTTCGTTATAAGAAAAGACCCGTGGAACGAATTAAATTCATCTAGCGAGGCACCACTGTACAACCAACCCTCCATATTGTGTTTTAAATACTGTACCTGCAAGTGAATAGTAAAGGTGTAGCAAGAGAAGTGTCAAATGTGGGAGTTCAAGTACAGAGGCTCACACCCAATTTCCAATTGTTCAGAGTTTATTCAGTAATGCATTACAGGGCAGAATCCAAAAAGCCTGGGAGAAAATTTCCATTAGGGCACATCCTACTATAGGGAAATATAGATGTCATTTTAGCTGTTCATGGCCTGGCCATCCTCCTTCTGCCACCCCATCACTTCACCTCTTCATCCAGCCAAAGTCCTTGAAATGTGCATTGATCAACCCATTTTTTAATGAACCTATCAGAGCCCTCATTGGGCCTCATCTGGAGTCATTTTTTTCACTCTAACAGCCAGCTGTAAAATTCCCCCTTAACCGGTGTTTGCCATTTTTTTAGACAGGGTGCACTTTTTGCATATGGGTCAGTGGTCTCACTAGCAATGGGTTTTGTGGAAATTCCATATCACAAGTTTGATGGAAAGTGGGGAGGGATGGAAAGACAAAGAGTGGGGCAGGAATGAGGTCAAGCACCTCATCTCTCCCTCTATCCCTCTCCCTCTCCCTCTCCCTCTCCCTCTCCCTCTCCCTCTCCCTCTCCCTCTCTCTCTCTCTCTCTCTCTCTCTCTCTCTCTCTCTCTCTCTCTCTCTCTCTCTCTGTGTGTGTGTGTGTGTGTCCTCTTTGTTCTTGCTCCCTCTTTGCCACACACAGCTACCATGACACTTTGAGCCTATCCTCCACTCTGGTGCCTGTTGCTCGCCTTTCTATGCTGTGTATAAGTGTCCCTCCTAGACTAAATATTTTATTCGAGAACAAAATCACAAAATCTGGAGAAGCACAAAGTTTGAAGGTTGGCAGAATTTTGGTTCACGTGTTGTTTTGACAAGCACAAATTAGGGAGGCTTGCATTCAAACATTTGTTCCCCATCCCCAGTTGTTGGCCTGAGCTGCCCCCAAAATCAAGACCTCAGGGTGAATGTCACATTGATTGATGTACTCACTTTTGCCTCTGGCCCCACCCACCAATATCATCCCCCCCCCCGGAGGGTTGCTCAGAAATATGTCCCCCAACCCTGGTATAGCACAAATGTGGAATGCACTTCAGATAACGTTCCCAACTTTAGTTACAGGTAGGTAGCCGTGTTGGTCTGAGTCGAAGCAAAATAAAAAAATTCCTTCAGTAGCACCTTAAAGACCAACTAAGTTTATATTTTGGTATGAGCTTTCGTGTGCATGCACACTTCTTCAGATACACTAGAAACAGAAGTGTCAGACCCTATATATATACAGAGGGTGGTGGGGGTGGGTGGGAATGGGAGATGGGCTGATGGGAGTGGTAAACCTGTAGATGGATGTTAATGGCTGCTGTAACATTGTTAATGGCAGCTCTAACATTAACAATGTTAATGGATGTTAATGGCAGCTCTAACATTGTGTATGCCATCAAATGCCAACGGTGCCCTTCAGCTCTCTATATTGGACAAACAGGCCAAACCCTACGCCAACGGATAAATGGACATAAATCTGACATCAGGAACCATAAGACTGAAAAACCAGTAGGAGAACACTTCAATCTCCCAGGACATTCTATACAAGATCTCAAAGCAGCTGTTTTATTACAGAGAAATTTCAGGAACAGACTGGAAAGGGAAGTTGCTGAATTGGAAATCATTTCCAAGCTTAAAACCATGGAAGCACCTGGGATGAATAGAGACATCGGATTCTTATCTCATTATGCATGATCAAGCTTTCTTTAGCACCTCAGCCCAGGACTAATTGCAGCCATCAGCAGCCATTAACATCCATCTACAGGTTTACCACTCCCATCAGCCCATCTCCCATTCCCACCCACCCCCACCACCCTCTGTATATATATAGGGTCTGACATTTCTGTTTCTAGTGTATCTGAAGAAGTGTGCATGCACACGAAAGCTCATACCAAAATATAAACTTAGTTGGTCTTTAAGGTGCTACTGAAGGAATTTTTTTATTTTGTTCCCAACTTTAGTTTCTGGATTTATGATAGTTGGGGGAAAGGGGTTGTCATTTGTTGACAACAGTTGCACCTAGTTACTTACTAAAAAATAAGACATCTCTCTCCTTTATTTGGTTTCCATTCATCATATCCTACCAGCTTTTGATTTGCAAAACAGAGAATGTTGCCCTTTAAATGCACATACATAAATGTTGTCTATCCCTTGCCAATAGACCTTTAATAGTTCTCAAATTCTTCATTCCTAAATCAATTTAGCCTTAAGCTCAATTTTCCGCAGCCGAATGCTCCACTTGATAAACTCCTCAGGGCTACCACTCTGGACAGCTTTGTTAAACCTAATTTTATTAAAACTTAGTCTATGAAAATCTTGTTTGCATAATTATCTGCATTAAATATTTCTACCTTTTCCTTTGGAGACTCATTTGTAATCGCTTCATTCTTTCTCTCCCTCTGCTTCCCCATTCCAGAGTATAAATTGAAACAAACTTGATAGTTCCAAAAAGTCTTCTTGGTTGTTGGCAGGGATGGGTGATTCTATCAGTTTTGGTTTCTCTTCGGTTGCTCATACAGTATTTCCATTCTTGAGTTCACATCAGTTTGATGTTTGGAGTTGCTGTTGTTTTAAGTTCTCGTGAAAAATTGTCAACAGTTTGTCTTCTAATATGCACATTCTTCGAATGCATTTTTTGTAATGTACATTCCCCCCCCCCAAAAAAAACCGATTTCCCCTTATTATGCATTTTTATTTTATTTTATTTTCACTAATATATATGGATTTTTATGCACCATTTCATCTGATGCACACATCAGGGGACACATCATTTTGTTGGAGAACGAAATCACAAAATCTGGAGAAGCACAATATTGAAGTTTGGCATAATTTTGGTTCACATGTTGTTTTGAGAAGCACAAATTAGGTAGGTTTGCGCTCAAATGTAAACCTAACAAAATTTTGCCCCATCCCCAGTTGTTCAACTGTGATACCATGATTTCCTTTGTTGTAAAATACAAGTCTGTAATGGAGTCCCTTGTACAGCTCCTCCTGGCAACTCCTGCAGCCAAGCTGGTGCCAAACATATTGCTCTGATTTCCTTTAGACCACATCAACGAGGCTGAGAGAGGGGTTTTGTGGTCTAGGCAGCCCAGGACCTCCATACACACTGCCCAGACTTGCACCCCAGGAGCTCACATCAATGCTACTAATGCAGTAGTTTGACTTCACCCTCGGAGGCGCACTCCATTGTCTCTCAAGACAGACGGATGCCAACAGCAAAAAAGCACAAAAAAATTTAAACCGATAACTGCTCACTGTTATTCACAAACATATTCAGTAGTGATAAAATATGGCTGGATTTAGGGTGCTGTATCTATCCTCCTTTTGACATTAATTACCTGCTCTCACTTGCAGTTGATTTCACTTGGCCCTGCTGATACACATCAAATTCAATGCGCCAAAAGGTGGCAGCTTCCCCGTGCCATTGGGTGTGAGTTATGCTGGCTTTGCAGGCGCTAGAAAGCAGCTTTCCAAACTTGCAGATGAAATAGAATATTCCTCAGGTCTTGATGTTCTCCCCCTTCCCCACGAGATACAGTTCAGGAGCTCAAAAAAAAAAAATGTAGAATTTTTATCACTAGAATCATAGCACACTCTTCACTGTGTGTGTCTGCATAATGACCTCCAAAAACTCTTCAGCCCTGTAATTCTTTGAATCTCATGCAGTTACTGCATGGTGTTGCACCTCTGGCCTTTCCATTTATGAGCAAAATGAGATTGGGCTGTGCTTGGCTGTTGGCTGGCTTTTGATGAAGGCATTTCTTGGCCTTGGGAAAGCTAAAAAGGCTTGGCTTTCTTTCTATAGGGGAGTCAGCCAGTACATGTTTAGACTCAGCAAGGGCAGCTTATGAGATGTAGGCCAGTTTTGAATCCTATGACCTTCTTCAGCTATTCCCTCCTGCAATCCTCACCTCCTGCTCCAGCCATGCGGTTCTATCAATTGCCCTGCTTTGATGTCAACAATGACTTCACCAGCCTCTTATCTTCCTTTTGAGAAGGGAGGGAGAGGACGGCAGTGTGATGAGGCCATTTAAATACATAAATGCATATATCATAGGGTTTGCTCTTTCCGATGCCTCGTGTCAGGGAAAAGAGACAAGAGGTTTAGTGCTAAGAGGGACATTTCACAAAGGGGTCACTTTTGCTTCTGCACACTGAAGGAAATTTCCCTTTGCCTCTAAGGGATGTCGGCAAATCAGGGACCATACATGAGACATACTGTACCGAGATTACGGGGCTAGGAGTTGTAGCCAATGCCAATCATACTCAGAGGGGACCCACTGAAAGCTGTGGACATGACTGGCTTAGGTTCATTGATTAGGATCTACTCTGAATAGTTACAACCTAAGTATTATTCAGTCCTATGCAGCCAATTAGATACAGGCCTGACTAGTCTCACTAGTGTAGGGTTGCCATATTTCAAACCAGGACACCCCAACATTGTCAAGCTTTTTAAGGAAATAACGAAACTGCCAGAAACCCACCACCTTTGTAAAATCCCCCCCCCACACACACCCAGCGTCACTTATGCCTTTGAAATCACAGCAATATGTCAGCCCTACACAAGTGGGAACCCTGGACATCTGACCACACTACAGGGCTTTTCTTGGCTAACGTAAATCTATTTTCACAAAGCAATTTCCCTTTGTATGATACATTTTCCATATGTTATTTTTCAGGAATATTTGCATTTTTATGGACACTTTGCAAGAGGTGCACTCCTCTTCCTTACACATTGATTGCCTGGAGGACTCCAAAACTGCCCAATTTGGAGGTACATCCATTTCAAAGGATAGCTGTTGAAATATACTCGGAGTCGAGAGTGAATTTCATGCTCTTTATTCAGCTCATAGTCATCAAGGAGGAGAAGAGAAGACGAATGGCTCTTTTCCCAAAACCATCTGCTTATATACATTATTTACACAATGGGCCTTGCGTGATTGGCTACTTCAGGGCTACACCTGTGGGCCAATTATATTGTGGATTGACTTCTGCCTGCAGCCTGATTGGCTGCTCCTACAGGCCAATCAGGTAGCAGATTCACTTCTGCCAGCCGCCTGATTGGCTGCTCCAGCAGGCCAATCAGGTTGCGGATTCACTTCCACCTGGAGTTGGATTGGGTAGCTCCCGCTGATTCTGAATCCTATTGTTCTAGGATTCAGCTCAGTACATAACAGCTGTGTTTTGGAAAGCCTGGATTTTGTAGGCTTGCCTTTAGCATATCAATATAAGGCCAACAACCCATCTAGTCCATCATTCTGGTGACCAGCCTGTCGCCTGTCGGAAGCCCACGAGCAGGACCTGAGTGCAAGTGTTCTCCCCTACCATGGTTTCTAGCAACTAGCATTCAGAAGCATTGTTCCCTCGAAACATGGGAGAAGTTTGGATGCTGCTACTAGAAAGGCTCAACTGGTATTCAGAAGCTGTGCTGCCTCCAACTGTAGCAGCAGAGCATAGCCATTGTAGTGAGTTGTCATCAATAGCCTTCTCCTCCTTGAATATGTATAATCCTCTTTTAAAGCCATCCAGGTTAGTGGCCAGCGGTGCCTCCTGTAGAAGTGAGTTCCATAGTTTAACTCTGTGCTGCATGAAGAAATGGTTTGCAAACCCACGCACTAAACCCTTCCTCGAAGCCTACTCCCCTCCCAAAATGAGACATGACAACAATGTATGGGTATAAAATTAGGCCACAACTTTATTGAATTCCAGGTGTTAGGAACCTTGCTTAGGCCTTGGAAGGTATCCCTCTCAACCCGACAAGGGCTGAGGATGTGCAGTCAGGTGTTGTGGGCGGGGACTGTAAAGTGTGAACTTACCCAGCATGCCCTCCCACTTCACCAAGCCGGGAGTTTGACCTCTTTGCCCCTGCTCTAGGGCCAGTGACTCCCGCAATCAGCTCTTTAATGGGCCCCTGCACATGCCACCATGTGGGAGTGCATGAGTCTATAGTCTACTCAAAGATATAGAATACCGAACAAGGCCCAAAACTGCCAAAGTTGTGACGAATTGCCATGGGGAAGGCAAAAACCTCCCAATGCAGGAAAATTCCTTCCCGGTTCTGAATACAGCAACCATCTTATGATCATAGCACTGCCCACTGACCTAGGAAGCAAGAGGTTAGCCTGCAAAAGAAAGCCATGTTATATATATTTTTGGGGGGTCGGGTGGGTGCATCTAGCAGGAAGAAATGAAGTGAGTCTGGGCTGAAAAGCTTCGGCCCTTTTCCTGGCCCTAGCCAAGATGGGGGCAGGCCAACAGCCACCCTTCAGCAAGGTGGGTGTCACCTGCCCAGGTAAGCCCGTGCAGTGTCGCAAACCGTGCCCACCTCTTGGAGGGGGAGAGCGGAAATATGTAAACTGTCCTGAGTCTCTCAACTATCACACAAATTGACACTTTGATAATCTGTCTATTTGCTTCAGCTGCCTCTCCCTCCTGCAGATTGTGGAGTGTGTGTGTGTGTGTGTGTGTGTGTGTGTGTGTGTGTGTGTGTGTGTGTGTGTAGCAGAGAGTGGTGCTTTATATTGACTGAGACAACCATAACCACCTCCAGGGGATCAGCTGCCATTGCTGTAATTCCACATCTCATCCAATTTGTGAATGAAATGTGGCTCGTGAAGTTTTGTTGCAAGAGAGCAGAGAGAGGTGGGGAGAGAGTTTGTGTGTGATTGGAATGTCCATCTGAAATAGATCTGTCAAAAGCAGGGGTTGGTTTGGTTTTTTTTTTTTTAGTTTCAATTTACATATTGAAACGTGTATGCCCAAAGAAGCGGGAGGAGGATGGTGTAAGGAGAATCTATAAAAGGACTCTCTCTGAGCTTTAGCACATTTGGAAGGGGCAATTTTGCCAAGATGACAAAAGCTCCAAGATGATGGCGGTCATGGAAATGAGGGCTACTATTATTTTTCACTGATGGTTTGCTTCCTATGAAACAATTCAGAGCGATTTTACACACACACACACACACACACACACACACACACTTGCAGTATATGAAGCAATATATACAACATTGCACATATTAAAAAATACCCCTAAAACAATTACATATTTAAAAGCAGGTAGGTAGCTGTGTTGGTCTGACGTAGTCAAAACAAACAAACAAACAGAATCCTTAGAGACCAGCTAAGTTTGTCATAGGTATGAGCTTTTGTGTGCATGCACACTTCTTCAGATACACTGAAACATAAGTCACCAGACCCTTATGTATGGTGGGAGGGTGGAGAGGGGTATTATTCAGAAGGGTGGTGGGAATGGGTGATTGGCTGATAGGTGTGGTAAACCTGTTGATGACTGTTAACGACTGCAATTGGTCTTACAGGAAAAAGCAAGATCATCAGCGGGGTTGGAGGGGGTTCTTTTGGGGTGATTCATGAGAGTATGCTTAGATTTGAATTCTTCATATATGAGCTAACATACGCCAATAGGCATCGTGTGACCTTTGGCACCTGGTCTGCATCATGGGCAAGATCAGGCATCCCCAAACTGCGGCCCTCCAGATGTTTTGGCCTACAACTCCCATGATCCCTAGCTAACAGGACCAGTGGTCAGGGAAGATGGGAATTGTAGTCCAAAACATCTGGAGGGCCGAAGTTTGGGGATGCCTGGGCAAGATGTTCAATGGTATTTTGTGGGCAAATGGCACCTGAATCCCGTTGGAAATTATGAGCTGGACAAATACTGGACAAATACTGATTCAGATACAGACAGATAGTGGTGGGTAGATATTTGGTTTGTTTCACATTTAATTGGGGGGCTGACCTCATTTGCACTCTGTCCAAAAGAATCCAAGAATGGAAACAACTGTGGCCTTTGAAATTTGCACTTCTTTGGATTTTGCAATTCAGTTCTCCAGAAAGGTTAATGTTTACAGAAATGCACACATTGGAGTATAGAATCATAGAATCATAGAGTTGGAAGAGACCACAAGGGCCATCCAGTCCAACCCCCAGCCAAACAGGAAACACCACCAAAGCATTCTTGACATATGTCTGTCAAGCCTCTGCTTAAAGACCTCCAAAGAAGGAGACTCCACCACACTCCTTGGTAGCAAATTCCACTGCCGAACAGCTCTTACTGTCAGGAAGTTCTTCCTAATGTTTAGGTGGAATCTTCTTTCTTGAAGTTTGAATCCATTGCTCCGTGTCCGCTTCTCTGGAGCAGCAGAAAACAATCTTTCTCCCTCCTCCATATGACATCCTTTCATATATTTGAACATGGCTATCATATCACCCCTTAACCTTCTCTTCTCCAGGCTAAACATACCCAGCTCCCTAAGCCGTTCCTCAGTAAAGTGTGCATATAATTGCATATAATGTACATTTATGCATCGTATTAGGAAATAGAGCATTGAAAAAGTACATATTGAGAGAAATTCTCTGATTGCTCTTCTTCTTTTCCTACTTGAAATTGATGTGGAAATTTCAGATTGAAGGGAAAACATGAGAAATTGAGAAGAACCAGAAATGACAGTTTCTCTGATCCCTAATTACAAATTTCAACAATATTTGTTGTTGTTTTAATTTATTAAATTTCTAAACTGCTGTCATCAGAGGATCACAGGAAGGTTTGCAGTACACAAACACAGCATAATAGCAAACACAAACAAACAAACAAACACATGTGGTTTAAAAGGCCCTAGTTTGTTTATATGGGAATGTTAGGGATGTGGATTAGGATATATTATTAGATAGATCCTATCCAAGCTTGTGTTAGCAAGCTTCCAATATCAGCAGAGTGACATTCCCCTTTTGTGCGCAGCAAAGCATGTGCGTTAGATTCGCTAGAATCTCTATAACAATATTACACTTTATAGTTCAATATTACACTTCCTGGCAAAGGTCCCCTTTGTCCCTCTTAAAAGAAATACACAACACAGTGTTTATAAAATAAGATAGAGTTTACTTACAGTTTCATCCTGAGTTACAGCATAATCTCAGAAAGGCAGGCTTGCTTAGAAAAGTTACAAGTATATATATATCTAGAGACTACTTAGTAAAGTAAGACTCCATTTGGTCTCACTCTTGGCTGCAGGCCTAGAGTGAGAACCATGCTAACTAGAGATTCTCTGGAGATGTGTCCTCATCAAAGGAGGAAGTAGCTAAGAGAGCGAGTGATTGCAGGCTAGGGCTTTTGTCCCACCTAATCTCTTCAGCATATCTGGAGGAACAGGAACTGACCTGTAGTCAGGTGTCCCTCCAGGTGAGTTCCTGTTAGTGGACACTCTAGGAACTGTTGTGACTTGTCTGCCCCAGTGTTCCATCCCACAAACCCCTTCTCAGGCAATTCACAACATTCATTACATACAAAACAAAACATAAGCAACTTTATTCAACCACCCAAGAGTCCCAGCTTGACACGCAGGTTCTGGAAACTCTGTCTTGGCAGGGGTTTTGTTAGGATGTCTGCTGTCATCTCCGATGTGCAGCAGTACGACAGTTCGACAAGTCCATCTTGTATCATCTGGCGAACGTAGTGGTACCTGACCCCAATGTGTTTTGAGCGTGCTAGGAACTTCTCATTCTGCGCCAGCTTTAGACAGCTTTGGTTGTCCTCCAGCAGGCTTATAGGTTCCTTTCTCTCCACGCCAAAGTCTGTTAGGAGTTGGTCCAGCCAGGAAATCTCTCTGCACGCTTCTGTAGCCGCAACATATTCCGATTCTGTAGACGATAAAGCTATACATTTCTGTTTATAACTGCCCCATGTGATAGCTCCGCCCCCATACATAAAAACATGCCCGCTTGTGGATTTATAATCAGAATTATCACCCGCCCAGTCAGCATCAGTATACCCAATGAGTTTAGGGTCACTGACAGCTGGTAACTTTAATTTACAATCCATTGTACCCTTAAGATATCGAACCACCCTCTTCACACCAACCCAATCATGCTCAGTGGGACTACTCACTTTCCTGCTGAGAATCCCTACTGCATTGGCTAAATCAGGTCTGCATGTGGTAACTAAATACAAAAGTTTACCAATTGCTGAACGATACTCTGTGTTGTTTGGCAGCAGCTTCGAATCCTCTTGGTTCTTTAAGAAGTCTGTAGCCATCGGGGTGTCGACGGGTTTTGCATCCTGCAATTGCATACTCTCCAACAGTTCAATTATCTTTTGCTTCTGATTGAGTAGAAATGAACCATCCTGTTCTCTTTCCACTTGAATCCCGAGGTAATACTCAACTGGTCCTAATTCCTTCACTTGCACTTCCTTGTTGAGGTGCTGGACTACATTTTTATAATCCCTGTCATTTGACGTTGCGATTAAAAGGTCGTCAACGAAGGCAAGAATATAAGAAAATTGTCCATTACTCTGCTTAGTGTACAAACACTTGTCAGCTTCACCTTGCTTGTACCCAAGTTTCACCAGCATTCCATGCAATTTCAAGTTCCAGGCTCTGGCTGCTTGTTTTAAACCATACAGTCCCTTTTGAAGCTTGCAAACTAAATGTGCCTCATTTGGCTTTATAAAACCTTTAGGCTGCTTCATGTAAATTTCTTCAGAAATTTCCCCATGCAAAAACGCAGTAGCTATATCGATGTGTTTCACCTCCATCCCTTTAGATGCTGCAATGCTTAAAAGTAATCTTACGCTACTGTATCTTACTGTCGGTGCAAAGACTTGGTCATAGTCGTGGCCATATTGCTGTGAAAAACCTTGTGCCACTAGTCTTGCTTTGTAACGTTGCACCTCCCCTTCTGAACCCCCTTTAACCTTGAACACCCATTTGCTCCCAATTGCTTTCTTACCAGCAGGTAATTCTGTGAGTGTCCAGGTCTTATTCTTGTGCAGTGCGTCAATCTCCTCCTGCGCGGCTTTCCTCCAAAGACTGGCTTCGGTGGCTGGCATCTGCTCTACCTCTTCCCAAGTGGAAGGTTCTGGTGGAGACGCCGACCCTGCAAAGTAGGACAGTCGTAGTGGCGGAACGCCCTTGTTGGTTCTGGATGAGCATCTGACCTCTGGTTGTGCAACCGCATCAGCATCCTCATCCTCCTCCAACGCTGGCATGTCCACGTACAGCTCCTCCTCTTCGTCTCTGGTGCCGCCAGGGGTCTGGACCTCTGCGTCTTCTGGGGTGTCGCCTGTAGGGGGTGTTGTGACACTAGAAGGTATATTAGTTCCTTGTGCTAAAGGAAAACTTATAAACTCTTCATCTGGTGACTCTCTAGAACAGTCAATAACAGTGTTCTTTGTATCAAACTTTCCTAGTTCATCAAAATGAACCACATGGTATGGGTCTGCTCTGCCACTCTTTGGATCTAGAACTCTATATCCCTTTCCTCCAGGAGCATATCCAACCAGGATACCTGCTTTTGCTCTGGAGTCAAGCTTGTGTCTGCGCTCTTTGGGCACGTGGTAATAACAGACACTTCCAAACACACGCATGTGCTGCAGACTTGGGACTCTCCCATGCCAAAGTTCAAATGGTGTGCGTTCTGCACCCTTTGTAGGCAATCTGTTTTGCAGATAAATCGCCGTATTCGCCGCTTCAGCCCATAGCTTCTGTGACAAGTTGGCCTCTTTTAACATGCACCTTGTCATCTCCATAATAGACCTAAACTTTCTCTCAGCAATGGAGTTCTGTTGAGGCGTGTAAGCAACTGTAGTTACATGTGCTATGCCTTCTTGTGCCATGATGGCCTTCATCTGCCGTGAGCAAAACTCTCCACCATTATCCGAAATTAAGGTGGAAGGAGCTCTCTGGAATTTGTTCTTCACCATGTTTAAGTACAGTTTGAACAATTCCGGTGTCTGACTCTTTTCCTCTAGAAAATATCCAACACAATATCTTGAGAAGTCATCTATAAATATCAGAATGTACTTATTGTTTCCTAGGGAAGGTACATTCAGCGGACCACATAGGTCAGTATGAACAGTGTCCATGACTTTTGTGCTTCTCTTCTCTGTACAACGTGGGAAGGAAGGCTTGACTGCCTTTTCAGTTATGCAAGTAGTACAGTTTGGCATTGGTGTACTGCAATTCTTTACCTGTAGACCTTTTACCAGATTTTCCTTCTGCATTTTCAGGATAACGTTGGTGTCCCTGTGTCCAAGCCTTTTGTGCCAGAGTTCCAGATCTGGTTGACCCTTTTTGCTGGGTTGTGCAACCCTTGCAGACTCATTCTCTGAAATATCAATCTCATACACATCATTGATTAGTTTGGCTTGAATAAACACTTCACCATCTTTTATCACATTGCATTGTCCATTTTTAAATATAATTTCACAACCTTTCTTGTCCAAGCTAGACACACTTATTAGATTACAGTTCAGCTTTGGTGCATACTTAACATTACTCACTGTAGTATCAAAAGACTCATTGTTCACTTTGAAATTCAAGTTCAAAGATCCTGCACCTATTGACTTTATAACATTTCCATCAGCAATTTCAATCTCAGACTGTTTATTATTGTCTATTTCATTGAAATATTCCCTTTTATAACAGAAGTGGCTGCTTGCTGCACTGTCCAGAAGCCACTTATTGTGCTTTCCTTCACAGCTCTGGAAAGCTACATTTCTTTCTTGCAATATCATTGCACGCCCACGACCCCCCTTCTTTTCGCCTTTTGGTGGAAAGGGGCGGGATTTATTCCTAGGTGCCCGGCATTCCTTCGCCATGTGCCCTTTTAAATTGCAGTTAAAGCAAATTATTTCCTTTGGCGTTTGTCTGGACCTTTGAAAATGCTTGGAAGCATAATTAGTGTCCTTTCTCCCTGTATTCCTTTCTGAAGAATCAAGGTAATCTCTGCATTCCTCTCTCAAATGATCAATCAGTTCTTCAAAAGTCAGGTCTTTTTCATGATCCATGCAACTCTTGAATGAACTGAAGCTTGGTCCTAGAGATGCTATCAAAAATGAAACCTTTGTTTCTTCATCAAGGGCTTTAGTAGTAAGATCAATCCTCTGAACAATTTCACTAAATTTGCTGATATGGTCAGTGAATTCTTCTCTTGAATTCATCCTCAGCGCAGTTAATTTGCTCATCAAATTCCTGTAGGAGTTCTTAGTAGATGCTCCATACCTGCGCTCAATATCTTTTAAGATTTTAGCTGCATCATCTTTGCTATTAACTGATGTTAGATGCCTGTTGCGAAGTCCACTCAAAATTATGTATCTGGCCTCGCTGTTCATGCGTTTCCAATTTGCTATCTTGGCTAAATCCTCTGCTGTTGTGCCAGTAGGCATAGGTTTTTCAATGGCATCCAAAACATTCCTTGCATCTAAAAATGCTATCAGGCGTTGTTTCCAAAATACATAATTGTCATCATCTAGAGCCATGAATCCTGGCTTAACTCCACTATCAAAATCTGCAAAAGCCATCTTGGAATCTCAAAATTCTAAAAATTTCTCAAAATTCAAAAATTTGCCAAAAATTCCAAAATCAAAATCTCTAAAAATATCTCAAAATGCAAAATAATCTTCACTGCCTCTGAGTTCTCAGTGCTGTAAACTCTGAGGGAGGGGTAGCTAATCCCCTAGGCACACTGGATAACAATAGACCATGTGCTTACCAGGAAGTTCTAACTGAAAAAATCCTACTCAGTTCAAAATCACAATCCAAAGCAATCCTTCAAAAATACACAAAAATACGCAGTCCTGGGCCGTAATAACCCTTTATGGGAATGTTAGGGATGTGGATTAGGATATATTATTAGATAGATCCTATCCAAGCTTGTGTTAGCAAGCTTCCAATATCAGCAGAGTGACATTCCCCTTTTGTGCGCAGCAAAGCATGTGCGTTAGATTCGCTAGAATCTCTATAACAATATTACACTTTATAGTTCAATATTACACTTCCTGGCAAAGGTCCCCTTTGTCCCTCTTAAAAGAAATACACAACACAGTGTTTATAAAATAAGATAGAGTTTACTTACAGTTTCATCCTGAGTTACAGCATAATCTCAGAAAGGCAGGCTTGCTTAGAAAAGTTACAAGTATATATATATATATCTAGAGACTACTTAGTAAAGTAAGACTCCATTTGGTCTCACTCTTGGCTGCAGGCCTAGAGTGAGAACCATGCTAACTAGAGATTCTCTGGAGATGTGTCCTCATCGAAGGAGGAAGTAGCTAAGAGAGCGAGTGATTGCAGGCTAGGGCTTTTGTCCCACCTAATCTCTTCAGCATATCTGGAGGAACAGGAACTGACCTGTAGTCAGGTGTCCCTCCAGGTGAGTTCCTGTTAGTGGACACTCTAGGAACTGTTGTGACTTGTCTGCCCCAGTGTTCCATCCCACAGTTTAATTAAGGCCTGGGAGAAGAGAAATATTATTTAGTTGTTGAACAATTGTGGGTAGACAAATCTGTCATTCCTCCCTCTGCCACAAACGGGAAGCAAAGGAGGAGCATATCAAATCCCAAGCCCCAGCATGAACAGAAGTATTTCTGAGTGAGGCAGATGACATCCCCTCTAGAGCCATGCTTGTCCCTGACACAACCAGTCATTGATCCTCCTCAAATGATATAATATAATATAATAGGATGCAACATCTTTGTACCATTATTAGTCACCAGATACTATTTATTGGATGTCACTCTCATAAAGCATAGAACAGAGAAGATGAAAACAGAGAGAAAGAAAAGGATTGGGGTGGAGGGACTCTTCTCAGAATCATAGGTCAAGTTCAGTATCTTAAAAATAAATATTATTTTTAAAAAAAGGGAAATTGAAAGCTTAGGCTGCAATAAGCCAGCTGATCCCTAAGCTCTTTCTAGCACTTCTGTGTGACACATAGAGCTTATGGGAAGATAAGGGAGAAAAGGGGCAGCTTCCAGGTCTAACCTCTTCAGAACCAGAGGTGAAAAGAAGGGGCCAAGACAGGTGAAAATGGAGGAGAAATCATTCAACACAAAGCCCAAGGGCTCTCTCTCTCTCTCTCTCTCTTTCTGCGTGTGTTTGTGTGTGTGCTAGGAATGGGGATAAATTAAATTCACATTTAAAGGGGAACCTGCCTACACTGCCCTTGCCAAAGGAACAAGCAAACATAGACACAGCCACCCCTTGAAAGCCACACTTCTCTGACTTTTGCAGAACAACTTTCCAGCCAAGTGACATATATTTTATAAGTGCATATATTGTTCTGAATCGTATAAAAAAATGCATCTATGCAAATTTATGGTGCAACCACATTCGGGATACTGTGTACAGTCGTACCTTGGAAGTTGAACGAAATCTGTTCCGGAAGTCCGTCCGACTTCCAAAATGTTCAGAAACTAAAGCGTAGCTTCTGATTGGCTGTAGGAGCTTCGGAAGCTGCAGAAGCCCCGTCAGATGTTCAGCTTCCAAAAATAGTTTGCAAACCGGAGCAGTCACTTCTGGGTTTGCAGTGTTCGGGAACCAAAACTTTTGGGAACTAAGCTGTCCCAAAACCAAGGTACGATTGTACTGTTCTGGCTGTCACAACTAAAAAGGATATTGTAGAGTTGGGAAAAGTCCAGAAAAGGGGAAGCAAAATGATTGAGGGGGAGGTGAGACTCTGCTAGGAAGAACAGCTGCAGCCATTGGGACTTTCCAGAGAAAATATGAGTTTGAGGCAACATGGTAGAAGTTTATAAAATTATGCACGACACAGGGGGAGTGGATGGAGAAACATTTTTCTCCTCTCATAATGCTAGAACTCATGGATGTCCAATAAAACAAAGTACTCTTCATGTAGCACATTGTTAATCCATGGAGCTCCCTCCCCCTGGAGGCAGTGATGGGCAGCAACCTGGATGACTTTAAAAGAGGATCAGACAATTCATGGAGGAGAGGGCTATTGATGGCTGCTTGTCATGACGGCCATGCTCTGCCTCCATGGTCAGAGGCAACTGGCTTCTGAATGCCAGTTGTTGGAAACCTCAGGGGTGGAGAGAGTTCATCTGCTCAAATCTGCCTTGCTGCTTTCCTGCAGGCATCTGGTTGGCTACTGAGAAATCAGGATTCTGAGTGAGATGGGCCACTGGCCTGATCCAGCAGGCACTTCTTATGTTCTTGCATTCACGAGAATAGCATTACAAATGTTTGAACAATGCTGCAGCACCTCTGCTTTGCTGAATGTGCTCTAGCTGGCATCCAACTCTCTTGGGAGACAATGAAAGAGTGTATCTTCATGGGTGAAGTCAAACCGTTGGAGAATTGCAGCGTCTGCTGTGACTGCAGAGGCCCAATGTTTTATTGCAGCTGGGGCAAATGAAGGCATGTTGTTCTGCTGCTACAGGTGCAGCATGGCATTTCGTCTATTTAGTAACTGCAAACCATTCTATTCTATTCTATTCTATTCTATTCTATTCTATTCTATTCCCTAGTTCAAATTCCAGCCTGTGTCAGGTTTCGGGGAATTCTATCCCTCCCACGGTGGCAGCAAATAATCAGAGAAATACAAAGAAGAATTCTTACCAATTACTTTATTCAATAATCACAGTGAGAGAAAAAGGAATGTGGAATTCTCTCTATAATGGCATTGCTCCAAGTAAAATTCCACCCCCCTGCGTCATCCCTATTCTATGTCACCACTGTCGGCTAATTTGAACTTCCTGCCTCTGAGCTCTCTGTTCTACTACCCGTAATGCCCACCTAGTCTTGGGGGGGGGGTCAGGAATGCTCTCTAAAGACACTGCGTCGGTCAGCTGTCCCTCCCCTGGTGCTTGCTCTTCCTGCTGTTCCTCTTCCAGTATTTCCCAGCTTCTGCCCTCTGAACTATGCTCTTCTGCAAACCACTGTTCTAAATCCAAACTGTCCTTGTGTTCTCAGGAAGGGTCAGGAGAAGGGGGGGTGGCGGTCCCCACCATTCCCCCTCACTTCCGCCCCTGACATCCTGCAATTCACTATTTTCTATTTTGATGCTCGTGTAGATCTTATCCCCCACCCCACCCCCTTGCACATCTTTCCCCCAAGTCAGGTTCAATCTGTGCCTGGGTTCCAAATCCCTTTTGGGCTAAGCCACTTCCATCTCAGTGTTGAGTTTGCTTTGATGGCCAGAGTTGAAATACCAAATTAGTTTTCATGTCAACAAATGTACCATTTCTCATTGCACAAGTCTTTCTCCCTTTCCCCTTTTCCAGATAGAACACATAGGATTTAATTTCCTGACCTCTTTCCCTGATTTATAGTAGTCATTTTTCCACAACATTAGACTGGGTAATCTATTTTAGAGGAACCTCACAGTGCCAAACTGATATTTTCTATTTCCCCCTTTGCTTGGTTTTTCTCCTTTGCAAAAACTTGGTAACCACAACAGGGACATATTTATGGGAAGCCCAAGGGGAGGTTGATACCTGGGTGAGTCAAGGAGTGGCAGGGGGAGAAAACATGTATTCTGACACAGCAAAGGGAATGCTTATATAGAATTAGGCATTTGTATTTGCTAGCAATGTTGATCCAGTGGTTTATTTGGAGGGATGTGTTTAGAAGAGTGCTTCACCAGGCTTCATTAAGTCAAACGGTTGCCTCTTTGTTTATGGATGTGTACACTGAGTTGTATGAAATGCTAGTTCTTCTTAAAGCAGACCCACTGGAATTAATAGTCATGGGTAACTTGTAGGCTTGTCATACATCAGGAAAATTTCTGACACGTCCTGGTTTACAGGTGTGAAAATGGCATCAGGGGGGGGGATTTTACTGAATCGGCAAAATGTCAGGGGAAACCTGGATTCGGCATAATTTCCCCTTGGTGGCATTTTTACACCCAGAAACCAGGACGTGTCAGGCTACATGATGGAAAAAGCAGCAGAAACAGTTCCAAAAACTGAAGCAAAACCACAGCAAGAGGCAAGGAATGGAAGAAGCAACCCCCGCTACCAGGAAACTTCGCATCATTTGGGACTTTATAGTTTAGAGAGAAGGCAAGTAAGAAGCAACAATATATAATTTTATGAAATTATGCATGGCATAGAGAAAATGGGTAGAGAAAGGGTTTTCTCCTTCTCATAAACACTAGAACTCGTGGACATTCAGTGAAGCAGGTTGTTCGACGATTCAGATAAAACAAAGTAGAGCACATAGTGAAACTATGGACCTTGCTCCCACAGGAGGTCCATAGCTGTCAAGTTCTCCCTTCTTTAAGGGAAATTCCCTTATGCTGAATAGGCTTCCTCACGAGAAAAGGGAAAACTTGACAGCTATGAGGAGGTCGTAATGGGCACTAACCTGATGGCTTTAAAAGATTATTAGACAAGCTGGAATGTGTGCAGAGGAGGGCAACCAAGATGATGAAGGGTCTGGAAGCCAAGCCTTATGAGGAACAGTTGAAGGAGCTGGGTATGCTCAGCCTGGAAAAGAGGAGACTGAGAGGAGATATGTTGTTGTTGTTGTTGTTGTTTACTTGTTTAGTCGTGTCCAACTCTTCATGACCCCATGGACCATAGCACGCCAGGCACTCCTGTCTTCCACTGCCTCCCGCAGTTTGGTCAGACTCATCTTCGAGAACACTGTCCAACCATCTCGTCCTCTGTCGTCCCCTTCTCCTAGTTCCCTCAATCTTTCCCAACATCAGGGTCTTTTCCAGGGAGTCTTCTCTTCTCATGAGATGGCCAAAGTATTGGAGCCTCAGCTTCAGGATCTGTCCTTCCAGTGAGCACTCAGGGCTGATTTCCTTAAGAATGGCTAGGTTTGGTCTTCTTGCAGTTTGTGGGACTTTCAAGAGTCTCCTCCAGCACCATGATTCAAAAGCATCAATTCTTTGGCGATCAGCCTTCCTTATGGTCCAGCTCTCACTTCCATACATCACTACTGGGAAAACCATAGCTTTAACTTTAAAAAAATCACTATTTTGGGGGGAGGTTTCCCCAAAGAAGCTCAACAATTTGGGTTTGTTTTTCCCCAAAACCTCATTGAATGACAACCCTATGTAACTTAGTCTTAGGCAAAAAATTGCTATGAGTCTACCTTGAGTACAATTTATGTACATGCAACCTGATTATCTTCTGAGCTTTGTGCCCTACATTTTTGATATTTTTTTATCCCATAGAATATATACACTGCTTGATTGTAAAACAAAAACCAACCACAAATTGGTTTAAAAATAATAATAAAAGAAAATTATCAATAAACAAAATAAACAACAATAATTTTAATGGAGCTTGTTTTTCACACCCATGTTAAGGGGTCCTATGACATAGCCGCAAGGGACAAAAGAACATTTAGCCCAAATGCCCCCATCTCTTGCTAATGCAGGGAGATGCATTTTGCAAGAAGGGATTTGTAGTACAACTTGCATCCTAGGAATATAGGAAGGTGTCTCAGCCTAAATCAGACCACTGGACTATCCAGCTCAGCATTGTCTACACTGACCAGCAGTGGTTTTCCAGGTCTGCAGTCAAGGTTCTCTGGCCAGCCCTAGCAGCAGATTGAACCTGGGACTTCCTGCATGCAAAGGAGATGATCTACCATTGAGTTATAGCTCTTGTCTCACCTTCATTGTTGTAGCAACTGTAGCTTGATTAGAGAATACACAAATGGGGAGCCACTGTAGAAAAGGCCCAAACTTGGACTGCCATCCTCTAGACTTCTGGTAGGGGAGGCACATGAAGGGGGGCCTCGGATGATGATTGCAGGCTTCAGTTCAGTTCGTATGGGGAAAGGCGGTCCTTAGGGTATTGCCCTGGTGAGCATGCTTTCGAACTGCTAAGTTGGCAGGAGCTGGGACAGAGCAATGGGAGCTCACCCCCTCACGGGGATTTGAACCGCCAACCTTCTGATCAGCAAGCCCAAGAGGCTCAGTGGTTTAGACCACAGCGCCACCCGCAAGATGAGTGCCGCAACCCCATAGTCGCCGTTGACAGGACTTAACCGTCCAGGGGTCCTTTACCTGGTGAGCAGCCTAGCTGTTGAATTCTGCACCAGTTGAGGTTATCGAGCCATCTACAATATATATCAGATTTAACTTACTCTGTCCTGGTCCATGCATTGGACTAAAACTATATTTTGTACTGAACTACATATTTTCCTCCTGTATACAGTGACATATTGCCCATTGCAAAATATGGGTTTATTTCAATGCAAGGAAGTAGCACCTAAGAAAAGACGGCCGCTCCTTTCTACCATGTGTACATTTTCAGAGCTGAGAGAACTCATTCATTCATTTCTAGTTACGTTCCCCTCAGCTCATTAACTTTAAAAATACTCACGAATTAGCTAACAAAATTCACATAGCACAACACATCAGCAAACCAAGTATGCTAACACAAGTGTAAAGTACTGAACATCAGTTTAAAATTTCGGGAGAAGAAGTAACAGTTAAAAGATTGTTAAAATGCAATCTGATCTAATAAAAGACACATGCACAAACACACACACACACACACACACCACTAGATTTTTTTTTAATTGTCTGCTGGAAGGGGAACAAAGAAATGGTGACAGGTTTTAGAGATGTCCATTGGAAAAAAAAGTTGATGGTGGGCTTCTCTTTCTCTTTCATTGTTTGGATTTAACACTATTTTTGCAATTCCTTTCCAACGCGATATGGGAAAGATCAGGGACTGAGTGAGGTCAACATGTTTGATGAGCAAAGGGTTTGTTTGTGTACTCCAATCCATACTTCTATTTGCAGTGGTACCTTGGTTCTCAAACTTAATCCGTTCCGGAAGTCCGTTCCAAAACCAAAGCGTTCCAAAAACCAAGGCATGCTTTCCCATAGAAAGTAATGCAAAATGGATTAATCCATTCCAGACTTTAAAAAAACAACCCCTAAAACAGCAATTCAACATGAATTTTGCCAACTAACGAGACCATTGATCCATAAAATGAAATCAATAAACAATGTACTGCAGTCACACAATCAATCAATCAATCAGTAGCTGAACTGGGTTCCACACAGTCACGCACACGCACACACACACACACACACACACACAGCCACAAAAACAGAAACGCAAATAAATAGCAAAAACACAGACCTAAGCATAACTCAAAACGGAAGTGTGGCACTAAAAAAGGAAGTGTAACACTCAAAATGGAGCATGTTTGGCTTCCGAAAAAAGTTCACAAACTGGAACACTTACTTCCAGGTTTGCAGTGTTTGGGTTCCAAGTTGTTTGAGTACCAAGGCGTTTGAGAACCAAGGTACCACACTATTTATTGCATTTCTATTCCTCCTTTTTCTGCAAGGAGCTGAAGGTGGCATACATGGTTCTTCCTAATTTAATCCCCACAACAATTCTGTGAGAGGGGTTAAAGAAGTGACAGACCCAAGGCCACCCACTGTGCTTCATTGCTGAGCAGGGATTTGAACCCTGATCTCCCAGGTCCTAAGACTGACGCTCTATCCCCTGGCTCTTTAGCATTGTAATGTTCAGGCAACTCTCTGAACCCACTGTTGACTGACCTTGATATTTTTTTTTTTCTAGTCAAGTTCTCTCATCGCTCTGAGACTCTGTTTTATTTTACTGCTTTGTATGCTCATTGAAAGCAAATTTCATCATACTAGTTAGTTAAATGTTGATATTACATTACCAAAAGGTCATTATTATGTTTATGGAAGAAATTGCAATTGAAATGTTTTGATTTGTTCAAATGAATTTGGTATGCTTATCAAATTCTTTTTTCTATTTACTGTTACCCAGTAGGTATATTTTTGTACTGATGGTTCTTTTGATGTTATTATACTGATTGGTTGAGGGCTGCATCAGTATCCATTTTAAGTCTTCCTTGGGGGTTGGGGGGAAAGAGGCATAAATATGAAATGAAATATTGAAAGAAAGAGTAAAAAACAAAACAAAAAGCAAACAAAAAACACAGCACTATTTATAAGTCCTTTCCTTTAAAAAAAAAAAACAGTAAGTCCCCAAAGGCCTGTTGGAATAAAACAGTCTTCACCTGCTGCAGGTGGAAGGACGTTGAAGAAGCCAGTCTAACTTCTCTAGGAAGAGAGTTCCAAAGTCTGGGAGCAACCACCGAGAAGGCCCTCTTCCGCAACCTCACCAAATGTTCTTGTGAGGATGGCGGGGCATAGGAGAAGGGCCTCTTTTGAAAATCACAGAACCTGGGCAGGTTTGTATCAGAGAATACACTTTCAAATAGTCCATATAAGGCTTTATGCTCATAAGCAGAACTTTGAATTCCGACCAGAAACAGAGCAGCAGACCCTCCAAGTATCCCTATTTTTCAGAGACAGTCCCAGATTTATAGAAGCCATCCTGGTTTCTGGTTTGATCACGGAATGTCCCACTTTTCCTTAGGACATCTTTCTTTTCATTCAATAAATTTTAGAGGATATGGAGTTATGCAACCCCAGAACCAATGACATACAGCCTTTAGAAGACACCTGAAGGCAGCCCTATAAAGGGTCCACCTGGTTTCCCAACACAGAAGTAATTGGCAGTAACTGAGAAGCAGAAGGGCTTGGTGGGAGACAGGTCAGTGCAGTGCAAGTGCAGTGATAGGGGCATCAAATGAGCTCTGCTGCCAAGCCTGCACTGTGCTGGCCACCTCTCCCCTCGCCCTCTCAGCTACCGGCAGTGGCTACTACTGCATTAGGGCTCCTAGAGTTTTGCTCCTAGAGTTCCTGAAGGAGCAGATAAGTATGGGCTTGAGAAAAGAAGAGGATTTCTGTTTCAGGGTGTCGGAAGTGTCTTCCAACAAGGATTTCAAATACAGTATATATATTCACACTTGTGCAAAAGAAAAGTTCAGCTGGAAAATGTGGGAATGTTCAGGAATGTGGATGAGGAGATATTGTTTAATATGCCCTATCCCCGCTTGCGCTAGCAAGCACCAAACCTTAGCAGAGTAAAAAACATTCCCCTTTTTCAAAATGCACAGCACAAAAGCGTTTGTGCAGGCTTGATTTAAGCCACTAAAATAAAGTGTATTTTCCTGGTATTTCCCCCTTTATCCCTCTTAAAAGAAAAGACACAACACAATGCTCTTAAAAGTATAACAAATGTTTACTTACAATCTTCCTGAGATACAGCATGCTCAAGAGGTAGACTTGCTTAGGTAAAAAGTAATATATACATTGTGAAGTTCACTTATAAGAAGTGACACTCCATCTCATCTCTCTCTAGGCTGGAGGCCTTGAGAGAGAGTAATTGCAATTCAAGAGTAAGAGAGTCCAAGAGTCCATGAGTAAGAGAGGGAAATGGCGTCTGGCTTCTGAATTTATCTACCGCCTTTCCCATCTAATTAGCATGTGGAGGAACAGGAAACTAGGCTTCGTCATGTGTTCCTCCTCAGTCCTCCAAGTGGACTATCTAGGGATTGTTGTGACTTGACTGCACTTAACCCTTTGCATCCCACAGAAAATAGAACTATGCCACCACAACATAAGACCTTTTCTTTTTTTTTAAAAAAAAGGTAGAAGTGTGGAGGACTGTTTGCAGAGCAATTCTCACCACTGGGCACAAAAAAGTTCCATAAAAATGTGAAACTTACCTGGGAAACAGTGTGAAAGCTCTGCCACCCTGGCAGGTGGACAATGTACATTTTCTTCTGCAGTCAGAATCAAATCCTACAATCAAACAGAAGCAAACCCAGATTTTGAGAGCAAGAAAAGAAAAGAAATTCAGTTTTCTCCCACTGTACCCCAGAACTGCAATAGAATCCTTCCAATATCTTTCTTACTGCTAGCTTTGAAAAGAAAAGATGGAGTTGACGCAGGCTATTTATTATGATAGCGAGGGGTGGGTTTTCTTTTGGTGTGGGGAAGTGGGGGTCTCTGTAGTATACAGAAATCAAGGTTGACATTTTACATTATTAAGACCATATTTTTCTTTTTCTCAAAAAGAAGAGGTGCCTCTTCACAGATTCTCTTCCACCTCTCACCCCCTGCCTTTTGAGCAAACCCCGAGCTTGATCACACACTAATGTGAAAAGCGCTTGCTCACAGCGGCACATGGCTATTCAGTGTGCATCAAACCCCAGGTGAGGAGCAATTATGATCCAGTGTGGAGATTAATGCTGTCACAATGTGAAAAGTATGGGGAAGTTGCGGAAGCCCCCTGCTGGCGGAGGAAAGTCCGAGCAGGAAAAACATAGCAGCTCATCCTTTTGTTCAGAACCAGAGGAGGAGGAGGGAAGATTCTGTTTTCCAAAACAAAATAGGCTTGTGGCCAGATTGTGTGCATGTTTGTTATGAAGCTTTTGTGCCGCTGAATTCAATGGGGTTTACTCCCAAGGAAGAGAGGCAGAAAAGAGGGTGGTTTGGTATCAAAGAGGCCAGGCTTAGGGATAGGGGAGAAAGCTGGTGTGGTTTGCATTTCTGTGCGAACATAACCCACCTGCACTTCCTGAAACAATATGCGAATGCAACTATCCTTCGAAATCCCCACTTCTCCAATGACAATGATGCGTGCGGAAATGTACATATTGCCCACATATTCATGAACAAGACACAACAGAATTTGTTAGAAGCTTGTATTTATTAACATAACAAACTGGCAGGTTTGCCAGCATAGCTGCCAAGTACCCCGTTTTCCCTGGGAAACCCCCGTTTTTACTTACCTTTTCCCAGCGGTCCCCCGTATCACTTTGTCTCCCATTTTTCTCGGTTCTTTTCTCCTGCCGGTGGCCATTTTTTTCTGATTTGCCCATCAACGGGCACCGAAAATGGCCACCGCCGGCTTCGAAAGTCGCATCTACGCATGTCCGGAAGTGCGTAGACGTGACTTCCGGTGTCGGCGGCGGCCATTTTTTGTGCCCATAGATGGGCAGAGCGGCACCGGAAGTTGCGTCTACGCAACTTCCGGTGTCACGCGGCTGCCGGTCCCGGATTCTGCAGTCTGGGACTTGGAAGGTATGTTTGCCAGATTCAAAAAAGTATGAGCAGGTGAGGTTTGGGCTAAATCTGGAAGGGATGGATCATTCCAGTCTCCTGGGCATATTTACATCTCTAATTCCCCAGCTCAGATCTGGAAACTTTCTTTTCTTTTCTTTTCTTTTTCTTTTTGCTTTTTGCTAAAGGGATCTCTGGGTATTTGAAGCCAACACACAAGTCCTGTCCAGCAGTCCTCAAAATGTGCATGCTAAACATAAAGGGCACTCCTAACCCAAGGACCCGCTAAGCCAAAGGCAAGGGTTGGCGACCAGAGAGTGCCCTTGACCCAATATTGCCTCAGGTGATCCATCACTTGCGCTGTTCTTGTCCTTCAGCTGCCCACACTAAATGCCAACAATGGCATATATGCAAAGCACCACTCCCAGTGAGCCAATCAGAATCCACAGCAGTGGATGCTAAGGGCCAATTAAGGAGTTCCCCCTGAAAATGTTCCTACTCAGCTAAGGGTGGATCTACTATAAAACTAATGAAGCTTAAACTTCTGGGCCTCTAATCCCAGAAGTGACTTTAATCCACACTGCTTACAATTTTGGAGTCTGGTAGACCCAATTTGAGTGGCACGACTCAAATTGATATATTTCAATGAGAAACCAAGAGAAACCAGATCTGTTCATTCACACCCATAATGAGAAGCAAGATGCCAGCCAAAGATGAGGGTGGAGTCAGTGGTGAGGAGCACCCAAACCAAAAAAGGGCCAAGCTTCCCTGTTTGTTTCTTTGTTTTCTTTCTCTCTCTCCTTTTGCCATCCCCTTTCTACTCCTTCCCATCTTCTGTACTGAATGACTCACCAGGACACGGACAGATTAATATTTAAAAAGCCTTGTTTTATTGTTACGGTGATATCCTGCCTTTTCTCCCAAGAAACCAAAGGTGGTTCTCTCCTTCCCCAGTTCATCCTCACAACAACCCTGTGAGGTAGGTTGGACTTGTGAGACAGCAACTGGCCCAAGTGAACTTCCTGGCTGAGAGGGGATTTGAACCCTGGTTTCCCTGACCCCGGTCCAAAACGCTAACCATTACACCATGTTGACTCTCCTTTGATAGAGGTCTCAACCGATCACTTGCATATTTGAAAGTAAGCCACGGGCTGCATGGATTAGCTTGAATGTAAGCCCAACATTGTAGGTTTCCCACTCTTCTCCCCACAGTTTGCCAGTGTTGTGGTGCCCATTATCAGACATGGACTCACAGAAGCCTTCCCATGTATCTCCTCTCACCGATTCCGATAGCTGTCAGCTTCCGGATTGGAAAATAAGGAATCAGCAGTGACACGGCACCGGAAGTCACTTCTGCGCATGTCTGGACATGCACAGAAGCAACTTCCGGTGCCGGCTCTGCCCGATTTCCAGTGCCCAGACATGGGCAGAGCAGCACCGGAAGTCGCTTTGCGCAGAAGTGACTTCCGGTACCGGGCTGTCCGTGTCTGCATGCCCGGGCATGCGCAGAGGCGATTTTCAGCCGGCAGGAGCTGCTTCCTTATAAATCCGGGGGAATTACGGGATATTTTGCCATTCGGGAAACGGATTTAAATACGGGGGTTTCCCGCGAAAAATGGGAGACTTGACAGCTATGCATTCCCTGTTCCCCATGCTGAAATCTGGCTTGAAAGAAGCACTTTCTTGTAGCTAGTATGTTGTGAAGTGTGTGTGGGGGGGGGGAGAGAGATGCCCACAACAATTTCTCCATTTTGCATATGTGCCCACAAACAGTTGGTTCCTTTGGAGCATTTTCCTTCTCATGTTTATTCTAGCATGGCTGCAACCCAATCAGATTCTGCAAGAAAACAAAGCTGTGCTTCAGAGGAATGCCCCCCCCCAAATTAGGTGTCCCATGGGTAATCCCTCCCAAAACAGTTCAGCAAGGCATTTGCTACATGCACGAAATTGCCTGATCATTGCCTTTTAAGCAGAAAAAATGGGAATCAAAACACCCCAGCCTTCTTTCCCTTTTGCCCCTTTTTGCTTCTGTTGTTTTCCATTAGCAATGGGAACATTTTCTGCTTCTGCTACACTAAACCTGGCTTCCAGAGCGACTGCAGAGGGCTGCCACATTCTCAGCCTCTCTCCACACTCCTTCTAAGAGTGGCATTGAAAGGTGGTTAGAGACTGTTTTTAGCTCTTTATTTGTCCCAATTATCTGATCCTGCCTATTACAGGGAATGGAACATGATGGTGATGTTTAGCTCAGGGTTTCTATGCACTAATAACAGTCTTGTTTATTACTCGGAACATGTTGCATGGACTTCTGTTAGGCCTTTTCCCGCTAATCCCCTAGAGCTTCGAGACCAATTTCTCTCCTTTCCCTCCCTAGCAGAACAAAATTGCAGACATCTGACTCAATGAACCCTCCTCAGTTCTAAATATGTTCATAAGATGTTGAAAGAAACACATCAGATTAAATTGCATGGGGAGAGGGGGCTGGAGTCAGAAAACTAGGCTTTGAGCAAACCCCAAAACTTCCAGATTGGTGCAGAATAAGGGGATAATCCAACTGAGCTGCTACACATAGAATTTCAGTTATGTATGTGCAGAACGGATAGTCATGGTAGGAAATTTATTGATCAGAGGGCTATCAATGGCTACCAGCCATGATGGCTTTGCTCTGGCCTCCACTCTCAGTGGTTGTAATGCTTCTAAATATCAGTTTCTGGAAACCTCAGGAAGGAAGAGTACAGGAATATGATTGGTCAATGTGAGAGCAGGAAACTAGACTAGATGGGCCACTGGCCTGATCCAACAGATTCTTCTTATGGTCATAGGGGATGCCTGATCACTTGAGTGCACCTGATGTGACTAGGGCTGAAGTAAAATGTTTTCCATTTTGTCTTACAAATTGTGTGTGTCTTACTATGGGGAATTGTTGCATTAAGTTAGGTTTAGTCCAAGAAAACAGCACATAGTTAAACTTTGGAATTGGCTTCCAAATGAAGTAGTGATGGCCACCAAAATGTGTGGCTCTGAAAGAGTTAAGTTGAGATTCCTGCATTGCAGGGGATTGAACTAGATGACCACGGGATCCCATCCAACTTTACAATGCTATGTTTCTACAAGTCTATGAAACAGTTTGCCCTGGTACCATCCTAATGATCAGCACTGTCTGCACCTTAGTTTTCAAAGTTTCTCCTCTCTGAACAGGAAGATCTTAGCTTGCCTATGGAAAGTTAACAAGGAAGGAGGCAGTGTGACCTCTCTTGGAAGGGAATCCCACAATATGGGAGCAGCCACAGAAAAGGCTAACTCTCATCTCAACATCAACTGTGCTCCTGATGTTGATGGGACGGAGAGAAGGTGCTCAGACCAGGAACTTAGTGCCCATGAAGGATCATATATGGAGATCGGATCTTTCAGGTAGCCGGTGGTAATGTTTATCTCCACACTGTCTTACCTAGTTGGTGGAAGGAGAAGAAAAGAAGGAGCCAAACTAACTTCTATCCCACTGACAGACCTCACCTGGAGTACTGTGTCCAGTTCTGGGCACCACAGTTCAAGAAGGATACTGACAAGCTGGAACATGTCCAGAAGAGGGCAACCAAAATGGTCAAAGGCCTGGAAACGATGCCGTATGAGGAACGGCTTAGGGAGCTGGGTATGTTTAGCCTGGAGAAGAGAAGGTTAAGGGGTGATATGATGGCCATGTTCAAATATATAAAAGGATGTCATATAGAGGAGGGTGAAAGGTTGTTTTCTGCTGCTCCAGAGAAGCGGACACGGAGCAATGGATTCAAACTACAAGAAAGAAGATTCCACCTAAACATTAGGAAGAACTTCCTGACAGTAAGAGCTGTTTGGCAGTGGAATTTGCTACCAAGGAGTGTGGTGGAGTCTCCTTCTTTGGAGGTCTTTAAGCAGAGGCTTGACAGGCATATGTCAAGAATGCTTTGATGGTGTTTCCTGCTTGGCAGGGGGTTGGACTGGGTGGCCCCTGTGGTCTCTTCCAACTCTATGATTCTATTATTCCTTCTATGATTCTATGACATCCGATCATTGGTACTGCTCAAATGCCTTGGAAAACAAATAAAACTTGGGCTGGTGAAACAATGACAAAGTTGGGACCAGACCAGATCTTCTGGGGGACAATATTCCATAGAGAGAGTATGCTGTGTCCTTCAAATTCTCTTACAGCTAAATAGAGGAATCCCGGCTTAGGGAGCTGGGTATGTTTAGCCTGGAGAAGAGAAGGTTAAGGGGTGATATGATAGCCATGTTCAAATATATAAAAGGATGTCATATAGAGGAGGGAGAAAGATTGTTTTCTGCTGCTCCAGAGAAGCGGACACAGAGCAATGGATTCAAACTTCAAGAAAGAAGATTCCACCTAAACATTAGGAAGAACTTCCTGACAGTAAGAGCTGTTCGGCAGTGGAATTTGCTACCAAGGAGTGTGGTGGAGTCTCCTTCTTTGGAGGTCTTTAAGCAGAGGCTTGACAGGCATATCTCAAGAATGCTTTGATGGTGTTTCCTGCTTGGCAGGGGGTTGGACTGGATGGCCCTTGTGGTCTCTTCCAACTCTATGATTCTATGATTCTAAGATTGTAGAGCCCTCTTCTAAGTCACCCTTTCCATAACCTGCAGATGTTTAACCCTTTGCACAAGGACTGGATGTTATCTCCCCCCCCCCCACACACACACCATGTTTTAAAAGATCCACAAATCTGGTTTCATAAAATGGAGGACATCTGCATATATTTGCATAAGGATTATGTCAATATTGCGGTAATATGCAACATTCAATACAATATGTAAATATGCAGCAAAACAATAGTTCTGAATGGGAGGAAAGAAGAAAAAAAGCATTGATTGTTTTTAGATGCAGCACATCTGTCTCACAGCAGGCAACATCTCCGGAGAGGCCTCCTTCCCTCTTCTAAAAAGGCATCTGCCTTCTGTGGCATTTGTAAGAACTTAACATTAAAAAGAATTAACATTATTGTTAATGATTAAAAATAATTAAGCAGCAGGTGTAACCATCGGAGATGAAAGCAAGCCACTGCTACGTCCACTCGAAAGCTCTAGAGAAGAAGAAGAGGTTTAAAACACGCAGATACTTAAGACCGGTTTAAAATTAACATGGAGAGGTAGGTCAGAAAGAATGCATTTGGATCCCTAATTGAACACTAGCCCCCACCCCCACCCCCACATTAATTTGGGGTGAGAGCCAAGGAGGGAGCGCTATGCATGGGTTGTGTGCGTAGCCCGGATATTAAGACAAAATGGGGTGATTCCAGTCACAATAGTTTGGTCATGAATTGGTTCCTGGGGAGGAGCCATGACACAGTGATGGAGCATGGGCATTGCAAACACGATGTCCCAGGCTCAATTTCCAATGGCATCTCCAGGTAGGGCTCAGAGAGACTCCTTCCTGAAACCCCAGACAGCCCCTGACAGTCAGTGCAGACAATATTACGTTAAATGGAGCAGGGCCATCTTAAGCATATCTGGCGGCCTGGCGCCGTGGTGCAAAGATCCCTCCAGCGCCCACCCCACCCCACCCCATTTCCCGGTGCGGCTGTCTGGCGGCCCAGCGCCCTGGCGCATTGCGCCACCCAGCCTTGCCTTAGAGACAGCCCTGAAATGGAGCATTGGTCTGACTCAGGATGAGACAGCTTTCTTTGTTCCGTCACTCCATTAACAAGGAATCTTGATATATGAAACTGTTAAGGTGAGTTGTAATGAAAATCAGGTAGGGGGGACTTGGGGAAGTCCACATAACAATGGCTAGAGAAGATGGAAAGCTAGGAGTTTATTTGTATTGTTTTTTATTTTGTTTGGTGTGTTGTTGTTTTTTGTTGTATTGTTTTTGTTAGGGGTTGTTACGGCTACTCTTGAGTAACGACTCTCCACATACTTGTCTTTAACAGAGTCTTTATTGGTGCACGTTATTTACAGTGTAGTGAGCTGTCGGTTTCATGTCCTCCCATTCCATTTCAGAATCCGGCACTGCCCCTTTTCGCGACTTTGACCAACATAACAGCCTCGGGACAGTGAATCTCCTCCCCTTTCTCCTCCTCCTTAATTCCGGTGCCAGGGGAAAGGGCCTACGCTCCGTCTTTTCCCTGCCCCCACCTTCCGCCTCTCTCTCTTCCCGCCTGTGGAGCAGGGGCTCTCCCATGCTGCCTGAGACCTGACACTCTCTCTCCGCTTCCTGACTGGCTCCTTTAGACCCCGCGCTTTCATGGCTGCTTGGGGACGAACTGCTCCTGATGAGAGGGGGAGGTTCTCTGTAATCTCTCCGCCTTACAGTTTTATTGAGTTTTTATAATTGTTGATATAAAACGAATAAAATTTTATGGGGGGGGGGAAACAAGGAATCTTGATGGGAATCTGGGACCCCTAATTTTGTTTATCTGTAAATAACGTGCACCAATTTTGTTCCAAAATCTTTGGAAATTTCAGGCAGTTCCACCTGGGCTTTTTTGTGTATGGTGTGTGTGTTTGTGTGTGATTTTCTGCCAGAGTTTGATACAATTATGAGACAATGTAGCCTAGCAAAGATTGGTTCAGCGATATTCCAGAATGGCATGCAGTACTGTACTTTACTTGAAATAGACCTGCTTCCAAATGAATATAGAAGTTAGCTTCACCAACCTGGTCTGATGTGCATGGACAAAAGCAAGGCATCAACTTGAAATATATACTGTATGTTTCCAAAATACAAAAAAAGCCTCCACTGCTTCAGGCAGTTCCTTTTCATGCCTTGTAAGATGACTATAGTGGTATTGGGAAGGCCTTGTTTGCACAATTCTCTTTGAAGACTTGAATATGTTAGGATAAGGATACCTAGCACATAGGGGAAGATAAGGATTCTTAGCTTTTGACCTCACCATGTGACTTGACTCCTCCTGACTTGCTACTGAGTAAACATGGGGGAGCATGACTACAATCCTGTACACACTAATCTGGAAGAAAGCCCCATTGTGCTAAGGAAGGTGTATTGTAAACCTCACATTTTGCTTTTTATGCTCATGTCAGAGACCCCAGCTAAGGACTTTCCATCTTCCTCCATCCTTCCTCTAACTTGGAAGGTAGAAAGTTGTCTTCTAACCCTTCACCTCTGGAACTCCCCCCACCACCCTCTCCTGTGTTCGCAAACTAGACTCATTCGCATGATTGGGGTCTCATGCCAGTTGGTTTTGCATTTCAAAGAGCCGGAGTCTTTTAATTATTCAAGAAGGCTCTCTCATCTTCACACAGAAACTCCCAATGTATACTGTATAAATCCCCAATCACCACAATCCCATCATGGGTGAAGAACGATTTGGGATTATTTAATTCAATTTGAACGTGATTTAATTCTTTTTAAAAAGCACACATTTACGTTCTTGTAAATAAACTTAACTATTCGGCACGGGAGCGGGACAGAACGCAACGCTGGGCCCCTGATAACAAAGCTTATTTACTAAGTTGCCGCCAAGCGCAGAGGGCTGTTTGCAATTACTAATGTAACTCCATTTATCTGTGCGGTAATTCTCGGGAAGGCGAAGTTTCGTTGGCCGTTTGTAGGTTGATATAGTTCTATAGTACAAACAGATGTTAAATTAGCTCGGAGAAACACCTAGAAACAACTGTAGCAGCAGATTGCTTGTAAGTAATAGGCAAGATGATAAAGTCCCGATTACGGCGACGTGCGCTCATTTCATGCGCAAACACAAAGGCACCACGAAATAGCATATAGGCTGTGGACAAGGTGGGATGGATCAAATTAAGATAATGCCATAACAAATGGACTCTGTATTATGTTAATATTGCACAAGTTTGACACGGCAAGGCTGCCACTGTTTTCTTAATACATCTTCCCCATGCACGCTGCCCTTACAAAACTGCTCTTTTAAGAACCAGAACTTGCTGGCATTAAAACAAAGAGCGGAAGCTATTTGGTCCTCAAGTAGCAGATGAAGATGAAGCTACCATTTGGGGGAAGCTTCGTAGCTCAGTGGCACTGTGGCACTGCTTTGCATGCAGAAGGTCCCAGGTTCAATCACTGGCATCTCCTGGTAGGGCTGGGAAGGGTTCCTGCGTGAAACAATTGAGAGCCTCTTCCAGGATGACAGTACTGAGCTAGGTGGGCCAATGGACTCACTCAATCTGAGCAGCTTCCTATGTTTGTAAACATAGGTGGATCTGAAGATCTGGTGCTCCATCCCCTTGGCCAAGTGAGGTTGGGACAATACTAGCAACCTATCCAAGTGTCAGGGCTGAGTCAGGACCTAGAGATCAAGAGTCATGGGGCCCACAGAACAAAACCAGAAGCCAGGACAAAAGAGCAAACTAGGGAATTTGCTCCCACTATTTTGAGTGGCTTGAAGCTGAGGCTCCAATACTTTGGCCACCTCATGAGAAGAGAAGACTCCCTGGAAAAGATTGAGGGAACTAGGAGAAGGGGACGACAGAGGACGAGATGGTTGGACAGTGTTCTCGAAGCTATGAACATGAGTTTGACCAAACTGCGGGAGGCAGTGCAAGACAGGAGTGCCTGGCGTGCTATGGTCCATGGGGTCACGAAGAGTCGGACACGACTAAACGACTAAACAACAACAAAACAAATTCATGGAGGAAAATACCACACACACACACACACACATATATATATATGGTAAAATATGTAAAGGACCCCTGGATGGTTAAGTCCAGTCAAAGATGACTATGGGGATTCAGCACTCATTTCGCTTTCAGGCCGAAGAAGCCAGCGTTTGTCCATGGAAAGCTTTTTGGGTCATGTGGCTAGCATGACTAAACTGCTTCTGGTGCAATGGAACACTGTGGCAGAAACACTGTTTATCTACTTGCACTGGCCTGCTTTCGAACTGCTAGGTTGGCAGGAGCTGGGACAGAGCAACGGGAGCTCACCCCTGTCATGGGGATTCGAACCGCCAACCTTCTGATCAGCAAGCCCAAGAGGCTCAGTGGCTTAGACCACAGCGTCACCCAGGTCCCATCATGCATTCTGCTAGACATGATGGCTGTGTTCTCCTGCCACAGAATGTCTTTGTATCCAGGTTGCTGGGTAACAAAATGGAGGAGACTACTCTTTACCTCATATCCTATTTGGAGGCTTCCTTTATTAATCTGGTTGGCCACGATGAGAGCTGGATGTTTGACTAGATGAGTCCTTGTTCTGATCCAGCAGGGGTGTTCTTAGGAAAACAGGAATCAAGAATGAGGAACAGCCAAGGATGCCAGAAGATATCGCACACAGGAGCATCTCATTATTTAATCAAGGCTACTGGAACAGGATGCCCTCTGTTAAATTCCTTCTTGCTCAGGATGATCCAGTCTGGGTGAGTGGAGTCAGTCCAGCCCTGAAGATACTTAGCAGAAAAGCTCCAATTCAAAGGTTCACCACACAGGGGATCCAGACACAGACCCTGCGGTTCTTAAATCAAACCCAGTAAGCTTGACGTCAGAGTAGACCTGTCCATTATTGTGAATTTAATCTGAGATGGTTGTGGTAAAAAGAGAATCAGAGTGGTCTTCATTCCAGATAAATTCATCCCTATCTCTTGTTGTCTCTGGCTCCACCCATTATTGACTCTTGCTACACTCACTGCTGATAAGGTCCTCAACAGAAAAAGAAAGTTGTCTGCCCCTACCCCAGGGTGACAAAGTTATGGCAACCATGTTCAAAGGCAATTGAGTTCAGGGATCTATTTTGTGAACACTGGGGCGTCAGAAGTTGCCTTATTCCAAGTCAGCCCATTGTTCCATCTACCTTAGGATTGTCTACATCAGTGGTGACCTTCCATAGCTTTCTATCTGGCCGTTGAGACTCTCCCTAGTCTAGACATGTATGCATAGAAACTAGCCTGTTGTACAAAGGTGGAATTCATATCTGTTGTTCCATCTACTTTTGCTTTTGGCCCTTTCCACCTCTGGTATGCGAGCACACACGCACACCAATGAAAGTTCAACCTTTGGCTGAAAAAAAGAGGGTTCTCCACCCTGGTCTATGCTGATTGGCAGGACTCTCCAGGTTTTCAGACTGGTGACTAGTCCTATCAGGAGGCGATGCAATTTGAACCTGGGAAATTGTGCATGCAAAGAAAACATTGCACCAGTTTTTCCCTTAGCACAGAACACCCGTCACCATCATGTTTCACTTTTAACCTTATTGGGTTTGTTGCTTTTCGAAACAAGGCAAGGCTTCTTTCCTTCGACAAATAAGACTGAAACCCAGTTTGACCAAGATTTAAGGGGTTTTCTTCCCCAAATGAAAGGAAATCTCACTCACCAAAAGAGAACAAGCTTTCTTCTCTTATAATGGAAATCCTGACATGATCGAATGAGTAGCTGCTCTATAATGAGGTGGCATTCTTGACAGTTCCTCCGGACTCTGGGGACAGGATCCTACAACAACACACTGCGAGAAAGCTCCAGAAAATATGTGCAGGCCTGGCTAGCTCTATTTATTCGCCTTCCCAAAAGGACATGTTGCCAATCCAAATTAGGTTGAACAAGATTTGAAATGAACCCTGTCTCTGTCAACAGCTTCCTAAAGAGAAATATGCAAGGAGGCTTGGACGAGAGTTGTGATTAAGTATCTGAAAAAGTGGTTTTTGCTTGTTTGTGTGTTTAAAAAAAGCAAACAAAAGTGGAGATAAGAAACAGTTCTTCTCCTGAACAGGAGTGACAGGTCTGCTGGGCTTTCTGGAGGAAATGGATGACTCAAGATGGGATTCACTTTGAACAATTCCAAAAAGGTATTAACAATGGATTTCAAATTCTCTGTGACAACGCCTTTCCACAAAGGCTGGAACACATTAACTCGGTGTTAACTGACGTAAAATGCAACTGCGGAAAGATGTATGTGAGTGTGCAATGTGGTTTCACCAAAAGTCTAATCAACAACAACAACAATGTTCTAGCTGTCAGCTGACCAAAAGAAGGAGTAGTTGCTGTAAAAATTCTGCAAAATCCATTATCAGTGTGTACGCCAACCAGTAAGATACACACAATTTCTACTAATGTACACCTATTTGTACACAAGTTTGGTTTGTGACGGCCCCCAACTTGGATGACATTAAAAGAGGGTTAGATAAATTCATTGATGAAATGGCTATCAATGGCTCCTAGCTATGCCTCCACAGTTGAAGGCAGCAGTGCCTCTCAATACAGGAAACCATAGGTGGGGAGAGTGCCCTTGTGGTCAGATCCTGCTTGCTGGTTTCCCACCAGCATCTGGTTGGCAACTGTTGGAACATGAGGCTGGAGTAGATGGGCCATTGGCCTGATCCTCCAGGCTCTTCTTATGTTCTTGGAGAACTTCAATATTTCAAAAACCGACAGCTGTACACACCTTGCTTGGGTTTGTGTATTCTTTGGGAAATAGGGACACGGGTGGTGCTGTGGTCTAAACCACTGAGCCTCTTGGGCTTGCCGATCGGAAGCTCAGCAGTTCAAATCTGTACAACGGCGTGAGCTCCTGTTGCTCTGTCCCAGTTTCTACCAACTTAGCAGTTTGAAAGCTTTATCAGTGCAGTAGGTACTTGTCAGAGGGTCATCGTGGCTACTCTGGAGTAACTCCGCCTGAGTCCAGTTTGTCTTCAAAGAAGTTTATTGTGCTATCTATTTACAGTGTAGAGACAGCTTAAAACATGACCTCTCATCCCGAATCAGAATCCGGCAATGGCGTACGTCTGTTCCTACGCCAGCAATGTAGTCTGGGCACCCCAAAATGCCGCCCTCTTGACCTGCGTTGCGGCACTCTCCTTACTTCTGGCACCAGAAGGAGTGATGCCCTTTCAGCTTCCTCCCTCAGCAGTTGGTTCCCTGGCTCTGCAGCATCCCTGAGCTCTTGCCTGCATCCCTCCGCCCCCAAGCTTTCCCATTGTTCCTCACTCTGATTTCTCTCCCCCTCCAAGTCTCTCCCTCCCCCTCTGGCTGCTTCAGAACCACTGGTGCTCTCTGTACTCAACGAGGTGGACGTCAGGATGATGGGGGCTGGCTCCCTGTAGGGAGTCACCCTTACAGTACTTTTGCGGCAGGAATGTAAATGGCATTTCTGTGCGCTCTGGCACTCATCGTGGTCCTCCATGCGTCAGTAGCAGATTACTCATACTGGCCACATGACCTGGAAAGCTGTCTGTGGACAAACACCAGCTCCCTTGGCCTAATAAGCAAGATGAGCACTGCACCCCATATCATAGCTGGCAAGTACCCCGCTTCTGCTGGCAGCCATTTTTCTGGTGCCGCTTTGCCCTTCTATGGGCACCAGAAAATGGTGGCACCAGTGCCGGGCGTCGCTTCTATGCATGTCTGGAAATGCGTAGACGCAACTGCCGGTGGCGCTTTGCCCTTCTATGGGCACCAGAAAATGGCGCCGGTGGCGCCGGAAGTCACGTTTGCGCGTTTCCGGTCATGCGTAGAAGCGACTTCCAGCGCTGGCGCCACTATTTTCTGGTGCCCATAGAAGGGCAAAGCGCCACCGGAAGTTGTGTCTATGCAACTTCCGGTGTTGCGGGCCGCCAATCCCAGATTTTTTTCCATCCAGGACTTGGCAGGTATGGTCGTTGTTGTCTGGACTTAACCGTCCAGGGGTCCTTTACCATTTACCTATTGCCTATTCTTTGGGAACTGCAAAACAGATAAGTTTGCATCACCATGTGAACCAAAATGAATGGAGTTTAAGCATGCAACGTAATGTAAAAGCATAGACTAAAAGGTGTCTGGTTGCTGGATCAGGCCAAAGTTTCATCCAGCCCAACATCCCACTCTTGCAGTCACCCACCAGATGTTCAAAACAGTGAGCTCTCCCCAGTTGTGATTTCCAGAAGCTAGGAAAGAATTACTGATAAAGTATTTGGTATTGTTACGATTAGGATGCATGTTGACCACACTAAACCCCTTAGGAGAAGGTTGGGGCAAAATATAGTATGTGCTATTCTATGTGTCTTCAAGAACCATACTTTTGGAAGTGGATTGCAAAGAATAAATATCAATAAATAGAAATGACAGGCAGGGAAAACGATCATCTCTCTTCTCTTTGGGACCCCTCCTTTTGTTTGTTTCTTTGTTTTGCTAGCTGTAAACCTCACTGCAAATGCAAGAGAATGGGGAGGGGGTGAAATGTGAGGCTCCCAAAATACTTCAGGCATTGCTGGTCTGCTGTTACGTTCTAGTGCACTGAAGAAAATGAATCTTTTCAAATAGGTGAATTTTCCAACAGAAATGGCCCAAACAGTCTCAGTTCATTGAATAGAATGTGTAATGGTGATCTAAACCTATTACCTTCATGGAGTCTGTGACGTTCCCTTCTAGCATATTGATCTACTGGAGGCAGAAGTGGAGGCAGGAGGAGGAAGGGAAGTGTGTGTGTTGAAATTCTAGTATTTTCTAGTGTGGGGTTTGTGCCCCCGTAACATTAGCAAATTGGTTAAAGGACAGTTGCTTTGATGTCCCACTGAAGTTGAGTAGACCCTCCCGCTGACTTTCATGTATTCGGGTGTGACACTTGTGGAGCAAACCTGAAAGTTTGTGTAGGTTTCTGTCAAGGCAATCCAGGACTCTTCATTTGGCAAGGTACCAAATTAAACATATATGAGCCTGCACACTTAGTGGATAGGGAGGAGTTTTTCTCCCTCTGTCATATTAAGAGGGGGGAAAGATGTGATTCGGTTCTCATTTGAATTCACACTTTTTGAAACAATGGGTTTCCCTTTGTGACATCTGGTTGATCACTGTGAGGACAGGATGCTGGACTAGATAGGCCATTGGCCTGATCCAACAGGCTTGTATGTTCTTATGACAGTGGCAGGTTTTTCACCAAAATCTGAACTAGATTTGAAGGTTGCTAAGGCAAGACCTCAGAAGAAGACAAACAAGTTCGAATGAGGAGAAATAAATTTCTCCGAGGGACTGGAGACATCCTCCTGTCATGCCTGAATTTGATCTAACGTGGGACCCAAAGTAAATTTGGAGGCTCCTCCTATGGTGAAATGGCAGATATATTCCATAGGAAACATTTCAAGCAGACTAGCAAAATTTGCAAGAGCAGTTTCATCATACATCACCCCATGATAGTCAACCATCTATCATGTCCTGAACTTTGGGGAATGAAATAAATTTTCCTGCTGGAATGTAATCAAAAGTCGTCGGGGTTGAAAGATCGGCAGAAGTTCAGAGACAGTTTGTTTTGGGAAGGCAACAATACTTTATAAATCGTTTAACAGTGCAAAGGGATTTGGGTTGCTAATGTAGGCTAAAAATTGGATTCACAAGTTTACAGAGTACACCAAACTGAACCAAATTGTCAGCATAACATTTAAATTACTTTTTTGATAAGCTTGGCTATTTACAAATCATCAGACAATTACATCTTCCAAAAACTATTTAACATCAATTCACTCTGCCTTTTCAGCGGCGCACTTGACTAATTCCAAATAAATTGAAAAAAATTACCTTACAGATTGCAAGGAACTGACCAAGAAAAATAATAATACCCCACCGTTTTAAATGGTGCATCATTTAAGCTTACTCTGCATAAGAGTTTTCTCTTTTGCAATATTACCTTTTTCATGCATAGTGGAAACCTTAACTCCTCAGTGAAAAGGCAGAAATTAACAGGGGAAATAAATCAGTGCATTGTTCTGATTGATATGACGACTCTGAAATTTAGATAGAGCCTGCTAGATTAGGCCAATAACCATTAGGTGCAGCATCCTGTTCTCACAGTTGCCAACCAGATGCCCATTATGGGAAACCTACAAGCAGGATCATAGCTGCCAATTACCCCATTTTCCCGGGAAACCCCCATTTTTACTTACCTTTTCCCGGTGTCTCCCGTATCACTTTGTCTCCCGTTTTTCTCCGGGAGGCCATTTTTTTTCTTTCCGATTTGCCCTTCTATGGGCACAAAAATGGCCACCACCGGCTTCAAAAGTCGCATCTACGCATGTCCAGAAGTGCATAGGCGCGTCTTCTGGTGTCGGCGGCCATTTTTTGTGCCCATAGATGGGCGGAGCGACACCGGAAGTTGCGTTGACACACTTCCTGACACGCGTACAAGCGACTTTCGAAGCCGGCGGTGGCCATTTTTGGTGCCCATAGAAGGGCAAAGCGACACCGGAAGTTACATTGACGCAACTTCCGGTGTCACACGGCTGCCGGTCCCGGATTCTGCAGTCTGGGACTTGGAAGGTAAGAGCAGGATTCAAACCCAATAACACTTTCCTCTCCTATGGTTTCTAGGGACTGCTATTCAAAAGTGTTTGTGCCTCCAATTCTAGAGTTTCTAAATGTCAGTTTCTATAAAAAACCAGCAGTTGTAGAAGCAGAATCTAGGGAAGCGATGCTATTCCCAAGAAGCTGACATGAAGCTTGTTGTTGTTGTTTAGTCATTTAGTTGTGATTTGACTCTTCATGACCCCATGGACCATAGCACGCCAGGCACTCCTGTCTTCTGACATGAAGCAACCCAGTGTAAATTAAACCAGAGTAAAGTTGGATGTTGGGATGTTGATATCTGTCTTTCTTGGGAGACAATGGAGGAGTGAGCCTTTGAGGGTGAAGTCAAACTGTCCAAACCCTGTTCAGCAGTGAGGCTGCTGCTGCTGCTTTGCATAAGCCCGGCAAAAGGAAATCAAGCCTTGAAAATAGTGTTCTGTGTCGGGACTTGTGATCAAGCTGTATTGGTTTAGGACCCACCTCCCTCCCTCTGATCATTCCCCTACCACACACCCTTTTGGAGGTCTTACATCAGCCTTGGCTCAGCCAGCTACACTCTGGATGAGTCAAGATGAGAAAGTTACACCAGAGTATCCCCAGCTGAGCCAGGATTGGGACCTTAATGCTACTTGAGCTGTGATCCCACGATGGTCACCCCAGCTTATCGTTCCACAGCATTGTTCCCTAAATCCACTTCATATAACCCCTAAGAAGAAATAGAAGGGGAAGAAATAGAAGGGGAAGAAATGGAGGCAGTGAGAGATTTTACTTTCCTGGGCTCCTTGATCACTGCAAATGGTGACAGCAATCACGAAATTAAAAGACGCCTGCTTCTTGGGAGAAAAGCAATGACAAACCTAGACAGCATCTTAAAAAGCAGAGACATCACCTTGCCGACAAAGGTCCGTCTAGTTAAAGCTATGGTTTTCCCAGTAGTGATGTATGGAAGTGAGAGCTGGACCATAAAGAAGGCTGGTCGCAGAAGATTTGATGCTTTTGAATTATGGTGCTGGAGGAGACTCTTGAGAGTCCCATGGACTGCAAGAAGATCAAACCTATCCATTCTTAAGGAAATCAGCCCTGAGTGCTCACTGGAAGGACAGATCGTGAAGCTGAGGCTCCAATACTTTGGCCACCTCATGAGAAGAGAAGAATCCTTGGAAAAGACCCTGATGTTGGGAAAGATTGAGGGCACTAGGAGAAGGGGACGTCAGAGGACAAGATGGTTGGACAGTGTTCTCGAAGCTACGAACATGAGTTTGACCAAACTGCGCGAGGCAGTGGAAGACAGGAGTGCCTGGCGTGCTCTGGTCCATGGGGCAACGAAGAGTCGGACACAACTAAACGACTAAACAACAACAACATAACCCCTAAACTGTCTTTCTTCTCAGAAATGTTCAATTTGCTTCCGGTCTTCAGTGATGGTTTCATTGCCACAAGAAGATGACATTATCCTGAGCATTGATTGATTTGGATTTGTGCTCCATCCCATCCTGTAAGCTGAGGGGTGTGTGACAGAAAGGCCACTCCCTCCTGCACTACCAAAATAACCCGGGATTTCTCCATCATTTGTGGACTTAGAATGGTGTCCAAAGAAGAGCCTGAACAGTAAGTGGTGCAGCTACTTCGAAAGATCTTCAGGCTCGGTCTCTGATGAGCCTGAAGAGGAATGAGGAGTTTGGTTGACCAGCTGTTACTGCCTGAATGCAACACCTAGATTGTGCGGTTAAGTGAGAAGCCTCAGTGGCTCTTGGGATAGCATATAAATTCAGATAAATGAATACATGGAATGAAACAGGCAGTGGCCTTCAAATTATAGAGCTGTAAGTATCAAATACTGGATACTGGATACTTAAATAAGGATACTGGAGTGGCTTGCCAGTTCCTTCTTCTGGTGGCTCACGTTTAGTCAAAACTCTCCACTATGACCTGTCCATCTTGGGTGGCCCTGCATGGCATAGCTCATAGCTTCTCTGAGTTATTCAAGCCCCTTCGCCACGACCTTGGCATTGATCCATGAAGCTGAGGCTCCAATACTTTGGCCACCTCATGAGAAGAGAAGAATCCTTGGAAATGACCCTGATGTTGGGAAAGATTGAGGGCACTAGGAGAAGGGGACGACAGAGGACGAGATGGTTGGACAGTGTTCTCGAAGCTACGAACATGAGATTGACCAAACTGCGGGAGGTGGTGCAAGACAGGAGTGCCTGGCATGCTATGGTCCATGGGGTCACGAAGAGTTGGACATGACTAAATGACTAAACAACAACAAAGTATCAAAAGGTCTTCTAGCTAAGTTCTGATACCCATCTATGCAACAGAATTGTGCACACATCCAGAATGGAGAGAGGGTGAGATTAAGGTGTTTCATCTGTATCATTATGTGCAGTCTGAGATAGTCCATTCCCACATGCAAGTCATTGCTTGGCATTACAGTCACTGGGTTATGAACCATCCTTCCATTTACAAGTGATATTCCACAGATGGTCAGCCTCGGAACCTGCACTTTCCAAATTCATTGAATTTCAGCTCGGCCTGAATCAGTTCGTTTGAATATTGATTTAGCTCAGCAGTTACTAAGGCCTGCCAGCCCACTGGTGGAGAAGAAGTAATTATTGTTGTGGGTACATTTTTTAATAGTTTGTTTTCAAGCCATGCTCCTTTGTGCATCGGGGGTCCCTTTGCACTGTCATGGCCCTGTGAAACTTGCATCTCCTCCAAATCAGGCCTGGATATTTTGACACATTGCTGACTGTCTCCACAGCATACATGTCTCAGCGCAGGCACGAGGTGTTTGATACGCGATGTGGCGAACAGCACTCGGGCTCCATAATCGTCTCTTAGCTACGGGAATCTACAACTGAGCGCGAAGTCATCTTTCAAGTTTGAATGCACAAGTAAGCAAAGACACTAATTAAACTTCAATTGGTATTTTATTTTTAATTCAGCTGCAAAGAGCAGAATCCCGTCTTCAGATTTAATTAACAGCCTTCTCCCCAGCCCACCCCTCCTCCCCCACCCAGAGACACAATTACCCATATATTAAGTGGGAAACAAATTCTACTCGTACTTTCAGGGGCACACAAACTCACAGTTCAAATGGGCAAAAACTGCAGCGCAGCTCTGAATTTCACACTAAAGCGGTTGTGCACTCTGTTGTCCAGCACAACAATGAGAGAGCATGCTGTTGCCATTCCATACCTTCCAACTGGGGTGTTTGTACAAGTACATTACCTACTTTAAGAACATAACAACATAAGAGGAGGCTGCTGGATCCGGACAATGACCCATCTAGCCTAGCATCTTGTTTTCAGAGTGGCCAGCCAGATGCCTGTGGAAAACCCACAAGCTCACAGGTCTTAGCTTCCCCATCCTTGTTGCAGGTTGATTTGATTTCTCGGGTGCACTGCCATGGCGTCACTGGGACTTGGATGGTGACTGTAGGTTTTCCCCTGGCATCTGGTTGGCCACTGTTGGAACAAGATGCTGGACTAGATGGGCCATTGGCCTGATACTGCAGACTCTCATGTTCACACACTGCATGGTTAACCTGTGGAATTAGACAAATTCATGGAGGAGAGGGCTACTAACCATGATGGCCATACACTGACTCTACAGTTGGAAGGAGCAATGCTTCTGAACAGCAGTTGCTTGAAAGAAGGGAGACTGCTCTTGTGCTCTTGTGCTCCATTCCTGTTTGTGGGTTTTTGATCTGGTTGGTCAATGTGAGAGCAGGATACTGGACTAGATGGGCCATTGGCCTAGGCCAGGCATAGGCAACCTTGGCTCTCCAGATGTTTTGGAACTACAACTCCCATGATCCCTGACCACTAGCCCTGTTAGCTAGGGATCATGGGAGTTGTAGTTCCAAAACATCTGGAGAGCCAAGGTTGCCTATGCCAGGCCTAGGCCAACGGGCTCTTCTTATGTCCTTATGCTTTAGCCAAAATGGAATGGCAATGAAAACCTCCTAAGATATTCTGCTAGCATCCTTGAAACCTTTCACTTTTTTTGCAACTCTTGCAGGTGATAAAGGATCTCCAACTGATCTCTAGAGATTGAGCTAAACAAAAACCAGTGGCCTCTTCACTGTGGTGGTTTGAGTAGTAGCAGTGAGGCCTAGTAGGAAAAGGAGGAGGTGGAAGTAGCTCTACTAGTAGAATGAGCCACATTAATAGGAGATGCAGGAATAAGCGTTTGAAGAATAATTAGTCAACCTTTCAGGCATACCTCATCCAAATAATGAATACAAATGCAAGGTTTCATGTAGATTAATGAAACTATGTAAAGAATTATGCTTTTGTATTTTGTGTTTGGAGCTTGGAAGTAAGAATAGATATGCATCCATTGTTTTGTTAATTCCATCCCATTCCGAGCCATTTCTAACTGCACCGCTATTAACACATGGGATCATTTCCCTCCCTTTGAAGTCCACCGATAGCACAGTGGTACTTGAAAATGTCTGCGCTTAATCGGAAGAAGAAATGACATTAGGCAAATAGGAAGAGCCTTCTAATAATTATGATACCTGGAAAAGCAAGCGAATCGCATTAAAAGGGAAACAATATCAGCTGCCGTTTCTTAATTGAGTAGTGGAAGCAAGTTAACAGCCCAATGATGTAGTATAAATTAAAATGCCATGAAATCATGATAATATAAAAGTTCAGTCTAAATAAGATTCAGCACCAATCATATCCCAGTCAAGCACTCTTTTTCTTTCAAATAATTCCATTTTGCTGGTTTCTAGGCTGGAGCCCATCAATAGAGCTGAAAAGAACGTTTAGAGGGGAAGCGGGAGGGGAAAAATATTTGATGGATGCTGTACATTTGCAGAGAGCGAATGAATTCAGAAGACTCTTCATTTCCAGAGATGTCATGTGAAAAGTTTGCAAATAGACCAGACTTTCTGTGACATCCTTTTGGTAGTTAAATATTAGAGATTCTCTTAATCGCTGCTAGCTGCTAGTCAAACATACCTTTTTTTGGGAGGGGATGGGTTGTTGAGAATATTAAACTTTTTAAAATGTGTGGAAAGTCGTAGAGTTAGAAGGCACCTCAGAGGTCATCAAGCCCAACCACCTGACAATTAGGGATGGGCAAATCTGTCAATTTCTCTTGGTTTCTCTCTTTTTTCAATCTTAAATTCAGTTCCCCACAATTCCACCTCAGTTTGTGATTTTCTTTAAAAAGCCTCATTGAAGTTTATCAGCATTTTAGTGCTAATTTCTCCCTAATATACATGTTTGTATGCAATTTTTTGCATTGGGAATTTTCCTTCATAGAATGCACTTTTGTGAGGTTATTTTCACCAATATATGCATTTTTACACACTTTACCTCAGTGTATACATCCCCTCCCTCCTCCACATTACTTGAGAGGAGAAATGCATAGCAAAATTCAATGAAGTGCAAATTTCAAAGAATGGGTGTGTTTCAGTTTCTATAATGAGCACTCACACTTTACATTGTGGGTGCCCTTTGCAGCATTGTGCGTGGTGCTACAGTTTCCAGGGAGCTTACTGGCAAATGGGCTAGCCTGCCTCTCAGTGTTATTATTTGGAGGTTCACGCCCAGCCTCAGTAGTCAAGTGTCATTGCTGGGAGGTGGGGCCAGTCCCATTATATACAGAGGGTGGAGCCGACAATAGCCAGGCAGTCGGCTCTGGAGATTCACCCCCCTACTCCCCCCTTTGTTTAATGCTTCTTATTTGCAGGTTAACTTTTTCTTCCTGTTTAGCGGGTGCTGCTATGGTTTTTGACTGCTTGCTGTTGAAGGACCGGGAAGAAATTTTCCTGCATTGACAGGTTTTGTCTTCCCCGTAGCAATTCGTCACAACTTTGGTGGTTATGGCCTTGGTCTTTTCTTCCCTATATGGTGTGTGTGTGTGTGTGTGTGTGTGTGTGTGTGTGTGTGTGAAGTGGTGACTCACCCCCTGCCACGGCGATTCCACAGTCCTCCTCTTAAAGGGGTTATATAATGGGTGTCACTGGCCATATGCTGAAAGGACATCAGTGAACTACCCTGTGTGCGGGGATATGGGTTTGGCTGCCTGCTACATGTATGTCTCGCAGAACACCCCCATATCCCATTTGCCCTGATGTGCCCCAGTTCCCCTGGCTGGGGGGCTGGGAGGAATACACGCCCAAGACCTAAGCCAAGGTCCTCCTGCATTCAAAAGTTTCATAAAGTTGTGGCCTAATTTTAATCCCATAACACGTTGTCAGAGTCTTTATTGCTTCCTTATGATCCCTGGGGGCTGGGGCTGTCGCCGCCTGGTCATGCAATGTTCGGAAAGCACAAATTAAGTAGATTTGCCTTAAAATGCAAACTGAATCAAACCTCTCCTGTATTCCTACTGCCGATGCAGGAAATTCATAGGCAAAGCCTTCCTGATCAGTGTTCAGCAGTCTCTGCTTAAAAACCCTAAATGGAGAGGAGTACACAGGGCCAGCTCTAAGGCAAGCCCGCATGGCACAGGGCGTCAGGGCGCTGGGCCACCAGGGGGCCGCCGCATGGCTGCGCCTGCTGCAGCGGTGCTGCGTGCTACGCCTTCCCACCCGCTGCAGTGAGAAACGGGGCGGGGGGGTGCCGGAGCGATCATCGCACCACGGCACCAGGGCGCCCGATATGTTTAAGACAGCCCTGGGAGTGCATAACCTTCTGATGTGGTCTGTGCATTCTCCATGAAACCCTCCAGAATGCAGCTTTCTGGACACACACAAAAGGCTAGATACCTTTGCTGTAGTGGACTAGAGTCTTCTTCATCAGTTTCATGAACAATTACCACTATATGCCTCTCCTTCCATGTGATGAACTGGACTCTTCTCTAATAAGTCCATCAACACCGCAGAACTCCACCTGAAATTTTTTCCATTTGTCACCCTTCCCAGATGTTTTGTCACCCTGTTTTGTCACCCTTCCCAGCTCCCCAGTTTTTGTTTTTATGATTTAAATTTGAAAAGGCCCTGGGCCTTTTGCCTCCGTGATGGAATAAATGACTGTTAAAGCTTTCCGCAGCTCAGGTCAACAAAGGCCAGATCACATCTGACAATGCTACAACAATGAATTTATCCCGTAATCTGGGACCCATCCCTTTTGAGATGACAAGCACAACTAGGAGCTGATAAGCTCTCCAAATGCTGCTGACTACCGTGTGCATTCTGTCAAGCGTCATTTCTAAGAAGGGGCGCCATGCACAACTGACCTCTGTGAAAGTGTAGGAGGATCTCAGGGCAGGCTTGTCTGACTGTAACCACATGGTGGAAGAGGGAGGAAGATTTAGTCACGTCTACTCATTCTATTTTGAGTGACCCAGGTGGCGCTGTGGTTTAAACCACAGAGTCTAGGGCTTGCTGATCAGAAGGTTGGCAGTTCAAATCCCTGCAATGGGGTGAGCTCCTGTTGCTCGGTCCCAGTTCCTGCCCACCTAGCAGTTCGAAAGCACGTTAAGTGCAAGTAGATAAATAGGGACCGCTCCGGCGGGAAGGTAGACGGCGTTTCCGTGCACTGCTCTGGTTCGCCAGAAGCAGCTTTGTCATGCTGGCCACATGACCCGGAATCTGTCTGCGGATAAACGCCAGCTCCCTCGGCCTATAGAGCGAGATGAGCGCCGCAACCCCAGAGTCGGACACAACTGCACCTGATGGTCAGGGGCCCCTTTACCTTTACCTTTACTCATTCTATTTACCATAATGTGATGGGGAGAGCAGAGTCATGCATCTTGCAAGATCAGGGTTCTCCTGAAGGAGAGTTGTCCTCCAGCTGCCAACATATCAGGAGATGCAACAACACCAATATGAACATACCTGATGGGGCATGTCCCATGCTCTCCCCACACAATGGAGAAGGAGAATGAGTGGTTTTTCAGGGGTGTTTTTTTTATTATTATAAAAAAACACCGGTAGTCTACCTTTCCTTCTATGGCGCTCAAGTTGATTTATTAACACAACAACCCTGTGGGATTTTGGTTGCAACCACATGACAGTTTGTCCCATTTCCCCAACATTCCCCTAACGTACCAGTTACAGGTAGGTAGCCGTAACTAAGTTTGTTATTGGTATGAGCTTTCGTGTGCATGCACACTTCTTCAGATACAACGAAACGAAACAGAAGTCACCAGACCCTTATGTATAGGCGGAGGGTGGGGAGGGGTATTACTCCGAAGGGTGGTGAGAATGGGTGATTGGCTGTTAGGAGTGGTAAACCTGTTGACGGCCGTTAACGACTGCAATTGGTCTTGCAAGAAAAAGCAAGGGGTGAGATGGCTAAATATGACTAAAGCTTTCTTTAACCATCTCACCCCTTGTTTTCCACTCCTAACAGCCAATCACCCAGGAGTGGCTGGTCCACTCCTAACAGCCAATCACCCATTCCCACCCCCCTCCCCACCCTCTCACTATATATAAGGGTCTGGTGACTTCTGTTTCAGTGTATCTGAAGAAGTATGCATGCACACACATGAAAGCTCATACCTATGACAAACTTAGTTGGTCTCTAAGGTGCTCCTGGAAGGATTTTTATTTTATTTTATTCCCCTAACAGTTAGTTTATGCATGGTGTAAAAGCCACATCTGGAAACCGAATGGAATATAGCACATATTTAGTGCTCCTTTCCATGTTATTTGATGCCAGAAAAAAAAAAATATTTACAGCCTCTTTAAGCTGGAAAACTATGGCAGTAAAGTGACAAGATTTGGGATAGTATAGCAAAGTGAAATTCTTTCCTGCTGTTTTTATGGGGGAATCATGGGTGAACAGCAGCACCCATGAGTGGAAAGGGTGAGGGAATCAATGTTCTACAATGACATTCATTGTTGTATCACACCATACCCACTGGTGGGGATGAAGGTGAACACAACAAGGCGATACATTAGTTCGAAAGCCACAGTTCCACAATGCAACAAGTGCTGCAGAGTGAAAGGGACATTAGAAAATGAAGAGTAGGGCTAGCAATGTAATCTGGAGAACTAATGCAATATTCCCCACATCTGAATACATAATATGTATGTGGGTGTTTTGTGTATTTTTTTAAAAAAAATGAATTACATGTCTTTTGGAGTAGATGTGTCTATATTATAATGGGGTTATATTCAGAGCAGACCCACTGAAATTAATAACTAACTTAGAACCATTAATTCCAATGTGTAGGGATTTCATATAACCCAGTGATTTTTAATTTATGTTTTTGAATATGTTATAAATTGCTTGGCTAGCTTTCTGTGTGACAAATCATACAACAACAACAACAACAACAACAACAACAACAACAACAACAACAACAACAACAACAGGTCACCCAGTGAGCTTCTTTGCTGAGCAGGGCAAAACTATAACCAGTACACCATATTGAAACATACAATTTCAGAGTATAGATCGATATAATCTTACAGGGGGGTTATATTCCTGGCTCTCACCCTTTCTGGGCTCTGGGAAAGTCACATGAGGGCACCAATGAGTTCTCACAAGCTCTTGGATGTCTCTTCCAGACATTTCCTTCCTCTCCCCCACCCCCTTTCTGGTGATCAGCCTAAAGCTGCGATCACACAAGTGAGCCTAAGATGCAAGTTAACTGTATGGAATGGAATTTCAGAGACGAGACCAAGTGGCACCCAATGCATTTATTTAAACATCTGTTAAAATGTTTGTATTTATTTTACAGTGGATTTAATAATTCAGTCTGTCACCCAGTTCAGCGTTAGACACGCTTAATTAAGCCCATTGAAATTAAGGAACTGGAGTGCATGCAACTGCTCTGGATCAGGGCAATATTTATTTATTTAGTTATTTTTTAAAAAAATACCTTTAATTCATTTGAAGAACTATGCATCCAGTCTTCTAGTTTGTTACACAGGGCAGCTTGCGGAAGATTAAAACCAACGATCTGAATCAGCTTCATCTCAATCAGCAGTCAAGATCAAGTGAAGAAAATTGGTCTGTGACAGAATCAAGTCCAGCAACCAGACAATGCTGCCAAGGCCTTGTCTAAACAGAGAGTTCTGCTTAACTGGCCTCTAAAAACTCAATGGCAAGCTGACATAACCAGCCTCCTTGGGGAGATAACTAGGAGGCCACCATAAAATTCAATGGAGATTTCTAAGGAGAGGTTGGATGGCCATCTGCTATGGATAATTTAGTTGAGATTACTGCATTGCAGGGGGTTGGACTAGATCAGGCATCCCCAAACTGCAGCCCTCCAGATGTTTTGGCCTACAACTCCCATGATCCCTAGCTAACAGGACCAGTGGTCGGGGAAGATGGGAATTGTAGTCCAAAACATCTGGAGGGCCAAAGTCTGGGGATGCCTGAACTAGATGAACCTTGGGGTCCCTTCCAACTCTGTAAGTCTATGACTATGATTCTATGACCCTGTTTTTTATTTTTATTTTTGTTTAGTCGTTTAGTCGTGTCCAACTCTTCGTGACCCCATGGACCAGAGCATGCCAGGCACTCCTGTCTTCCATTGCCTCCTGCAGTTTGGTCAAACAAATGTTCGTAGCTTCTATAACACTGTCTAACCATCTCATCCTCTGTCGTCCCCTTCTCCTTGTGCTCTCCATCTTTTCCAACATCTGGGTCTTTTCCAGGGAGTCTTCTCTTCTCATGAGGTGGCCAAAGTATTGGAGCCTCAGCTTCAGGATTTGTCCTTCCAGTGAGCGCTCAGAGCTGATTTCCTTCAGAATGGATAGGTTTGATCTTCTTGCAGTCCATGGGACTCCCAAGAGTCTCCTCCAGCACCATAATTCAAAAGCATCAATTCTTCGGCGACCAGCCTTCTTCATGGTCCAGCTCTCACTTCCACACATCACTACTGGGAAAACCATAGCTTTAACTATACGAACCTTTGTTGGCAAGGTGATGTCTCTGCTTTATAAGATGCTGTCTAGGTTTGCCATCACTTTTCTCCTAAGAAGCAGGTATCTTTTAATTTCGTGACTGCTGTCACCATCTGCCGTGATCTTAGCACTGCAAAAAAACCAGTCTTTCAGTTTCTCAAAAGTTTTCTTCCTCTGCAAAAAGCAGGCTTTCAGTTTTCTGTCTTGTTCTGCTGGCTCTTGAGGATTTATTTAGAATCCCTTCAGAATTCAGGGCTAGACCTAAGGCAGAGCTTTGGGGAGGCCTGGCTGGGGTGCCTGGATCCATGGGGGCAGATAGTGGGGCTGTGCAAAGTCCTGATAATCTCTACTGGCAGACAGAACATCTCCCACCAGCAGCTGAGGGCCAGACCACTCCATGATTAGTGTGTTAGGTAGCACACTGAATCATAAAATTATAGAGTTGGAAGAAAACCTAAGGGTCATCCCATCTAATCCCTTGCAGTGCAGGAATCACAACTGAAGCATCCATGACAGATGGCCATCCAACCTCTGCTTAAAAACCTACAAGGAAGGAGAGTACACAACCTTCCATTTTTTAAAGTCCCTAGGAAAATTCAGCATTATACAGGGGAGCATATGGTTTTCTATATGCACTCCTAATATACGGATCTTTTATGCAATTTTGCAAGTATACAATTTTTTTTGCAAGCAAAGTATCATGCATATACAAATATAAAACAAAATATATCAATATATATACATGAGGGACTAGAGGATCACTAGTTTCCCAAGCCTGCAATAAAGCCTGGATTGGTGCATTAAAGCATATTAAAGCATATCTGGATCAGGGCCATTTGGTATGCTAAGTAAATATGGGATATTCATTAAAAGTCAGGTGTCTGCATTATCAGTTGGACAAGTTAGAGGTTTCCTTGCATTACCGTCATAGCTTTCATAGTGGAAGCCAAAATACCTTGAACAACTTAGAGTCTGACAGAAACTAATGGGATTTTTAAAAAACATCATGAATCAAACTCAGGCATTCACTGCCTTTAATGAATATTTGAATTTGTATTCGTATCTGGAGAGAACCTCTCCTCAGATTTAGAATAGATTAATTCCTCTTAATTAATTCAACTTGCCTTCATTGAGCTTGTGTTTGTGTAATTTACTTTAATTTGCTTCACCTTTGTTTAATTTGTTTGCCTCATCTTTACGAAGGAGAATGTAAAACTGACACAAAGGAACTTGGCAAAAAACCCTCTGAATTCCAAAGCAATTCATTTAGCCAATTCAGTAGCATAGCCTGAATCATATACCATGTGTTATCTGACTGGTGAGTATACATTTATTATATAAGATCAAAGATTAGGGTCAGTTATCTGGCGCGGTTGTTGTGTAGGTTATTGTAGCTGTGTTGATGCAGGCTATTATCCTGTCCAACTCCATCCAACTTAAGCAGGGAAGAGAGTCATCAGAGGCTGGGCGTACAAATTGTAGTGCAAGCAAGTTTGCATCTGCATGCCTATTTATTTATTTAAGAATATTACTGGGCTACTATTCTGGGCGAACGCTTGTCCGAAGTGCTCTGCAAAAAAAAATGTAAAATAATATATATATATGATTAAATCATTGTAAATAATACAAGAAACCCCACTGAAAATTACAACCCTGAACATTTTATAAAAATCCAAATTCAAATGAATGTAGTTTCATTCTGGAAACCAGTTTGTGGATTGCATGAGCATGCAATTGGGCTAGAAACGAAAATCCAGAAGCACCTCCAGTCAAACATCTTTGAATCTTAATTCTTCTGAGGCAAGGCACAGCAAATGAGCCCTAACTTTGTTATATTACACATCTGAACTGCAGTCTAAGAAACAGATAAAAGCTCCTCAGTTCAAGTCTCCTAAGTACAATGGTGTAAACTGTGAATCGGGATCTCCTGCTTCTCACCTTGTATAGGCAACACCAGGCATCCCCAAACTTCAGCCCTCCAGATGTTTTGGACTACAATTCCCATCATCCCTGACCACTGGTCCTGTTAGCTAGGGATCATGGGAGTTGTAGGCCAAAACATCTGGAGAGCTGCAGTTTGGGGATGCCTGTTTTAAAACAACAACACCACACCATCACAGCTCCATGCATTGCATCATGACCACAACCAGTAATTGCGAGCCAAGACCCCCCAGAAATTCCCAACCAATAACTCAGACGGACACGTTATTTTAGGTTTTGTTTTGGCATAATTTTGGCCACAACTTTATTTAAAATTACAATTAATTTTGAGTGTTGGCCTTAGGCTTTGGTTAATCTTCTGCCCCACGGTGGGACAGGACCAGCTCTGACTTCCTGCAATAGGAAAGTCAAGTAAACACTGCATGGTGGAGGAGATAACTGAGCAACAGGCAATCTCCCCCTCCAGAAATGTTCCCCAAGGCTCGTGCTCTGTATAGGCCCCAGCCCCGCACCGTGCGGGGGTGTAAAGACTAGAGCCCCGGAGCCCCAGGATTCCTTTAACGGAATACTTCTATAAGAGCAACCACTGAGGGGCATGCACCTCCATGCGATGTTCCTCCCAAACTCATCAACCAAAGCCTAACCTGCCAACCCTAACAAGCTGTGACTATTGCTAAGCAGTAGGCGAAAAACCAAGTGGCAACAGCCAATCAGCCAGATGGAAAAAATTCCTACTGACCCCTGAATACAGGCAGTACCATAGCAAGGTCAACCTAAACCTGCAGGAAAAAAGGAGGTGGGCGGGAGGGAGATCAAATTCACTAGCAGGAATGGAGCTGAACCCCAGGGACGCTGACTACTTAAACGATCCCCTTGTCAATCAAAATTGGATACATGCCATTCTCCCCAGAGACAGCCAGCCCCTCCAATCAGGTTCTCCCAATTAGCTTAAGCCCACCCCCCCACACACACACACCGTCATTTCTGATAGGCCTGTTCGCAACTCTCACTAAATCCTTATGCGGGTTAATGAGTTTTACTGGCAACCAGAGAGCAGCGGGGAGGAGCTCTGGCCCACATGCCAAATTTGGCCTTCAAGAGATTTAAATTTGACCCATAAGCCTGTTTTCTCCCAAAAGCTCTGCTGCCAACCCCTGACACCCTATGTGTTTGGTTTTTTTAAAAAACATATTTTTTTATTACAGATTTCTTGGTTTACAAAAGTATGTGCAATGTCTCTTTTTTCAAGGTACATTCTCTACAGATCAGTTTCATTTGTTGAGACATTATTGTTAGATTAGGAAGAAAAGGCGGAGGGGGCCATAGTGAGTGGGGTTGGGGGGGTGAGGTTTCTATTTTCATAGCAGGCAGTTTGCGTATCACTTTTGCTGCTTACAACGGATCTCCCTCCCTCCCTCCCTATATTTAGGGGTTCTTTCTGCTTGACATTGCTATGCCTGTCGTGGGGTCGCCTGTTTTGGAACGGGGGCCTGGTTGCAATTTTGCCCACTTGGCTGATGCCCTGTGGTTTTTGCCTACTGCATAGCAAATTGTCACAACTTGTAAGGTTGTGGTTAGGCATTGGTTCAAATTGGATGGGGAGGGGTAAGGATTTGGCTGGGCCTGCCCCTCAAATTTGCTGCTGCCTTTAGGGGTATTCCATTAAAGGAATCCTGGGGCTCCACATGTTTTCCGTACCCCTGGTAGGGGCTAGGACCACACATGAGCCTTGGGGAGCATCTGAGGGAGAGGTGAAGGGTGTGGCTCCCTGCCCCATCCTCTCTCAGAGGGTGCTCACCTATGCTGGCTTCCCTAGTATGCTAGCAGGAGTCAGATCTGTCCCAGGCGGGGGACAGATGGCGGGAACCAATGCCTAAGCAACCACTCACATTAGTTGTATTTAAATAAAGTTGTGGCCAAATTAATGCCAAAAACCTTAAACTTAAATTCTGAATGATGTGTGAGTAATTGGGGGGATGTTTTGGTACCTCGACACGCAAAGCTCATACCAATAACAAACTTAGTTGGTCTCTAAGGTGCTACATTATTCAGAAGAATTGATGCTTTTGAATTATGGTGCTGGAGGAGACTCTTGAGAGTCCCATGGACTGCAAGAAGATCAAACCTATCCATTCTGAAGGAAATCAGCCCTGAGTGCTCACTGGAAGGACAGATCCTGAAGCTGAGGCTCCAATACTTTGGCCACCTCATGAGAAGTGAAGACTCCCTGGAAAAGACCCTGATGCTGGGAAAGATGGAGGGAACAAGGAGAAGGAAAGATGGAGGGAACAAGGAGAAGGGGGACAGAGGACGAGATGGCTGGACAGTGTTCTCGAAGCTACGAACATGAGTTTGACCAAACTGCGGGAGGCAGTGGAAGACAGGAGTGCCTGGCGTGCTATGGTCCATGGGGTCACAAAGAGTCGGACACGACTAAACGACTAAACAACAACAAGGTGCTACTGGAAGGATTTTTTTTATTTTGTTTCAAATACTTGCTTAGTTATTTTGCATATTTCTCATATGGATGTTGCCCAGAAGAGTTGGATTTGGGGGCATTCCCACCACATGTGGAGGTATGTGCCTATGGAGGTGCAGAGATTTGTGGCTGGCAATGCCCTTCTAGGAAGCTTAAAGGGTGCACCGAATGCCAAGGTTGTGGATGGTGCTTTGCACAGACGTCCCACTGATTTAAATGTACTCCAGCTTGTTGTGAATCCATACCCTCCAACATTTTTCCAGTTAAAATGTGGACATCTTATTCCATACCCTCCAACATTTCTCTGATGAAAATAGGGATGTCCTAAGGGAAAGCAGGATCAAATCAGAAACCAATATTGCTTCTGTAAATCTGGGACTGTCTCTGAAAAATAGGGACACTTGGGGGGTCTTTGACCCTCAGCCATTTCGAATCAAGCTGGCTCCTATTAGTATAGCCAGCCACACCCCTTGGTCACACAAGAGTGTGACAGAGTTCCATTATTTGACCACATTAAGGGTATGATGGAATGTTGGGCACTTTCATTTATATAGTTTCTTTATATAACACTTACAGCTAAGTATTGTACAGTTAGCTGGGGTTGGCGGGAGGGCAACAATAATACCAAAAAACAAGTCTCTTTCCAGGAGATGTAAAATATAAAACACTGAGGCAGGAACTACAGGAAGCGAATTAAAGGAGCCCCTAAATGGCAGCTGTTTAGTGTTCCTTGGCGCACTGATGCAATTTTCCAGGATGCGAGATATTAAAATACTCAAGAGCCTGTTTTTTCGTGCCAGAAAAAGAAGGTCTTAAACGCAACTTCATGACCTTTAAAATACTACTAATAATAAAGCTCTTCCAGTAGATATCAACCTCCTGCTAAGTGCTCTCTGTCTTTGAAGTCGTGCTAATTCAAGGCCATTAAAATAGATTCTGTTAAAGGCGCTGTTCCGTCAAACACACCAAACATATAACAAGAGAGAGAGAGAGAGAGAGAGAGAGAGAGAGAGAGAGAGAGAGAGAGAGAGAGAGAGGGAGATTTAATTAGTGCTGCTCTATATCTTCAAATGTGAATGTTTTCTTGAGTAATAATAGGCTAAGTTTGCCTTCAAAAACCATTTTAATAGTGTTAATACTAGTAAATATTGCTCATTTTGGTCCTGATGCGCCATTTTAATAGTTCCCACGGTTTCTAAAAGTCATTTCTTATTGTTTTACTGTAGGAAGAATCTTACTTTAATTATGTCATTATTGTTTGCAAGTCATAGAATCTTAATTAATGCCAGTTGGCTTCAAGGCACATACAGAATGCACACTTGACGCGTCTGATTGTCTCTCGCTCTTCCTCTCGCAGTGAGTTTTTCTTCCCTCCTCTGCCCACAAAGTGCCAGCTTCGGATTTTGGGCCCAATATTAATTGCTATGGCATTTTCTTATAGCAAGGTGAGCCAATGTGGTGCCCTCTGCCATAAGTTGGACTGCAAATCCCATCAGTCCCAACTCTTGGCCATGCTGGCTGGGGATGGTGGCAGTTGGAGCCCAACATACTCCAGAGGGTCACAGATTCTCCATTGCTGCTTTAAAGAAAAGCTTCTTAAGAATCCTTAGAAAACATTTGAAATCTAATTCTGCTTGTCACAACCACTGTGATTATATTTTTGCCTATTTCCCATTACCTCATGGGCTACCCCTGTTTAAACATATCCATGTGTCACTTTCAATATGATTATTGAATATCCAATATGTTTACTAGGATTCTTACCTGAACGAACCCCCTTCTCTGGAGGTCTTTAAGCAGAGGTTGGATGGCCATCTGTCATGGATGCTTTAGTGGAGATTCCTGCATTGCAGGGGGTTGGACTAGATGACCCATCCAACTCTACAATTCTATGAATCCATTTATATTATCTACAGGTGAAACTCGGAAAAATAGAACATCGTCGAAAAGTGCATTTATTTCAGTAATGCAACTTAAAAGGTGAAACCAATATATGAGATAGATGCATGACATGCAAAGCAAGATATGTCAAGCCTTTATTTGTTGTAATTGTAATTATTTGTTGTTAGACGGGTCAATTATAAATGGAATGTAATTAATGAAAGGTAATAGTGATGTTTATTTTTGTTTATTTTTGTATTATTGTAACTATTTGTTTTATTACTGTGGAATTACCAAAAGAAAGCTTTTGTAAACATTAAAAGAAACATAAAAAAAATAAGTTGCATTACTGAAATAAATGCACTTTTTGACGATATTCTAATTTTCCGAGTTTCACCTGTATCTTCCCCATTCTACCCAGAAACACCCTCACTCCCTGGATCATCACCTTGTCATGGTGAGTGGGCTTGTATGTTCCCATGACCCTTGTGAGCAAAGCCATCAGAAATCTTGTACTCCCATCAGGGTCACCCAAGGCGGTAAGGTCAAAGGGAAGAAGCTAGACAAAGAATGATCCAAGAAGTCCTCAATGGCAGAACAGGCGGATGATAACAAGCGGTATATTACAACGGCTGTGAAGGCAGATGAAGGCTGCAGCAGATAAGAATCTACCGGTCGTCATGACTACTTCATGCCATCGGAACAGAGCCCTACTGCGAAGACTGTGCGTTGGTCAGCGTGCACACTGATCTACACACATCAAACAAATTCATGCACAGGCGTCTTCCAAAAAACCCATCCCAAACCCAAACCCCGAAAGTCCTGTGGCAATCGGCAAATGGTAACGGGGGCAGGATTGTGAAATCTGGAATCCCCTAGTCATGGACTGGCACACGGGCGGTGGATACAGATTCAGTTGTCCTGACTCAAGGATGAGGCAGTTGAGCAGCTCGGCAGCTGTATCCATGACTGAGCAGCCCTATTTAGGATCCACTCTGCTCACCTAGAAAAGGGGGAGGGGCTAGAAAAGGTGCCCTAAACATAGTCTGCCTCCCTTTTTCCCTGACTGAATTACAGCACCCAGTGGGGTCACCACCCAGCGGTCGTAAAAAAACAACTGAACTTTGGAACATGGAAACCCCAGAAACACCGGAGATGAAAATCTTCTTCATGCAAAGCAGATTCTGTACCATTGAGCTGTAGCTCTTCCCTGATGGAGCACTGCTTAATTCTGAGTTCTGTCAATGGTCCTTTGAGCCCAGTATTGTCTCCACTGAATGGCAGTCTCTCTCCAATGTTCCTAGCAGGCATCTCTCTCATCCACACCTGGATATGCCAGGGATTGCAACCTGGGACCCCCACGCAATGGGATGCTCTGTCACTGAATGAGAACCCTTCTGATCCAGACTAGTCTTCCTAGGGTATCTCCCCTTCAAGAAGCATATGCCTTCTGGTGGTTGGATGTTGGTCATAGATCTCATTCTCCCACTTTCCTTCTCTCTTCTCCTGTTCCATCCATCTATCAATACATCAGATGGTAAACGCAGGGTCTCCTTGACGACCCTCCTATCCCCCATCTCTTTTCATTGACCTTATGACCCATAATGTCCCTATTTGCTTCAAGTACTTTTATTTATGCCGTTCCTGAGGCCCATATATTTTGATTAAAGCCTATATTCTCTGCTTACAGAGCCTATGGAAAAGTGCTCTACAGCAACTGCCACTGCTGGGTAGGCAGTCACCCAATATATGAGATTGAGACAAGGTATAATGTAATGGTAGTTATGTGAATCTCCAATAAACTAGTGGTACTTCACCGATTACTTGGAGAGAAAGTCGTTTAGCGTGCTTGAAGAAGTATGAAATGAATTTCATTTCCTTCTCATTTGCCTTCCTTTTGAAAGGTTTCATGCGAGATATGTGACCAAATATTACAGCGGTAATCCATCCATGACAAAGCTCAATTTTCCCTGAGAATTTACTTCTGAATGGGCTGCCGGAAAACCTGAAAGCTCAGAATTAAAGTACACTGAACAGAGCAGGCAGTGAGCTGTGGACAACTGTCTGTCAAGAAAACCAGTTGGAACAAAAATGTAAATAGGCTTTTTTGGGGGGTTTATTTTTAGTGGGTTCTTAGAAGAAACTGATGCCAGTGAAAGTTTCAAGGTTTGCTGCCTGGAATCAGGATAGGCGAACTGCAAATGGGCTTGGGAAATGTTGCATGCTTTTGGGGTGGTTTTATTGGGATCATGGTGGGGCACAGTGATTGATTTATACCCCAACCTGTCCAATGTATTTGCACTACGCAGTCTGACTTGGAAAAAAACACACAAAGCAATTCCATGTGAGAAATGCAATACAGTGGAACCTCGGTTTATGAACACCTCGGTTTACGAATTTTCGGTTTACGAACACCACAGACCCATCTGGAACGGATTAATTCACTTTCCACTACTTTCAAGGGGAAAGTTCGCTTCAGTTTATGAACACTTCAGTTTATGAACAGACTTCCGGAACCAATTACACCCATGCTTTGGGTTAAGTACGCTTCAGGTTGAGTACTCCGCGGACCCGTCTGGAACGGATTAATCCACTTTCCATTACTTTCAATGGGAAAGTTTGCTTCAGTTTATGAACGCTTCAGTTTAAGTACTCCGCGGACCATCTGGAACAGATTAATCTACTTTCCATTACTTTCAGTGGGAAAGTTCGCTTCAGTTTATGAACGCTTCAGTTTATGAACAGACTTCCGGAACCAATTGTGTTCATAAACTGAGGTACCACTGTAGCAGCAATTTTTTTTTGGGGGGGGGGGGAACAAACACACACACACATTAACATAAGAATGCTTGAAGAGCCTGCTGGATCACAGTAATGGCCCATTTGGTCCAGCATCTTGTTCTCACATTGGCATACCAAATGCCTGTGGGAAATAAGAAAGCAGGATTCAAGCAGAAGAGCATTCGTCTCTCCTTTGGTTTCCAGCAACTGGTATTCAGAAGCATTGCTGCCTCTGACTGTGGAGGCAGAGCAGAGCCATTATGGCTAGTAGCCATTGAGAGTCCCCTTCTTCATAGTGTAGCTGTGCTGCTTGAAGAAATACTTCATTTTATCTCACATAAGGGTCTGGCATTATATTTGTTGTTGTTTAGTCGATTAGTCGTCTCCTGTCTTCCACTCCACTGCCTCCGAGAGTTTTGTCAAATTCATGTTGGTTGCTTCTGTAACACTGTCCAACCATCTCGTCCTCTGTCATCCCCTTCTCCTTGTGCCCTCAATCTTACCCAACATCAGAATTTTTTTCCCCCAGAGAATCTTCTCATGGGGTTCCAAAAGTATTGGAGCCTCAGCTTCAGGATCTGTCCTTCCAGTGAACACTCAGGGCTGATTTCCTTCAGAGTGGATAGTCCATGGGACTATCAAGAGTCTCCTCCAGCACCTCAATTCAAAAGCATCAATTCTTCAGTGATCAGCCTTCTTTATGGTCTGATCCGGGCACTGGGCCTTAGTTTGCCTACCCATGGCATATCATATTGAAAATCTCATATATAAAACTTCTGCTGCAATGCAAAAATTTTCATTTTTACATATGATGCCAGAATCTTGGAAGGTCTTCTGCCTGTTCTCCCTAGAGACAATTAATATCCATGGAAATAAAGAGCTGCTACATTATATGACAAAGCACAATGGTATTAAAAACAATACACAATGATGTCTGACTCTCAACATATCCCTAGACTCAAGTAAACTAAGTAAGCCATTTGCTCTAATTGAAGAGGAATTATGTCCTGTTGTTTTCGCTTCCCTCCCAATAAGCTTCAAATATGAAGAGTGATTCATAGTTGGGCTATGTAAAAAACCTAGAGGCTGGAAGGGATGTTGATGGGCTATTTGTAGGGATGAGGGAAGAGATCTGATGCAATTCACACTGAAAGGCGAACCTACCTAATTCACATTTTTCCAAGACAATTAATCAACTGAAACACAGCAATCTATTGTAATGTGTGCTTCTCTGAATTTTGCAGTTTTCCAGTAAAGTAATGTGTAGAAAAAAGATATACACCAAGACAAAGTGTGCATAAATTCGTGATGGTAACAGTGTTTCTCAAACTTAGGTCCCCAGCTGTTATTGGACTACAACTCCCATCAGCTCTTGCTAGTAGCACCAGTGGTCAGAGATGATGAGAATTGTAGTCCGATAACAGCTGGAGATCCAAGTTTGAGAATTATTGTTGACTATAACATACACAAGCTCATTATATTAGGGGAAATTAATTTGCCAAAAAAATGTGTATATTAGGCAAAAATGCATACAAACATGTGTCATAGGAGAAATTCACGATCAGTTTCCCTGTGGGTTTTATGAGCCTTTGAAGCTTGCCATGAATTTTGCTTCCTCAACTGAAAAATTGTGTCCCATTCCCACCACCCAAATGCTGTGTGGCAGTCCTGAGTAGCTCATGGAGTGAGGTCCTACTGTGTATTGAGACTAATCCACCATCTGACATGTCTTAGTCCTCAGCTGTTGACTGGGAATGGGAGACTGCAGGGTGGTGGAATAGAAAGTCCCAAATTCAATCCCATCTATCCCCACATAAGACTGGAAAAGTAATCTGTCTAACAACCCAGTGAACTACTGCCGGTCAAGATAGGCAATGCTGGCTAGATAAAAACATAATGACACCAGAAGTGGCTTCTGGATCAAGTCAATGGCCCATCTAGTCCACCCTATTGCTCTCACAATAGCCAAACCTCAAACTCAAGAGCTCTCTCCTCTCCTGCCTCCAATGGTGGTAACAGAACATTACCTTTGTGGCTAGTAGCCACTGATCGCTTCCTCCTCCTCCATGAATTTGTCCGAACCTCTTTTGAAGCCATTGAGGTTGGTGGCTATGACTACTTCCTGTGGGAGCAAGTTGTTCCACAGTTTAACAAAGTACTGCTTGAAGAAGCCCTTTCTGAATCTTCCAACATTCCGCTTCATTGGATGACCGTAAGTTCTAGTGTTATGAGAGAGGGAGGAAAATAAGTTGTTTATCTATCAATGGTCTGACTCTGTATATGGCTTCCTATATTCCTGTGCTCTGTGTCCCTGCACATGTTGTATTCTGTCAAGCAATGCTGGGAGGGGTCTCTCTTTTGCCACTCCCCACCCCCACCCATTTTCCTTAGGTAAGGAAGCAAGGAAGGAAAGGGCATGATAGACTCTGATGCATGTGTGTGTGTTTAATAGCGAGAGACATAGGGTATAAGAAGGTCAGCAAAACAAGCTGGCCTAGGAGCACCTGGCAAATTTATAAGAGGAGAGTGATGCTCCAAGATCAATATTATATTTGACTGCCAGCCAATGCAATTTGTTCAGAATAGGTTAAATGCGCTCCTGCCTCTTCCTTTTTCATAAGGCGTTCCGTTATCAAGAGCATTGCCCTGCCTGAGATCCATCGGAGGTGGAAATGAACATCTGCAACTTTGAAATATTCCATAAATGCAGAGTGATATAGGAGCTATGACAGGCATGAAATCAGGCTGAAACTTTTTATCTGCTGTATATCAGGTTATCAGTGAGACGAAACGACCTTTGCAGAAAGGTTTTCTCTTGCACTTTTCTTCATCTTCTTCGCCTGCCTGTGAAGTGAAATGTAATATATTAATCAAATGTCACTTTTCCATCACTGATGCGACTGATGCAGGGCAGCGCCTAATTGTTATCTCCATCTCTTCTTTCATTATTATGGGCTTGGTTGTGTGATGCCTTTCCTTGATTCAGTTCATGTGTGTCGAAGGGAGCAAGAGAACACCTTCTTCCCTTCCCACTGTCACCTGGAATGTTGACTGCCCCCCTGCTCCTCCAAAGCACTGTTGGGGGAGAAATTGGATTCAGTTCACATTGAAAAGCAAGCCAGCCTAGTTCACCCTATTGAAAACAATATGTGAACTGAAACGCAGCCTGCTGTCAAAATCCGCACGTTTGGAATTAGAAATTTTGCAGTGTGCTTCTCCAGCTAAATAATGTTTACAAAAATCCATTTACTTATTTATTTGATTTATACCTCACCTGTCTTCCAAGAAACTCAAGGTGGCTGGTCCAAGGGTAAACAGAGAGAAGAAGAAGAAGAAGAAGAAGAAGAAGAAGAAGAAGAAGAAGAAGAAGAAGAAGAAGAAGAAGAAGAAGAGGAGGAGGAGGAGGAGGAGGAGGAGGAGGAGGAGGAGGAGGAGGAGGAGGAGGAGGAGGAGGAGGAGGAGGAGTTTGGATTTGATATCCCGCTTTATCACTACCCGAAGGAGTCTCAAAGCGGCTAACATTCTCCTTTCCCTTCCTCCCCCACAACAAACACTCTGCGAGGTGAGTGAGGCTGAGAGACTTCAAAGAAGTGTAACTGGCCCAAGGTCACCCAGCAGCTGCATGTGGAGGAGCAGAGACACGAACCCGGTTCCCCAGATTAGGAGTCTACTGCTCTTAACCACTACACCACACTGGCGAGGTCCAGGGCTGGTCCGAAGTCTAGGGAATCCACAAGAGGTCCGTCCAATGAAGCTGAGACAGGGTGCAAGGGAGGAGACTAGGCGAGGTCAGGAGCAGGAACACAGGCAGGTCAGGTTCTGGAGCACAGGCAGGATCTGGAAATCAATAATGTTGCTCACAGTGTTAGAATGCCTAAACAACACATAAAAAGTGATTATGATTTGCCAGTGTAGCCGAGTCCTCAGCCTTCTTCAGGCTTTCAATGCAGTTCGTAGTCCATCAAAAACAACATTATGTAACATATGTAACTGAACTAATTGTGTGAACTGAGCTTTTTCTAAAAACATGGGAAGCTGCCTTTTAGAGAGTCAGGGTGCGGGTCCCTCTAGCTCAATATTGTCTACACCAACTGGCAGCAGACCACCTCCCAAACCAACATGGAGATGTCAGGGATTAAACCTGGGACCTCCTGCTTGCTAAGGCTCCATTCATTTCAACAAAAAGGAAATGCAATGTAAAGAAGGGGAAAACACAACCATTTGTGTATCATTTGGGGACTGAAATAACTTATGACAGTGAATAACAATCGTGTTAATTTCAAACAAGTAGAATCTGGTCTCTCTCTTTCTTTCTTTCTTTCTTTCTTTCTTTCTTTCTTTCTTTCTTTCTTTCTTTCTTTCTTCTTCTTTCATCTTTTCTTCCTTCCATTTCTTTCCCTCAATCCTCTGCTGTCCTTATTTCTTTATTTATTTATTTAAGCCATCAGCGGACCTCCATTGTGTTTCCAACAGAAGTCTTTTTGGCTGAAGAGTCACGGGCTAAATAAATAAATAAATAAATAAATATTCCAAGGGAGAGTGTACTGGAAGTTATCCACAGAAAATGAATTATGCACTAAATTGTAAATATTCTATTTCTTCTCCTCATTTGAAAGTCCCCAAAGAAATATGAGCACTTGATTTAAAATTCAGCTCTAGCGACATTTTCTGACTGCACACAGAACCTCTGCGAACGCAAGGAGTTTGCAGTGAAAGATCGCTTTTTTATTGGGGGGGGGTGCCACTGGGTGTTAATTTTTTTGTTTATTTGTTTGCAGCCAAGCTGCAATCACTCTTTTCTCCTTTCCAGATCAAATGAAATACCTTTTGGAAGGCAAGGGGATGTAAAAAGAAAGAAAGAAAAAGAAATAAATTTTAGAAAGGAGGGATTTAAATAAATGCATCTCTCCCCCCCGTCTTCTTCGTCTTGCAGAAATATGCTGTAACTTATTTATACAGTGAAAAATATTTATACTGCAGGATAAAAAATTCATTCAGATAAAAATACATATTACGAGGTGCATAAAGTACGTTGGCTGGGGATGAAGCATAATCTCTTTGCAAGAGATGGTAAGTAAGCACCAGGCGAGGAGCTTCATAATAGATGACTTCACCTGTTGTTTCCCTCGAATTTGTTAAAGCCGTAACACGACTTATTATTTCCAATGCCTCCTAAGCACGGCAGATACCCCAAAGCTCTATGCAAACAAGGTGTTACTGTATCTATCTAAAATGGGTACGGGGGATGGTTTCCTTTTCTTGTTTGGATTTAAGAACTGAGCATAGCAGCTGAGGACAGAATGATGCAGAAGACAGAATTCAAAATGACCTCAACAAGTTGGAGAGCAGGGTCTAAACTAACAAAATGAATTTCAATAGGGACAAATGTAAGGCTCCACAATTAGACAGGAAGAACCAGGTGCACAAATATAAGATGGGGAGGGCACCTGGCTTTGCCAGTAGTGCACAAGAAAAGGATGTGAGGGTCTTAGCAAACCACAAGCTTCACGCGAGTCAACAGAGTGATGCAGCAGCAAAACAAGCCAATGCTAGTGTCACGTTCAAGGGAAGTAATAGTACAAGCTTCCTCGGCCTGTAAAACGAGATGAGTGCCGCAACCCCAGAGTCGTCTGCGACTGGACTTAACTGTCAGGGGTCCTTTACCTTTACCTTTTTACCTTGGTTTAAGAACAGTCCGGTTTAAGAATGATTTGGTTTACAAACTCTGCAAAACCAGAAATAGTGTCTTGGTTTGAGAACTTTACCTCGGTCTAAGAACGGAATCCGAATGGTGGAAGGGCACCAGCAGAGGGAGGCCTCATTAGGGAAAGCGTCCCTCGGTTTAAGAATGGTTTTGGTTTAAGAATGGACTTCCGGAATGGATTAAGTTCGTAAACCGAGGTACCAATGTACTACCCTATTCTGCCTTGGTGAGACAACACTTAGAGTACAGGTTCCAGTTCTGGGAACCACAATTTAATGAGGATATTGCCAAGGTAGATGTTGTGCAGAGGAGGGCAACCAAGATGATCAAGGGTCTGGAAACCCAGCCGTATGAGGAACAGTTGAAGGAACTGGGTATGTTTAGCCTTTAAAAGAAGAGAGAGAGTGGAGCTATGATAGCCACCTTCAAATATCTCAAGGCTGCCACATGGAGGATGAAGCAAGCTTGGCTTTTTTCTTTTTCTTTTCTCCTGATCCTGAGGCTAGGACCTAAACCAATGGCTTCATGTTACAAGAAAGGAGATTCTGACTAAAGATCAGGAAGAACTTTCTGACTGTAGGGTCTGTTTGACCGTGATAGACTCCCTCAAAAGATTGTGGACTCTCCTTCATTGGAGGTTTTTAAGCAGGGGTTGGATAGCCATCTGATAGGTATGTTTTATTTGAGATTTCTGCATTGCAAGGGGTTGGACTAGATCAGGCATCCCCAAACTTCAGCCCTCCAGATGTTTTGGACTACAATTCCCATCCTCCCTGACCACTGGTCCTCTTAGGTAGGGATCATGGGAGTTGTAGGCCAAAACATCTGGAGGGCCGCAGTTTGGGGATGCCTGGACTATATGATCTTCAGGGTCCCTTCCAACTCCACAATTCTATAAGTGAGGAACCTGCCTTATGCTAAGTCAGATAATAGTTACATCTAGGTCAGTATCATCATCATCATCATCATCATCACTGCTTTTCAACTTGTTGTTATTTATATCCTGCTGTTCCTCTGCAAAAGCCCAGGTGGCCAACATTCAACAGCAAAAAGTGGAACAGTGCAATTTAAGATCAAATAAAAGCATATTTAAAACCATTTAAAAATATTTTCTTGCAGATTTTTTTCCAAACAGAATGACATCATAGCAACAACAGATAAAGCTCCCTCTTGCCCTTCCCTCCCAGAGTTGAGACTTGCCTTTAAGTAAGACATAGGTTCTGTCCAGCTCTAAGTTTTCACAATAAAGTAATTAATTGAAAGTGTCATTCCACATTGTTCTGTGTGTTCTTGGCGGGCAGAAGCCGTGTTCAATGGATTGCATGTATTGAATAAAAACAAACCGTGTTGCCTAGAAGGCAGCACTCCTCTTCCTCCTGTGCAATGTTTTAAGGTGGTTAATTTGTCCACGAGTATCAAGCCCCTAGTCTCTGAGACCCACGGTTCAAAAAGATCTGGGTTGAGAGATCTCCAGTGTCCGGTGATCACTAGCTTTGCAGATGTTAGTGGGAAAGGTACAAAGCAATTAAAAACCATTTAAAAACATCTAGAACTTTGACAAAAACAAACATTTTAGAGAAGGCATGTCAAACCTGCGGCCCTCCAGATGTTTTGGCCTACAACTCCCATGATCCCGAGCTAGCAGGACCAGTGGTTGGGGAAGATGGGAATTGTAGTCCAAAACATCTGGAGGGCTGCAGGTTTGACATGCCTGTTTTAGAGCAACTGCAATATGTACATGCAAGTGAGGAGAGGCCTTAGCCCAAAGGCACAGTGTCTGCATTCCCTGATAAATGCCCCATGTTCAATCCCTTTCATCTCTAGGTAGAGCTTGGAAATGTTCCTCAAGGAAACAATGGATTGTCAATGCCTGTCAGTGAAGATGCCACTGCGTTAGAAGAGCCATTTGTCTTACTCAGTAGAAGGCAGCTTTCTGTATTCCTATGACCTTCGTCATCGGGGAGCTTTTCTGGAAGACCAATTTAATAATGGAGTTTGCATATGTATGCGGGTGTGTAAATGAATGTAAGAACACTGCTGATCAGGTCAATGGTCCATCTACTCCAGCATCCTGTTCTCACAGTGGCCAACCAGATGCATGCGGGAAACTGGCAAGCAGGATCCAAGCACAAGAGCCCTCTCCCCTCCTGTGGTTCCCAGCAAATGACATTCAAAAGCATTGCTGGCCCCAGCTATGAAGGCAGAACAGAGTCACCCTGGCTAGTAGCCATCAATAGCCCTCTCCTCCATGAATTTGCCCAAGGCCCAGTGGTCTGTTACTCCAGTCTGAACTGGCTCCAGGTCTGATGGAGCTCTTGGTGCCGTGCCAGAAGATGGGAGCTCTCAGTCACTGGGACCCTCTAGTAGGTTTCGCTGGCAGGCCGCAGAAACATCCCAAATAGCAGTGTCAAGGATCTGGAAGCTCCCTTTTTTAATTTCCAAACTGGTGCCCCGAAACAGTGTTACATCAGTGGCATTGTGGGAAATCAAAATGACAGCTGCTGTCTGGAGTTGATTAGCTTAGGGATGGACAGACTTCAAGCTTGTCAGATCTACTTTGGTGTTGCTGTTGTTTGCTTGTTTTGTTTGATTTTTTTAAAAAAATCTGGAACCCCAAGATCTGCCAACCACAGCCAGATGCAACAGCCATTCGTTTGGAATGAAAGACCAGGGTGCCGCTGAACACATTCTGAGCCAGGAATTCATTTTCAGTACCAGAGCAGTCCTGAGCTCACAATCTTTTTGCAGAAAAGTGTACTTTGACAAAGCTTTTATAATTTGGTAGTCTAATTTAGGTGGAAGAAGCCATTTAAATGTAGCTTCCGAATACATATGGATGTTCTTAATGTTTTTAAACGTCTTTAGAAGCTTTTTCTGCTTTGCTTTTAAATAATCTTTTTATTTTTAAATTGCATTATTTTATTACTTTTTTTCCATTAGCTGTCCTGTGTTCCTTTGGGAAGAACGATAGGATAGCAATTTAATAAATAATAAATGGTTTATTCTGCTGGTTTATTCAGTCGCATCTGGTGGCCACCGTGAGAACACGATGCTGGACTTCAATTGGTCAATGGCCCAACCAAGCTAGACTCTCAATTTTGGTTATCTCAGTCTCTCATCTTCCCAGTTTCAAATTCTGTTCCCCACATTTCTGCAGGAATTTGTGAATTCTTCTTATTTTTAAATCCTCATGCAAGAAGAAGAAGAAGAAGAAGAAGAAGAAGAAGAAGAAGAAGAAGAAGAAGAAGAAGAAGAAGAAGAAGAGTAGTTTGGATTTGATATCCCGCTTTATCACTACCCGAAGGAGTCTCAAAGCGGCTAACATTCTCCTTTCCCCTCCTCCCCCACAACAGACACCCTGTGAGGTGGGGCTGAGAGACTTCAGAGAAGTGTGACTAGCCCAAGGTCACCCAGCAGCTGCATGTGGAGGAGCGCATACGCAAACCCAGTTCACCAGATTACGAGTCCACCACTCTTAACCACTACACCACACTGGCACTGTGAATTTTGATACATCCTGTGGGAATCATATCTGGGGGAAGTACTGCAGAACTCAGGTCCAGCTTGCGGGCTGCCCATAAATATCTGCTTTTCCATTCTGAGGACAGGATGCTAGACGGAATGTCTATTTGGCCTGATCCAGCAGGGCTTTCCTTATATCTTAAAGTAAGCCCATGTGGGGCATTGATGTGGTGGCCATCAAAGTATGAGGACAAACCAAACTTGGAACTGGTTCTGCTGGATGTGGAAACGGAGTCTGGCTTAGTCTAATTAAGAACATAATGAGAGCTTGCTGGATTAAACCAACGGCCCATCTGGTTCAGCATCCTGTTCTCAAAGTGGCCAACCAGATGCAGGTAGGTAGCCATGTTGGTCTGACGTAGTCGAAACAAAATAAAAAAAAATCATTCCAGCAGCACCTTAAAGACCAACTAAGTTTTTATTTTAAGCTTAAAACCATGGAGAGACCTGGTTTGAACAGAGACGTCGGATTCTTAACTCATTATACATGATAAAGCGATCTTCAGCCATCTCACCCCTTGCTTTTTCATGCAAGACCATTTGCAGTCGTTTACAGTCGTCAACAGCTACCGGTATCAGTCAGTCGATCACCCATTTCCACCACCCTTCTGAGTGATACCCCCTCCCCACCCTTTCTCTATATATAAGCGTCTGGGGACTTCTATTTCAGTGTATCTGAAGAAGTGCGCATGCACACAAAAGCTCATACCAAAATAAAAACTTAGTTGGTCTTTAAGGTGCTGCTGGAAGGAATTTTTTTTTTTTTGTTTCAACCAGATGCCTGAGGGAAAACAGCAAGCAGGATTCAAGCACAAGAACACTTTCCTACCCTCTGGTATCCAACATCTGGCATTCAGAAGCACTGCTCCCTCAAACTGTGGGTGCAGAATCTATCCATCACCACTGGTATCCTTCTCCTCCATTAATTTGTTTAGTCCTCTTTTAAAGCCATATAGTTGGTGGTGATCATTGCTTCCTGTGGGAGCGAGTTCCATAGTTTAGCTACATGTTGAGTTAAGAAGTGTTTTCTTTCAGCTTTCCTGAATCTTCCACCCCCATCGTTCAGTCCGGACACTGAGGTCCAGCGACGAGGGCCTTCTGGCAGTTCTCTCGCTGCGAGAAGCCAAGTTACAGGGAACCAGGCAGAGGGCCTTCCCGGTAGTGGCACCCACCCTGTGGAACACCCTCCCACCAGATGTCAAAGAAATAAACTACTATTTGACTTTAAGAAGACATTTGAAGGCAGTCCTGTTTAGGGAAGTTTTTAATGTTTAATGCTGTATTGTGTTTTTAACATTCGGTTGGGGGCCGCCCAGAGTGGCTGGGGTATAAATAATAAATTATTATTATTATTATTATTATTATTATTATTATTATTATTATTATTATTCCAACATTCAGCTTCTTTGGACACCCAGGATGCTCATATTTTGTCTCTGGGTTGATCACCTATAGCACTGAGGGCACATATAGCATTAGTTGGTACCACAGATTGTGCTGCGGGCATTTCAGATGGTATTTCTACCAGAGCTGCCCTTTGCGATGATCTGCAGGTCACATACTTTGTCTCTTTCGGCCTGTGTTACACTTCATTCCTCTCCCAGGCAGGCCAAGATGGTTTTTCATTTTCTTTGATTGAATCTAGAAAGAGGGAGGAGAGTGTCTGGTTCGTCTTTCCATGTACAGACAGCTGGTCATTTTATTAACACTCCTGATGTTCTTGTTTGTCATGAAAGCTGACCATAGTTCTTTTTTTGGGGGGGGGGCACAGATTTCTCCCCATTAACGGATGATGCAGCAGCTCTTTTTTTCCTGGAAAGTATTGATTGGGCAAGGAATACATTTATTAAAGTGTTACCAGCGTCAAATCTTTTACTTGTGCTGGTGGTGAACAATTTGACCAATGAAATAGTCATGAAGACCAAGTGCAAAAGAGGAATCAATACCTCTTGGCTTTCGAGATCCTGTAGTGTCGCAGCTGAGAGCTGGAGCTGTGAACTAGCAAATCCCAGCTGAATCTCACCTCCACTATGAAATTGCAACACAGCCTTCAGCAATTTTCATCTCTCAAGCTCAGCCTCCCCATTACATTTTTTTGGGGGGAGGGGGTTGTTTATTCTATCTTAGAAGGATGTTCTTATTTATTTTTCATTAGGCATTTTTATCCTGTTCTGCCTCTGCCCCCAAGAAAAGTCTCCCATAGCAGCTTACAAACATCAGTAAAACTCACAATCTAAGAGACAAGGCATAAAAAGGAAATGGACTAGTACAGAGGAGGAGGGCGGAACAAGCTCAAACACTTATTATTACAAATACGTTGTGAGCAGCAGGAATTGGAAAATTACAAAGTGTCAGTGTTTCCTGATACAAGGCACATGAAACCCTATACAGTGGAACCTCGGTTTATGAACACCTCGGTTTATGAATTTTCGGTTTATGAACGCCGCGGACCCATCTGGAACGGATTAATTCACTTTCCATTACTTTTAATGGGAAAGTTCGCTTCAGTTTATGAACGCTTCAGTTTATGAACAGACTTTCAGAACCAATTACACCCATGCTTTGGGTTAAGTACGCTTCAGGTTGAGTACTCCGCGGACCCGTCTGGAACGGATTAATCCACTTTCCATTACTTTCAATGGGGAAAGTTCACTTCAGTTTATGAACGGTTACTCCGCGGACCGTCTGGAACATACTCCATAGCTGCTTTTTTTTCCAATATGGCGTCCATATGGACTACATTATCTCCCTGACTATCTGGGTTGAGGTTGATGCTCTAGAACAGGCACCCCCAAACTGCAGCCCTCCAGATGTTTCGGCCTACAACTCCCATGATCCCTAGCTAACAGCACCAGTGGTTGGGGAAGATGGGAATTGTAGTCCAAAACATCTGGAGGGCTGAAGTTTGGGGATGCCTGCTCTAGAAGGAAAGTCCCTGTACCAACAGATGCAGATTACAAGTAAGGAGATTCCAAAGCAGTTTACGACAACCAAACATAAAACCATATAATAAAAAACCATGAAAAAGTTAAAATCAGGCATCAGTTAACAATTGTGGAAGGAGGCATTCTTAATTGCCTGCATAGGCCTGGTAGAATAGGAAAGATTTTGGTTTAAAAGTTGGCACAGAAGGCGCCTGCTGAATCTCTATTGGTACTGACTCACACCCTGGCCAGCCCCTTTTTAATATCCTGGGCAGGAGATATAGAAGCATGATAAGCCGCACCAACAGGTTAAAGAACAGTTTCTACCCATGGCATGTGAGGCTGCTGAATGGAAGACAGCAACATTGCAGCTGACGTTTGGGGTTGGTCGTACGACAGCACACAGAGTGTAACAAGGACTGAGAGATTGTGAGGGAGGAGGGGGGCTCATTTAATCTCACTGTAAACCAGTGTTTCTCAACCTTTTTTGGGCCACGGCACACTTGTTCCGTGAAAAAAATCACGAGGCACACCACCATTAAAAAAGTTAAAAAATTTAACTCTGTGCCGCCCTATATTATAATTATGACTAAGAAACACTTGCCAAATATTGCTTTCCGGCGGGTTAGCAGTGTGTATTGGCGGCCGCCAGGCTCGCTTGCACTGAGCTTTGGGAAAGAGGAGGAGAAATATTGCTTTCCGGCGGGTTAGTGCTGTCGGAACAGCGGTTGAGAAACGCTGCTGTAAACAAATGGTGCAGTGATAATAAAGTATTTCTATTTCTGGTCCGATGACACAAAGGGCTTGGTTTCTTGTTGCCAAATGAGCCTTGGCTACTCGGCAAACAACCAATGACACTCCTACAGATGATCCCGTTGATCAACCTGGAATATAAGGGTTCAGCAGATCTGCGAGGCACCCTGGACTTAATTTGTTCAGGGCTTTGTAAATTAATACAAAGATCTTGAACTTGGTTTGGTGGCCAGGTTCAATAGCCACGATTCTCCTTCAAAGAAAGTCTCCCTGCACATTTATTTTCCAACCAATGTTGATCTAGCATGCCTTGATCAGTCATCACTCCCCTCTTCTATATCCACAAAGTATCAAAACATATTTGGGCTGCATTTTTCTTTCTTACCACTTAACAAAATAATAGTTTCCCTAAGAGATGAATCAAAAACTACAGCCTCTGCCCATTTAAACGTAACGAGTCACTTGCCGCAAATATAAAGCAGCACAAATATTTTTGAGGGGTGGGTGCTGGTGTAAGTGGGGAACAGGTTGCCATTAATCCTTGCCCTGTTCCCCCTTAATGAATGATGATGCGCTACTGGGCAGAAGGTAAACAGAAACAGCTTCAGCCAATTTGCAGGAGAATGCTCCAATAGGTAACACCTTCCACCACTTGACTGTAACATCCTCTCTACCGTGATCAATTAATGGCCGATCATAAAATGGGATACTTGGGAGAGAAATGTCATCTTAACCTTGTTCTCTGAATGGAGCACCAATAAAACCTCACTTGTTGCCATCCTGCCTCACTGTTGCTTTGCATTTAATGCCAGGACACAAAGGAATCAGCGGAGAAGGTGAAGTGGGACATGTTCCCCAGACAAGGATGCTGTCAAGACCATCAATAACAAAGAGGGGGGTATTGTTTAGAGCTGGTGGGAAAACATAATTGAGAGTAATGGAATGCAACTGAGCAAAGGATATCTTGAAAGCCCCACTGAATGAGTCACTTTAGTTCTATAAAGCAGAGTGAATTGTTAGAACAGCAACATGCACACACCTTGAACATCCTCTGCTCTCTAATCATATTCCATTTCTTTATCCAGGTCTATCACTGAAATGGGGAAACCCCACCCCTCCAGCCTCACCTAGATTAATGGTTGAGGGAATTGAGTATGCTTAGCCTGGAGACGACAAGACTTATAGAGGACAGGATAGCCACCTTCAAGTATCTAAAGGGCTTTCACGTGGAAGATGGAGCAAGCTTATTTTCTGCTTCTTCAGTGGGGAGGAACCAAACCAATGGATTCAATGGAATGAAAGGAGATTGTGACCCAACATTAGGGAGAACATTGTGATTGTAAGAGCTGTTTGCTGGTGAACTGCACTACCTCAAATGGTGGTGGATTGTCCTTCATTAGATGTTTTTTAAACCAAGGTTGGATGGCCATCCATCAGGGATTCCTTAGCTGTGATTCTTGCATTGCAGGGGGTTGGGCCAAATGGCCCTTGTGTCTCTTCCAATCCTATGATTTTACATAGACCTCCCTTCTCCACTTTGGGTTTTTTAGCAGCTCAGGAAACCACAGTGAGTTAATGGAGGCAGCAGGGAGCAAGGAGGGTCCAACGCAGTTGGAGCCAGAGGTGATAGCCAATTTTGAAACAAACTGCCCTGTTAAAAGTAAACTGCACATTGTACAGAATAGTACCCCTCCAGTGCTGGCCGTAGTTCTTCTCCTCACACCATATAATAAGGAATAAATTGCTTACCGTGGCATAAATATTCATGCTTTTCCCACTTGCAAATGCGTATTAAAAAAACAACAAGTTAAACAGTTTGCTTTTCGCGTGCCTGACCTGTTCTGTTTGCAATATCATCCTAGAAACTCCCTCTGCCCCATCGAAATGCAAGCGATAAACAGCAAGAAAGCAGAGGGATTGACCATTGCGAGAATAAATTGTTCATGCCCTAGTAGTGTGTTTAAGTAGTTTTTACATGTGGAACATTAAATTTTTATCAACAAATCAAGGAAAGGACATTTGTACACAGAAATCAATTTGCCTAGCAACTATCTGCAAGACTCACTTGTAATTTATTTGGCCTATAAAACACTTTTCTCTCTCTTTTTTTTAGATCTAAGTTTATTTCTTCTGGGCAGAGAGAAACCGTGGCAGCCTTTGCTGGCACCGACAGAAGACAGCCACACAGAGAGCAATAAACATAAAGAAATTATATGGAAAGGCGAGAGTTGCATTGTGGAGGGAACCGGTGGGGAGTTTTATGCTCTTCAGTAATGTATCTGCTAGTAGACCAAGAATATGCATTGCAGAACCATAGCTCGGGCTTCTAAAGGATGGTGGGAGTTATCCAGAATTCCCACCATCATATGCTGAATCAGGGATGGGGAGCCTTACACCCAGGAGCAGAATGCGACCCCATATGTGTCTTGGGATGCTTCTGAAGCCCATACACACACCATGCCACACCAATTTCTCTGAAGGCTATCCCAGCTTTGCTTTACACCCTGCTTGAGTATTCTTGCCTGGCTTGGAGTTACTGCTATGAATTTGGGTGGGTCGGTCTGGATAATTCCCCAAGTCTCTTTTAGTTTTCGGGATCCTGAATTTATGGGGGTAGAATGTATAAAAACATGCATTCCAAACCTGCTTCTTTGTGAAAGCAATGGCTTTGGCTAAGTACCACCTTGAGCATAGACAAAGAAGTTACTCTACAGTACTGTAAAACAAATGGGTGGGCCTTCTGCCTCCCTTTACCTAGCTGATATGCAAGAGAAAACTATTCAGAGTTGTGTGCGAGAGATGGAAGCAGACTCCAAGCTGGGGAGAGAGACATGTTTACTGTGTGTTTCAATATCCCCTGTAAAAACCAAGATTTGTTGGGTGGGTTAATGCTGCAAGCTCCTCCAACTTACGCTCAGGTTGTATATCTGTGCAAATAAAACCAGTTACAGGTAGGTAGCCGTGTTGGTCTGACACAGTCAAAAAAAAATTTTTTTTAAAAAAATTAACAAAATCCTTCCAGTAGCACCTTAGAGACCAACTAAGTTTGTCATAGGTATGAGTTTCCGTGTGCATGTATCTGAAGAAGTGTGCATGCACATGAAAGCTCATACCTATGACAAACTAAGTTGGTCTCTAAGGTGCTACTGGAAGGATTTTTTAATTTTTGTTTCAAATAAAACCATACATCCTAAAGAGGCCATCGTGTCCACTGACCTTCATTCCAAGGAAACAGAAATTCGAGTAAGCACTGGAACCCCTGGATTCTTGCCCTGCTTGGAGATTGGGGTGGCGTCGAGCAGTACCCTTGAACTCTGATAATGCTACTCGCTTGGATGGCTGGGGAATAAAGAGGGATGCATGGGTGAATTAACATTTCTGATGGAGTCGTTTCAGGAGTGAGGAACAAGTAAGTCACAGCTAATTATGCCCCTTATTCCTGCCTTCTCCCAAGGTGTCAGGCTTTGCCAGATGATGAGTAGGCGAGTGGAAGGGCTGGCACTAAGATGCCTAGAAGAGGGCATTCTGTCAGTGCCAGTAGCAGCTATCAGCCGCAGCTGCTCCAATCAACCAAAGGCTTCTGAACATGTGACACCTGATTTGCAGTTGGGTGAACTGACCCTTGACCACCTTTATTACAGAAGCTCTCCAAAGACCACGGAACAGCTTCTGAGGTGACACAGGGAGCTGGGCAGCCTCTAACATATGCCAAAATAATATAGTGATATGCATTATGAGTTGGACATGCATTGACCTTCTAATGATTAGCAGGATGGGTAATGAATTCTTTTCATTTTCGTGCAGCAGAGAATATACTGAGATTCTCTCTCTGATACACAGCACCACCAGCGGCATCTTGTAAAACCTCCTTTTAAAGCCTGGATAATTCTCGGTTTCTTTTTTTAACGAGGTTCTCAATAGCGCTGGGTAAACAACAGAAGGTGGGAAGATTTGGAACCTAAATATAACTGAGGCTGATGGAGTTATATTTCTGGTGCATATAAACCGTGCCATCAATACCTCATTTCAGAGTAACGGCCATTTATTGTTTCGAGTCTGATGTTTTCAGAGCAGATTTTCACTTTAGGCTCCAGACAGGTCAGAAATTGAAAAATGCCCCATCTGATAGCAGCCTTCGTATCTAGGGCTGTCACCTCCCCCGCTCGCCACCCCATAACTTTTAACATCTCAGATGTGGGCAAAAACAAGACAGGCTCAGCCTGGGGGGCCAGCCATGAGAGAACATTTGTTTGGTGGTTTCTTTGTGCAGCATCTTTCAAATATGCAATTGTGACAAAATCAAACATGGGTTGCCTTGTAACATAACACTCTGCCTGGGTGGGAGATGGAGCTATGGATCCTGCCACCCCCACCCCCCAGCAACTCCTAGTATTTCACCCCGTTTCACCTTGGTTGCAATATTTTCTTTCCCAACATTCTGGGAGTGCTGCAAAGTGTGCACAGAATGCAATCCTGTGGGAATGTTAAGGATGATAGGGAAGGATATATTGAATAAGTATTAGTATTATCCTTCCTTCTCTCACACCAATGAGTGGTGTAGCAGAGCAAATTCCCCTCAATATAGCTGGAAGCTAGTTTGCATATTCGTTTGAATCTCTTAGTTAAGATTATTTCCTGATGTCCCCTTTGATCACTCTTAAGAAGAATCAAGACACAAGAGTTACTTTCTGAGTAAAGTAACGAAAAGTTTACTCACATTTCAGTTCACAATATGATTCCTGAAAGGCAGGCTTTTCCTAATAGTTACACAATAAACTGTGAGTTCATCTCATAGGAAGACTGAACTCCTGTGCTGCTGGCTGAGACCCAGCAGAAAGCAAAATTACCTTGAGATAACAAAATGGCTGCAGGAGAACGGCATGGCAGCAAAACAAGAGAGAGAACAAGACAGAAATCAAGACAAAACTGCAACTGAGAAAGTGGCTGCATGACTCGGCTCTTTTATGGAGTCAGCCAGAGCCAGGTGCATCTCCCAGGTCACATGCAGGAGGCGTGGCTCCAGACTAGTGTAACAGGAAGTTACACTGACTGGATGTCCCCCTGGCTGTGTCCACTCTAGGGAAATAAGGAATGTTGCATTTGACTGCACCAATGGATTACATCCCACAATTCCACTGGGCAAGGAGAATGTGTTAACTTGCCTGTCTGCCTGTGCTGTAGAATTTGGTGGCCTACACCTCACCCTTAGGCTGTTGACGAGAGTTAGCCTAGAAAAACCTGCTGCCTTTGGGGTGGCCACAGTAGGGATGGTGGAGGAATTTGGTTTCTGCAAACTCCAAAATATGAGCAGACCTGATTTGCATATCCCAGATACATATGGGGATTGGATCTTAGCTGTCCACTGCCTCTTGCCTTTTTGTGCAAATATTGTTGTGATTGATTGATGCAAAAAATGAGGCACAATGGACTTCTCAGTCAACTTGTAAGAATGCATCACTAAGAGCAAAAGTAACCTGGAAACAGATTTAAGAACATCAGGTGATTCCTTCTTGATCCAAACCGAAGGCCCATCTAGTAGTCTAACATTCTGCTTTCACGGTGACCAACGAGATGCCAATGGCAAGCCCTTAAACCAGACAGGAGTGGAACATAACTCTTCCCTATAAATGGATGTTGAGACATACTACCTCCAGTCCATTTGGTGGTACTCAGCTGTCAGGTTTAGTAGCCATTGATAGTCTTACCCTCCATGAATTCTTAATCCTCTTTCAAAAGCCTTCCACATTTGTGACATCACCAAGCTGATTTGCCCATCCCTAATCTGGGGTAAAATAGTAATAAGTTCATAAACTGAGGAAGGTGAACTCAGAACCTCTGCTGGTCTGACTGTCTCATGTCTCAAGGCAGACATGTCTCTGATGAGACTACAGTTTGCATGAACATGCATTCACATCGTGCGATCTTCACAATGCAGGCATGTGCAACATGATGCAAATGTGCTCACCAGCATCAGCCTTGGCAGGGAAATGCAGGGATTAGATAGGAACATCTCAGGAGCATCTCTCACCATATTGCCAAGAGCATCTCTCACCATATTGCCAACACTAGGAAGAATGTTTTGGTGACAGGGGAAATCTTGGGAAGAACAAGTCAAAGTTATGGCTGGTGAATTTACTCATCTTTAAAGAATGGAAGTGGCATATAGACTCTCCCAGATACAAAATTCAAATGCTTGCAAATAGGGCACAAGCTCAAGGGTCCACATCCCTGAATTGGTTCCCTGTCCCTTTGTGCCTTTGCATGCACTCAAAATCAGGCCACTCCATTTGGATGAATGCAAACTAAAAGCATACAAAATATATGAGCCCTCCAGAAAGACGTTTGGCATTCTCCAAGATACACACACACACACACACACACACACACACACACACACACACTGGAGCGGAGGCCTTAATTTATAACAAGGTTTTATATTCCACAAATAATTTATTAAGATACAGAACATTCATCCAGGGGGATTTAGAAGTAAGCTCATATCCTCTGCGGATTGCACATTTCAGACTCAAAATTGGAAACAAAGGAGTCGCCAAAGATTATTAACACAGCTGCAGCACCGTAATAGGCGCCAAAGGTGGCTTCCAGCTGAGACAATCTCAGCAGGTCTCCTACGAGCTCAACCGGAGGGAGGCTTCCCGTTTGGCACAGCTGATACAGACGATGCCCAGTGGAACAAAAATGCATCTTCCATTTGGCTGCTTCGGTCTGTCAGATGCTCTCCGTCTCTCTTGGTCAGAGCTGTAGCATTCAAAGGGTAGGTCCCTATCAGGGCCAGATTAACCATCAAGCAAAATAAGCACATGCTTAGGGCATCAAGGGAAGGGACACACCAGGGACATTTTCCATTGCCGGATATACCACGGACCAGCAACTCCACTTTTCAGTTTACAAATACTGAGATAAAACCCGCCTATATTAATTTAAGCACGAATGCACAAGATTCAGCTGCAAGCTAGTAATTAAATTGTTCATATTCTGGGGGAAAAAAGCAGAAGTGTACAAAAACAAACATTGTTTTCCACCTTACTGTAGGTTTTGTTTCATTTTGGATTTTTTAAATTATTATTTTAGGGTTTTGAATATTAGGAGAAATTGCTAATAAATTTTCTTGAAGACATTAAAAAGCAATTGCTAACTGTTATGGAAATTTGGAGAACTGAATCTGAGATTAAAAAGAAAAGAAAAGAAAATGGAGAGGAACCAAAAATGACAGATCTTCCCATTCCTATGCATGGCCTTATAAATTTTCCTATGGTGTTTTTTTTCCCTTTCAGATCTGCTAATTTTTTTAGTAAAGCTTTGAAAGCAGAATATAGTGGGCTGTATCCAGTGTTGGGAGGTATATTGGAATGAATGGACATGCTTGAAATAAGCCCTATTAATTTCAATGGGTCTACTCTGAGTAGAAGTCACTCGGACGCAACTCATTCTCTCATTTGTTTTGAGGAGAAGCACAGCACCTTCGGCGGCTGCAGAGACCAGTAACTCATAACTGCTGCCTGCCATGTTATTTTTGCTGCATTAGCAGCACCAAATCTCCACTCTAGGGCGTAAGCCTGGACAGCTTCTATGGAAGTCCTAGGCTGCCCAGACAACAAGATCTCTCTCTTAGCCTCACTGATGTGGTCCACAGGAAAGCAGAGCAATAGATTTTTCACCAGCTTGGCTGCAAGAACTGTCAGGAGGACGGTTCTTAACCTCTTTTGGTTAAGCATATGTCATTCATATTATGCTGCCAACTCATTATTACATCCTGTTGTTTGTTGTTGTTGTTTAGTTGTTTAGTCATGTCCGACTCCTCGTGACCCCATGGACCAGAGCACACCAGACACTCCTGTCTTCCACTGCCTCCCGCAGTTTGGTCAATCTCATGTTGGTAGCTTCGAGAACACTGTCCAACCATCTTGTCCTCTGCCGTCCCCTTCTCCTTGTGCCCTCCATCTTTCCCAACATCAGGGTCTTTTCCAGGGAGTCTTCTCTTCTCATGAGGTGGCCAAAGTATTGGAGCCTCAGCTTCACGATCTGTCCTTCCAGTGAGCACTCAGGGCTGATTTCCTTCAGAATGGATAGGTTTGGTCTTCTTTCAGTCCGTGGGACTCTCAAGAGTCTCCTCCAGCACCATAATTCAAAAGCATCCATTCTTAGGTGATCAGCCTTCTTTAAGGTCCAGCTGTCACTTCCATACATTACTACTGGGAAAACCATAGTTTTAACTATACAGACATTCATTCTATTCGCAAGAATTACCAGGTAGTAGAGATGGCCAGAAATGGATCCATAGTGCTAAAAGCAGCTTCACATGCATTATTATTATTATTATTATTATTATTATTATTATTATTATTATTATTATTTACAAATGCACAAATATAGTGTCCGATGTACAGCATCCAGTTTGGACCACACTCCTCATCCCTGAGGATAGGAGCTTTACAAATTAATAAAAAGGATTAGACTGCATTTTTTAAAATGGTTGCCTTAGATTCTTTCAGCTGTGAACTATGGAACATAGGAAGTGATTTTATTCCAAGTCGAAACAATGGCACACCTACCTCTGTAGGTGGTACCACCGGTCCATTAATCTCCATGTGAGAGTGTGGTATATCATTTAGACATCACTTACAGTGAAAGCCAATTTATTAAATAGATAAAAGCTATTGTTGGCATGAATGCATAAAATATGGGGTTTTAGGGGCATTCCCAGTCCTAGTTGGAGTTTGGATCTGGGACCTTTTTGCATGCACAACATGTGTTCTCTCCCTGCATCATGGCCATAAGAAGAGTCTCTTGGATCAGGCCAATGGGCCCCTTAGCCCCGTGTTCTGTTCGCACGGTGGTCAGCCTGAAGCCTGTGGGAAACCCACAAGCAAGATTCATGCAAAGAGCACTCTCCCCTCTTGTACTCTCCAGGAACTGGGATTCAAATGCATTGCTTTCCTTCCTCAACAGGCAACATTTTGCAATGCAGTTCCTGAATATCAGAGCCACATTATACATTGCAATAAATACTATAGCATTTCAGGCTGCAAGTGGGGGTGGACGGTGTCCGTTTTAGGGATGTTCCCTGTGTAACGCTATTGTTTGTAGAGAATAAGATGTCATGAAGAAAGTGAAAAACCTTCTCTTGTGTGCTCTAGCTGTCTGAATGTGGAAGGTTCCTCCTTGAGTGGAGCAGGCATATATTTATCTTTAAAGTACAGCAGCCAATAAATTTCACGTAAAGTAATATCTGGGGTAAAGCTTGCAGAGTCCTTCTCTGGCTGAGCCTCTGCGGGCATCAAGAGGAAAGCTACCATCACATTAAGGATAATACTGACATTTCTTTTCCAGGGGTTAGGGGGTCTTGTACTCATTCATCTTTAAAAATAATAATAACATACAGACCTAGAGTCTGAAATGGTACAGCCCAAATGACTTCTACCAGGTGATTATCCTGAATGAAGAGCTCAGCTGTGATAGATAACAATTAGCTGCCCTGTATATTTGCTTCATTTTCAGCCTCATTGTCTGCCTATGGCACTCAAAGCTGCATACTGTTAAAATATTAAAATTAAAACGATAAAAAACAAAGCAACATGTAGCATACCAATTACACAAAATAGCAATAGCAGGTAGCAGGGAGAAATTGTGGAGTCTACACAGCAATTTAAAATCCACAACCAATTAGGCCCTGCAAAATGCTTTCTTAAAACAGCCTTTGGTTTTGGAAGATAAAAAAATGGAAGATCCCTGCCTGCGCTTGAGTCGGGACTAAGGATTCTGAGCTCCTGTGTTCTGATTCGATACAGGATGTCCAATCACAGAACATTTCAGGATTTGGGCCTCTGCCATTGGCCCTTGAACTCTGAGTCGTGATTTGTAGCTTGGAAGTTTAGGCAGCCAATCACGTTGAGAGTGGGAGTGGCCCAGGCTTTCAGGAATGTATATAAGCAGTTGCTTTGCCCCTGTTTCCCAGTTATGTAGTACAAGAATGGTTCTTGCTGTTATCACTATGTCTTGCCTCATGGGATCCCACCCACACTTCAAAAAATTAAGAGCCAGAGTCCAGCAAAGCTTGGGTAAACACATCCATGTAGTATCCCAGTCCTTGGGTGCCACTGACCTCATAGAGCTACAATCTCCAGCCCTCTTAAGAAACTACAGTTCCCAAGGTTCTCTGTTGAAGTAGTGTAGTAGAGCTTTAAATATGTGGAGTGGATGTGACCTCAGATGAATCCCAATTTCATAAACAGTGCAATGAACTAAAGATGGGGGGGGGGGCAATCACTGCACGAACCATTTGAACATTTCCATTTTTTCTCTCTCCATGAAAAATCATGAACACTCAGATTTGCATGTCCCTGAGGTTATCAATTATTTGGATGTAATAAATGCAGTGTATAGAGAGTGAGATTGTAGAGGGGGGAGGGAGGGAGAAACACCTGAGAGAGCTGTTTTCAGCAGGGCTGCCTTTCATCGGAACTGCTGTCTTCTTTGTTTGTGAAATGTGGTTAGCTGCACTGTTTACTCCAAAAGTAATCACTTCTTCATTCAAACAGCTTCACCCGTAAATAGAATATCTTAGGACATTAATTATATGGGAGAGAAGTCCGCACGAAGGAGCTGTTACAATTCATTACTGTACATGAGCTGTTTGGAGGAGGGAGAAAATGTAAGGCCAGAGATAATTGTTATTGCCTTTTGCTTTCTTGCGGTATTGGGGTAGATGGATTGGAAATGGGTTATCTTTCTCTCTGGTAATAAAGTGGCTACATATACATACACAGACGAAAGAGAAACGCTCACAGAGAGCCAAAGAGCATTACATCAGCTGAGAGGCAGGAGGCCCACTGGGAGACGGGTGGAGAAAAGGCAGCTGCAAGTGTCATGATGTTATCTGGGCATCTCAGCATCTTGCCGGGAGGGCGGAAATGACCATTATAAAGGCACCAATCCAAGTAATTTTGGTGGTCCAGACCCTTGAGAGAGACAGAGGAAATGTGTGGACATTGTGTGATATTCCAAATGGAATTCCAACATTGTACATGATGCTAGGAGGTACGGGATAACAAATTTGCAGAGGACAAGGCTGCCCATGGCTACTAGCCATGATGTTTTTCAGAATTGGGCCCGTTTGTGACTGCAGTTAAAATTTCTTCCCAGATGGGTCAAACAGGGGAGAAATGTTATCCACAACATTCAAAGAAACATCATATGGCACCTTTTTCTCCAAAGAGCCCAAGTTGGCATGCATGGCATACCCTCCAACATTTCTCTGATTAAAATAGGGATGTCCTATTCTAGTGATGGGGAATCTATGACGCGCGTGTCAGACATGACATGCAGAGCCCTCACTGCTGGCAGGCACCCCACTGGCCCATTCGCACTGTTGTTGCTGTTGTTCCCCCCCCCATTTGTTCTCCCGCTCCTCCTACAGCTTGTCTCCGCTACAGCTTGTCTCCGCTGTTAAAACCAGGATCCTTTTTTTGTTGTTGTTGCTGGTAGCCAGAGATTGGTTTTTTAACCCTTTCTGTGCTGTTTTTTCTGGCGCTTTGACAGACATTGATTGGGTGTAACAGCGTTCGTTTTTTAACCTGTTCTGTATTGGGTTTTTTGGCACTTTGGCAGACTATGTCGGTGCTGCGTGTTAGTTCCAGCGAAGGTATTATTCATCATTTATTTCTGTTCTCTCCCCCCCCCAAAAGTACAGCAGCTTTGGGGCATCCCCCCAAAAAAGCAAAGCAACTTTTGCACCCCCCAAAAAACCTCCAAAACTTTGGTCAGCAGCTCCCCCCAAAAAGCTCAACAACTCTGGGCACTTTGTGATAAAAAAGCGGTTTGGGGTTTGGTTTGGTTAAATAATTTGTTTTTGGTTTATTAAATACAGTTATATATTACAATTATACATTTTTGTTATTTAAACTATAAATATCACGAAATTATAGTTTTTTTTTCTCGAAGTGACACACCACCCGAGTTATGCTCGGTTTTTTGGCGAATTTTCACACACCAAGCTCAAAAGGTTGCCCATCACTGTCCTATTCAATATAATAATAATAATAATAATAATTAATAATAATAATAATAATTACACCCCACTCATCTAACTTGGTGGCTACACACACACACTATTATATATCCATATATATGGATGTGGGTGGTGCTGTGGGTTAAACCACAGAGCCTAGGGCTTGCCGATCAGAAGGTCGGCGGTTTGAATCCCCGCGACAGTGTGAGCTCCCGTTGCTCGGCCCCTGCTCCTGCCAACCTAGCAGTTCAAAAGCACGTCAAAGTGCAAGTAGATAAATAGGTACTGCTCTAAGCGGGAAGGTAAATGGCATTTCCGTGCGCTGCTCTGGTTTACATGACCTGGAAGCTGTACGCTGACTCCCTTGGCCAATAACGCGAGATGAGTGCCGCAACCCCAAACTCACACTTGACTCAAATTTTAGTTTGATTTTTGGAAGAATTTAGGCCACAGATTTATTGATTACAGAAAGTGAGTGGTTACATGGGCTCCCTGCACTAGCTCCCTGCACCCTTGCAGGTAGCGCTGACGCAGAGCACCAGCATAGGTCAGCCAAGGGTGAACACCTGGATAGGCGGAAAGTCAGGAACAACTATGTCTGCCACCCAGATGTCCCCCTGGACTCAGGCATGTCATGGGCACAGCCCCCTCACAGGGTTGACCAAACCATTTGAGTCCCTGGATTCCTTTAACGGAATACCCTTCACATAGGAATGGCAAGAGCGTTCTCCCATCCCTATCACCTGAACCACTGCCTATCCACCACATGAACACCCGCTGTCGAATTTTAAAACTGGACATTTTTCTTTATCTTTTGGTGGAAGGCGGGGGGATTCTCTATCACCTCCCAGTAGTGTTTTTTTTCTGCCCTTGTGCTATGTTGGACCTAATCATCATGACCATAAAACAAATGGCACTCTGCATTGCTGAATTGTCATTTGGAAAGCCATTCAATATTTAAAAACAATGGCTCATTTTCCACAGCTGAGGAGCTATTTCCACAAGGGTCTTACCCTACCGTTTACTCCAATATTTAGAACATGTTTCTACAGTCAAGTATTCCCACCAGGAAACTTGCAAGTTTAAAAGTGTGCAATTTATTTCAGTTTAACTACACCATAACAACACCCTCAAGTGAATACAGATCTGTAATCTCCAGCTATTCATCTGAGTGCTGTGTTTTCAAACCGAGAGCTGGATCCTTCCAATTGTCTAGTGTTATTTCAGTGTGCCACTGGTCCCCGTAGTCTTCTCAATGAGAGCACCATTCTCAGCTGGCGATGCAAGTGGTTGTACTTGGAATATTGTGCCGATACCTCTGAGGGCTTGTTTACATGAGCCATTCTCCTGGGCTAATAAACCCCGAAATTCATTTCAAACTCTGACGGCTTGCATGCACAATACAGTGTGAGTTAAGACAATGAAGCAAGTTGATGGAGGCGAGGACGAATCAGGGAAGTGGGGTGCAAATTTCCACTTCAAGGCTTGCAGATATAGGAACATAGACTTATGCCAAGTCAGACCATTCATCCATCTCACTCAATATTGTCTACACCAGGGGTTCCCCAAACTTACCCGACTTTGGGCTGGACGCCCGCCGCGCCGATTGCGTGGTGGGCCGGAGGGTGGGGGAGCGCACGGGGGGGGGCACAGGAACGTGCGGCTGTGCATGCCCATGCGCATGCGCAAACGCTATTTCTGGCACACTCCTGACCTGGAAAGCGCTGGAAATAGCTTGTGTGCATGTGCTGAATCCTCCTCCGACCCAGAAGTATACCGGAAATGACGCTTGTGGGTGCACACAAGCTATTTCGTTGCTTTTCTGGGTCGGAAGTTGGCAGCCGCACCACAACGTGCCGGTAAGAGCGGGGGCGGCAGCGGGCGGTGGGGGTCCCTGGGGGCCACATAAAAGAGCCTCGGGGGCTGTATGTGGCCCCAGGGTCGTAGTCTGGGGACCCCTGGTCTACACTGACTGGCAGCAGCTCTCCAGGGTTTCAGGGGGAAGGCACTGGATTAGATGGGTCATTGGCCTGGTCCAGCAAGCTGCTTTTATGTTCTTTGCATGAGCAGAGTTAGGCTCTGCCAGTGCACCCTGCCCCACCTCAGTACCATTCTGTAAAGAGCAGTGACACCATTGCAGTGCCATTTTGTGGCACTAATTTATTTAAGCTAAATATGTGCGATGTGACAAAGTACTTCCATTTAAAAGCTGTTGTTTAATTAACCAATGTTTACACACATGTATGGGACACAGGTGGCGCTGTGGGTTATATCACAGAGCCTAGGGCTTGTCGATCAGAAGGTCGGCAGTTCAAATCCCCGCGATGGGGTGAGCTCCCATTGCTTGGTCCAGCTCCTGCCAACCTAGCAGTTCGAAAGCCCGTCAAAGTGCAAGTAGATAAATAGGTACCGCTCCGGCGGATACCTATGTGTTGCTCTGGTTCACCAGAAAGTGGCTTTGTCATGCTGGCCACATGACCTGGAAGCTGTACGCTGGCTCCCTCGGCCAATAAAGCGAGATGAGCACCGCAATCCCAGAGTCGGTCACGTCTGGACCTAATGGTCAGGGTTCCTTTACCCTTTACCTTCTACACACATGTATACTGTGAGGGACAGAGGATATCGCGAAGTCCCTCCCCTCCTGAGTTCAAGCCCATCCCCGAGCACAGGGGAAAGCAGAGAGAGTTCCGATTCCAGTGGGGAAGCAGGAAGTCGTGTCCGAGGCTCAGGCAAGGTAGCGGAGCCAGGGTCCCAGGTGGGACAGGAAGGGGCAAATAAGGGGGGGGAGACCCATCCCCCCAACTCCGGAATTACGCAGAAAGAGGAGAGGAAAGAGGATGGGTCTGCCAAAGCTTTTGTGCTGGAGAAAGACGCGCCAAAAGCCACTCGGAGGTTCTGAACCCGACTGAACACATCGCTCAGTGTAAATAGCAATGACTTCAGCACTGTAAATACGCAGCACCAATAAAAGAATAAAATGCAGAGCTTGGTAGAGTCGTTACTCTGAAGTAGTCCGCTCCAGCCACTGTGACATATACTTTTCAGTCCTCTCCCCCCAAAGGGGAGGGGTTCCCCTGGGTCTCTTAAAAATAGCTCAACTCCCTACCTTGCTAAGTGTTGATATAACAACTCCCTACCTTGCTACTACCAATCGTTTACTGTAAAAGGTATGCCTATTCTAGCATATTGTCACCAGCTACCCATATCTCTACCAAATTCCAGGGTTCTTTGCACTCGACCAGGGCTTGTTTTTCTTTGGAATGAGGTATGGTGGAAACTTAGTGTCTTTTAAGAAATATGGTTTATTCACACATGTTTACACTTGAGTTTTATGGAGGGAGTGCAGAACATTATACCCCAACGGTGTCTCTTATTGCTCCCCTCATAGCTTCAGCAAGTTTGTTTCCAGAAAAGAAGCTAGCCATGCTTCCCAGATTCTGGGTGCAGCCCCTCCCAGCCAGTGCCACATGGAATCCTGGCCCCTCCCTTCTTCCTCCTCCAAAAACCTATATTTAAAAGGACATCTTTTTCCTGTGGTGACATCACATACCCTGTTACCCTGGTAACTTCCCCCTTTCAACTCTTCTACTGTACTTTCTTTTGCTAACTAGCACACAGCTGAGGGAGGAACTCCACCCCCACTTGTCTGATGCAGAAGATCATACCTTTTGTCAGATCAATGACTTTATCATCGCCCACCTTTGTTCTTTTGTAGCGCCTGTCAGCTGGTCTCCTGATTAGGAGAACTAGCTCAACTGCCATTTTGTTGTTGTTGTTGGTGTTGTTTAGTCATTTAGTCATGTCCGACTCTTTGTGACCCCATGGACCAGACCATGCCAGACACACCTGTCTTCCACTGTCTCCCGCAGTTTGGTCAAACTCATGTTGGTAGCTTCGAGAACACTGTCCAACCATCTCGTCCTCTGTCGTCCCCTTCTCCTTGTGCCCTCAATCTTTCCCAGCACCAGGGTCTTTTCCAGGGAGTCTTCTCTTCTCACGAGATGGCCAAAGTATTGGAGCCTCAGCTTCACGATCTGTCCTTCCAGTGAGCACTCAGGGCTGATTTCCTTCAGAATGGATAGGTTTGGTCTTCTTGCAGTCCATGGGACTCTCAAGAGTCTCCTCCAGCACCATAATTCAAAAGCATCAAAGCACTGTGTGTAAAAATCTTCCTTTAATCTGCTAATATTAGCTAAATTCTACCATTTACTAACTTCTGCCCCCTCCACAAACTCATAACAATATATTTAAGCTCTAATCACTGGCTGTAACTTTTTCATGCTCATTGCCATTCAACCACCACCTTTCAATTTCCTCCTGTTATAAGTAGTATTTCACTTCATGCATCTGATGAAGTGGACTTGAGTCCATGAAAGCTTATGGAAACTGAAGCTTTTGAGGTGCCACAAGACTCTTTGATTGCTTCTGATCAATTAGGATTTGGATCCGGGTTGGAAGTCCACCTGTCACATTGGCTACCTGCTCATAATAGCTGCCACTAGCAAATCAACAGCTTAAAGCTTATTGAGTCCAGAATCAGATCTCTCAGGAACATCATGGGCAGCAATAATAAACAGCTGGCACTGCCTGCCTTTCATGTGCATTGTTTTTTCTCCACTGAACTGATGCAATAAGATCGAGAAATGAACCTCACAGCAACGGTATTTCATATCTGGGTCTTTGTATCTTGCAATATCCTTTCTGGTCAACTGCTCTATCTTTTGAGCATGTATTGATTTTCACAGTTCCAATTGAAAGTCTCGTTGTGGTGCATTTCGCCCTTCTCCACCCCAATTCCGACTGTTTGTTTGTTTGCTTTGTCTTCCTACCTTCGCTTTTATGAAAACTTGTCACCCATGCAAATAGGACATGTATTCCTTGGCTTCTATTAAGCTGAGGCTTTTTGGCATGAAACAACACATACTCATCTAACGAGCAAAGTGAGCATTTGTATAGCAATCCTGAAGGTCCAGTGTATATCACAAACATTATCACCACCATCTTTATAACAGCCTTAGGTGGGGGTTGGGGGTTGGCGTATATTATTGAAGATTGGTACAACAGCAGCCTCCATTAATTTGTCTAATTCTCATTTAAAGTCATCCAAGTTGGTGGCCATCACTATCCCTTTTGAGAGTGAATTTAATATGTGTTGTGTAAAGAAGTCTTTTGTCAATCCCGGACCTTCCTACATTCTGACTCCCTGCACCCCTAGTTCTAGTATTTTGAGAAAGTGGAGGAAACACTTCTCTTTATGTATCACCCAGGAGGAAAGAAATCTCTGAGCAACCTGTCCAGCTAAGAAGAAAGGCACTAAGACACCACAACATGTGGTTGTGAGCCCTTCCTACTCTTTGTTACCCCTCCCTCCATGCCAAGGGTATCTATTTGGAGAAGACTGGCAGGGAGGGAGGGCATGAATTCCGTACTGAGTTGGCTCCAGCTATGAGAGAGCCAAACATTACTCAGAATAGGACCAGGCATTTTCAGCAGGGAGGGGTGTTCCCTTCTTTCAAAGTTCTACACCACTGTGTTCTGTGAGTTTAAGGTCAATCAAACACCAAAGCCTCTAAGTACAAAATAAATTGACGGATCAACAGTGGCACTAAAACAACTTTTCCCATCATTACATTCCTTGAGTATAGACCTTTCTTAGAAACTTCCTTGCCATGGTGCTTGCGATGTCCGATAAGACTATCATGATTTTAAGAGAGGTCTTTCCTCCCCCGGAATCTGAGGCCTCTTGCCAATCAGCTGAATGAATTGCTTTCCAGCATGAATGTCATCACTTAATGTGATTATTAAATGAGAGAGAGAGAGAGAGAGAGAGAGAGAGAGAGAGAGAGAGAGAGAGAGAGAGAGAGAGAGATTATCAGTTGGATAGTAGCTGGCTTTTTAATTGTCAATGGAGAAGTTATTAATTTGATACAGTAAATAAAAGAAGTGGCATAAATGTTAGGATAAATGTCAGAGAGATGATTCTTTGCCAGGATGTTGGTAATCTTATTATTAAACATGTGATGTGGGATTATCCATTAATCTAAAATATTCACAGGCTGTTTGAAATACCTGCTTTCCCACCAGCAAGACAATGTGTCCTACCGTCTCTCTTTCCAAAGAAGGCTGTTGTTGCAGTTGTAATTTATCATAGTTATCGCACGTCACAAAGTGTTACAGGGTGTCATTTTGGACTGTGTTGGTACATGACATAGGATAATTAAAGAAATACAATGAGATGCATTCAATCCAGTTTTTTTTTTTTTTTGTGGGGGAGGTTGCCTGATGGAGTTACTACCATGGATAGCTGATGAGTTATCTGTTACCATCATGCACCTCGGTTACCTCTATGCATCTATCACAGGTCACTGGTAGAACAGAAGATCCCAAGTTCAATCAACAGGAAAATGCCACTGTCTGAAACACTGGAAAAATGCTGTCAATCACTGCAAATCACTGTGCTGGTTGGGGCTGATTGGAATGGTAGTCCAACATATCTGCGTGGCACTAGGTTGGTCATGGCTGGTATAAAGAATAGAGAGGCTAGTAGCCATTGATAGCCTAATCTTCCATAAAGTTACCAAACCATCTTTTAAAGTCGCCCACGTTAGTGGCCAAGTTCAGTAATACTATTTGGGTCTCTCTCCCTTATGGCGGTTCCAGTTGGTGGAACATGATGAATGGCAGAAAACATTTTCAAATCTTCAATCTAGTCTCACTCTTTTAGAGGAAGAGGAAGAGGAAGAGGAAGAGGAAGAGGAAGAGGAAGAGGAAGAGGAAGAGGAAGAAGAAGAAGAAGAAGAAGAAGAAGAAGAAGAAGAAGAAGAAGAAGAAGAAGAAGAAGAAGACCATTTTACAGATTTTACTCTTAATATTCTCCACCATTTATTTTATTTTTGTTGTGTTGGCACAAGTTTCCTCACATTTTCCCAAACATTAATACAGTATGTCTTGGGCATTGTGGAAGATGCAAAAATAGTTGCCACACTGCCAGTGGAGATGCTACTGCAGGGAGTGTTCTGGGAGTATTGTGCTGAGTTACCCCTCAAAAGTGAAATAAGAAGATGCAGAGGAATCATATGGCGTACCTTATAAGTCCAGCAGCCCAAAGACCCTGGGCCAGAAGAGAGAGAGAGAGAGAGAGATTCTTCTCAGGTGAAGAAGAGAAGAAGAAGAAGAAGAAGAAGAAGAAGAAGAAGAAGAAGAAGAAGAAGAAGAGGAGGAGGAGGAGGAGGAGGAGGAGGAGGAGGAGGAGGAGGAGGAGGAGGAGGAGGAGAGAGAGAGAGAGAGAGAGATAAACTTTCAATATGATGACCTAAAAAAATCCATTTTTCAGAGTAAGTGAATTTCACAGTGGATGGAAGTGCAAAAGAGCTATGGATTGGGTTTTATTTTTCTTCCGAAAAGTGTGAAAGATTGCTTGCTATGGTTTTCTTTTTCTACATTTCAAAGGGGGAAGAAATGTGGCCAGAGAGAAAATAAAATACGAATGAAAACCTGTAGGAATAAATAAAGTGAACATAGCCTCATCTTCCTTTCACCTCTTCCTGTCGATGAAGGGATGCATAGAGTGAGATCCTCAAGGCTATAAGGCAAGGGAGTGCTTTGGTGCCAGAACTCCTGTCCTTTAGGGCTAGGGTTAGTTTTCTGCTCAATATCTTGAACCAACTGAAACTGCAAAAGGTAAGTGAAGGTCATTGCAGAGAGTACACAAAACAATATCAGTTTCTGAAAAGCTCTTCTTGTATAAAACAGCCAGTGCGGCATCCATATGAACCAACTGGATGGGTTTTTCTTTGTTTCTTCATTGTGTTTTTAACCCCTTCTTACTGACGGTCCTCCACTGGGTTAACTTCCAACCACCCTTCCCCCATCTGATGTCCTCGAGATGTAATTCCCATTGGCCACATCCTTTGTGACCAATGATCAGGGATGCTGGGAATTATAGCCCAACAACTTCTGGAGGGATCCAGCTTGGAAAAAGGCTGCCTCCCGCTCTATCAGGCATTTGTCCGGTTGTAGAATGAAGGGGCAGCCAGCCCTCCAGCTGGTTTTGGTTTACATTTCTCACTTTTCCATGTTGGCTAAGATAGATGGGATTTGGAGCCCAGCAACATCTGGAAGGTGTGATCCAAACCCACTGGGTTCACATTACAGAGGCTGGCTTGCTAGATACGTTCAAATTAACATGTGTGTGTTGGGTGCTGCTTTCTCGAATGTGAATGGGCCCCTTAAAAGAGCTGCATTGTTTGAGTTTCAAAATGTCTAAACCATGGCCCCTTCCAGCACCCTGACATCAGTATGAATTAAACACTAAAATTAAATGTCAATAAAATATGGTAGGTTAGGGCACAAGGTGGTGACCGACCCAAGGTCACCCAGTGAGCATCACGATCAAGTAGGAATTCAAACCCTGGTCTCCTGGGACTACTCAGATACTCTAACCGCTACACAACATGGACTAAGTAAGTTCCATTTCAGTGAGTCAAGTTGATTGGATATGGCTGAAACTAGCCACTGTAAGGCGACTTCATTTATTCATTATGTCTTTCCTTGTTTCAATTAAAGGTACACCTCTTCTTTCTAAAACCTGTTTGCAAAACCAAGCATGATCCCCCAACTTTGGCACAAGCCAATCAGAATCCCTCTTCATTTTGCACTCATTTCACATTTCCATGGGCTGTCTGTTGCAATTCAAAAGGACACCTCTCTCTCTCTCTCTCTCTCTCTCTCTCTCTCTCTCTCTCTCTCTTTCCATTTTGGTCCCTCATTGCCGGTTCAGCTCCCCCCCCCTCTCCTTTCCTGTCTCGCACTGCCATAATTGCAGGAAATGATGCTGTTTGTTCAATTTCTACAAATTGAGCTAATGCAAACCTATGTAAATTATTTACCGAGATGGGTTTGTGCCGTGGATTAAGGGAGTGAAGCGATACAAACGGCTCCTTCTGGTGCCCCTTTGCAGCCTGCAGCCTGATTAATTCCAGACTGAATGGAGCATTATGATTGCAGGAGGCTGACTTTGGTGAGCAAATCCCCCCTTCCTCAGCCCCCTCCCCATTCCACTTCTATTGTTTCTGTTTTTTCAAACAGCAGCTTGGTTTCCAGCCAATGGTCTCAAAACAGCATTTCACAAGAACTCCCAATAGCAGCAGGCCTCAAACCAATGGATTCAATTTACAAGAAAGAAGAGTCCATCTAAACATCAGGGAAAACTTTCTAATGGCAAGAGCTGTTTGACAGTGGAATGGACATCCTCAAAACATGGCGGACTCTCCTTCCTTGGAGGTTTTTAAGCAGAGATTGGATGCCCACCTGTCATATAAGAGCTAGCTGAGATCCCTGCATTGTGGGAGGTTGGACTACACAACCCTTGGGGTCCCTTCCAACTCTACAATTCTATGATTTCATAGTTTTATCCCAATTCTCTGCTTTCCTTGTCTCTGAAGACCCAACACAGGGAGGACTCAACACAGGGCCTCCAAGCCAGATCTTAGCCTAGAATGTTCATGTTAAAGTAGCCTGGTCCCAAGCAATTTGAGCTGAGTTATTTTGATAGTCAGAATTTAGGTTAGTAATGGGAAATTTGTGGGATTACAACTTTAATTACAACTTTAGTTCTGGGCACCACAGTTCAAGAAGGATACTGACAAGCTGGAACGTGTCCAGAGGAGGGCAACCAAAATGGTCAAAGGCCTGGAAACAATGCCTTATGAGGAACGGCTTAGGGAGCTGGGTACGTTTAGCCTGGAGAAGAGAAGGTTAAGAGGTGATATGACAGCCATGTTCAAATCTATAAAAAGATGTCATATGGAGGAGGGAGAAAGATTGTTTTCTGCTGCTCCAGAGAAGCGGACAGGGAGCAATGGACTCAAACTACAAGAAATAAGATTCCATCTAAACATTAGGAAGAACTTCCTGACAGTAAGAGCTGTTCGGCAGTGGAATTTGCTACCAAGGAGTGTGGTGGAGTCTCCTTCTTTGGAGGTCTTTAAGCAGAGGCTTGATGGCCATATGTCAAGAATGCTTTGATGGTGTTTCCTGCTTGGCAGGGGGTTGGACTGGATGGCCCTTGTGGTCTCTTCCAACTCTATGATTCTAATCATCTGGAGGTTTACAGATTTCCGATTCACTGCTCCTCCTTCCTCTTTACCCTGGTCTTTGACACCTGATTTTGTAGATGCGTATTTAGGGATCTACCCTATTCCTGTGGCCATAATCTATTTTAAAAATGTTTTCAGTATTGCATTTTAAATTTCTGTAGCCCACTCGGGTGGGTAAGAAATCAAATTGCTAATGATGTTACTTCCAAAGTCTTCTTTCTCCGAGGTCCTGGGAGGCCTGCATTCTTCTATCCCATCACTGCTTTCTTTCCCCTTCCTGCTTTCTCTCGTGCTGATGTGCAGCTGCCCCTTATCTCTCCCCCACCGCCTAGAATTCTGGGGTCCCTGGTTGGCTATGACTGCCTACCAGATGATGTGTTTAACTGCGGCAAATCCTGTTGTGCCGCCCGTGAAAAGTACCTGACCATTTGTATTGGTTCAGGGCTGCCATGAACCCCTTGCTAAAAGTGAAACACTTTATTATTATTATTATTATTATTATTATTATTATTATTATTATTATTATTTGGAATAAGTGTCCTATCTACCCCCAGTAGCATGAGCTGAAAAATAAATAACTGTAGAACTGATGCCAGCATCTCCATTAGCTGGTCTACTTGGGGAGCATGAGAAATGCTATAGAATCCAGGCAGCGAAGTGCGGAAAACTCCCTCTCTCCTCCCTCCCCCCCTCTCTCTCTCTTGTCTACCCGAGACAACTGTAGAGAAGCGATGGATTTTACATTTGTCATTAGCGTGCAACGTAGACAGTTGAACTCTATTATAATGTCTTCAGGAAGTATCTGATCCATTCCATTATCACTATGACAAAGAGGAAGAATTGCTTATGATTTCAGAAAGGTCAAACTCAACCAATGTTCTGTCTGTATAGGCTCCAGGTACAGGAATGATAATAGGAGTGGGGAGGGGGAGTTTCAGAGATGAAGTTTACAGCCAGATATACAAAAAAAATTAACATTTAAAAAGAAACTCTTATCTCCAAGACATTTGCTACCCTCCTATTTTTCTTCCACACGGTGGTTGGCAGTTTGTATATTTATACATATTTATTTAAAAGAGAGAAAGATGATGTGTGTGTAGGAGACTAGAATAGAGAATTTTTTAAATGAGAATAATTTAAGTAATTCCATTTAATCTGCAGATATTAATTATTGTTTTATAATTAAGTGTGTGCCTGGGAACTTCAGATGAGGTCAGAAACATTTATTTAAAAATCACACTGAGGTGTCTGCAACCAGAAGTTTCAGCTCTGGGAAAGGATGCATGAAAATGGATCAGTGCTGCTCTATCCAGTTATGGAAGCAAATTCACAATGGAGGAATGGTTGGAGAGATCAACCTATGCCCATCCCATTCCAGTTTGGCTGTCATTCAGTGATATGTCTGCACCATCCCATTTGGTGCGTTTTTATACCATATAAAAGTGTTCATGATACCGTAAGTTATATATGAATGGAACGGAAGAGGAATTTGTTCTTGCTTTGCTTTTTTTTTTTTTTGCAATGAATTAACCCAATTCAACAGTCTCAAACTTGCTTGCAGATTGGCATGCAACTCCCCACTTCTACCAATTTTATAATGCGGTTTGAGTGTTTGAAAAGTTCATTGGCCTGGATTCACCCAGTGGGCTTCATGGCTGAGCAGGTATTTGAACACTGGTCTCACAGATCCTAATCTACCACTCTAACCACTAGGCCACATTAGGTGTTCAGACCTCATCTATGTACCATGGATGCTCAAATAGTTAAATGCACAGCAAAAAACAACAACAACCAGTTGTTTAGCAGAGTTGTCTTTACGAGGCCAACACCAACGTACACAACTATATAAACAGACATATGCACACTATTCACAGGTGCTACAAGTAGTTTTGTCTCTCTTCTTTGCCTCAGTTTCCTTCATGTGGTAATATCCATAGCTAACTCCTTGGTTCAGTTGCTCGCAAAGTCCTGCAACTGATACAGTTTGCTGAGTTCTGAAGTCTAAAATCTGACCATTTTCCAACTTCTTCCTCAGACAAGCTCTTCAAAAAATTCTTCACTTGAATCCACAGTAGTCTTTAACAGTTCTTTCAATCTTATACCTGAGCCCTTTTATACACAAAGTTACTTGCCAAATCTGTCCAGTAGTACAGATAAGAGAGTAACAAGATGCCTACAGGTGCATTGTGGGGACTGAGCAATCTCTGCTAACTCATGGAAAATTAAACTATTAGCTACATTCCTTACTGGTAGCTGCCCACAGCTGCACCCCTTTTCTTCTTTCGTTCTTTCTTTTATCTATCTATCTATCTATCTATCTATCTATCTATCTATCTATCTATCTATCTATCATCTATCTATATTTGTTTCCCTTCTATGCAGCAAAAGGGGGGAAAAGAAGTGTGTTGTTCATAGGGGTGCTTGAATTCTCATGAAAAGAGAACCTCCTGGGCTAATATGAGGATCAGAACTTTTATTGTTGTGGAATTGTGTGTATAATTTCACCTACATATCACTAGGCACAAGTGGATCTGTTAATTTCAGTCTCTCTCCATTTCTATCCCCACCCCACCCCGAGCCTTGAATTTATTTCTCCACATTTCCACATCAGTTTGGTATTTAACCAATAAAGAAGTCCTTCTTGAATTTTTCAAGTACAAATGAAACTGTCCTACACATCTTGTAGGCATTTTTGGATGTAATTTCCCCCAATATGATGCATCTTTTTTTGTTATTTTCCCTAATATGTCCATTTTTATGCACAGTTCACCCCAGAATGTGCATTTTTGTACATGTTACTAGGCTAGAGAATGCAGTGCAAAATTCAGAGAATTGGAAAGCTTGAAACATGGCTGTGTTTTGGTAGGTGTGTTGTTTCGGAATACGAGGAAAGGGCAGATTTGCATGTCCCCCTAATACAGGAAGGTCTGAAGGTGACATAAAGAAACATAAAATGTGGATCAAATACAAATCACATGAGAGTTTAAGACACAATAAACAAACAGTAAAAGTGATTATACATTGCTCCTCAGAACTATTGTTAAAACTCCACCAACCTCAAACAACAGAAGTATGATCGCTATAAAATTAACCAGCTGAAAAATGTCCCCACAAAAACAGCAGGAGTATTAAAACCATCAACATAAGAAGCAGCCTGATCTCAAGTCAGACACTCCACTCATTTATCTCTGTATTGTCAACACTGACGCAAAGTAGTTCTCCACCATGTTTGAGGTTGGATACATTCCCATCTTCATACAAAACATTTTTCTAAACAACAGCAACACCTGAACCTCAAGCAAGAAGCAAAACCATAGCAAGAGACAAGGAATGGAAGAAGCAACCCCCGCTACCAGGAAACTAGGCATCATTTAGGACTTTATAGTTTAGAGAGAAGGCAAGTAAGAAGCAACAAGATATAATTTTATGAAATTATGCATGGCATAGAGAAAATGGGTAGAGAAAGGGTTTTCTCCTTCTCATAAACACTAGAACTTGTGGACATTCAGTAAAGGAGTTTGTTCGAAGATTCAGATAAAAGAAAGTAGAGCACATAGTGAAACTATGGACCTTGCTCCCACAGGAGGTCCATAGCTGTCAAGTTCTCCCTTTTTAAAGATAAAATTCTGTTATGCTGAATAGGCTTCCTAGCGAGAAAAGGGAAAACTTGACAGCTATGAGGAGGTCGTGATGGGCACTAACCTGATGGCTTTAAAAGATGATTAGACAAGCTGGAATGTGTGCAGAGGAGGCAACCAAGATGATGAAGGGTCTGGAAACCAAGCCTTATGAGGAACAGTTGAAGGAGCTGGGTATGCTTAGCCTGGAAAAGAGGAGACTGAGAGGATATACGATAACCCTCTTCAAATATCTCAAGGGTTGTCACATGGAAGAGGGAACGAGCTTGTTTTCTCCTGCTCTGGAGGGCAGGACATAAACCAATGGCTTCAAGTTACAGGAAAGGAGATTCTGACTAAACACCAGGAAGAACTATCTAACAGTCAGAGCTGTTCGACATTGGTACGATCTCCCCCAGGAGGTTGTGGACTCTCCTTCCTTGAAGGTTTTTAAGCAAAGGTTGGATGACCATTAGTCATGGATGCTTTGGTTGAGATTCCTGCATGTTAGCCATGATGGCTGTGTTTTACATCTACAGTCAGAGGCAGTATGTTTTTTAACACTATTTAATGGGAATCCCAGGTGGGCTGAGTACTGTTGTACTCATGTCCAGTTTTCAGTTTTCCCACAGGAATCTGGATGTCCACTGTGATAACAGGATGCTGAACCAGCAGGCTCATCTTATGTTCTTTGTGTCGAAAGAAACTTTCTATAGAAATCATATTTCTATAGAGATTTCTATCTGCGGAGCTGGAAACCTGGGGAAGATAAGGCAGAAAGTGGCTGTATGCAACAGTGGGATGAACACCCCGTGAACACCCCCCCCCCGAACTGGATCTCACCAATTGGGTGCAACTATTCATTTCTTGGTGCCTGTCAAAGAGCCACAGTTCTTTGTTGTGCTAGAAGTTAAATAATCCCTCCTCCTGTGCAAACAGAAATGAGTGAACCTGCCTGTTGCCGTGGAAGTGATGTCACAAACAGAAGACACCTCTTTTCATTATATGATTAAGCAAAGGGAAGAAATGAATTGTGAAAGGGAAGGCAGGTGGTTTATCTGTGTTTCTGGCTGCACTCAGTAATAAGCAGCTAATTATTATTAATTCCTTTGGCAGTCTTTGCAATCCCATTAATCACGCTGAAATACCTTGAAAGTTAACGGAGGTGGCGGCGGGAACTTAGCTCCACAGAAAGACCATCTCCACTGGCATATGGGAGCAGAAACGAAGCAAAGACAAGTGAAGATCACGCCAGTGGGAGTCATGTCACATTGAAAAGTGGGGTGTTGCAAGATCCCCTTGAGATCTTTGTGGCTGGTCGCATTATTCATTTGTGTGGATTTTTAGCCCTCCGTTCTCTCTGAACCTTCCCAAAATGCTTCCCAAACCGCCCAACAACAGAATGGAAATCTGCTCGTCCCTTTAGTGGTTGTGTATTTGGCTGTTAGGTCATCATGATTATTGGCAGATGACAGTGGGTGGGGAAAGGCTTTCAGCCGGCAATCCTATACACACTCACCATTAAGCTCCATCAAACACAGCGGGTTTAAGTTCTGAGTAGATATACGTAATAGGATTGCACTGTCTGGAAGATGTTGTTGGTTGCAGGACTCCAATGAATGCTTGATGTGTCAAAATAAATGAGACTGGAGTCAAGATTTGAGCTTGCAGGAGTTCATCCTTAATCTGACATCCTGGCGATGCTGCTGCCCTGGCTTCCAGCAATGAAGGATCTGTTTCCTGGCATAGGAAATAGGATTTTAGAAAGCAAGGGTGGCCAAATGCAAAAGGCAACAAGACTAGGAGAGGAATTTCCAGAAGGTGAAGCTTTCTGGAACCATCTCTTCTACATAGCTATGAGCAGAGCCAGCCTTACTATTTGGCAGAGTGAAGTAATTGTCTCAGGTATGGGAACGTTGGAGATTTCTGATGAAAACAGAAGCAGGAATGGACATTGCTGATGTTTGCTATCCATCCCATGTCTAGTGGTGAAGGACTGGAGGGCAAAGCTATGTCTGTTGCATTGTTTGATCTGCAGCCTCTAAATTTGTGTAGGCTCCTCACGCACATCATGAAGTAAGATTCATTTGCAACCCCAGATCCAGATACCATTTTGTCCTTGATCTTAAGCAACAAAATATCACTCCATTTCTGGCATGAACAGGGCCTCCTGGGTGTTAAGGTCACCAGAGTGACCTCCTTGATAGTTTCACCACCCTAGGAAGTTTTGGGAATGTGGCAACCTGGGAGAAAGCTTTCTCTGTGACATTCTCTGAGATGAAGAATTGCCTCCTCACAAAAGCTGCACCTGTACATTCACTGTATAGGTTTGTCATAGTCTAAGACACACCTCTTTAACCTGACCTTTGACACTTGATATATATACCTATGAGATCATCAAACTCCATATATGCCCACTTGACCAGTGGCGCGATCACTGTTACTGTGCTACATAATACTCTTGCCCTTAGGCAAGTCTTCACTGTTCTCTTTTAGGCACCTGCTAAAAAGATTTTTGTTTTTAAAAGCCAGATGTTTAGAAAGTTGATGCAAGTTTTATTCTTTTTTTTTAGTCTACTGCTAGTTTAACTTAAATTATTGTTGTTATTTTTTCTTTCTGATAATTTTGTTGCTTTATCTGTTTTTTTTGTAAACCACTTTCAGGATTATTATTTTTATCAAGTGGTGTATACATTTTATTAAATAAACGATAAAAACAAAAATGATGCATGCATTTGCAGGTTCAAGGAGAAATACGCCAAAGGCTCAGCCTCCTGGAGAGGGAAACATTCAGGAACTGTTCTGGTGTTCCAAAACAAAGAAACCAAAGAACCTCGATTGCATTGTACCCAGCGACATGAAAGCACCAGTAGGAGAATGAATCATGTTTAAAGTAGCAAACACTGTTCCGGAATTCAGAGGAACCCTTAGCATAATTCTTTCATTTTCAATTTGGTGCTTTCATTTTCCCGATGCGGATATAGCCCCATAAAAAACAGAGAAATCAGCTCCATGCAATTAAAATGGCATAATAGCTGAAAGGAATGCATTGATAATTATGTTAAAATCTATAACATTAGAAATCTCCAGCATTCTATGCAGTCCCCCCAGTTTGTTAGCTGTCAACATTAGCTGCTCAGTGGCAATAACCCAAATCTAAGCCTTCCTTAGGGCTAATTTATTGTCTCCAAAGACTATGGAAAACGTACAAGAGACTCTTTGAGAAGGAAAAAAGGCAACAAAATGTGTGTGTGTATGTGTGGAAATGGGACTTGCTTTAGCTTTAACAAAATAGTTCTTTGTACATCTTTGTGCAATGCAAAGGTTTCTGCAACGGCAATGTCTCTTGCTGCATTGAAGGGCTGGGCTGCACCAGCCACAAACTGCTCTTTATAAGAAGTTGGAGACTCCTAGCTCCCATTCCCTTTGCAAAAGAGAGAAGAGCCAGGTGTTCTCCGTGCATAACTTCCAGGTGTGGAGAAGCAAGAAGTGACTCCACCATCAGCATCCCATGGACCACAGGCGCTACAACCCTGGACATCTGTGTGCAGATCACAGCATTGGTAAGGTGGAGGCCGGCAACTGTTTGGCTGTGCATCCATAACTAAGCTATAGAACTTATTCCCACAGGGTGGTGGCCCCCAATTTAGGTGGCTTTTAAAGAGGATTGGACAAATTCATGGAGGAGAGGGGTATCGGTGGCTCCCTTTCTTTTAGGGATCATAGGGACAGAAGTTTCAAAAAAAAGAAGATTAACTTATTCATGTGTGTTACAGCTGCAGCTAGGATTCTCTATGCACAAAAATGGAAAGAAGCAGAAATATCCACTAAAGAAGAATGGCTAAGCAAGTTGATGGGTTACGCAGCATTGGCAAAGTTAACAATTAAAATAAGAGAACCTAATGATGAAGGTTTTGTGGAAGAATGGAAACCCTTTTCGGATTATTTTAAAAAACGTGTTATTATATGATGAACACACAAGCAGGATTTGAACTATGAGTGATAGAAGGGATTAAAGAGTACACAGTTGTGTTAATGTTTGAGAGATGGAAGGTAGGGTGGAGCAGAGAGAGAAAGAAACAGAAACGCCATGGAAAAGGGGTTGGGGAGTCAGGGTGGGAAGTTTTGATTAGGTATTGAAATGTGTGTGTGAAATTTTGGAAAACTTAAGTAAGAAAATGGAGGGAGGGAGAGAGAGGGGGGGAGAGAGAGAATGTGGAGAGCCTGCTGGATTAGGCCAGTTGCCCATCTGACCCAACATCTTTTTCACAGAGTGATTAAACAGATGACTATGATAAACCTGCATCCTTACATCTTTCAATGCACATGTATTCTGTGGCATGTATTCTGGTGGAATGCAACTGAAATGTGATGTCACAGGGAATTAAAAACAACAACATGATGTAATTATAGCAGGGGTGGGGGACCTCTTTTTCAGCTTGCAGTAGTATGCATTCACTTTTGGGGGATCTCCTGGGGCCCACAGGACAGTGGTGCAAGAGGCCAGAGGAAAAAGGTAGTCAGAGCAACTGATTCAAAGTTTACCTGAGTGCAACTAGGCAAACAAGGGGCACTATCAGCATTTAGGGGCGCATTCCAGCCAGGCAACAACAACTCAAGAAGGTGTGATGCACAGTCAATTAGGATTGTGGCTGAGGGTAAGGGTTAGGGAACCCCATGAGCCAGGCTTTCAGGACTGCATCTGGTAGGCATACCAGAGGCTCCAAAACACTGCATTATAGGAGGTATTACCCTGTTTCCGCTTTTTTAATATGTAGTCATAAAGTAAGCCATGGCAGGGTTTTTAAGCATTTGAGAAATATAAGACATACCCCCAAAATAAGCCATACTTCTGCGCTGCGAAAACCAACCCCCACAGGTACCTCCACTCACAGAGTCACTTCATGTGGCTGGCACTGCAGGAGCGCGATCAGCTGTGAAGCGGCGCTCCAAGAGCTCCGCTTAACAGCTGATCGCGCTCCCGCCTTGCTGGCTGCATCCCCGCGCTCCGCCTTCTCGTCCACCGCCGTCCCTGCTGCTTCCGTGCTTGCCGCCACTGCTGGGCTCACTGCTTCTTCCTTGCCTGGCCCGGCCAAGGAGCTTGGAGCCTGGCCCAGCCAAGGACACCCGCCGCCCCACCACCCGGAACCGGTGGCTGCTGCAGCGCCGAACACTCAAGAGAGCCCAGCAGCGCCCTGAGCCAGCGCCCTAAGCCATATAAACCATACTGGTAATAAATAAATTTAAAAGACATCCCACCGAAAGTAAGCCACCCTGTGTTTTTTTTTAGGAAAAAAGTTATAAGACGGTGTCTTTAAAAGGGGGAAATACGGTATGTGCTAATAAACTTTTTTCCCCACCAGCAGGGAACTATTCATTGGAGAACCATTTCTTTCTTTTGAAAGGATGATTTTTTAAAAATATTTTTTTAAAGCACAAAACTCCAACTTGGAATAAAGTTACCTGAGAATAAAGGATTCGTAAGGGTGGGGTTGAGGGAGGGAGGGCAGGAAGTATCTGTATTATACAAAGACAGCCGACTGAAATGAGTTTGAGATGGCACGAACATTGCCGTCTTTGTAATCTGAGTGGGACAGAGTCAGGGCTGGGAGGAGGTGGTGTATCTAATAAGCGCCAGTCATAATTATTCGAAAAGTCACTATGGAAATAGAGCATTTCTAATTTGCTTAAGAATGGGCTATTTATTTATTTATTTGAAAAGCCAACACCACAAGGCTCATCTCATCTCAACAAAGAAGATCAGGGCCGTATCAGCAGCCTGGAAGTTTAAATTCAATAGAGACAGTAGATAGATAATAGTAATAACAATAATAAAAGTAGAGCTGAATATTCAAAGAGGGAGTTCATAGCCATTCAGTTCATGCAATTTGAATGGAGACTAAATCCCTTTTCATGTGTGAGCTTCCTCCAAATCGGGTTCCTTTGGGCTTTTTTTTCCTGAACAAAAGGACCCAAAGACGACTAGCAAACGGGAAGGAAGGAATGAAAGGAAAGAGAAGCCTCGGTCCGATTGGGTAATGCTCTCTAGGCATCCACTTTTGTTTCTGCGTCGGAACAGAGGGAAAGGGATTGTCTGCACACCTTGTTTACAACACGGCAGTGTCCCAGGTGCACTCTGCACCTTCTCTTTAGCCCAGGAAGCAACACGGCATGGTCCTGGATGACTCTGCTCCATTTTTAATCAATAGACTTGGGAAAAAAAAAATTTCTCTGAAATTTCACAAAGGTGCATAAAAAGGAGTTGGAGGAGGGAAAAGTCTTTTCTGATTAAATATGGCATTTCTCCTTGATGTTTCTGTGTAAAAGAATGAATGCAATATGCAAATATGCATATGCCTTTATTCTTAAGAATGCTGTTAATGGATGAGGCCAAATGCTCATCTTGTCCAGCCTCTTATTCTCACAGTGGCCAGGAAGGTTCCTATGGGAAACCCACAAACATGGCAAGCCTCTTCCTAATGGGGATTCCTAGCAACTGGTATTCAGAGGCATACTATCTCTGACAGTGGAAGGAGAACATAGGTACCAGAACATAGGTCTCAGAATACTGTGCCCGTGGTGCATGGACTGCACAGTTAGGGAGTGATTCCTTACAGATGGCGCTAACTAGTTGGAGAGCGTCAGACCTCGGAGAAACAGGGTTCAAATTCCCACTCAGCCATGAAAGCTCACTGGGCGCCTTTGTGCCATTCCCAGCCTTTCTGCCCAACTGACCTCACAGGGTTGTTGTGAGGATTAAAGGGGAGGAAACCAGTGGGCGTGGTGTGGCACAACAATGGACGTAATTGGACAGGTGAGATAAAGGTAAAGGTAAAGGACCCCTGGACGGTTAAGTCCAGTCAAAGGTGACTATGGGTTTGCAGCGCTCATCTCGCTTTCAGGCCGAGGGACCTGGCGTTTGTCCAGAGACAGCTTTCCGGGTCATGTGGCCAGCTTTCCGGGTCATGTGGTGCAACGGAACACAGTGACGGAAACCAGAGCTCATGGAAACACCATTTACCTTCCGGCCACAGCAGTACCTATTTATCTGCTTGCACTGGTGTGCTTTCGAACTGCTAGATTGGCAGGAGCTGGGACCGAGCAACAGGAGCTCACCCTGATGTGGGGATTCGAACCACTGACCTTCTGATTGGCAAGCCCAAGAGGCTCAGTGGTTAGCCACAGTGCCCCCCACATCCCTGTACAGGTGAGCCCCCTATAAGAGCACACACACTTCTGTTCCCCAAGGTAACCCAGGGTAGGTTCAGTGCCAAGGGAATTTTTGACTCAATCCTCCACCCAGGAAACATGGGTGTCCAATTTGGATACATTCCCACAAAAGGAAAGCAGTGTCAACCTGTTGCTAACAGAATGAATTATAGAAGTAGGGTTCGTATGGTGTGTGTACACAGCCTTGATGTAAAGACTGACTCCTGCGTTCCTTCTTATGTTCACTCACAACAAGCCTAAAAGGCAGGGCAGTATGATTCTCTCCTGTAGCTGCAGACTCAGTACTGAGGCTTAGGGAATCTCAGCTTGCTTAAGGCTCCTGAGCAGACGCAGTACTGAGGCCTGATATGAAGGAGGAGGACGTATTCTGTACTCATAATTCTTCCTTGCTGCAATATAGCAGCTCACATCTCAGGCACTCTTAACATGCAGTTTAATTGCTCACCATCCTCTTCTGCATTTCACATGCATCCGACCGCAGAAATGAAAACAAAGGAGCATTTGAGAAGAGGCCTGGAGCAAAAGCTTTTTATATTATGATTATTTTTCTCCATTTTTTATATATAAGTAATTTCTTCTTACAGCCCCCCTCCGGCTATATCCACAGTTCCTGGACTGCTGTTAGAAATAATGGCTGCATTTTAAGATGGTGGAAAGAAGAAGGGGGAAAGAAAGGAAAGAAAGAAAGAAAAAAATCCATAAAGGTTATTCATGGCACAAAGAAATAGGAATACCAAGAGTCCCATTTTATTTAGTGAACTTTAATTATTCCACTCTCTTGCAAAGATATCAGGTATTTAAAACATGTTATTTTAGAATAAAGGTTTTGCATTGGACTTCTTTTTTTTTTAAGAAAGGGGGGGAAAACATTTAACTCTGACATTTCATTTATAGGAATTTTAATTATCTGGATGGTTTCCTTTAAATGCTAAATGTAAGCGATGAAATTCTGTACTTATGGAAGGAGAAACTACTTCCAGAAGTAGCTCCTAATTTTCATGTGTTATGAATTTTAATATCTTTTTGCGGAGAAGGCTTTGCAGCCTTCAGAGAGGGAATATAATTGACCTTAAGCTATTGTACAGCTGTAAGAGAATTTACCTTCTCTGTTGGTTACTTGTGGGCAAGAAGTAAATTTTGTTTTCCTTCTTGCCGTCCTCTTCATTCTCTCAGTAGCAGAAAAGGCCCTGAAGGCATCCAAGCAAAGGTAATTCCTATTCTTACTTCTGAACCGTTTTCTTCCTTTTTTTAAGGTGGTGGTGAGGGTAACCCTGCAAATAAATAACATGAACTCTGATACCCAACAGTCCACGAGGTCAGGATTTCCTCCCACCTACCTCTGTCAGTCTGGACTGCTGTTTTTGAGTTAATGAATCCCAAAACACTTTCCTTGGCAGTTTCTCCCATTAATGAAACAAAATCCCCTCCGCCTCTGCTTCTCAACCATCTTTATGTTGCTTTCTTTTCGGTTTTGTTTTCTTCTAGATCAGGAATGCATTTCTGCTCCTTTCCAAGTTATGTTCATTTCTAAGGTCACACTGGAGAGGTCTGTGAATGGCAATGATTCATAACTGAGATCTGATGTTCAAGAAGCGGTATGCACCAGTGTCAACACAATGATTCTTCAACATCAACTTTGTTGGACTGGTCATGTTGTGTGGATGCCTGATGATCGTCTTCCAAAGCAACTACTCTATTTTGAACTTTAAAAAGGAAAGTGTAATGCTGGTGGTCAACAAAAGAGGTTTAAAGACTGTCTCAAGGCAAATCTAAAAAAAAAAAAAAAGTATAAACACTGACAACTGGGAAACACTGGCTTGCGAGCACTCCAGTTGGAGAACAGCCTTTACCAAAGGTGTCATGGGCTTTGAAGACACTCAAACTCAGGATGCAAGGGAGAAACGTGCTAGGACGAAGGCATGCTTGGCAAATCCACACCGTGATCAACTCCCACCTGGAAACCAATGTCCCCACTGTGGAAGGACGTGTGGATCCGGAATTGGCCTCCACAGTCACTTAAAGACCCATTGTTAAAACCGTGTTTATGGAAGACAATCTTACTCGGCTACGAGGGATCACCAAAGAAGGAGATGCATCCTAGTGTTATGAGTTTGGGGTTGAGGGGGTCAAGTGTTGCGAGTTTTGGAGGGGAGTCAGTCTGGATGATATCCAGTGTTGGTGCTGAACTTTAAAGCCCTAAACAGCCTCAGCCCAGTATACCTGAAGGAGCGTCTCCACCCCCATCGTTCTGCCTGGACACTGAGGTCCAGCTCCAAGGGCCTTCTGGTGGTTCCCTCACTGCAAGAAGTGAAGCTACACGGAACCAGGCAAAGGGGCTTCTCGGTGGTGGCGCCCACCCTGTGGAACACCCTCCCACCAGATGTCAAGGAAATAAACAACTATTTTCTGACTTTTAAAAGACATCTGAAGGCAGCCCTGTTTAGGGAAGGTTTTTAAAAAAAAATAATAAATGATTTTTATTAATTCTTCATTAATAATACTCCAATTAATACAATGCCAAATCTTGTCACATCATAATACAAATAATAAAGCCAATTATGAATTGGATTCAAACTACAAGAAAGAAGATTCCACCTAAATATTAGGAAGAACTTCCTAAGAGTATAAGCTGTTTGGCAGTGGAATTTGCTACCAAGGAGTGTGGTGGAGTCTCCTTCTTTGGAGGTCTTTAAGCAGAGGCTTGACAGGCATATGTCAAGAATGCTTTGATGGTGTTTCCTGCTTGGCAGGGGGTTGGACTGGATGGCCCTTGTGGTCACTTCCAACTCTATGATTCTATGATTCTAACAACAACAATGGATCCCATCTAAGCTTGTGAACCTGTGCCCAGTAAGGGTTAGAAAGAGGCTGTGGAACCTGCTAAACCAGTTTCTTTTTTAAGATAATGGCTTTGGCTGGTTGGTTAGGCACCCCAGTTAGAATAACCAAAGACTATTTTTCTTTTCTTTTTGCTCTGCTTTAGATCCTAAGCTGCAACAAATGGAGAAGCAAGAACTGTTGTTGTGCTGATGCCAGGGCTGGCTCAAGGCAAGCCCGGGGGCCGCTGGGCCAGCAGGGGGGTGCCATGTGGCTGTGCCCGCTGCAGTGGTGCTGCGCACTGGACCCGCCCGTTGCGGTGAGAGACGGGGCGCCGGAGCGATCATCGCACCACGGCGCCCGGGCGCCCGATATGCTTAAGACGGCCCTGGCTGATGCTGTGAGTCCCTCCATCTTGTTATACTCAATTTGTAAATAAAAACATATATCCTATGGACACTACAGTCTCTGCTGACCTTAATTCCAAAGAAAGTGAATCCTGGGAAAGTGCTTGGAACCCCTGTCATCTCTCACCGCTCAGAGTTTGGTGTGGCAGCCAACACCTTGTATTATATACACCTCTGGATAAAGAGATATTTTAAGCATTTTTAGGGTTGCTGTGGTAGCTGGTCTGTGGTTTTAGTTGTTTCAAATTTGTTTCTGAAACACTAAATCATTTATTCTGGTACCTAAGTCCAATATTGTAGGCAAGGAAGGGTTATCCAGCCGCATTCAAGATGAATTGCACTCTTGACACTATCTTGGTGAATTGCACGTGACACATCATTCAAAACTATTTGTGCCTGCAAAAGTTTTGCCTTGGTCCCATTGGCTCACTTCTTTCCAATGCATATCCCATAACTTCCCACATTTTTTTACTCCACAAATGTTCTGATTTGTTTTTCTACCACTAACTTAGTCATACTAATTATTTTCAATGGGCTTATTCTGAATAAAGTGTAGTTGATCAATGAATTCAGCTGGAAAATGCACATTGTACAGGAATCCTTTCCATAAAATGTACATTTTTGTATTTATTTTGTGTATCTCAGAAGCTGGAGAAGTGTGTAATTCGAGTGGAAGTTGTGGTCCAATCCTCACTCTAGTTTGGGAGCATCAGATTAGGACAGTTCCCTATAAAAGGAGAAGAAAAGACCTTTAAATGATCCTGCATCCTACCATTGTCATTTCTTTTTTTAAAATAAAATGTTATTTATTTCTACCCTACCTTTTAGAGCAAACTCCCCCAAAAGGGCTTATCATTAAAATGTCAATGAGTCAAGGCTTGGAAACATCATCCCACTGAAAGAAATCCAGGCATAACTTGAGAAACTTTGGGTTGCTGTTCCTTGGGGGATAGGAGGTGCAGCTAAAAATTGTTATTTTGTGGTTGGGGAGAGAGAGAGAATTTTCCAAATCCCTGACCTTTCTGCTGCCTCTAATAAACTCTCTTCCACGGGCTCTGCTGCAAGAGAAAGAGAATCGCAAGAGGGCAAAGCAGGAAGATGAGCCCAGTGCTAAATGGAGCCAAGTAGTTAATGAGGAGTGTGCTAATGAGCTAGTGAGCTAACATTCTAATGAGCTGATGTGCTTCCTGGCTACCAGACTTTCCTGCTCTCAACCACACAGGCAGGTCTGCAAAAGTGCAGCGCTTGTAAGATGCCAATCAAGCAGCAACCAAACTGATGTGATAAACATCAGCTTCCCAATGCACATCTGAAGGGATGCTGGGATCCATCACTGGCACTCTTTGGGCCTGCCTTGTCTGCTGGAAGCAGGCTAATAGATCTTCCAGCTAGCTGGTTTGCTAGTCCCTGTAGAACCAGAGAGGGGGAGAGCAAGAGAATGCAAGACTCTTTAAGGCAGTCCTATCACTAATCAGGGGCACTAGTTGACCCACAAGACCTCTTCAGATGATATGATTCCATGTAGGTAATAATTTAAGATGAAACTTGCTGGATCAGGCCAAAGATTCGTCTGATCTACAGTTCTGTTTTCAAGAGTGGGCTTTACAGATGCCCCAGAAGCTTGCAAAGATACTACTCTGAGTTCAGCAGCCTTCTGCTGTTTCTCCCCATCCCACAGCCATTAAAAGTGGAGAGTGAACTTAAAGGACACCATCAGTTAGCCGAGTACTCAATCATTTCCATGTCGGCAAAATATATCCTTTTTCCAACTTAACAACTGTTACACAAGCCGGCCTAAATACTTGGGATTTTTCTTATTGTATTGTCAAAATAGGAGAAAGATGTAACAGGTTGGAACTTATTTAAAAAAAGGTTCCCCCCCTACCTTCCACCATGATATCCAGGATATGAGAGACTTGCTGAGATGCCCCTATCCTTAATGAGAAATCACATTGCAGATTATGGCCTCTGCCTTGTCTCCATGCTGAGACTTATCAGTTGGTCGGGGAGTTTAGGCTCATGAGATATTGAATGGAGATTATAAACCAGATGGGCCACAAATTCTGTCTAGATTTCTTGGCAGCTGCTCTCATTACAAAAGCCAGCCAGCCTTTTCCAAAAGTAAGAATGTGAAGCAAATTGTACTGATAGACCTTTATAATGCAATTGCACGGCGAGATGGGGACCTGAGCGGGCAGGCAGAAATATTATTGATGGTTGGTGAAAACAGGGAATAAGATGTTATTAAGCCGAGTCAGAGATAGATATCGATAGCTAATATAAAGCCCTTTATTGGTTTACAGGCTCTAGGAAAGAGGGCTCAGAGATCCGACCCTTTGCTTTGCTTTTAATTTCACTGGAGGGACAGGGTTTATGAATAAAACATAGCAGCACTCGTGGCTCTGATATTAGTCACTACTTTCCGTGTCCCTTGCTCACGGAGAGAGAGGGAGGGAGGGAAGAAAAGCACACAATCAACATGAACTTCAAGATCTTTCTTATACTGGTTTTGGTGGGAGGAAGGTAGAAAGAGGTGAAAAGGAAGGAAAGTCAGGAGGGGACACCAGAAGGATGGGAAAGCTGCTTTATACTGAGTCAGATAACTCATCCATCTAGCTCAGTATTGTTTATATTGATTGACAATGGCGCTCCTGGCTTCCAAATGGGGCACATTCCCAACCCTGCCTGGAGAGATGCTGGGATTAAATCTGGGAGCTTCCTCATGCAAAACAGATGTTCTGCTGCTGAACTACATTCCTTCTCAAGGAGGAAGAACTTGGAGGAAGCCAGAGGCATTTGAGAAAATGCGGAGTGGATAGCTGAACATGGGGGTAGCCAGGAGTCAAGGCCTAGTTCAGGCATCTCCAAACTTCAGCCCTCCAGATGTATTAGACTACATTTCCCATCTTCCCTGGCCACTGGTCCTGCTAGCTAGGGATCATGGGAGTTGTAGGCCAAAACATCTGGAGGGCCGCAGTTTGGGGATGCCTGGCCTAGTTCATCACACTGTAGTCCTTGCAAGCTTTTAGTGAGGCCCTCAGAAGTAGGGATGGAATTTTCTGAAAATATAGATATTGACATAGAGCTAATCTTCAAGGACTCCCTTCACCCAATAACCATCTCATTCCTGAATCTTGATGAAAACAAACCTGATGACGAATGGTTGAGGGAGTTGGGTATGTTTAGCCCGGATAAGAGGAGAATGAGAGGAGATACAATAGCCATCTTCAAATATCTAAAGGGTTGTCACATGGAAGATAGAGCAAGCTTGCTCTTTCTCCTGCCCCAGAAGTTAGGACCTGAAACAATGACTTCCAGTTACAATAACAGAGATTCTGACTAAGATAAGGAATAACTGATGGTTAGATCTGTTTGACAGTGGAACAAACTCTCTCAGAAGGCAGTGGGCTCTCCTTCCTGGGAGGTTTTTAAGCAGAACTTGGATGGTCATCTGTCATGGATGCTTTAGTTGAGATTCCTTCATTGCAGGGGGTTGGATTAGATGACTCTCAGGGTCCCTTCCAACTCCACTAACAATTCTTTGATTCCATATTGGGCTCCCCCCCCCCCAAAGGAATTTTCTCTCACACTTCCCCTGCAGTTTCTCTCCCTCAGCCTGCAGGAGACAACTATGACAACCAGGTTCATCCTGTGGGATGTCAAAAATTGCACATGAGTAGGTTACGAGGGGGGCTGGCATGAGGGGTGAGAGAGTCTTGAGCTCACCATGAGACTTTCCTGTTCATACCTGCCAAGTTCCTGCCTGAAAAATAAGGGACCGGACCGGAAGTAGCAGACCGGAAGTAGCACTGCCGCCATTTTGGAACTGGGTGGAGCATGCTCAGAAGTGACTTTTGATGCTGCTGTGCCCAGTTCCAAAATGGCCGCCACACCAGAAGTCGCGCTGCAGCCATTTTGGAACTGGGAAAAGCAGCATCAAAGGTCGCTTCTGAGCATGCTCCACCCAGTTCCAAAATGGCCACCGGGCCAGAATAAACCGGGGGAAAAAAATATCCATTTTTTCGGCTGGGGACAGCCGGGAAAACGGGGGTTTCCCGGGGAATACGGGAGACTTGGCAGCTATGTTCCTGTTTGGTGGGAACACCATTGCAATAGGCCAGGGAGCCAAATCATCTGATGCAGCTTCCTTAAAGATAGAAAGAATTCTTCTAGTCCAGTGATTTTTCTTTCAAAACTGCCCCAGTTGTGACTGCATCTTTGAGAGAAGATGGCTACCCTTTTCCCAAAAATGATCCCTCTGTGCCATGTCAGAATGTAAACAAAACACTTGCCTAAAGTTTTGACGAACCTCTCCAGCTCCGTTTCTACGCATTCAGATGAAAATGGCCTCTTTGTGATTCCACCAATTGGGGAACAGAAGAAATCAGATGGGATAATTAATTAAACATTGATTTTAGATTTCCTTTTCTCTCATCATCTCGCTCGCTCCCTGCTAGGTTATTGGGGGAGCAAGAAAGAAAGGAAAGGGGGATTCGTCGAATAACTCGTTTGATAAGTGTGCCATATAAGGGAGCTGTGCTATTCATCCTCCACATCTTTTTGTTGCAAATAATAGCTGAAATTTATGCCAAATTGACTAAACTAATCAGGCACCCATTTGACAGGCTATTATGCAATCACTGCACCTTCTTCGAAGACCATTAGGAAATCAAGGAAGATGCTACCCCATTTTTTATTATTAAGAAGTATTCCAAAGTGAAATTAAACCCCTCTCTAACCTCCTGCCCTCTTCAGCACGTTGCAAGTAAACACAGAGCTGGAAATTCCATTTGATATTTCAAAGCCAGGAAGTTGAGAAATTTGAGTAATCAGGCACACACCTCAAAGTGTTAACTCATTTCCATCACAAATGTCTCCAGAAGTGGAATGGTTTATCATCTGACTATCTTGTCGGCACTATTTAGTGCTTCCTTGTTCTGAGAAAGCGGAGGTGTAATTTACACTGTTCTTGACAAATCACTGCAGATTCAAACAGAATTGCTACCGAAATTCTGCCTAAATGGAAATACATACCGAATCTGAGAGTTCCTGCTCAGGTGTTGCGTAAGTCAAAAGAGTTTTAATCAAACTAGCAAAACATTTCCACAACCTGAGGCTTTTAAAAAGGAAAAGGAAAAGATAAAAGATAATAAAGGAAGATGTTTTCTCTGTGGTCACAGAGTACACTGCAAGAGAACAGGATTACTTCCTGGTGGCTGCAGGAATTTCAGAAAGTTATGAAAATGCATCTTTTTATCAGTTTTAGAGGTGTGGTATTATTTTGTTAGTTTCTAGATATAATTCTAATGAGCTTTTTATTAATATTTTATTCTTCACCTATCAGGGCAAGGGGGCCTTAAATGTTGTAAAGCACTTTGGATGGGTTTGCCCAGGAAAGTGGCTTTAAAATACTGCTAAATAAGCACATAAAATAGGCAATAAAATCATCCATCAAATTCCAGAATTTATTTATACTGCATCCTTCAATAAATTGCACCAAAGCAAATTACAATGACAGGACTTGGCGCTTTCACTGCCATGACCTGTGTTCGATTCCCAGTCAGAAAAGTGGCTTTATCTGCTGCCCTTGTTGCTCAGTTGGTAGAGAATGGGACTCCTAATCTCAGGGTCCTGAGTTTGAGCCCCACATTGGTCAAAAGATTCTTGCATTACAGGGGGTTGGGCTAGATGGCCCTCGTGGTTCTTCCAGCTTCACGATTCCATTATAATAATAATAAAATAAATAAATAATATCATCATCAACAACAACAACAACAGGAAATAATAGTAGGAAAAGACCACATGCTGGGTAAGTTAAAACTGGTTTACTTACAAACTCTTCAAAGGTCAGGTTCTTGTGCTTTTCCATTCAGCAATCAGAAAAGTTGCACAGGCAGCAAAACTGGTCTTCATTCCAAAGTGATGGAAGTTCCTACAATATTGTTATAGGAACTCAAGAGTTGCTTGTGAGAGCCATGCAATGCGAGCTGGAGCAACTTTGAGCTTCTCAGATAGACTGGTAGGGAAACAAAACTTGATTACCTAGCCCAGGGGTCAGCAAACTTTTTCAGGAGGTGGCCAGTCCATCGTCCCTCAGACCTTGTGGGGGGCCGGACCCCCCCTCTCCCCAAACCACCCCCTCCCAAAAGCACCCCCAAAAGGACCCCCTCTCCCAAAAGGACCCCCGCTTCTGCCACTCACGCCGCTGCCACCTCGTCTTCGGCAGCATCATCATCACTGTCCTCTGCCTTGGCCAGGGGTCCGTGGGGCGCAGAGCCCATGCTGCTGGCCTGGGTGGTAGAGGCAGCCTCCCCGCTGTCACTGCTTCCTCCCACTTGGCTCTTGGCCATACACGGCTGCCTCAGCAGGAAGGAAGGAGCGTTGCCCAGAGGCATCTGCGGCTTCAGATTGGCTGCAGGAGCTTCCCACGGCCAATCTGAAGCCACACCAGCGTCACGGAACTCAGTCCCTGCATGGCGAGGCCTCCGTGCCACACTGGTTTAGCGTGGGGACTGACTGAGTGGGCGGCAGATTCCGCAAGGATCACGGGCTGGATTAACGAGCCCGGTGGGCCGCATCCGGCTCCTGGGCCTTTGTTTGCGAACCCCTGACCTAGTTATCCCACACTCTCCTCCTGGAAGAAAACTGGATGGCTCCCTACCTAGCAAAGTATCTGTAAGCCAAAAAAACCCACCCTCAAAAGCGTATATTGAAATTAAGTGAAATTTATCAGGAGGGCGTCACATTCCCTTAGTTCCAAGCTCCCTTCTCTGCAGTTCTTAATTCCCTGTGCCTCTTATTGGAAATGCAACAATCAGCAAACTACCATATCTATCATCATCTTGATAGAGGCCACTTCAGTTTGTCATTTTCTTAGCGATGTTTGCTTATTTTCTAGGCAAGAGAAGTCAATGCAAGCTAGGGAAAACTCAAACATTGCTCCCTTTTGCATTACACATCTTCAGAAATCCTGCAAGGCAGGATGCGGTTGCTGAGCCGAGTCTCAAAGATGGTGACTCACACCATCAACTTGAGTGCCCCTTTGGGCAGAAAGATGAGGTATGTGCTTTAAAACTGATATAATAGAGAGCCGCAAGAAGCAAGTGTTGCCAAGCTAGTCTTATTCAATGTAAGGCAACTTCCTGATGGATTGCCAAACTCTTCTGTCTAGACCAGTAGTGGTTGGTCACCTGGGGAGAAAGTGCCCAACTTCTCACCTTCATTGTCTCAGAATTTCTTCTTATGGAGAACTGTTGTATGAATGTTTTTGTTTCCAAGGGGTAAAAAATTTCTGTGACATCTGTGACAGTTCAAGGCCTTGAAACAAAATAAAAATAAATCCTTCCAGTAGCACCTTAGAGGCCAACTAAGTTTGTCATAGGTATGAGCTTTCGTGTGCATGCACACGAAAGATCATACCTATGACAAACTTAGTTGGTCTCCAAGGTGCTACTGGAAGGATTTTTTTTATTTTGTTTTGACTGCGTCAGACCAACATGGCTATCTACCTGTAACTAGTTCAAGGCCTTGTACTGTTGCAATGTTGCACAAGTTCTTGGTGGCAGCTTCTGTCTAGAGATGGGAAGATCTATTAATTCCCGCTCTTTCAGATTATACCCCCCCCTCCCTGCCATTCTTCAATTCACTTTGCAGTTTGCAGCAATTTGTGATTTTTTTTCTTTAAAAAGTATTCATGGACCAATGGTATCAAATAGTATGGGAAACAGCCTTATTTGAAAAGCTAACCAATAAACTGAAACTGATATGGGGACTGAAACTGATATGGCTTTTAAAAAGGTAAAGGGACCCCTGACCATTAGGTCCAGTCGTGACCGACTCTGGGGTTGCGCGCTCATCTCGCATTATTGGCCGAGGGAGCCGGCATATAGCTTCCAGGTCATGTGGCCAGCATGACAAAGCCGCTTCTGGCAAACCAGAGCAGCACATGGAAACGCCGTTTACCTTCCCGCTGTAGCGGTTCCTATTTATCTACTTGCATTTTGACATGCTTTCGAACTGCTAGGTTGGCAGGAGCTGGGACCAAGCAACGGGAGCTCACCCCGTCACAGGGATTCGAACCGCCGACCTTCTGATCAGCAAGCCCTAGGCTCAGTGGTTTAACCACAGTGCCACCTGGGTCCCTATATGCATTAATAAGCCACCATAAATATTTTGAAATCTACTATACAGAGTTTTCAAAGCATTCTGAGAGATTTGATAGAAGGAAAAGCAATGTATTTAATTCCAGGAATCTCCGTAGAGTAGACTATTCTACTCTGTAGAGTAGACTATTTCTGAGATGGAAAACCACTTCTTTCCAGAAATGCTGACTAAAGGCTTGGTCGCTACTGCTTATTTTAGTTTTATTTTTTCTCCTCTCAGCTGTTACTGGCTGGTTTTGCTTCAATTTCGCTTTTCATTTCAGCTTGCAGTGTCCCTTTTCCCATTACACTGAGTAATATATGAGTGTGAAAGATGTGTGTAATGGGAAACTGATGTTATGCCTGTACTTTATTGACACAGCTGACAAGGAAAGGCCTTCGCCTACACCTCTAACTAGGCTAATTTATTGTTCACTATCCCCCACTCACACAGATATAATGGCAAATGAGAGAAAGGGAATGAAAGGTTGTAATTGTACTCTGTTCGCAAAATGCTTACAAAAAAATAATAATCATTATGCGGTAACCAAATTCTCTTCTCTCCCCTGTCCCATCTATTCGATTCAAAAATCAAGCCAGATCTGCTTCAGAAGGAGGCTGTGGGGTAAGCTACAAGTGGGTTAGGGCATCGCTCAAGGCTCCCCAACACAAACATGCACTGGATGGAATTTGAGGTAGCGCCCAGGGCCAGTGCTAGGGTTTTTTGTGCCCTAGGCAAGATCACCTTCTGCCCGCCCCCCCCGGATGTCTGCCTCCTCCCTGCGGGCCTGGCCCAGCCTTCACCCCCTTCCCTTCCCAGCGCCCCTCCCGCTTACCTACGAAGTCGATGGCTGGGTTGCTCTGGCAGCCCTCAGGCTTCAACCATGGACCTCCGGGGGCAACAGCAGCTGCTCCCGCCTGCCCGAGAAGGAGAGTGCGGTGACGGCGCCTGGAGCTGAAGGCCTGGCTCTGGCATGTGTGCACCGCGGGTAGGGGCTGCTCTTGCCCCATGTGTCCTCCACACGCTGCTGCCCTCGGCACTCCAGGCATGCCTGGGCTGCACCGGTGCCGCTGCTGCCGCCTGCCCTGGATGCGGGTAGGGGGCGTTGGGGTGCAGCGGCTGCGCGGCAGAGCGAGTCCTGCGAAGCCAGCAGCACTCCCCGTCATGCCAGCGCCCCCTCCATTTTGGTGCCCTAGGCAGCTGCCTAGTTCACCTTAATGGACATGCCAGCCCTGGTAGGACCAAGTGAGGAAGGCATGAATTAAATGAAATTGAAAGGTGGGCAGGGCAGCACATCAACCTGCCAATCACCTGGCAGCAGCTGATTCAGATTCGCACAGCTCTGTGCAAAGCAGCTCTGACAGACCACTGATCATTGGGGCTCGGATAGCACCGAGCCCACTTTTTGCAAGCCCTGATGATTAGCTGATCATTGAGACTGCAAAGTGCAGGTCGTGGGGATTGCCAGGGCTTCCATGCATAGGGTTATTGAAGCCCCAGCAATCATCTGATTGTTGGCATTGGTTAAATACTGCACTCAGTGCTTTGGAGGCACTGATTAACAGTACCTGTAAACCCTCTGTGGCCAGGCCACATCCTTACCTGCCCCACACCTGACATATGGCACCCAGGGTTGGGTAGGTGGGAGTGAGTTTGCCACAGTGGTCCTAATTAGACCTGTGGGATATAGGTTCATCACTGCTGATTTATTGCCCTGGGAATGATAATATTTTTTCTATCCTTTGGACACCCCAGGAAACTGACCCAACCTGAGGTACCTGGAAATAGGTGTGGAGAACACATCCGACCACCGAGTGGGACATAGCTGGGTGTAGGCTGGAGAAACTCCATCCACCTTGGACCCTACCATTAAAAGCGAGCCTAAAGACTAGGGAGATGGCAGAAGTTTCTAGGAACCCTTTTTCTTTTTGAGATTTTTGTGGCTGAGCTGTGAGTTTGTTTGGGGGAGAGGGTGAGTGGAGTCCCGGGTGAGAGAGAAAGGATGTGTCAGAAGAAGAAAAATGAATTGATATTGGTTTATCTTTATTAATAACTTTGTTTTATATTATTATATTATATTATATTATTATAATAAATAATAGGTTTATCTATACCCCACCCATCTGGCTGGGTTTCCCCAGCCACTCTGGGTGGCTACCAACAGAATATTAAAAACATGATAAAATCTCAAACATTAAAAAACATCCCTAAACAGGGGATGTTTCAAATGTTTTCTAGAAGTCAGATGTTTATTTCCTTGACATTTGATGGGTGGGTTTTCCACAGGGTGGGTGCCACTACTGAGAAGGCCCTCTGCCAGGTTCCCTGTAACCTCGCTTCTCGTGGTAAGGGAACTGCCAGAAGGCCCTTGGAGCTGGACCTCAGTGTTCGGGCTGAACAATGGGGGTGGAGACGCTCCTTTGGGTATACTGGGCCGAGGCCATTTAGGACTTTACAGGTCTGCACCAACCATAGCTGCCAAGTTTTCCCTTTTCTCGCGAGGAAGCCTATTTAGCATAAGGGAAAATCCCTGTAAAAAAGGGATAACTTGGCAGCTATGGCACCAACACTTTGAATTGTGCTCGGAAATGTACTGGGAGCCAATGTAGGTCTTTCAGGACCAGTGTTATATGGCCTCTGCGGCCACTCCCAGCCACCAGTCTAAATGAAGCAAGAAAATGGTTCTAGTTACAGGTAGGTAGCTGTGTTGGTCTGGCATAGTCAAAACAAAATAAAAAAATTCCTTCCCCGCAGCACCTTAGAGACCAACTTAGTTGGTCATTGGTATGAGCTTTCGTGTGCATGCACACTTCTTCAGATACAGTGATACCTTGGTTTAAGTACTCAATTAGTTCCGAGTACTTTAAGTGTCGATAGAGTGCTTTATGTGGACCGCTTCTTTTTATATATATAATTTTTTTATTATTATTTTTTCCAGAATACAAGAAAAACAATAAAAGCAAAAAAGCATTACAGAAAAAGATAAAAGACTGAAAAAGGAAAAATACAGAATAAAAAAGGCATATAATTAATTAATGTGGACCGCTTCTGTGCATGCGTGCACCGTGGAACCCGGAAGTAAACACTTCCGGGTATGCTGAGTACTCAAACTGAAAGTACTCAAACCGCAGCGGATGTAAACCGAGGCACGGCTATACACAGATGTATCTGAAGTATCTGTGTATCTGAAGAAAAGCTCATACCAATAGCAATCTTAGTTGGTCTCTAAGGTGCTATTGGAAGCAAATTTTTTTTGTTTCAAGAAAATGGTGAAATAGTGAAATAAGAATATTCTCTTCCTCAGGTTAGCCTGGCCTAAACCTCTCTTAGGCATTCCTCCTTTTTGTCCTCCTGTGATTTCCAGCAAGTGCATATTAAAGCATTACTATCTTTGGCCATTACTATCTTTGGTTGTATATTGTCTCCCTGCTTATTTAACTTATATGCAGAATTCATCATGCGAAAGGCTGGACTAGATGAATCCCAAACCGGAATTAAGATTGCCGGAAGAAATATCAACAACCTCAGATATGCAGATGACACAACCTTGATGGCAGAAAGCGAGGAGGAATTAAAGAACCTTTTTAATGAGGGTGAATGAGGAGAGCGCAAAATATGGTCTGAAGCTCAACATCAAAAAAACCAAGATCATGGCCACTGGTCCCATCACCTCCTGGCAAATAGAAGGGGAAGAAATGGAGGCAGTGAGAGATTTTACTTTCTTGGGCTCCTTGATCACTGCAGATGGTGACAGCAGTCACGAAATTAAAAGACGCCTGCTTCTTGGGAGAAAAGCAATGACAAACCTAGACAGCATCTTAAAAAGCAGAGACATCACCTTGCCGACAAAGGTCCGTATAGTGAAAGCTATGGTTTTCCCAGTAGTGATGTATGGAAGTGAGAGCTGGACCATAAAGAAGGCTGATCGCCGAAGAATTGATGCTTTTGAATTATGGTGCTGGAGGAGACTCTTGAGAGTCCCATGGACTGCAAGAAGATCAAACCTATCCATTCTTAAGGAAATCAGCCCTGAGTGCACCCTGGAAGGACAGATCGTGAAGCTGAGGCTCCAATACTTTGGCCACCTCATGAGAAGAGAAGAATCCTTGGAAAAGACCCTGATGTTGGGAAAGATTGAGGGCACTAGGAGAAGGGGACGTCAGAGGACAAGATGGTTGGACAGTGTTCTCGAAGCTACGAACATGAGTTTGACCAAACTGCGGGAGGCAGTGCAAGACAGGAGTGCCTGGCGTGCTATGGTCCATGGGGTCACGAAGAGTCGGACACGACTAAACGACTAAACAACAATCTTTGGCCATGGAGGCAGAATAAGGCCATCAGGAGGGAAGAGTGCTCTTCTGCTCATGTCCTGCATGTGGGTCTCCCACAGTCATCTGGTTGTTCACTTTGAGAACAAGATGCTGCATTGGCCATGGCCTGATCCAGCAGGATCTCCCTATGTTCTTATGTTAGACAATTGGTCCATCTAGCTCAGTATTGTCTACACTGAATGGGAATAGCAACTCTCCTGGGTCCTACCTAGAGATCCCAGTGGTCGAACCGGAGACCTTCTTCATGCAAGATAAATGTTCCATCACTGAGTTACAGCCCTTCCCCTCATCAATGAATCCCAGCCGTAAATGAGTTCATCACCTTTTAAGATATAGGCCACTGGGAGAAAGAATACGGAAAACAGAGGGGCAGGCAACACCACTCATGAGAAATCTGTCTTAGCCAGAAGGGAAAGATAAATAGAAGTTTTCTTTGATGGTCAATAACATGCTGGATATTTCAGGAGCCGACACTGAAATACATTGTCTTCACCAGCCGTGCTGACCACACAAAGAGACTGGTTCATTATTGTATAGAATTGTATGGTTACTTGGTGGCTATGACACAGTGATGTAGTTCATGCATCAATCTCTTGTGAAGGGAGGGGTGAAACATGAGTAAGATGAAAAATTATCAGAAATTAAGAGGCAACTTGGCTTTTCAACTAATGGCCTTTTTCTTTTCTTTTTTCTTTCAAAGAGCCTCTCTTAAACTGTTCATCGTCTTCTGTGCCAATGCCTCCTGCTCGTGATTTATAATTTTCCCCTCTCTCTTTGTTTAATGGGTTCAGAATAGAATCAATGGCCTGGAAGAAGATGTTAGGGTAATGTTTCTCAGAAGAGAAAGTATTTCAAAAAGAAGCTTTGCTTGCAGTGGAGTTGCTAACGAATTTTGCCTCAAATGAAACTTAGGCAAAAGCTTGGCTGGGTACTGCCCTACTTGGGCAAGAGTTAAGGAATTCTCAGGGAAGCAAGTGGAATTTCCATACATGGCAAATATGGCAACATTTTTTTCTGAGTGGGGAGGGATTGGGCAGCGACTTTTGGGGTGAAATATTTGATAGTTGGATCTTCTGGTACAAACTGAGCTCCCAGGCTAGCATAGAGATTTAAAAGTAGGAACCCGCTAAATTTCTCATCTCTTGGCCAAAAAGCCCCCACACTCACTTCCCGCCGAAAAAAATGTGTTTAAAAATGCACATTTTGTGAGAAAATGCATTTATTAGTGTGTATTCTAAGAAAAAAAATAGATTCAGAAGCGTGTATTTAAACAATGTGTTTAAAATGTTGTTGTTTTTCTTGCAGATGTTTTAAATAAAGAAATTACAAGAATGGAGATTCCACTAATTCTTAGGAAGAGGTTTCTGACGGCAAGAGCTGTTTGACTGTGGGATGGACTACCTCAGAAGTGGTGGATTCTCCTTCATTAGAGGTTTTCCAACAGATGTTGATGTCAGGAGCAGGTCAGCCATCAATCACACAGTGTCAGTGCAGTTAACTCTTTATTCAAGGAAGCAAGGTCGGCTCTGGAGGCCAAGCCTAGTGAGCACAGCAAGTTGTTCCAATTTGATCTTGCCCCTCTGAGGCAGTTGCAGGGACTGAAGATTCCCACATTCCCACAGTTGTCTAAGACACATCCTCCCCCAGGTCCTTCCCAAGCAATCCCCATTTGCCTTGCCTGTCTTTGCTTGTCCCTCTACATTCCACTTCTGTTTCTAGGAGACCAGGGAGTGGGGAGGCAAGCTGGACATAGCGGGGGGACATCCTGGCATTTTCACCAGCCTGACTCACATCTGCCTCTTGGCCCTCATCCTCTCCAGCCTCTGCCTCTGATTCTGCATTGCTCTCTGCTACAGACTCTTCCTGCTCACTAAACCCTGTTACCTCTTCATCTTCCAACACTTCCTCTTCCCAGTCTTCTCCCTCTTCTCCCTCTGGATCTCATCATTGTCTCACCACCAATCCCTTGGCTCTGAGCATTCTTCACTTGAGGGTCCACTTGAGGGTTCTCCAGTTGAGGGTCCACTTGAGGGTCCACTTGAGGGTTCTCCAGTTAGTGCCTCCCACCACCCCATGGCATCCAGCTAGTCCATTACGGTTGATTGCTGGGGATTCCTCAGCTGGGATTCCTGCATTTTAAGGGGTTGGACTTTGGACCCCATCCAGCTCTACAATCCTATGATTCCATAAAACCACACTCATTTTTGCATCTGTGAAGGATCTTCTTGATGGCCTCTGCGATCAGCATCTCATCGCCTATAACAGCCCTGGTGTATCAGTAGTGTTTCACTTATCTGGAGGTTGTTTTGGAAGATGGAGGCTAAGATGAGTCATAAAGAAGGGAAGAGAAGCAGGTGGCAAATGCTATACTTTTCTCCCTGCCTGGTGTCCAACAGCCATCTCCTTCAGAGTTCTGATTGTTCATCGTAAAGCAGTGGGGATCTCAATGCTTGTAAACCACAGGTAGTTAGACAAGACTGAGAGCCCGGCTGTGGATGACTCGATTAAAACATCCTGATCTAAACAGAGTTTCCTGGAGTTTAAATGCTCATTCCTTCAGAACCCAGGATGCCATGATCAAGTGTGAAGAAGAACTCCAAACCCCCCCCCTTCATAATGAGGAAATCTGTGCAAAGTAGACATCCGTAAATAGGTGAGCTATTCAAAGAGGGTAATGGACAATTAGTTGGCTTTGTTCTATGAGGTATTTAACTGCCTGATAAATGGGGGGAAACAAAGTAAACCCCCCCCCAAAGGCTCACAGCTAGGCATTGAAGATAGGAGAGATAATTTAAATGGGAATGACTTTCAGAGTTGCAAGAAATTATGTGTGCAAGTCTAGGAGATGAGACCAAAAAATGGGAACGTACACCAGTGTGGTGTAGTGCAGTGGTCCTCAACCCCCGGGCCACGGACCAGTACCGGTCCATGCATCAATTGGTACCGGGCCGCCCAATGAACATTAAATACAATTAAATTAAAATTATTAAATCAAAACAATCTAAATAAAATATAAACAATCAATGTTCCCCCCTCAGCGGGCCGCAAAACAATCAACGTCCCCCCCTCAGCGGGCCGTAGTAAAATTATCAAACGTTGACTGGTCCGCGACGATAAAAAGGTTGGGGAGCACTGGTGTAGTGGTTAAGAGCGGTAGACTTGTAATCTGGAGATCTGGGTTTGCGTCTCCGCTCCTCCACATGCAGCTGCTGGGTGACCTTGGGCCAGTCACACTTCTTTGAAGTATCTCAGCCCCACTCACCTCACAGAGTGTTTGTTGCGGGGGAGGAAGGGAAAGGAGAATGTTAGCCGCTTTGAGACTCCTTCGAGTAGTGATAAAGCGGGTTATCAAACTACTCCTCCTCCTCCTCCTCCTCTGCTGATTTCCTAAATATTACAAGGGAAGGGGGGAGCTTGAGACCAACATCAAAGTTTTGAGCACCTCTGTTATCTTAGACCTTGTTAAGGGAAATCCTGGGTTGAGAGAGTACTCAACAGCCCAGCTCATCTGGGTACAAGTCCCCTGTGGGTCCATGCAGTCAGTAAAAAAAGGAAATTCCAGCCAAGTAATTTGGAGTAATTTGGACCCAGGTGGCGCTGTGGTTAGGGCTTGCTGATCAGAAGGTCAGCGGTTCGAATCCCTGTGACGGGGTGAGCTCCCGTTGCTTGGTTCCATCTCCTGCCAACCTAGCAGTTCGAAAGCATGTCAAAATTCAAGTAGATAAATAGGAACCGCTACAGCGGGAAGGTAAACGGTGTTCCCATGTGCTGCTCTGGTTTGCCAGAAGCGGCTTTGTCATGCTGGCCACATGACCTGGAAGCTTTACGCCGGCTCCCTCGGCCAATAATGCGAGATGAGCGCGCAACCCCAGAGTCGGTCACGACTAGACCTAATGGTCATGGGTCCCTTTACCTTTACTTTGGAGCAAAACAGCAGTGAGTAGAGTTAGATCCTTTATTGCTGCACAACAGGTTCCAACAGCAGGAGGAACCCGAAGCATGGGGCAACATTGACTTTTAAAACTTCCCACAATATCCCAGAATACAGTTCATACAGCATCATTGATAAGATTAGCATAGGCAAACACCTGTGAAGTCCCACCACCCAAAGTACAATAGAACTTCATTTGCATGTCTGGACCACTAGGCAAGTCTGGTGATGGGATTAGGCTTTCCTTGGCGTACAATAATTTTAGCAATTGTCACCTCTGGGCACTTCCCGGAGTCCTTTTTTCAAGGGCAAAATAGCGTTGGAATGGAGGAAACTGGCAAAGGAGTTGATTTTGTATGATTTTTAAAGCTAGGTAACTTCCCTGAGCTGTCAAGTTGAAAGGATACATTCAGGCATAATATTTGTAACATTTAACAACTTTAAAGATGTGCTCCCCCCCTCTCATGTGGTGCATACTTCTTCTTCTTTTAAGAGTTGTTTATTATTATTATTATTATTATTATTATTATTATTATTATTATCATTATTATTGGTTTTCTTGGTTTACAAAGATATGTGCAATGTCTCTCTTAGCATTTTTACAAATCAGATTCATTTGATGAGACATTGGTGAGGAGAGGGGAAGGAAAGTAGATGGGGGGACATAGCCATTCATAGCCCAATCCTCTAATGACTTAAAGTCATCTTATACTTGCTGGTCCCCACTTTCTCTTGTGGTAGCGAGTCCCCAAGTCGAACTATACACTTTGTGAAGAAGAAACTTCCTTTCATCTGTTCTAAAAACTTCCAACATCCTCCCTTATTGGTTAAGAGTTGAGAAAACTTCACGGCTACACTGGACCCTGGATCCTGGAAGCTGGCGAGTTCTTATTACCTCTGTGTCTCCCCTGTACTCAAAAAGTCACAGCTGCAGTTCACTGTGATCTCAACAAAACTTTTGCGGAGATGGTTGTTCCCTCCTGACAGTCCTGATGCGATAAGTATATCAAGATTTAGTGTCCCTTTATTGGTTTTTCTTTTTTCCAGTACAGGGGATCCCTCTGGCTGCCAGATGTGAATCATTACCTCATTTTTCATGATATAATCTGTGCAAAACGGGTGAATACCTGGATGTTTTCCTGGACATGAGGTGTTCTAACGAAGTCGAGTGAAATTGCTGTTATTGCATCATTGTCTGATTATCGCCCTGATTAATGTCCCTTCTTTATTTTCATTCCCTCTACTGATATGGGGCATATGTCACTGAGTAATTATGCCCAACACTTGCTTCGGAATTGTGCCCTTGACGAACAAGTGTCTTTGACATTGTTATTCTGGGTGTTGAGATCTTTTCCTGTGCGACCAAATGAATGAATATTCACCTAATGACTCTAGTCAGAACAGAGTAGTGGGGAGAGGAGACTTCAGTATCCTTTCACTCCCAGTTGACCTCTCTTAACCCATAAAGTTTCCCCCTTCAAGATCAGTGAGTCAATAGTCAACGCTCTAGTGGATTTACTATCACATATAGTGATGCTACAATGTATTGACTTCTCGGAAGTTTCTTCACTTCCTTAGACGCCTATGAGTCTAGTGCCAAGGTGAGCAGTACTGCCCCCTTTGGGGGGAGGCAATGGGAATACTGGAGGGTCCTAAGAGGCAAGGGGTTGGCAGGAAGTGTAATAACTATAAGACTTTGAAAATCTGCTATCACTGGATCAAGTGCATCAGTTTTGCTGAATTAATTAAGCTAAATATTTTTAATTAGATTTTGAATAAATACACAATTAATTGTTATCATTTTTGTAGCATATTGAGTTATTATCTTCCTTAGTGAGTATGCAAATTACAAATTGTGAATACTGTGTTTTATAGGGTAGGCTAGAGCAGTGTTTCTCAACCTTTTTTGGGCAAAGGCACACTTGTTTCATGAAAAAAAATCACGAGGCACACCACCATTATAAAATGTTAAAAAAATTAACTCTGTGCCTATATTGACTATATATAAAGTAATTCTCCCACGGCACACCAGGCAACATCTCGTGGCACACTAGTGTGCCGCGGAACAGTGGTTGAGAAACACTGGGCTAGAGGGCTGTGTGTGTGAGAGGGAGAGAGGGAGAGAGAGAAAGAGGGAGAGGGAGAGGGAGAGGGAGAGGGAGAGAGAGATTCCCAACCCGGGATTCAACAATCCATTCAACCACCTCAGTATCCTTCCCCCACCTTCTCACCTGTACGTTTCTGAGCACAATTCAAAGTGTTGGCGCTGACTTTTAAAGCCCTAAACGGCCTCTGTCCAGTATACCTGAAGGAGCGTCTCCACCCCCATCGTTCTGCCCGGACACTGAGGTCCAGTGCCGAGGGCCTTCTGGCAGTTCCCTTGCTGCGAGAAGCCAAGTTACAGGGAACCAGACAGAGGGCCTTCTCGGTAATGGCACCCGCCCTGTGGAAGGCCCTTACACCAGATGTCAAAGAGAAAAACAGCTACCAGATTTTTAGAAGACATCTGAAGGCAGCCCTGTTTAGGGAAGCTTTTAATGTTTGATGGACGATTGTATTTAAATATTTTGTTGGAAGCCGCCCAGAGCGGCTGGGGAAACCCAGCCAGATGGGCGGGGTACAAATAATATGTTGTTGTTGTTGTTTGTTACTACTCCTACTACTACTACTACTATCTAGACGCATAGTTCCATCTGCATAAGTTGGCTCTTTAGCAACATTGCAACATAAATAAGTGCTCCATTTTTTATTTTATTTTTTGGTGTGTGTGTTTGTGTGTGTGTGTGTGTTAAGGATTTTATTTAAGGATAAAGCAGCTTGATGACTTAACACATTGGGTCCTTTAAGAGAGAGACCACCAAACACACTCTGGGAAAACTTTACATTTTCATCACATCCCCTTTCTGCTAACACACTGCCCTGTTTACAGTCCTTTGCTGCGATATATTTTGAAATGATTACCTTGCTCCAAGTCATTTGTATCATAATGCTCTCCATAGGTGCCCATAAAATGGAAAATGTAAGCTTCTTTTATTGGTGCCACTACATCTTAATTGAAAATATTAAAGGCTATTGCTTTCCTACTGGGTCTCCTCCCCTTTCCACCCCCTGTTTAATGGGCTAATCATCAGATCTCTCTCTCTCTCTCTCTCTCTCTCTCTCTCTCTCTCTCTCTCTCTCTCTCTCTCTCTCTCTCTCTCTCTCTCTTCTGGTAATGGAATAATCGCAAAAGAAAATATGAAGCTAATTTAAATTCAAACTGGATTTGGGGATCTTTAAGTGATTATCCCGGAGTAGCAGAGGGTTCATGAGGCAATGAACAGCTGCTGTGTTCATGGCCACTGGCCTTCATCTTTATGAGCTTGGAAGACATTTATTTTCAAGAGACATGCTTCTCTTAGGGTTAGAATATAGAATATAGAATATATTTTCTCTCCTGTTACTCTGCTGTTTCTCTCCTCTGTAAAATCGGAAATTTTTCAGCAAATGCTGTTGTCCTTTCTTCTTTCCCCACCCTTAAGGGTTGTCGTTGGAGGGCAACTCACACAAACTAGATGCCATTTCAAGGAATACACTCCACTTACGATGTGGGCTCCTTCCTCCCTGCAGTTTAAAACCCTGACATAATGCATTTTTTATACTTTAAAAAAAGAAAAGAAAAGGGAGCTAAGGATGTGATATGCTTCCATATGTCTATAGGACTGCCTTTCTATGTCTTCTGAGAGGAATGGATCGATCAATCCTTTTTCATGCTAAACTGTATGTATCACTCACTTGCATGTCGATTTGGACAAATCTATCCATTTCAGTTGCTTTCGGTATATTGTTTGTTTTCCCCCCAGTCTTTAAGTTTGGTTTGCCCCACTCTAATTCTCATGCCTGTTAATATATTTTATTTTTGTATTGTTAACTTTCTGTAAACAATTTCTCCCTAACAGAAATAACTCTTCGTATTATTTTCACTAATATACACGTGCATTCGTTTCCTGGAAAGCTGCATGGCAAAATCCAGAAAAGTGAGGATTGCAAAGGTGACACATATTTCAGTTTTAGGGAATTTGCATTAAAACGTGAGCAAAATAGATTTCTCCCCACCTCCAACCCTACTTTGCATAACATAAATAAAGGGCACTGCCTTATGCCAGACCAGTTTTCTTGTCTATCTGTGGTGCCATCAAGATCTTATTAGACTACAAGTCTCATCAGCTTCAGCCAGCCTGGTCAATAGTGATGGTTGATGGAACTTCTAGTTCAACATCATCCAGGGAGCACCAAGTTGGCTACCCATGTTCAATGCTCCAGCTGGCAGTGATCTTTGTCAAAACCTGCTACCCGATCCTTTGAACTGGAGATGCCAAAGACTGAACTTGGGACATTCTACATGCAGAAGAGGTGCTATGTCACTGAGGTATGGTCTGTCCCCAACACTTCCATCAGACATGAGGAGTCTGTGGCCCTGGAGATTTTGAATGGTGGCTCTCATCACCCCTAACTAATATCCATGCTGGGTGGGACTCATTGGAGCAAGAGTCCAGTTCAAGAAATGCAACCAGTTGCAGCTCCCCAGTGGGCCACTGGGATATAGACACAGTAAGATGTGGGAGCAACTGAAAATGCAGTGACAGAAGTGCTGATAAGGACATGTTTAAATGTTCTTTGGTTTCTTAAGGTTAAGGGGGAGTTAATTCCATGTAAATATCCATAGGATAAGAGTGGAGGAGTTATACTTCAGCGATAGAGGTTCTGCATCTTCACATACCCACTCTCTGATTTTCTGCTGGGCTAAAAGTTGACCATTATGTATCAGCGACAACATTGGCTGTGCCACAGCTATATCATGTTCACAAACCATTATTTGGGGATTTGATGTCCTTGAGAATCTTGATACTTTATTGGTGGTTGATGGTATCTATATCTATCTCAGTACAGTGGTACCTCAGGTTAAGAACTTAATTCGTTCTGGAGGTCTGTTCTTAACCTTAAACTGTTCTTAACCTGATGTACCACTTTAGCTATTGGGGCCTCCCACTGCCGCCACACAATTTCTGTTCTCATCCTGAAGCAAAGTTATTAATCTGAGGTACTATTTCTGGGTTAGCGGAGTCTGTAACCTGAAGCGTCTGTAACCCGAGGTACCACTATATCATCTATCTCTATCTCTATCTCTACAGTATCTCTATCTCTATCTCTATAGCTGCACCCACAAAGCCCATGGAGGTTCACCTGAAGTCTTTGTTACATATCTTTAGGCACCACACACAAAAACATGCCTCTTCTCCCAGGTCTTTGACTCATTAAACAATCTGTGGCCTTTTAAACTTTGTGTTGTATTTTTATTTTTTGTTATTCTAGTATGTATTTTTATATTGTAAACCACCCTGTGACCCTTGGATGAAGGGAAGTCTATAAAAAATAATAATCAATAAAATAAAAAATCAATATGGTGATGATTTGCTGCCATTATTGTGGGATAATTGCAAACAATCAGAGGTCACTCAATGAAAAGAATGGTATTGTTGAACTACAGTCCTCCCCTTGCTCTCCATCTGAAGGGAGTTGGGTGGGGTAGGGATAAGAAGAGGAAATGGCCGAGCAGGAAACACTATTAACATAATCACTGAATAAACATAGCCAGTCGCAACACTTTGGTGCTTAGGGGGCAAGGCCTCTAGGCAGATTTGCAGCCCCAGTACTTATTCATTTTATTTTATTTTTAAATGAATGAATGCCTATTCGAACAACCCATTTTCTAGAAGTTTGCGCGTGAGACAGAAAAGAGAGAGAAACCTAATGTGTTTTGCTTGGCTTATACGCCGCACATGTAAACCTGAACTGAAGCTCTAGGGCAAAACCTGAGATTTGATATTAAAGTGCTTCATTTGCAACCAATTATGTTCAGGATTAGAAGCAATACAGAAATGCAGTATCGCTAGATCAAACAACCTTATTGAAGCACCTCCCCCCCCACCCTATCCCATCACTCCCCTTGTCCCTCAAAGCCATCTCTGCCTTCATCAAAACAATTTCATTTGTACTCATATGAAAGCATTCCAGCCGGTGAGCGGAAGGCAAAGAATAAGCTCAAGCACGGTCGCCTCCCCCCTCCCACCTGAATATCACGAATGTTGTATCTCATGGTGGAGTAAGGTCTCTGATTACATCAACCTCTCCAAATTATGCTGCAATGGAGGCCATTCAATTTGCTACAATCAGTAACTTGCGAAAGAGCCAGGCTATAATTGATTTCACAGTAATATACGTATAGGTGAGCAAGCGCTGGGTTTCGTTTATACAAGGTTTTCTTTCATTCCAAAGTGTGGGTATTCAATTGAAATCAATTCTTTTCCCCTCCAACAGTTGGCAGGTAAGGCTTTTGGCACATATATACATATTTAAGAGAACGAGAAAGGAAGAGCGAGAGAGGGGGGGGGAGGGCAGAAATGTGAAAAGTAAAATTAATGCTTTGGCTGATACAATAAACGTAGACACTGCAGGCCCAGGGTGAAATCTCTCTCTCCTTGATGTTGTGTGCATATATTGTTAAACACCACCCCAATCTCCGAACACTCAGAGATCGCTACGGTTTTTTTCAGTTTTTTGGATGAAAGTCAGCAAAGACGGCAGTGTCTTTGAGAAATATGGCTTTATTTTACCCACATATACAACCTAAGCATAAGATGGAGGGGCTCACAGCATAGGCACCCCAACAAATCTTCCATTAGTTGCAACTTTGGATACAGCACAGAGCGAACAGGTTCTGTGTCATCATTTTCTCTCTCTCTCTCTCTCTCTCTCTCTCTCTCTCTCTCTCTCTCTCTCTCTCTCTCTCTCTCTCTCTCTCTCTCTCTCCTACCTAGCAGCAAAGGGATAATTCTTTTGTAAGCTGTCTTGTGTCCCTGACAGGGAAAAAGGCGGAATATAAATGTGTACAGTCATACCTTAGAATCAGAACAGAATCCGATCCGGAAGTCCATTCGACTTCCAAAATGTTCGGAAACCAAGGTGCGGCTTCCAATTGGCTGCAGGAAGCTCCTGCAGCCAATCGGAAGCTGCGGAAGCCGTGCCAGACGTTCAGGTTCCAAAGAACGTTAGCAAACCGGAACACTAACATTCGGGTTTGCAGCGTTCGGGAGTCAAAACGTTTGACTCACAAGTCATTCGTCAACCAAGGTACGACTGTATACAATATTAATAATGATAGATCAAAGGCAGCTCTCAGAGTGGTAAGAAGAAGATTGGTGAGCCCAGGAAGGAGCCAATGGGAAAGGCAAGTTGCTACTCTTGAGTAGGGATTTCATTGGGGGTAGGGGGGGTGGGTGGTATAGTGGTCTAAACCACTGAGCCTCTTCGGCTTGCCTATCAGAAGGTTGGCGGTTCAAATCCGCACAACGAGGTGAGCTCTTGTTGCTCTGTCCCAGCTCCTGCCAGCCTAGCAGTTTGAAAGCACGTCACAGTGCAAGTAGATAAATAGGTACCGCTGTGGCCAGAAGGTAAATGGCATTTCCGTGCACTCCAGCTTCCGTCACGGTGTTCCATTGTGCCAGAAGCGGTTTAGCCATGCCGGCCACATGACCTCTAAAGCTGTCTGTGGAAGCTGCCTCAAAAGTGAGATGAGTGCCGCAACCCCATAGTTGCCCTTGAATGGACCTAACCATCCAGGGGTCCTTTACCTTTTTAAAAACTTTCATGGGGGGGGGGGGTGTCTGGTGAGTTTTCGGAATTGTGTAATCCAAGGATAATGGATGCATTTATTATTATTATTATTATTATTATTATTATTATTATTATTATTATTATTAGGCTTTGTCAATTTTACTCCAAAGGGGAATATCTTGGTTTTCTGTAGCAAAGATATATGTCAGGAATGCTTTGGTGGTGTTTCCTGCTTGGCAGGGGGTTGGACTGGATGGCCCTTGTGGTCTCTTCCAAATCTATGATTATCTTTAACTGAATTCTTTCTGTGGCTTACCTTATTTAACACCCTGAAAAGACCTGAAAGTCCACACTACCTAAGGAAGCTTTAAGGAGACCACAGGAAATTTATTTAGGCTGGTTGATAACACTCAGCCTTGTAGAAAAGTTCCCTCTGGCAAGTTGGGCAGAGGGGCACACTTCGCTGTGGCCAGGACAGGTCTCTCTTCTCCAGGCAGGTTTGGACATGGCTGTCACAAATACACAATCATATTATATTATGATCGCCTAAGCTTTTTAACTAATGTGTGCAGTCTGGACATAGTGATGTATGGAAGTGAGAGCTGGACCATAAAGAAGGCTGATCGCCGAAGAATTGATGCTTTTGAATTATAGTACTGGAGGAGACTCTTTAGAGTCCCATGGACTGCTAGAAGATCAAACCTGAGTGCTCACTGGAAGGACAGATCGTGAAGCTGAGGCTCCAATACTTTGGCCACCTCATGAGAAGAGAAGAATCCTTGGAAAAGACCCTGATGTTGGGAAAGATTGAGGGCACTAGGAGAAGGGGACGACAGAGGACAAGATGGTTGGACAGTGTTCTTGAAGCTATGAACATGAGTTTGACCAAACTGCGGGAGGCAGTGCAAGACAGGAGTGCCTGGCGTGCTATGGTCCATGGGGTCACGAAGAGTCGGACACGACTAAATGACTAAACAACAACAAAGCAGTCCGGACAACTCATTTAAAATAAAATAAAAATCTATATTTGAACTTTTTTGGGCAGGTGCAGTATGCTTTTTTTGGTATTCATGTAGTTTTTGATTTTATTTCTATTTTTGTATTTAAATTGTGTTTTAAAAAAACAAACAAACCTGTTTTTGCAAGCAGCCTACTGCATTTTAAAGAAATGCATACACTTTACACTTACGCATTGAAAAATACATTTTATAGATACATTTTCTCTCAAAAGACAATACTACAATGCATTTTGATGTTGTTGTTGTTTTAAGTTGTACTGGATCATATGGAAAACTATGGTGAACAATTAATTTTGATCTGCATATTAGTCCTGGAGGAACAGACCCGATCAGCCCGTTATGAACTTTGCAAAGGTCAAATTCCCCAAATATCTTTAGTGAGGTTTATCAAGCCCATGTTGGAGAATGGGATCATTGTTTGGATATTGCAGATGACCAACACAAACTAATGAGGAGATGTGAAGGAATGGCCTTAATGCACCTACCTACACCTGCACATGAGGGTTGGATGACACACTATCCCTTTTAACTATAACTTTTAACCATTGTTTCACCTAGCTTAGTATTGTCTAGACCAGGCATCCCCAAATTGAAGCCCTCCAGATGTTTTGGACTACAATTCCCATCATCCCTGACCACTGGTCCTAGCAAGGGATCATGGGAATTGCAGGGCTGCAGTTTGGGGATGCCTGGTCTAGACTGACTGGCAGAGGCTCTCTGGGATTTTAGAAAGGGAGAGATCTCTCCCAGCCCTACTTGGAGATGCCTGAGTTTGAACCTGGGACCTTCTGCATGTTAAAGAGATGCTCTACCACTGACCCATGGTCCTTCCCATACAACCGAGGAAAATTGTACAGGTAGTACAACAACCAGAGCTATGGGAAGGGAGGCAAAGTCAAGCTGTTCACTTCTTTCGAATGACCAGGGATGATAGAACACACAGACCATTGTCAGCCTCTAGGATAGGGCAGGGTATACTATGTATACTCTCTATGTATATGCAGGGTATACTCTCTCATAGGTGTACTATGAGAGAGTTAGAAAATACACCAATAAACTACTGTTCCAGAGGGCAGGACCAGGATCAATGGATTCAAATTACAAGAAAGGAGATTCCCACTAAACATCAGGAAGAATGACATGAAAAACATGACAGTAAGAGCTAGACTGCAGACTGGGAGTGGTCACTGAGACAATATAACACCGGTCCTGAAAGACCAACATTGGCTCCCATTACGTTTCCGAGCACAATTCAAAGTGCTGGTGCTGACTTTAAAGGCCCTAAATGGCCTCGGCCCAGTATACCTGAAGGAACGTCTCCACCCCCATCGTTCTGCCTAGACACTGAGGTCCAGCTCCGAGGGCTTTCTGGCTGTTCCCTCACTGCGAGAAGCAAAGTTACAGGGAACCAGGGAGAGGGCCTTCTCAGTGGTGGCGCCCACCCTGTGGAATGCCCTCCCATCAGATGTCAAGGAAATAAGCAACTATTTGATGTTTAGAAGACATCTGAAGGCAACAGTGTTTAGGGAAGTCCCCCCCCCCAATGTTTGATGTTTTAGCGTGTTTTTAATATTCTGCTGGGAGTCGCCCAGAGTGGCTGAGGAAACCCAGCCAGATGGGTGGGGTATAAATAATAAATTATTATTATTTATTATTATTGACAGAGGAATGGTCTACCTCAGGAGGTTGTGGACTCTCCTTTATTGGAATTTTTTAATAAGAGGTTGGATGGCCATCTGTAATGGATGTTTGCATTTCAGGGGGTTGGATTAGATGATCCTTGGGGGTCTCTTCCAACTCTATGATTCTATGAAACCCAGCTAACCATCAAGGGCGCATTTCATTTTCCAACCATCTTTGTGTTCAAGCAACATAATAAGTTTCCTTATATCCTAAATCATTTCAGCATCTGGACTATTTCCATCTCTGAATTTGATTGTGTTAAGGAAAGCTTTTGGTGCATGCCATTAATCCCCCCCCCCCTTCTCAGTATTGTTTAATTTTGCATGAGTAAATATAATTACTCCTTTTGTCACGAAGAGCAAGTTCTAATACCAATTTATAATTCATGGAGCTAATTATGTTAACAAGGAAGCAATCATTTCTCAACCACCTCCCCTGTAATTTTAAAAGATTTGGGGCTGTGGTTCCCCCCCTTCTATTTCTAAAAGTTTTGTTCTCTCTGCATCTCCCGCCTTCCTCTCCCTTTACTTCGCAATATCTCTTCCCCCCAGCCTTGAAGAAGAATCATACGCAATTCATCTATGATATAATTATTTACCATGGCAACACTTTGTGAATGGGGGGATTGTGAAGTTGCAAATAACTCAAAAGGAACTTAAATGGAACAGTCTGAAAAAAGAAAATCTTTTTTGAGACAAGGGAGGAGATGACCGGGGTCAGGCCAGCTATTGTCTGCTGTGTATTTTAAGACAGGGAAAGAGCACAGGGGCTGAGCAGCCTTGTTATTTTCTCTTCCACATTGTTAAATCCTATCTGGATCAGCAAATGCATTGTTAGTACTCCTCATGAATGATATATAAATATATTCCAAGGGCTACTGGCCAGGAGAACCGCATTGTTTCAAGATCTGAGCCTTGACTGTTCCCAACGAAACCGAGAGTAGCTTTGGAAGATCAAATATTGAAATACTATAACAAAGCAAGGCTGCCGTTGATTTTCCTTCTTATATTCATGAGATAAACAGATGGCTCTTATTCACACTCATATTCAAGACCTCCCAGTGTGCCGAAAGGCTTAGAGGCAGGTAGAGGAAATCTATTGAAATCTACTGGTGCAGTCTTTTGCATTTCACCCAGAGCAAAGGGCTGCCAAAACACACTCTCTCTCTCTCTCTCTCTCTCTCTCTCTCTCTCTCTCTCTCTCTCTCTCTCTCTCTCTCTCTCTGTGTGTGTGTGTGTGTGTGTGTGTGTGTCCTGTTCAATTGCCTATTGAGCATTTTACCATCACTGGTCTAGAATCAAAGTGTTTCATTGATGCTCTTCAAAGGGTATCTGAGCTGGATATGAAAGGCAACAAACAAACAACAGGAAGAACAAAACCTTCCAAATAATCCATGGTTTGCATGGGAACCGCCTGGGAGATGAGACAGGAATTACCTTTATTGCACATGCATTTAAGCATTACGGATACACACTCTCAAGAAATACCACGAATTTTAACAAAACTCATTTGGGATGTTTGTGGGGATGGTGTTCCTCAGTTCCAAACTGACAGAGAAAAACATAACAGTATGCAAACTCCCTGTGAAATAGCTCTGGCCTTACTGTAAAAAATTATGTTGGATTCTCATCCAGTTCCTTGGATATTTCACCTGAGCTCAAAAATCCAAATGCACTTTGAATTTTGCTTTGGGCAAAATTCTGTGACAACTCTTACCTGGAACTATGCTGTGTAATTTCTGTCCCTTTACTGGATGTTGAGTGTGATTTTGTTTTGTGAATTGTTTCTAAACCACATTGTGAGTCTCTTGGGGCTATAAAGTGGGATATGAGTATTATGGATGAAAAACAAAAATGAAATTAAAAAAAGAAATATAGGGTACAGTAGATCGTAGATCTGGGGAATAAAACAGACTGAATAATGAGGTATAAAGGAGAGTCACATGAAACAGAATATAAGGGGGTGAAAAGTTGGGATAGCCACTGGAAGAGAAAACACAATTCATGATTTGACAACAGATTTTGCATCAGGAGTAGAATATACTGGATATTTGCAACATCTCCAGCCCATTTTCATCATGGCAGCAAAGATTAAAATATCTACCAGTTGACATTGGGATAAAGTTCTACTCATACATGTTTTTGAAGAGGAGGAATTTTTAAAAAGCTGTTATATGGAGATGGCTTTCCTTTGTGTATTTATACACACTAGTGATCAAAAGGGGAATTAGAAAGTTTACAACCCTTTCAAAGTTTGCCGCAAGACATTCCTAAGGCACAACTGTCTCTGTATTGCTGGCTGAGAACAAGAGATATAGTATTTGAAATGTCACTGTCAAAACTCTTTAAGCACCAGACATATATCAAGCCAGAAATAAGGTTAGGGAAATGCCACCTTTTGGAAGAGATGGGGAAGAACTCAGTATTGTACACCAGGGCAAGGGAAAGCTGCTCCTTCATGAATAGGAGTAACATGGGGCAAAGAAGTAGATCAATCCTATTATTTAGATATTGCAGTGCAAAGCAGTCGTCATGAGATTATATATGGACAACAGTAGATCTGTTAGAGAGTCAGTGTTGCATAGTGGTTAGAGTGTCAGACTATGACCTGAGAGACAAGGGTTCAAATGCCTGTTTGGCCATGATGCTTGCTGGGTGAACTTGGACCAGTCATTTATCCTCAGCCCAACCTAGGAGACCTGGGTAAGCCACCTTGAGCTCTTCAGAGGAAAGGTGGAATACAAATGCAATTAATCCTCCTCCTCCTCCTCATCGTGTAAAGGGGGAAACAGAGACTTCTCCCTTGCTCCCCCACCACTGTCCACACACTTGCTGAAAGTGGGAAGGCTTGCCTGCCTACACATTAGGCTCTGTGCAGATTCCCATGAAAGGTGTACCAAAGGTGTACGGCTTTTTGTTGTACTTACCTTATATTTCAGGAACCAGAGGAGGTTAGTGAGTGGCCTCTCTTCCATTCTACAAGTCTTCCCCTCCAGAGGTCAGCATTCTGTCACCTTCCTGGGTGCCCTGAAAACCTCATTATTTCCCACTCCAAACTCAGGAAGCTTTCAGAAAGCCTCTCCAGGAGGGTTGAGTAGTTATGGTATTGAAAGGAGGATTAAGAGGGACACATTGCCCCTGCCTCTTTCCCAGCAGAGGTCATCATAGAAAGCAGATGCTCTATCTCTGAACTATGGCCCTTCCCAAGCTAGATTCTGCCTAGAAGGGCTTTCCTGTAAGCCAGGGGTGGGAAGTATTTTTCAGCCAGTGTCAGGTGGGGCCAGAGGCAAAAGTGGGCAGAGTAATTAATGCCATTGTCCAGTAGTATCATATGCTATACAGTGGTACCTCAGGTGTGCTCAGGTTCTGCTTTTTGGCTTCCCAGAAGAGACATCTAGTCGGTCACTGTGAGAACTGGATGCTGGACTTGATGGGACCTTGCTTTGATCCAACAGAGCTCTTCTGGTGTTCTTCTGTAAAGAAAGAGGTGTTATGGACTAGCAAATAGGCTGGTTGGAAGAAGGATTCTTCTATGGCTCAGATTAAAATCCAAGCTACAGAAGGTTGGAGGTCATAATACTTTGACTATGAGCCTTTGAGATGTTCTCTCTTTTTTTTCTGACCACACAAAATGAGTTTCACTGACATCACTACCGTACTTAAAGATGATTTAAAGAGAGAGAGAGAGAGAGAATTTCCTCCTCCTCCTCCTCCTCCCCCTCCTCCTCCTCCTCCTCCTCCTCCTCCTCCTCCTCCTCCTCCTCCTCCTCTTCCTCTGTAAACTGAGTGGCATTGCCAGGATAGGAGAGGTTAGGAATAATATAAATAAATGCATTTAAGCTCAGAGTGAGTGTTGTTGCAGGGGGCTTCTGAAATGAAGAGATTTGGAAACTCAGCAATCGGATTGTGATAGTTTGTTGCCATCAGACCTGAGATAGTCCTCCTCTCGCCAAGTCCTGTTTTCTCGAGAGATTATTGCAAAGGGGGAGGGAAGAAAAAAAACCACCTCCTTTCCAAGATTTATTAGATTTTCCACACTAACCATTAAAAAAAAAGTAACAAAAGAAACCCCAGCAATCTGAACTCAGCACTTGAACTATAAATCCATGTGCACCGTATCTCTGCTGGGAAAATAAAACCCAAATGCAGTATGATCCAAGTAATTATCAGGAGCTGAACTGTGCTGGCAGGGTGCAATGTACAAGATTCAATTTTAACTAGTGATTACAGTCCTGGCAACCTTGTAGCCTGGGATGTCAAACAGCCATGTCACTTTCTCCTGTCAAGGAACACGTCAGGATTCAATGACGCAGGGTGACTTTTCATCAGAGGCAATGCATCTTGCATTTGGAAGCGCAAGAGTTGGGAGAGAGGAAGGGGGTGGAAGTAGAAAAAAAAACAGATCTCTCATCTTTCTTTCCCCTACTACGCGCCAAACCTGAGTAAATAAATGTGTGGAGATCTGTCTCTCACCTCCACCCCACCCCACCCCTCACACAGACACCTTTTTTTACCCAGTGACAAGTGAATTAAAATGTAGTCAGGGCCGGTTCTCCAACTTGTAACAATATGTGATGAACTCGCCCTCCCGGTGGACGTTTTACGACGCCTCGGTCTCATGCATCAACTTCGCGTGACCTTGAGTAGTAAAATGGAAAAGCAGTTAAGCTCTGACCTCATTGCCAGAGTAGTTTTGGGCTCCTCTCCAGCTCCTGATAAATCCCCTGAAATCTAACGAACTGGCTCTTCCCCATCCTCCAACCCCAGCAGGCCCAAGACACGCAGGGTATACACTTGCCTCTTTCCTCACACTACCTATTATTCTCCCTAAAATTAAAAGCCTGAGAATTCACCATGAAATTTATTTATTTGTGTCATAAAATTGACACACCACTTGATTGAGTGTGTTTTTTTCCTGGGGGAAATGGTGGCCGAACTCACTGCCTCAGTCGTCAACCCAGACGCCGATGCCATATTGAAACCCAAACTATGTGACAAGATGGCCGGCTCAAGGCTCACAACTCGCCCCCCCCCCATCCACTCAAGCCACTTCGGCAGCCAACTTGTGCACCTCACCGCTTAGGGGGTTCCATTGCTGGGTGAGTGGACGTATTGGACAAAGTGGGGCAAATTATTTATTTATTATTTATACATACATACATACATACATACATACATACATACATACATACATACCTACATACCCCACCCATCTGGCTGGGTTTCCCCAGCCACTCTAGGCGGCTTCCAGCAAAAATTAAAATACAAAAATTCACCAAACATTAAAAGCTTCCCTAAACAGGGCTGCCTTCGGATGTCTTTTAAAAGTAAGATAGTTGCTTACTGCCTTGACATCTGATGGGAGGGCGTTCCACAGGGCGGGTGCCACCACCGAGAAGGCCCTCTGCCTGGTTCCCTGTAGCTTCACTTCTCACAGGGAGGGAACAGCCAGAAGGCCCTCGGAGCTGGTCCTCAGGGTCCGGGCTGAATGATGGGGGTGGAGGCGCTCCTTCAAGTATACAGGTATAACTAGAGCGTGCACCACTCTGGCGAGACAGTCCGCAGGCAGGTAGGGTCTCAGCCTGCATACCAGATGGAGCTGGTAGACAGCTGCCCTGGACACAGAATTGACCTGCGCCTCCATGGACAGCTGTGAGTCCAGAATGACTCCCAGGCTGTGCACCTGGTCCTTCAGGGGCACAGCTATCCCATTAAGGAGAGAACACCTTTGAGCCTATTGCTATCTATGCACCCGTTACTCTGTGGGATGCCTACCAGACTGGCACACTTTGAACAAATTCTCAGCAGTTGGAGCTTCAGAGGCAGGTGTCTATGATGTTCCTACCTGTATGTTCTGAAAATAAAAAGTGGGGAGAAAATTGACGGAGTGAGCTGAAAGCCCATAAGCACTGCTATAAGCATAATGAGCTACAGGTGCTGGATGCTAGCAATTAAGGGGTTTGTCATGGAGCTCTAATCGGTTATTTTCTTCGCTTCTTTGCAAGAGCCTGACAATAAAAATGCTGGAAGAGGCACCGAGATGTGTGCCCAAATTTAGATGTGTTTGTTTTCCTCCCAGAGCTGTTCTCCCTTCTCCATAAATGCAGCTAAGCTCTATCAGGCTTTAATCGGGGTGGAGTGTGTGTGTGTGGGGGGGGTGGAACGGGACATGCTAGCATTCTTCAAGACCATCAAGGGCTATTACATAACGGGTGTTCACACAATGCATTTAGCAAGTGTGCCATCTGTATGTACAATAGCTGACCTATGCATGTGCAGGGTGCAAACCATGGGTACGCAAACTAAGGTCCGGGGGCCGGTTCTAAATCCGGCCTATGGGTGGTCCGGGAATCAGCGTGTTTTTATATGAGAAGAATGTGCCCTTTTATTTAAAATTCATCTCTGGGTTATTTGTGGGGCCTGCCTGGTGTTTTTACATGAGCAGAATGTGTGCTTTTATTTAAAATGTATCTCTGGGTTATTTTGGGGGCATAGGAATTCTTTCATTATTATTATTATTTTCCAAAATATAGTCTGCCCCCCCACAAGGTCTGAGGGACAGTGGACCGGCCTCCTGCTGAAAAAGTTTGCTGACCCCTGGTGTAAACAAATACTTGAGAGCCAGTGTGGTGTAGTGGTTAAGAGCGGTAGACTCGTAATCTGGGGAACCGGGTTCACGTCTCCGCTCCTCCACATGCAGCTGCTGGGTGACCTTGGGCTAGTCACACTTGTTTGAAGTCTCTCGGCCCCACTCACCTCACAGACTGTTTGTTGTGGGGGAGGAAGGGAAAGGAGATTGTTAGCCGCTTTGAGACTCCTTAGGGTAGTGATAAAGCGGGATATCAAATCCAAACTACTACTACTCCTCCTCCTCCTCTTCTTCTTCTTCTTCTTCTTCTTCTTCTTCTTCTTCTTCTTCTTCTTGATTGGTTGATTTATAAATATGTGTTTATTCTGCTAAGTCATAAAAATATAGCAAAATGGTTTACAATATTAAAAAGATAAGAAATACAATAAAAAATTAAAAAGTTTTAAACAATTTAAAAGCAAAAAATAATAATTAAAATGGGCATCAAGGATGACGGCATAGGTCTGACAGAATATAAAAGCTTTCATCAGGCATTTGAAAGTTGGCTCAGAAGGCCAACTTTGTCCAGAATCTCTCAACATTCCTAGATATGTTTGCTGGTGGAATGTGCATCGTTTCGAGAGTGAGCGCAACCCATTTCCCCAATAAATAAGATTTCGAAACAGGATGGCTATTGAAGGCCATGCATATACCCTGGGACCTTCTGGTGATTGGGTGGGTAAGATACATCTTCAGCAACAGGGCCTAGTAGTGGTTGGTTTGGTGGGTAAGGGTGTGGAACTGCTCTCCCAACACCTGTGTTTCTGCAGCTCTTCTGGATGGCACTGGGCTGGGCAGTGTTCCAGCAAGGTGTGTGCGTTGCAATCCACTTCTGCCAGTGGTGCGTCAGCACAGCTCCGAAACTGCTGCTGTCCTGCTTCTCTCAGCACCATCTCAGTAAAGCTACAGTGATGTCCGTGTTGGGGGAGCAGTTCTACAGTTCTGCTCCACAACAGTGGTCACTACTGACAAGGCCAGGAGATAAGGGCATAATATTGCACCGTTTTCCATTCCACCTCGCATTTGCCACATGCAGTCCTGTTTCTGTTACACTGCAGTCCGTCTTACATCCAAAACGATGCCGCTTGCCTCACCGTTCACTGTGGCAATATTACGTAAGCCACACAATTTATTTAATTAATCGTGCAAACCACATTATTACACCCCATTCATTTCAATCCAAAGGAAAGGGGATGCAATTGTGGGGCTGGGAGTAGAGTGGGGGACAATATTAATTTCCTATCGTTTGTGTACGGGCAACAATGAATACCATTTATGTTCGCTGGATTGATTTCCATTCAGGGTGTGGGATAAATAAGAGAACTCAGGCTCCCTTGGCCTGAAAGCAAGATGAGTGCCATAACCCTATAGTCACCTTTGACTGGACTTAACCATCCAGGGGTCCTTTACCTTTTACCCTTTTTTTACTTTTACTTTACACTGCCAAAGGGTAGGGCCAGCTCTGCTGGTGTCTTTGTAGAAAGTCCCTGGCGAGATTTATCAGCCGCTGGTGAAATCAGCTTCTTGGCTTCAAGAGGAACTCTGTGTGCCAATGAGATATTTTTCCTGGATTTTGTTCAGCCGGGGAGAGGGGGGTCTCCCCCAATTGCATCTAGGCAGGACAGAATTATCGACTTTGACTTTGAAGTACAAATTAGCTGAATGAGAGCATACTCGGACAGCAGCACAGGCACTATCCTTACCATCTGATTTATTGTGCGTTAAGTGTCTAGTAAGGAAAAGCCTTCTCTTACCATGGATTTGTAATCCCCGGGCCCAATTATCCCACAGATGAAGGGAAAGCGCCATCCATAGTATAAAGCAATCAATAGCAGTCATTGCTTTAGAAATCCTTTCCTTCCACTCCTCCCCTTTCAGCCCATGTCCCAGGATCTTCCATAAATTGTCCGTTCATGGTTTATCAGCCCCACTGCTTCTCTGAGCCAGACTTATGGACTCTGCTTAGGAAAATAAAAGGCTATAAACAAACCACTCAGTAGGCTAAACCAATCGGTATTTTACAGCAAATGCAAACTCTTCTGGAAACTTCTAATCTCAATAATCGGCCTATATAAAATGAATAATCTCTGGGGAAAATAAATATGTCTGGCAGAAGAGAATATAAATGGAACTTTTATATGACCACAAAAAGGGGTGTGTATATATGTACCACATTATTAAAGGTCCATAGATTTTTATGACATCTATTTAAATAAGGGGGGGAAATATATTAAAAAAATAGAAAGCAGCTCACCGACCTGCAGTGTTAAGGCAAAAGTCAAGGAAAATGCTGTGAGGATCTGAGAGGTGCCAATCCAATGTGAAACTGTCCATAAAACTGCACAATGTGTTATCATTACACAGTCCCACTTTGGTCTGAGAGCATCCCAACATCTCTCATTACCCTGTTCATTCTCAGACTGCTGTGTCTGTCTGAAAAAAAAAAAGCCATCACTCTCTTTTTCACCTTAATACCTCCAGCTGTGTAACCTCTTGTGGAAAGTTTTCAGAAAGGCCACTAACCAGGAATAAGAAGGACGTTTCAACCTGGCTAGCTCAATCAAAGTTCAAGCAGAATTTTCTCCTACAGAATCCAGCCCTCCACCCCCATTCCAAAATACCCATCCCACATACAAGCCCTGGACAGGTAAATTCACATGTTATCCATCAGGTGAGCCAGAAAGGGGAGCGCGCACACATTAAACCTATCCACTCCATCACATTCCAGACAGCCCAGTTTTCCAGGTTTGGAGGTGAATGTGTGCAGTGGTGGGTCTGCTGCAGGGCTGGAGCTTGTGGTTAGTCATGTCAAGCATTGGCCAATGGCCCCAAGACCTTGAAAGGGACCCTCACCAATCTGATCCATCATTCACCTCATTTTCTATCAGATCCCTTGGATGCGGCTCAGCAGAATCTTTATTTTTATTTCATAAAATGTATATACTGCTTGATTGTAGAAAACCTCAAAGAGGTTTATTATTATTACGTTTTTAAATCAAAACATCCAAAAAATTAAAGCCTGCAACAAACCAAAAAGTACAGCCACATTCTAAATATATAGGTAGGCTTGTCTAAACAAATTAAATTTTCACAGGAAAATCAAAGCAGTCAAAAGAGCATATCATGGAGAGACTGGTCCTGAGTTGTTCAGGGCTTTGTATACTAAGAGCTTCAACATACTTCCTCTTGTCTCACTGCTTTCCTCTAGGGGGAAACTGCTCTCTAGTGCTCAATCAGAGCAAACAGCAATTTGGTTTGTCTCCAGATTGGCATTAGTTTTGATTTAGAGCTAAAGAGCAGTTTTCCCTGGGAAAGCAGCAGAGCAAAGTGAAAAACCACTTGGCCCTGGATAAGGCACATGATAAGAGGAAGTGTCAACGAACCCTAATGGTAACACCTTTAACCTAACCCAGTAGCAATGGTGCCACTTTTGAGCAGGAGCCAAGCTGAGCTCCCATCCATGTTGACCACCTGTCAATTTAAATTACACTAAATATAGTGCCCTGGTCCACAGATAAGTGTGCTTGTGTGTTGTGGATTCTAAAGGTCTGTTCATTTCCAAGAGGGTTCCCACCTTTACAGATGGTCTGCATCTGCTGTGGGGAACCTTGGTAGAGTAGACTAGTTTCTAGAAACACTGACATACCCTCCTCTATCCTGGTGAGTGATATGATCTGGGGAGAGGATGTGTGGCTGGTGTGTGTGGGAGTCCTAAGAGCTAGATAGACAGGCTTGGAGGGCTACATTCTCCATGCCTGATCTACGTCCTTCAATGGTCATCAGAAATACTTCCACAAAGGAATGGTTCCATGCTCTGTGTGGAACATGTAGAGTGGCCAAATTTCTACAATGCCACAGTCAGACAGCCCATCTGTGCTAGCAGTTGTACTGAGCACTGTGTGTGCAGAGTCCTGCCTGTGCAATAGGACTTCCCCTTCATCTCCTCTCCCCATACTTTCCCAAAATCTGCTCCAGAAGTCCCACAACCCTCTGGAGCAGATTTTAAGGGCCGCGGTGGGACTGCCATGGAGAGGAGGGTTCTATTGTGCAAGTGGATTCCTACCTAAATACATGAGAACACAAGCTTTCCTCCCATTTGGTGAAAAGAGGAGCTCTAAGCAACGTGAGACCCAAATTTATGGCATATCTTTGGATTTGACTGTCTCTTGACAGACCATCCAGGACACCAATATCTGTCTCAAAGTGACACCTGCACATTCTCATTGTCTGTGCATCTTAAATATTTGCTGCCCCCCTTTTCCCTTAATTTCAAACTTCAGTTGTACTTGCAAAAGTAGAATTAATTTTCTTGATTGCTAATCCATCACCACTAAGTATGATACATATGGTATCAAACATGGGTATTTCTGCTATCATTAATTGTGGCATATTGTCACAACTGATAAGGATCTGCAATGTAAGAGCGCCCAAAATGCTCGCTGGATCTTGCAGGTTATCTCCCGACAACCCTAGCTCCACTTTGAAATTCCCTATGACAGAGTGTAACTGTGGTTCATCTTCACTCTCTAGTTTTCTTAATGCTGGACTCAGAACCTGATAGAATGGATGTCAGTTCATTTCAGGGCCCAATTCATGAGACTCACATTAGTTTTCCCTAAATGACTTAGGCTCCAAATTTATAAATTCCTTCCCTTCAGTCCTTCTCATGTGTTGCAGGAAAGGGTGCCCTCTTGGTAGTTCTACAGGTACCACCCTCATAACATTCCTCCCTTCCTCCCTTCCTCCCTTCCTCCCTCCCTTCCTCCCTCCCTCCTTTCTTTCTTTCTTTCTTTCTTTCTTTCTTTCTTTCTTTCTTTCTTTCTTTCTTTCTTTCTTTCTTTCTTGCCAGGAGTGACCTGGGAGAGGGTGCTCTCAATGGTAGACCCTAAGCTATTGATTTACCTCTCTGCAAAGGTGTGACTGGCATGATGATTTTGTCTCACGTTGTATACACAGGGCCGTCTTAAGCATATCTGACGCCATGGTGCAAAGCTCCCTCCAGTGCCCCCCATTTCCCAGAGTTTTTTTTAGGGAGGACGGTGCTGCCAACGGGGCTGGAGGAGGTGGGCAGTGGCTTGAGGGTGGTCCCTCCGGCGGGGAAGAGGCAGAGGCTGGACATGGCGCCTCCTGGTTCAGCTGGCCACTTCGTGCTGCTGTGGCCACAGCAGATGGAGACTCTGGGAACGGTGCTGCTTCAGCGCGGCATGGCAGAGGCAGCTGAGTGCGGTGAGCTGATGCCGGGAGGCACTGCGTCCAGCCTCCACCTCTTCCCTGGTGCCCTCCAGAACTTGGTGCCTGGCGCCCTGCACCACTAGCCTTTATGAGTAAGACGCCCCTGTGTATACACCCCCCCACTGTATTCTCTTAATTGATAGCCAATGCTCTAGCACTGAGCTCTTTCCCTTCTCCAGAAGGGGGAGGAGGAGGAGGAGGAGGAGGAGGAGGAGGAGGAGGAGGAGGAGGAGGAGGAAGAAGAAGAAGAAGAAGAAGAAGAAGAAGAAGAAGAAGAAGAAGAAGAAACTTCCTGGTGGGTGGATCTCTGTTGCTTCCTGAGAGGGAGAGGGACAATCGGCATGGTACAAATACACCAGCAAGAACACAGGATTGTCTCCTCTGGCACAGCGCCAACGCTGCCTGCTGCCTCCCACTTTCCTGCCCAGTAAGCAATAATGACCTTACCTACCAGGAAGTTAGCAGAGTACGTTCCTCCCTAGTGGTAAGTGGTTCTCTGATATCCCTGAACATTGGAACAAGGGCCCGGTCCATTCAAACACATAACGTCTATGGTTGAGTATTTTGAAAGGGCATCAATAGGAGGAGGAGAGGATCAGGAGGAAGAACTGATTCCAGTTAATAAATGAGACTCTGGCTAAACTCTCTGATAGTAAGAGCTGTTTGAGAGTGGAATGGGCTACCTTGAAAGGTGCTGGACCCCCTCCCCCCCTTGCTGGACTTCACTGGAGGTTTTCAAACAGAGGTTGGTTGGTCATCTGTCAGGGATCCTTCAGCTGAGATTTCAGCATCGCAGGGGATTGGGCTGTTGGATCTGTTCCAACTACAATTCTATGGAACAAGAAGAAGAAGCAAGAAAAGCAGAAACAACATTGGAGAGCAGTGTTGAATCAGCCTCTTTGTTAACATAAAGCTTGTTACATCTGTCAAGAGGATCAATCCACAGCTTATAGTTTTTAAAAAATAAAAAACTCGCACACATCAGATCATCACAGGCAGCTAATAAATCTGATGGAATCTTGATTTGCCGGTGAGCCGATAAAGCCTAATTTGTCAGATAAATGGGTTGTTGTGAAGTATTAATTCCCCATTGCTCACTCTAGGAGGGTTGAGCCTCTATCCAAAGAGTCTCTGATGTACTCCGGGTTGCTGTTCAACAACCTCACCTGCCACCTATTCTACCATTGCTGCATAATGTGCATTCAAAATAATATATATGATATTCTGTGTCAAGAGAGCAGCCCTGAAAGCAGTTATCCCCTCCCTTTCCCTACTCTGCAAAGATTTCAGCCAAGGATCCACCTCCTATCTCAAAGACCAGGGTGAGCCCATGGTCAGAGGACAAGAGAACCACTGGGGAAAAAACAGGGCAAGAGTAGAAGCCTCTTGTTATGACAACTCCACGGGTTACCAGACCATTTCCAGATATAATCCAAAGTGTTCATTGTGACCAACAATAGGTGCCAACTCCCTGGAGCCTTGGGTGCCCGAGCACCTACAAAATTCCCTATGAAGGGTGCCAGGCACCTACAGATTTTGCTGCCAGGGGCATGCAGGCTGCATGGCACCCACAGCCCCAGGCACCCACAGTCACAAGGCCAGGGTGGCACTCCTGTGATCTACACAGCCCTATATGACTTGGGTCCAGATTTTGTGAAGGACTGGAAACAGTTGAGGGAGAAGAGAGAAGAGAAGAGAAGACCGAATGGAGATGCAATGTCCATCTACAAATATCTGAAGGAAGATGGAGCAAGTTTGTTTTCTTCTGCGCCCGAGAGTAGGACCCAAGCCAATGGATTCAAATGACAAGAAAGGAAATTCCATTTCAACATTAGGAATAACTTTCTGATGGTAAGAGCTGTTCGACAGTGAAACGAACTACCTTGGAAGGTGGTGGCCACATCTTTCATTGGAGGTTTTCAAACAGAAGTTGACTGGCCATTTGTCAAGGATTCTTTAGCTGTGGTTACTGCCTTGCAGAGGGTTGGACTAGATGACCCCTTGGAACCCTTCCAATTCTATAATTCTATAATTGAAACTGGGACCTTCTGTATGCAAATAATGTATTCTACCAGTAAGCTAAGATCTTACCCTGACACTCAGCTTCTTCCCTTCCACTTTCTAAATTGTTGTATGAAATCTTCACTGCCTCTATTTTCCATGGAGCTCAGACTTTCACACCTATAGGGGAGAAAATATAGATGTCCTCCTTTGCCCACGTTTCCCTAAACAATTGGGATCTATGCAAATGCTAGGTTGTTGTTTTTATTGAATTTCAGTTCCCACACTTTACACCAAGTTTATATTTCACCTTGACAGCTCTCACAGTATGTATATTTCCGTGATGACAACCACAGCATTAGAGCAAATATATATTTTGTGAATATTGCTATGACAGTAGAGATGGTTTTAAAGCTACATTTGTAATTATTAATTACACCTACCTTTTTCTTTAAAACAGAAAAATCAAAGATACATAGTGCAGTTTGCTTCCTACAGATCATCAAAATTCATTTCTGTTATGCTAGCAATCTATATTGTTAAAATGTATATCCGTCTGTCATCAAAACTTATAGTTCCTTTGTCTGACATCCATCAACTTATCCGATTCCTAACAAAGCATTCTTGCACTAAAGCAGTTTCTGGTAACAATGTGTTGGAACGCATGTAATATGAAAGAGTTTTAATAGCTAACTATTCACCATGACAATATCAATGAAATCTCTCACAGGGTATCTTAGACAGTTAAACACTGTAATCTTCACTTTCCTGCGAGATCCAATAACTAAAAGAAAAAGTGAGATCAGTCATGAACAAAGTAAGGTTCTTCTTTGCTTTCTTGCCAAAAAAAAAAGTGTGGGGTGTGTGTGTTTTAATAAAGAAGATCCCAGTTATTAAGCAGTTGGAGGATAAATTTACATCTTTCTTTTCCGCTAGCAATGCAGTTTGCAATAGGATTATATCCAGCTGGTTGCTTGCTATAACAGGCTTCTGTTACAAATTAAAAAATAACTCCTAGGTTTGTTTGTTTTTTTTAAAAAAATGTTATTGTTTTTTAAAAATGATAATAATTAAATGGGAGCCTTGACTATCTATAGCTCTTAGAAATGACACATTGTGGTTATTTTTACTTTTAAAAAGAAACAAGGTTGGTTTAATTAAAAGTGAGCATCTTTATGGATGGGATGAGGGATACAAAAGAACATTCTGAACCCCACGTGCCTCAGAGCTGATGGTGCTATTCATCAGATTTCACAGCAACACCTGACTCACCAGACACATTTATAATCTGAAAGCATCCACTGGCATATCTGTGGTGCTGAGTCGTAAGAAAATACCCTTGGATATTCTGACACTTATTCTGCCCCCCCCCCTTTGAGATTCCCAATGCATGGTCAGCTGCGGTCAAGCTTTCCCAATCCAGGATTGGACATAAGTGTCATAGCAGTGGGGATGGGTGAATCATTTTGGGATCTCCATTTTTCATTTTTTCCAATCTGCGCACCAAAGCTTTCCAATATGACACCAAAACACATTTACCCTCTGAAATTATCAGTTCTCTCAATATTGCAATGTTGTTCCCCTCAAAAGATCACAAAAAATGCATATATTTGGGTAAAATGTGTATAAAAATGCACATATTAGTGGAATTAGCATTAATATACTAAAATGCAGTCCCTGCGGGATTTGTCATCTTTCCGCAGGGCCTGCAAGACAGAGCTGTTCCGCCTGGCCTTTGGGCTGTACTTAGTCTGACCCCTGTGTTTTCCTCCCTCATGGCTTGGATTTATGGACTACTTAAAATGAGGCTGCCTTTTAAATGTTAATACTGTATTTTAATCTGTATTTTAATTAAATAAAAAAATTCCTTCAGTAGCACCTTAAAGACCAACTAAGTTTATATTTTGGTATGAGCTTTCATGTGCATGCACACTTCTTCAGGTATCTGAAGGAATTTTTTTATTTTGCTTCGACTCAGACCAACACGGCTACCTACCTGTATTTTAATTAATTACTTTTTATGTTTTATTGTAAACCCTGAGCCCGGGTTTGACTGGGGAGGGTGGGGTATAAATAAAAAAATTATTATTATTATTATTATTATTATTATTATTATTATTATTATTATTCTAGAATAAGATGCTCAGGGGCTCACCATGAACTTCTCCCTTGTCCTCTTAGAATGGCCCACCTCAGAGGTGCTGGAGCTGAGCCACTTGGGAGTTCTGGCTAAAAAAAAAGCCCTACTAAAATATAAAATCTGTATATTGCCTATATTATGAAACATTCACAACAAGATTCTGATGTATTTTCACCAGGAATATATTGTAAACTGATGTTGAAATGTGAAGAACTGAATTTAGTTTTGCCTTCTTGGAAAACAATTTACATATCATTAATGAAGAGATTTCCTAGAAGAGTAGTCTTCAACCTTCTCGGAACCAGAACCTTCTTTTAACCCAAACACTCTTTTCTTAATCCTTTGTTATATATTTGCTTGGTGGTAGTGCTCCTGTTGCAACACACTTTGGACCGCCCCGCCTGTTCAAGACCAGTGGCTGAGATGCATTTAGTTTGCTACTGTGATAGCTTGGCATGATAAAAAAAAAGGTAAAGGACCCCGGACAGTTAAGTCCTGTCATGAAAGACTCTGGGGTTGCGGCGCTCATCTCGCTTTACTGGCCGAGGGAGCCGACGTTTGTCCGCATACATTTTTTCCGGGTCATGTGGCCAGCACGACTAAGCCGCTTCTGGCGAAATCAGAGCAGCGCACAGAAACGCCGTTTACCTTCCTGCCAGAGTGGTACCTATTTATCTACTTGCACTTTGAGGCAGTAATGCTTCTGAATAGCAGGTGCTGGAAACCACTGGAGAAGTGAGTGCTCTTGTGTTTGGATCCTGCTTGCAGGTTTATCACAGCCACCTGCGAGAACAAGATGGACCATTGGCCTGATCCAGCAGGCTCTTCTTATGTTCGTTATTGCAGGAAGGTTTCTCGCTTCTGTTGTTTTTACATGGGAAAGGGATTTAGGCATGGCAGTCAGGATTAGAAGTTCAATATTCTGCCCCTGCATACTCTGGCATGTGGAAACCAGGCCTTGCTCCTTCCCTTGACTCTGAGGGTCTTGTTATTGTGGTCATATTTTCATGTCAAGCATCTCCTTGTCTCCCCATGGAAGCATGGATGCTTTTTAGCAAAACTTATGGTGGAAAAGGGCGGCCAATGATATATTTCCTTCTCTATATTTATTGTTGCCTGGCTGACGATGAAACCTCACTTGAACCACTCAACTGGTGCAGTGCAGATCTGTTCTGTTCTACTTATTGCCTCTGTCAGTTGTGAAAGGGAACAGGCTACTTGTTGCTATTAGGAAGCCAGTCGAGTCCATTAACCTTTTGCCCTATGTTTTGAGGCTAATAGGAAGGAGGAAAGAAACCATTTGTATCTAACATGCACACAAATTTTTATTATCCAATAAAAGATGGGAAGCTAGACTGATATCTTCCGTATAGCTGGTGGACCACAAGTGATGTTTAGCACACATAATTATTATTTGAGGTTTGGGTTTCGTTTTTTTGTTTTTTTTAAAGAGAGTGGTGTCTCTTGTTGAGATGCACCCAATGAACCCCATCTTTGGCAGCAATGTCCAAGAGCTTCTGCTTACAGAATGGGTTGCCCAATTCTCCTCCCCCTGTGCCCCCTACATATCCCCTCCAAAAATAAACTCAAGTGGTTTGGAAGAACCCCCCAAACAGTACATGGTGAGATATTGGAGAAACCAAAACTCATATTAGATATATAAAGGTTCTATGAAGATTTAAGAATTGGACAATATGTAATGATAATAATTACAAATAGGAAAAGTTATCTGAACTATTTTATAGATTTAAGCAATGTAAAAATTAATTATATTTAGAAACAAGGGAAAAAAGCACATAGAGGTTGTATAAGGATTAAGAAGGGAGAAACACAGTACCGGCTGAGAAGTCACAAAGGGAGGGAAAGGGGAGGAGGGGGGGGGGGAAGAAAGACTGTCCGAGAAACGAGATAACTGAAACAACAATGTTATAGTTGTATCTTTTTAAATAATATTATGTGTTTGTAACATTATGTAATAAATTAAATAAAGATTTTTATTTTTTATTTTTTCAAAAAAAACACAACAGTCCATGGTGAGAGAGGATTGTTCTGTCTGGCAAGCTTATATGCTTGTACAGACAGGATCTTTGTAATAGTGAAATAGTGAATTCCACCCTTCACTTCCATTTATTTAATATTTTTATTTGAAGGCCCTCTCATATTCAGCACAGTGATCAATCATTTATATAAGGGGTGAGATAATATTTTAGCCATCTACTGAACACAGGACTTGATTTTAGGCAATGCACTTTATATGCCCCTGATTTTAACATCATAACAAGCATGTCTGATGGTTTAGGCTAAAAGATAAAGAATTCCTCAGATGAATCAGCTTCTTGGCTGGGTGTGGCAATTGAACCTAGGGCTCATTTGGTCAAGAAAGCAGCACCCTTGTCCCTTAAGCAGGACTAGGTGAATCTGTCAATTTCAGTTTGTATCCAACTAAGTTTTACTCAGGGTAAACCCCTTGAAATCAATGAGACTGCTCTGAGCAGGCCTAACTTTAGGTATACGACGTCAGTCTTGTATACCTGAAGGAGCATCTCCACCCCATCGTTCAGCCCGGACACTGAGGTCCAGCACCGAGGGCCTTCTGGAGGTTTCATCACTGCAAGAAGCGAAGTTACAGGGAACCGGGCAGATGGCCTTCTTGGTAGTGGCGCCCTCCCTGTGGAATGCCCTCCCATCAGATATCAAGGCAATAAGCAACTATTTTACTTTTTAAAGTCAACTGAAGGTGGCCCTGTTTCGGGAAGTTTTTAATGTTTGACGCTGTATTGTTTTTAATATTCGGTTGGCAGCCACCCAGTGCAGCTGGGGAAACCCAGCCAGAAGGGCGGGGTATAAATAGTAAATTATTATTAATTTATTATTATTATTATTATTATTATATCTCTCCCAATCTCTCCCAATCTTAATTTCAGTTCTTCACCTTTCCACTTCATGATGATGATGATGATGATTTTAGAAAAAGGTCTTCATGAAGGATCGGCATTTTCATTCAAATTTTCAATGCAATTTCACCTAATATAGAGGTTTGTGTTTTGCAAAGGAATTCCTCCTAATATAATGCATGTTTATTTACACAAATATTTTATGCACACTTTACCCCAGTATATGCATTTTTATACACATATTTTTGGCTGGAGTAGTGCACTGCAAAATCTAAAGTGCAAATTTTGTATATTGTTTCAGAAAGTGTGAATTAGGATGGCTCCCCTTTACCGTAAATTTTAAGTGAACTTTATTTCTCTCCCTTCCCTATTCATAAGCAGGAAATGCAATAATTAAATATTTGAATTGGGTCGTGACATTGCCACTGCATGCATTTATTTTATTTTATTATTTTTTATTTTGGCAAAAGAAAGCATTTCAAGCACGACTAGCAACAGAGACTGTGGGAAAATAATTGCAAAAATAAAATAAAATAAGAATGTGCCCGCCGTCATTTCCAAAGAGGATAACAGGGCTGCAGGAGCGGAGAAATCTACATTAGAAGACCAGCTGTGCATTAGGTGTAGAATACAATGTAGAGTGACATAAATTACCATAGTAAGCAAATGGACATTTAAGAATCCAGGCGGGAGAGAGTCGGCAGCCGTTGGAAGGCCAGAGATTGTGTAGGCATGGTTGGCTGTGTCCCAGTGTTTTCAGACATTTTGCACAAAAGAAAATGGGATGTTTCCAATCTTTCTTGAACAAACTAAGCAACCTTTGCTCACCCCTATGGTTTTCCGGTGTTTTCCTTTCCCCATTTGGAAATAGATTGATACAAGCTGGTTCAATTGTAACAGCATTTTAAAGGAACCAGGGGTATAGCCTGGCTCCTGTATGTACACTTACATATCTTTGTACACAACCCAGCTGAATCAACTGAGAATGAAAGAAGAATGCAACAAAAACGTAGAAGTGTCAAAAAATTATACATGGTGTGGGGAAAGCACAAAACTTTTTTCCCACTCCCTCTGCAGCACTCATAACATTTTAACCTGCATCATAAAAGCAAGAGAAGAGCCTGCTGGATCAGGCCAATGGCTTATCTAATCCAGCATCCTGTTCCCCTAGGGCAGTCATTCTCGAACCCTTTTCTCTGGGCCACACTTTCAGAATTAGAATTACGCCACACTGAATTTTTAGTTGGAAAGAATTATATTGGAGGACAGAAAGGAACGACTCCCAGCAGTGCTTGTTTTATAACGTAAAACACAACTCCTGTCATGGACTGGTTGGATGCAGAGGAATGGTAGGAGGAACCAGCTGGGGAGAGCGTGGAATGGTATTGAGACAACAAAGGGTGGTCAGAGGGATAAGAAGGCTGGGAAGAGGAGGTGTCAGAAGCTGAAGGGGTAAAAGGGCTTAGTGATCTGGGAGGGTCTGCTGCAAAGAGAAGTCCAGAGACAAAAGCTGAAACAGGAGAGTGGAAGGATGGAAACCCATAGGCAGACATGAGTCTAGCTGGTGAACAGGCATGAGTTCCTTCCTCTCCATCTGCATAATTTAATATAATAATAAGCATCAGCATCATAATGGATTCAGAAAAAATAAAATAATACATATTCATACAGACAACCCCCCAGGGAAGGGAGACCGAAATGTTATTTGTTTAGTCATGGATATGTTGATCTTTGATTCGTATGACTACTGAAAAAAAAAACTTTGCCACAGCCACTGTGATATCATTGGACTTGCCGTCCAGAAGATATTTGGTATACAGTGGCACCTTAGGTTACAAACGCTTCAGGTTACAAACTCCGCTAACCCAGAAATACCTCAAGTTAAGAACTTTGCTTCAGGATGAGAACAGAAATCGTGCTCCGGCGGCACGGCAGCAGCAGGAGGCCCCATTAGCTAAAGTGGCGCTTCAGGTTAAGAACAGTTTCAGGTTGAGACTTCCGGTGGAGCACTCTGACGAGTCAGGTGAGGGAATTTTGCTCTGAGTGGCACAGGCATGTCCGCTCACAGCAAGAGATAGGGGGGTCGAGATGGCAAAAAACAACAACAACCATTAAAGGTCTGAGAGGAATGTTTGACGGTTTCTTGGATTGTCCTTAAATCTTTCCACCACACCTGCCATCGTCTCCTGCCACACCAGTGCACCACACCTTTTGAGAAACTTTGCCATAGGGCGACTTCTGCTTGGAGAGCCTTAGAAGATAGCTGAAAATAACATCTCTCCAGCTTTCACGGGGTAATTAGAGGCTGAGATGGGAGTAATCAGCCTCCCTAAATCTTCCCGGTGGGTACGGGAAGACGTAGTCTCATCCGCAGATGCCCATCAACCAGCTTTGACTTCGGAAAGAAGGAGGGGCTGGGGGCACTGGATGGAAGCCCCCCGAGATAATCTGGCCAACCAAGTTCCATGGCTTAAAAATAAAAATTGGATTTAAGTTTTGGACATGCTTCAGATGAGGAGGGAAGATTTACTCTGCTAAGCCTAGCCTCGGAGGAAATAAAAGATAACCAAAGAATGATTACATCAGAGCCAGAATGGTATGTGACCGAGCAGATGGGGGGAGCAAGACTCTCTTTATGATTGTGCCTTAATATTTACCTAACAACCCCCCCCCCTAGAAGAATCGTCTATAACATTTATAAAGCAAGCAAGATCGGAAAGTTCGGAATTTATTGCAATAATATGTTTTTTAATATATATATATATATATATATATATATATATATATATATATATATATATATATAAACTGTGTGGAAATGAAAATATAAACAATTAAAGCTTTTATTTTTGGACTTGCCTGGAAGGTGATTAAAGATTCCCTAAACATGAACATCAAAGAGAAGCAATCTCATTAGCAGCTGTAGCTTTGTCAAGAAGTTTCTTGGATGTGACGCAGTTATAATTGGTATCCACCATGTTGGAGTCAAGATTGGGTTAGGTTAACAGTCAAAGGGGGAGTGAGCCATAATTCTGACATTAGATGTGTGTTTCCAGCTTTGATCTGGCAAAATCTCTCCTGAAAAGACTGTATTATGTAGCCGGTTTTGAGAAACTAATGAACAGAGGCTTGGATTTGATTTATTGGAATCGTTTGAAGATGGCTGCTGCTGGCTGTGAAAGGACTCTTGGATTCCGGGATTGACTTGGCAAGATACCAGCGTGTGAGGAGACATTGCTAACTCACAGAAGGGAACCATAGGCATAAAATTCACACAGAATCATACATTGTTTGGTTAAACTCGCTTGCTGGAATAACTCAGGGGCTATGAAAAGAAGATAGAAGAATAACAATAGAATTATTGGAAATTATTTGGACTATATTGATTAGAAATGCAGTAAAGTATAAGATGACTAGGCCCTCTGAGTCTGAAACATGGGAAGTCTGATTAAAATTTTATAATTTGGCAGAAGATTTGGATTAATTGTTTAATTGATATTTGTATAATTTGTATAATTTGGAATATGATTGGATAATTAAAGGGGAAAATTTAATAAAAATGATTTTTTTTTTTAAAAAAAAAGAGAGATAAACTTTGCCATATGATGTTTCAGTGAGTTTTCTTTAACAATAAAACAAACAGTTACTTCTCTTTATTTGGCTTTGTTGAACCTATCTTCTTCTTCTTTGGCAATCACTCATAGCCGAGTAAGATTGTCTTCCATAAACACGATTTTAACAATGAGTCCGTAAGTGATTGTGGAGGCCAATTCTGGTTCCATCTGTCCTTCCACAGTGGGGACATAGGTTTCTGGGCGGGAGTTGATCACGGTGGATTTGCCAAGTGTGCCTTCCTCTTAGCACGTTTTTCCTTTGCTTCCTGAGTTCAGGTGTCTTCAAAGCCCATGACACCTTTGATAAAGGCTGTTCTCTAATTGGAGCGCTCACAGGCAAGTGTTTCCCAATTGTTGGTGCTTATACTACATTTTTTAAAAAAGAGACTTGGGACAGTCTTTAAGCCTCTTTTGTTGACCACCAGCATTACGCTTTCCATTTTTCACAGAGGAAGATGCAGCTCTAGAAATTTATTTCACATTTTCTAATAGTGACCATTGACAGTCTGCATATGAATGCATATGTTAGGAAAACAACATACAAAATGCATTACAGTAGTACCTCAACTTACAAAGACAATCCGTTCCACAGCCGTCTTCTTAAGTCGAGGTTTTCGGATGTCGAAGCGCCGCTTGTGCGCATGCGCTGACTGCGCACAGCGAAAAGACTTCCGAGGTTGTCGGCTTCGGAAATCGAAGCATTCAGATGTTGAGGTATGACTGTATAAGGGGAAATTGCCTTGGAAAAATGTGTATATTAGAGGAAAATGCATACAAAAATGTCTGCATTCAGAGAAATTAGTACTAAACTGCTGATACATTTTCATGAGGAATACACACATGTGGAGAACTGATGTGTGGAAAAATGAGAAATTGTGTGAAACTGAAAGTTGCAGATTCATAACTAGAAGAAATATATACAGCTTCATGTCCATGATATGTCATCAGAAGCCTAAATATTCCCGTTAAAAATCCATTTCATATTTGAAAGAAACAGAATGGTATTAGGCAATGGATTTCTCATGGGGAGGGAACCAACATTGCCATTAGGAGCAATAGACCATTGCTATCTTATGCTACAGAGGAAAATGTCAAGCATAGAAGTATATTCCAGATGTGTTAGGCATTAATTTATATGCTATCATTGTGCAAAGAGAAATTAACTCCAGCTACTGGCTTTCGCCTTCCCAAACTGTAGAAAATATAACCAGTGTAGAAAATATAAATGCTGTTGAAAGCTGCTCAGACAATCCAAGAAACCAGAGGGGTGGGGGTGGGGGTGGGGTGGGGAACAGACACTATTCACCTGTGGTCTTCATTCATATTTGAAGACCACAAGGTCAAAGGGAAGATCTATGCCTTTAAGATAAAGGATTTCAATTTTACAGAAAAATATTTCTGGTAAAGATCCCCCCCCCTCTCTTTTAAGAGCAGGAGATAATATTATCAAGAGAAGCACCAAAGTCTTTGATGGGCCCAGAAGACAAAGTCCCGAAATACCTATTGCGGATCATGCTAGTAAGGATTTATGACCTAGGATAAACAGATCTATAGTCTATCAAAAGGCAAAGGCATAACTGGAACCAAAGCCCAAAAAGTGTGAGAAAGAGGGAGTGCGGGAGAAAGATTATTAAAGCAACTGGGTAATGGAAATCTATAAGAAAACTGGGCAGTGTGTTACAGGTGAAATGATTGAGCCCCATTCCCAGGCCGAAACATCTTTCTCTCTCTGTCTTGTGGGCTGAAATATCCAGCGACTGAAGCAGAGGAGGAAAACGTGTCTGGGATTCAAACTTCTTGCAGGGGAGAAATTGGAGGGGAAGGGATGTCTGGCTCATACTTTGCCAGAAGACACATTGCAGGTAGGGCGATGATAACTTAGTCAAGTAAGTTTGGTGCTTTGAAAGTGCTACTTCTGTGCTCCCGGATCTGACACAAACTCTTCTTCCTTACTGTTGATGCCCTTTCTTTCCCCAACTCCTATGGAAATGAGCTAAATAACCAGGGGACTGACCCAAAGTTCAGCAACACACTCCTTCACACAGTACCACAAGATGAAGAGGTGGCAACCCACTTGGATGGCTTTAAAATATGATATGAATTCATGGAGGAGAAAGTTATCACTGGCTGCAAACGAATTGAGGTTGAATCCTGACAAGACAGAAGTACTGCTTTGGGGGGACAGGGGGTAGGCGAGGGTGGAGGGCTCCCTGGTCCTGAATGGAGCAACTGGGAGTCATTTTGGACTCACAGCTGTCCATGGAAGTGCAGGTCAACTCTGTGTCCAGGGCAGCTGTTTACCAGCTCCATCGGGTACGCAGGCTGTGAATACCCATGATGGAGACCCATTACTGGTCAGTGTAGACAATGCTTAGCTAGATACACCAATGGTCTGACTTGGTAAATATCACAGAAGACACAGAAGACTGGGAGGGGTAGCTAATGCTGCTAAAGACAGAATCAGAATTCAAAATGACTTTGACAGATTGGAGAACTGGGTACAAGCTAACAAAATGAATTTAAATAGGGACAAAGGTAAGGTTCTGCACTTAGGCGGGAAGAACCAGATGCACAAATATAGGATGGGGGACACCTGACTTACTAGCAGTATATATGAAAAGGATCCAGGGGTCATAGTGGACCAGAAGCTTAACATTAGTCAACAGTGTGATGAAGCAGAAGAAAGAAAGAAAGAAAGAAAGAAAGAAAGAAAGAAAGAAAGAAAGAAAGAAAGAAAGAAAGAAAGAAAGAAAGAAAGGAAGGAAGGAAGGAAGGAAGGAAGGAAGGAAGGAAGGAAGGAAGGAAGGAAGGAAGGAAGGAAGGAAGGAAGGAAAGCTAACACTATTCTAGGCTGCATCAATAGGTGTCTAGTGTCCAAATAATAGTACCACTCTATTCTGCCTTGGTCAGACCACATCTGGAATACTGTGCAACATGTGCAGAGGAGGGCAGCCAAGATGATCAAGGGTCTGAAAACTAAGCCTTATGAGGAGTGCTTGAAGGGATTGGGTATGTTTAGCCTGGAAAAGAGGAGACTGAGAGGAGATATGATAGCCATCTTCAAATATCTGAAGGGCTGTCACATGGAAGAGGGAACAAGCTTGTTTTCTCCTGCTCTGGAGGGTAGGACTTGAACTAATGGCTTCAAATTACAAGAAATGAGATTGCAACTAAACATTGGGGGGGGGCTTTTTGACAGTCAGAGCTGTTCAGCAGTGGAACAGACTCCAATGAGAGGTGGTGGACTGTCATGGATGCTTTAGCTGAGATTCCTGCATTGCAGGGGGTTGGACTAGATAAGAGCCGAGTACTAGATTGATGCAATCAGACAATGGAGACCTGTTGCCTTCTCATCCTGCTTGTGCATTTCCAGGAGACATCTGCTTCAAAGGCATCCTGTGATCTGCTGTTGAACACAGAATACTGATAGAGGGGATGAACATTGGTCTGATCCAGCATGACAGTTTTTGTGTTTTTTTATAGGTGGGGAAAGAAGACTTTTCTGGCAGCAAACAGAGGGTTGTACCCAGTGTTGTGTGTGTGGAGCTTCACTTGTCCCCTTCCTGTCTTCCTCCTCTACACTTCCCTAAAATGTCCAGAGGGTCCCCAGATACTCCAGAGCAAATTTTGATGGTGCACAGGGGGCTGAATAGAGAGAAGCGTATGAGGAAGTTCCATTGTGCAAGCAAAGCAAAGCTCCAGCTTTTGCATAATATTTATGGAATCCAGATATTACCCCCCAGTGCCTTTAAGGGACAGAATATGGGCATGCCACCTTGAAAAGTATGTTCAATGTGGACATTGGTCCACAGACAAAGGTTTGCATATGAAGCATTCCTCAGCATTGCCATTTCCAGATAGCAGTACCCAAAGCTGGGCACCAGATGCCTCTAGCTTCTTTATCAAAGCCTAGCAACCGTCACACTTTAACCTCCACACTCCGTGGAATAACTACTTAGTGCACAAAACCGGTTAAGTACAGACTTTGCCATTCCAGTCCAATATAAATGAATACTTATCTCAGTGCTAAATGAGCAAAGCCAGCAAGCAAAGGGGGTGGGGGGAGAGGAGAAAATGGTGATTATAATGCATGCATTTAAATTATACCACAGAAATATACCAAGGGGAGGGTGTAAATGAGCAAGCCGTCCAGAGAGACTAGAGAATTGATTACATGGCTAACAAGTGGAATATTTTTAGGTCATTACTCATACTAATACTCAGAGTTTCTATTGTGTAGCTTCCTTATGGAACACAATGGAAATGGGACCCTATTTATCGCCAACTAAGGACGGGCAAATTTGTCAATTTTGGTTTCTCTCCATTTCTCATTTCGCCCCCAATCTTAAGTTATGTTCTCCACTCTTTGGGATAAGTTTGCAATTCAAGAAAACAAAAATAATATTTCTCAGTGTGGAGTACTTCTAATTGCGCATTTTTTGGACATAGCCTTGACTAATATATTGCATTTACCGGTATGCTATTTTCACAGATCAATGCGTTTTTATGCAAACATCCTTTGGTTGGAGACTCACTTTGCAATAATTGTAGAAGTTTGATGGAGAGCAGTGTTCCAATTTGGAGAAGTGTGAATTAGATGGGTCCACATGAAAAGGCAAGCCCCTTGATCACTGAGATCACTTACAGGGGCACCGCTAGTGATATCCCAAGTTGGTGAGGCTCATCAACACAAACACACATTTAGGTGCCCACAATTAAAGTGGGTTTCAGTGCTCTGTTGGGATAGCAAACACAAAAATCTACTTTTTTAAAAAAAAAAGTAATTGACTTTCTATAGATGGGAAAACATCTAAAGTGTGAAATGGGATGATGCGTAAATATTCCACAAACATGTTCTTATTAGCACAAACAAAATAAAAATAAAAAATTCTTTCCAGTAGCACCTTAGAGCACCTTAGAGACAAACTAAGTTTGTCATTGGTATGAGCTTTCGTGTGCATGCACACTTCTTCAGATACACTGAAACAGAAGTTACCAGATCCCCGCATATAGTGAGAGGGTGGGGAGGGACCGGACTGTTTATGGCTGCATTTGGTCTTTACAGGAAGAATTTACGACTGTTTACGATTGGTCCCACAGGGAAAAGCAAGGGGTGAGATGGTTAAAGATAGCTTTATCATGTATAATGAGATAAGAATCCAATGTCTTTATTTAGACCAGGTTTCTCCATCGTTTTAAGTTTGGTAAAAAGTTGCAATTCAGCAACTTCTCTTTCCAGTCTATTTCTGAATTCTAGTAATAAAACAGCTACTTTGAGATCTTGTATAGAATGTCCTGGGAGACTGAAGTGTTCTGGTACTGGTTTCTCTGTCTTGTTATTCCTTGATTATTCCTTATTAGCACAAACACTGTGGCTATACACAGACACAGACACACCCAATCACCCCGTGGCTCCATTCCAGGGTGGGGCAGGTTATTCTCAGGACCACACCTCACCCAGATTAGGTCCCAAATAAATTTTGGGGTCGGGCCAATGTTTTGAAACCCCAATTAAGCATGTAACTGGGAGAGGGACAGCTGAAGAAGGCCTTGCATCTCATTCTCCTCTCCTGACTGAGAATGAGGGTGCCTTATCCCCCCACCCTAGGATCACCCCCACTACTCAACAGCTGTTCATCAGTGGCATCAAGCCTACTCCTTTGCAAGCACCTTCTCTGCAGGAAAGCTGCTTGCAACACAATGACATTCAATGTGCATCATTGGCAAGGAAAGGCAACTATCCTGTCTGGTCCATGGATAGCTCTGGGCCATCCAACAGAAACAGATTTAGGGGAGCATGACCGAATCATCTGCACTGGACACCAAGGTGAGAGAGCACCACAGGGAGTACCACAACAATGACAAACAATGGAAGGTAAAAAGGTGGGGAGACACTGAATTTTGGTGTATTGGATCCTCCCTAACAAGAGGGCATGTGTTGCGGTGTGACCTGGCAAACAGACCCAGTGTTGTGGGTGGGAACGTTTGGATGGCCACAACACCCTATTAGAGGTCCCTCAATGTTGGGTGCAATTAGACCAATGGGATGCCAGTGAAATTGTATCGAGGGACCTCTATATAAGCTCATGCATGTGCTCCTGAGCTTCCTCTTTTGGGCCAGTGCATCGGAACACCTGCCCACCTCTCCCTATATTTAGGGCTTTCAAACAGCCCCTTCCTGCTAGGGACTGGATCTAGTTCAGGCACTGGTTGGGTTGGGGTTGATTGAATTATAGAACAGGAAAGTTTGAAGGGATCCTGAGAGTCATCTGGTCCAACCTCCTGTAATGCAGGAATCCAAAGTTTCAGATCAGGCCCTGGACAATGCAGCTGCTTGAGATCTCAGAGAAGTGTTGGCCTAGATGGGCCAACAGTGAGTCTATCAAGTAGCTTTATGCTGATGCCTAATGAATGCAAAGTCTTTGCCTAGGCATCTCATCAAGTTGCCATTTAGGACCACTCAGGGAAGTGACTTGGAAAGAGAGGGATTCTGCCACCTTGCTAATTGAATCAGAATGCCTTCTTAATCTCTGCTGCTCCTAATTTGATATGAGAGTTGCTAATACGATACGACTGTAACATTGTATTAGGGAACAATATGTCCTGATATGATATGAATGCTAATACAATAACAAAGGAATGGTGCTGCTAATGTGTTAACGGGATAAGATATTGCTAATGAGATATGAGAGACTATGTGTGCGTCGGGGGCGGTGGGGGGATATTAATATATCTCTTCCCTGAACTTTCCCAATACAGCATTAACCTCACTCACAAGGGATCTTGCCAGGTGGCCTTTTGATCCAGCCTTGACACAGCCGACTTTATTTATCTCTCTCTGGGTTCTGTAGACACACAATGTGCATTCAGTGGCAGAACATTTAGCCTAAGTAATAAAGGGGACAGCCTAACATGATAAGGTAGACCAGGGATGAGTGGGTGATGGGTCACATGTAATTATGCATTAGCTGGTTAATAGAAGGTTAAATTTCATCACTTTAGTTGACTGTCCAAATACATCAGGATATATAACAACAAGCAGGGCTAAAGGCGCCAACATGACAATGGAAACCCAGTATCAGATTTTATGCTATCTTTGCCTCTCATTTTGCTATCAGTTATGAAGGACTTTGTTTCAGAACTGTACTTCATTTGAATATTTTAGGTTTTATGTTTCTAAAAAGCAAAGGTTGGTCTGGCAAAAACCTTGAAAATCTAGTGTTGGGGAAGATTCTAAATTTCACAAAATCATGGCAAGCTTTCGAGATCTCCGGAACTCTTCACTGGAATTGATGTTGAAAAACCCAAGGGTGAGAGAGAGGGGTGGGGGTGGGGAAGGCTTCAAAGGTATCAAAACAACTGGATGAGAGAGGGCAGAGGTCGGTTTCTCTTTCTTTCCTGAGCAGAATTACTGTTAGCATTACTGGCTTCTGCATATTGTCCTTCAAAATCCATCTAAGTGAAATACCTTAATTAAGTCAACCAATATGTCTTCAAATTGTGCCCAACTTTTCAAGTGTTTGTCAAGATACGGATGGTTTAACTAGCACCAACAACATGCACACACACACACACACACACACACACACACACACACAGTTGTTTGTTTATGTGTGTGTGCTTTAAAATCCAAACCCAGTTAAGAGTTCAGGGGAACATGAAAGCTGGTCCTTATGGCTGGTCAGGATCTGCCACCAAATAGTGGTATCAGCTATAACAACTTTCCTTCAGGTTTATCCTGGCTCCCACTTAATGAAGAACTCAAACTTAGGTTACAATTTCTACCCAAATATTTGATCCTCAGGTCCACTGATGCATTGCCAAAAGGATGCTCGAAGCAAGAGCAGGTGCTACACATGACTACGCAAGCAAAGACATTGATCCAACTATGACATACTACGCCCTGCAACCCCATTATAAACGAAAGGGGTATCCACAATTCAGCATGGCAAGTGGTTCTGATCCTTAGACTGGGTGTGCAACCTAGCACTTCTCTGAGAAGGCTGAACCAGCCTCATCCATGCATGCATTGCAGTCTCTATGACCTGCGTGACTGAGGAGGTAGATGGGACAGGCAAATGAGAAAAGCAGGGTAACATCCTCTCTCTCATGGAGAGGTAAAACTGGGTTCCTTGCTACTCTGGAGCTGGAATTGGTTGCACGGTCGACAAAGTGGATGATTCTGGGACACACACTGGTGAGGAGTGGTAAGGAGATGGTCAGGGTGAGGGAAACAACATCCTCTACAACTTTCCATAGGATTGTCTTACTCAGGCTCAATCAGCATGGCTAAAGACCTTCCTAGCTGCCTGAATCTGCCCCCAGGGTGATCTGTCGGTCACTTCTCTTCTCTGTCCTGCCTCAGCCAAGCACTACCACTCAGGGACCAAGACAGACTTTAATAGAAATAGTTTCTCCCTGTGTAATGATAGGGCCACCCATAACTGGTTCCCCTTGGCTTTAATGAGAGCATGGGGACCCAGGAAGACTACAGAGTGATGTAGAAATGGTTTGAGGGATGATTTGGCCTCCAATTCCCACCAGTCTCTGACAAGCAAGGCATGCCTTTCTTCTACTCCTCCATTGGCTTTTTTTTGAAAAATCCACTGGGGTGCTGAAAATTGTAGTGCTCTATGTGGGGCTACCTCTGAAGGTGACTACAACTAATCCAGAATGTGGCAGCTAGACTGGTGCCTGAGAGCAGCTGCCAAGACCACATAACACCGGTCTTGAAAGACCTACATTGGCTCCCAGTTTCTGAGCACAGTTCAAAGTGTTGGTGCTGACCTTTAAAGCCCTAAACGGCCTCGGTCCAGTATACCTGAAGGAGCGTCTCCACCCCCATCGTTCTGCCCGGACACTGAGGCCCATTGCCGAGGGCCTTCTGGTGGTTCCCTCGCTTCAAGAAGCCAAGTTACAGGGAACCAGGCAGAGGGCCTTCTCGGTGGGACGCCCTCTCATCAAAGATAAAAACAAATAACAGACTTTTAGAAGACATCTGAAGCCAGCCCTGTTTAGGGAAGCTTTTAATGTTTAATAGATTATTGTATTTTTAATATTCTGTTGGAAGCCGCCCAGAGTGGCTGGGGAAAGCCAGCCAGATGGGTGGGGTAATAATAATAATAATAATAATAATAATAATAATAATAATAATAATAATAATAGATGCAGGAACATCTGGAGGACCACAGATTTCCCTCCTCTGGGCTAGAACTTTTTTCCGTATAGAGAGGTTTTTGTTTGGGACTGAGAGCCCTCAATCATTTGAGCAGCATTCTGAAGCGGTGCCACCCACATGCATGAAGATCACCCTGGCAAGACATAGGTCCTCAGTTTGTAAGAAAACCAGGAATTTCTGCCTCAGGAGTTAAGAAAATGGCTACCTCATTGCCACCCAAATGTGACTGCACTCCTGCGAAGTTTTCCGCAACCCCTGCTGTGCAATAGTGTTAAGAGACTAACAATAACAATGCAATCTCTGTATATACAAATTAAAATTTGCTGAAAGATTTAAAAAAATACATGAAGATATAGAAAGGGAGCAAAAAAAAAAGAAACCTCTACAGTCATCATTTCTTTATATTTGCTAATTTAGAACTACTAACTAAGACTACAAGCTGAGGAGAAAAATTGCTGAGAATTCATGTTTTCCCTGGATCTGAACAAAAGCTGTCTGAAACAGAGGGAGGGGGGGGGAATACTCCTTATCTTGACAGAAGAAAAAATAGTTATAAAAATGTAGAAAACCTTCTCAATGCAGCATAATTTATTTGCATTTCCCCAACATAGGTCATGATTTTAAGGTCTACCCAACACTGAATGCAGGTCATGTGTTGTGGGAGGGAAAGTTATTGGCTTCTTTTCCTTCTTATTTTTATAGTATTTTTATGTTGTGAACCAGCCTGAGACCTATGGAAGAAGAGTAGGATATAAATTTAAATCGTAAGAGCCAGGGCTTTTTCCTCCAGCTGGAACACACCAGAACTCAGTTCCAGCACATCTAGGGTTGCCATACGTCTGGAAATTCCTGGGCTTTTGCCAACAGAACCAAGACATTTCCCCAAAACCAGGTTCGTTTCCCAAAAATAAGCTGAACAACCTTTGGGGCAATTTCCCACCAGAAAAGCTCATCAACCTTTGTGTCAGGATTTTTACTTCTTGAAATATGGCACCCCTAAGCACCCCTCAGGTGGGTGCCATTGCCATTTTTAGGTCACAAGGGCACCCCTTTTTCTAGAAAAAATGGCATTGATCCTCAACATCTGCTTGCTCTTACACATCGGTGAAATAGATTGATATCCAGCTTGCCACAATGTCACTGAAGATTTAATTTACATAAGCAAACTTTAGTGGCAACGCAAATGAGAAATGATATATATTTATTTATTTTGCAGGTTTACAAACCGCTTCACAGCCCAAAACGATTGAAGCCATGCACAGTAAGATACAGTAAGATAAAACACAAAAGAGACAGACTCAATAAACTAAAAACAATAAAACCATTTCTACAATTGTACAGTTAATATTCCGTAAAACAACTGGGTCACACTCCAGGGAAAGCCTTCTTAAACAAAAATGTCTTTAGTAGCCACCTGAATTGAAAAGATGGAAGTGCAGTTGCTGGGCACAGATATACGGGGCAAGACAGTTCTATTACATAACCCAAGCAGTTTATGGCTTTACTTACAAAAAACAAAACTGCTATAGTGTGTTCTCCAATTAAGGAGAGCGAGGGTTGTGGAAGGGGTTAAAAGACATTCCCAGGGTTGGGGTGGTGGTGTCGGTGGAGTAGGAGTGAATGTAATAGGACCCGTTTTGGTTGCTGGGGAGAAAAGCATGTAGCAAGTTTGATTGGCAGGTACAGTGGAACCTCGCTTTATGGACACCTCGGTTTATGAATTTTCGGTTTACGAATGCCGCGGACCCATCTGGAACGGATTAATTCACTTTCCATTACTTTCAATGGGAAAGTTCGCTTCAGTTTATGAACGCTTCAGTTTATGAACAGACCTCTGGAACCAATTACACCCATGCTTCGGGTTAAGTACGCTTCAGGTTGAGTACCCCGCGGACCCGTCTGGAATGGATTAATCCACTTTCCATTGCTTTCAATGGGAAAGTTCGCTTCAGTTTATGAATGCTTCAGTTTATGAACAGACCTCCGGAACCAATTGTGTTCATAAACCAAGGTACCACTGTACTGACCCTTAAATCCTCAGCGTCCTTCAGTGGGTTTCACTTTTGCAAATAGCTACGGATCCCCCTCCCGCCCACCGCCTTTTCTTAATGGCTAGCCTGACATTGCTTTGCCTGTCATGGGGTCACTTGCTTTGCAAGGGCCCAGCAGGAATTTTGCCAATTGGCTAATTGGCTGTTGCCATTGGTTTTTGCCTACTGCTTACCAAATCGTCACAACTTGTTAGGTTGGCGGTTAGGCATTGGTTGATAATTCTGGTTTCTGGAGGGGTATGGCATGGAGGTGCCTACCCCTCATTAAAATGCTGCTCCACATAGAAGTATTCCTTTGAAGGAATCCTGGGGCTCCGGGGCTCTAGTCCATACACCCCTGCAACGGGTGGGGCTGGGGCCATTACAGAGCACAAGCCTTGGGGAGCATTTCTGGTCGAGGGGAGAGTTCCTGGACACAGCCACCTCCTCTCCCATGGGGTGTTTACTTAACTTCCCTATATGGCTAGGGAAGTCGGAGCTGATCTGTCCCAGGCGGGGGACAGAGGGATTAACCAATGCCTAAGCCAACACTCACATTTAATTTGTATTTAAATAAAGTTGTGGCCAAATTAATGCCAAAAACCCAAACTAAAATTCTGAATACTGTGTGAATTATTAGGGGGGGGGGTGTCTGGTACCCTCGATACGCAACCTGAACATCACCTCACCCTCGCCAGAGGTAACCCAAATATCAAGCTGATATCACAGAGGGCTAAAAAACAAAAATCTGATGGGCAGCATAGATTTTTGCATGCAAAGAACTTTGCATCCCTTTGAATTACAGAACCAATACATGCACAGTCAATCATCGTCCTTAGCAAGGCTGATGAATGCAAATCAACCGAGTGTTGTAAGCAATGTGACTGAGTTTTGGCTTTGGGGAAGTCAAAAACTTCCTTTATTTTATCATTATCCTTGAAGCTGCATCCTTCTCTAGCTGTGAGGATCTCACACTGAAGCTAGTTGTTAGTTTGAAGCTGCTTGTCACATTAGAATTGCTCAGGATAAAAGTACTGACGGTCTATAAATATGTATGGAGGGACATAAGCTGTTTGTTTGCACAATGGGATGGTAATAAAAACCTAACTGTAAGCTTGTTCCAATAGTGATCTCTCATAACCACCCACTGTTTAGTCATTTTGTAATAATGTGATGGATGGAAACGTATCGGAGCTGAAATGCCAAATAGATCTGCTCAAATTGCATCAGTTGGTAGCAAAATAAGGCTAGGCATACCTGGAGAATGAAAATGGCTATGTTCTCATTCGGCAGACTGATGTCCTATTTTTCACACACTGCATTGAACTCCAATTACCATTTCAAACATGAGGTGTGGAGGGGAGCAGATCCCAAGGCTGGAGGATGCAGAGAGTGATCTCAGTTCCACATGAGGTGAGCTCACAGCCACGAGCAAAAGATGGAGTCTGTGTGAACATCTCAGCAAGAAAATCTTAAGCGATGGGGATATCGTCTAGTGAAGTTTTGTGGCTCTCTCACTGTGGTGCAATTGATATTATCTGGATACTTCTAATAACCTATATTTAAGTATCTCATTCAGCATTTGGACTGACTCAGCCTCCCTCACCACCACCACCCCACTCTTAGAATGCCCCAGCTGATGGGCTGGTGGAGAAGTGTGTCAATCCTTCTCCTGCAAGGTTGGGCTGGGATTCGTCTGTCTCAGGAGACAATGGAAGAGTGCAGCGCGTTCCATTATTATCAATTGTTTGAAACATTTAAAACAGACCAAAAAACCAGAGATATCTAGATTGGAAAGAGATTTGGTCAGTTCAAAAACAAAAACTCTTCCAAAAATGTACCGACTCTTCCTTGACTGGGAAGTTAAGAAGGAGGAGGTGAAACCTGCTATGATTAAATGGCCCCAGGACTTTGGATATAATATAGAAATGAAGAAGTGGGAAAATCTATGGAAAGTGAATTGGAAATTCACAGCGAGTTATACTCTGAGGGAAATTTTTCAAAAAATAATAATAATCCAATACCGCTGGTATTTGACCCCATGGAAGCTTTCAAAAATGTATGAAAATATACCTAATACTTGTTGGAGGTGTGGAGTAGAAATCGGTACTATGTTTCATATGTGGTGGCTATGTAGAAAAATTAAGATCTTCTGGGACCACATTTATAGTGAACTTAAGAAAATGTTCAGGGTCTCATTTAAAAAACAGCAACAACACAAAAGCTTTTCTACTCAGAATTACCGGACGAGACATTCCTAGAAATGCAAAAGAAGTTTTTGGGTTTTTTTATATGTCACAGTCACAGTAAGAATCATAGCTGCCAAGTTATCCCCTTTTTTAAGGGATTTTCCCTTATGCTGAATAGGCTTCCTCGCGAGAAAAGGGAAAACTTGGCAGATATGGTAAGAATCTGAATAGCAACTAACTGGAAAAGTGATAAAATTCCTTCCAGATCAGAATGGTTACAAAAAACTAGCTGAATATGCAGAGCTGGCCCAACTCTCTGAAAAAATGAAAGATAAGTCAAAACAAATATTTATTGCAAAATGGGAATTTTTCAAAACATATCTTAAAAATAACTGTGGCAGTATGAACTCAGTCGCTGCCTTTGAGTACACTTCTGCGGTTGTACTAAATAATAAATAAAGACACAGAAGAGTAATATTTTATTGTAAAATGAACATATAAATTTATGCAATAAGTTTGTAAATATAGAAAGAAATATGGAGAGGATGGGAAGCTGGATGTACTCTGAGAAGACTTACTAACACAGCCTAAGAATTTACTTTTTTATTTATTTTGTATTTGAGGTGGCGGGTGATGTAGATGTATGGTTTTTCATTTTTTTCTTTTTTCTCGATGTGTACAATAAAAGATGAAGTCAATCCATCGGCGAGTTACACTGCTTGCTGTGACTGTAGAGACTGATATGGGTGAGATATGTTTTGTTGCATCTGGGGCAGATGTTGTGTTGATGCAGGTGTACCATAACATTTCTTCTCTCTGTGCTCCTCCCAGCAGTCATTCCTCCACCGACCCCCTGACAACCAGCAAAGAAGGAGTTTGGATTGCTCTGTAAGTCGTGCTTAAGAATAGACCTACTTAGAATAGGCCCACAATGAGACTGACATTAGTCACAGTTCGACTTACTTGATTTCAGTGGGTCTAAGCCTGGTTCGAGCCTTAAATCACCACGGTCCTTTGGCAAAAAGTACGGGAGGTCCCAGTGAAGCAAAACAAATGCAGTCAATTCCGGGGGGAAAAAGTTAACAGATTCTCAGTAGTGTTATGGTGCTTGTTTCATTCTCTCCCTGAGCGGTTCCTCCCAACAATTCCCAGTGCACACCATCCCGACAGAAGCACAGTCTGAACAACAGCTGAGTTTTCCTGGTGGACAATGGAAACTGCCAGAGCACAACAGGAGGCATCCCGGGTTCCTCAGAAGCAGAAATTATTTCCGTTCAGAACTGCTGCCCACGAGACTTACAAACTACTAGTCAGAGTTCAAGGCATAAAAACAAGCCCCATTTCTCTCCAGTTCCCCAGTACACAGCCATGGCTAAAATGTAATTAGTGGATTAAAAAAATGTTAGGCGATACCATTCCTCGGCCGCAACTATTCAATCAGAAAGTGCTGATTGAACATATATAAGCACAGTCAAAGCCTTTATTTAAATAGGGGTTACAGTCCTAATAAAACACAAAGGGAGAAGGGGGCAGAGGGCTCCTAGACAGGTAATGAAAGAAAAAATTAAACTCATCCAATTACATCTGGGGAAAAATCCATTACCTATAGCGGTGAGAGGACAGCCCCGGGAAAATTCAGATGCAAAACTAATAATGAAGGCACACTGTCCTTTCAACGGATTCTAAATGAGCTCTAATTTTCTTACATCCACCATTCCCAAACTATATAAATTTCAACTAAGCAGAAAAAAGTGACATGCCAGCACAATTGTTATTCCAAACAGGCACAGCTGCTTGCTCACCTTAATTAGACTTAATCCCAAAAGGAAGCCAATCTTTCCTTATTTCCTTCAATGAGATCACCCGATTTGCCTCAACTTTTCTTTTCTAATAGGTTCTGCCCTAACCTTTCAGCTATTGTCATATTTTTTTTCACTGACATTCTAATGGAAATTGAAGAGCCATAGTTCACCAAGCCAACTGATTGTCAGAGTTTTCGTAAAATGTCAAAGAATTAAGGCGGTTGAAGAGCTAGCTTTGCAAGGAAGGGAGTCCGCCATCTTGCCTGGCCAAAGAAAGTGGCTGAGGTGGCCGAACATGGCACCAATAGGACTGGTCAGCATTTGTCCTCAGCTCCATCTGAACTATGCATGCCATGGCTTCCCCCAAAGAATCATGGGAAGTGTAGTTTGTTAAGGGTTTTGAGAGTTGTTGAACCAGAGTGCTCAAGTTCAAGTCGTTTTATTATGGTTAATGACCAGTATCAGGATTAAATCACCAATCACAAAGTTTAAAGCCTCAGAACAAACTAAAATAAATAAAATTACATGTGCATAAAAAGCTGTTCTAGTTGGACATTTATCCGTCAGAAGGGAATGAACATTTGTCGATATATTACTCCTGAGAGCTAGTCATTATATGTTGCTTTAATTACTGCTAGGCAGAATTTGGCCACCTTGTATGTTATGCCATAGTTATTATCTAGGAGCAGCAGAGTAGCAAGAAACTGTTCAGAACTCCCAGTATATTTCTGGAATACAGGCAAATAAGGTCAGAGTGTAGATCTCTGTAGAATGAGCTTTGGAGAAGCACATTTTCTACAGCTCCAATTTGGCCAGAGTCACAGGGACAGCATCTCTCCAGATTTGGGATTTTTCTATAGTGACCTTCCAGAAGAGCAGAGGGGAAAGCACAGTATTGAGTCAGGGTGAATGCCCTATGATATTTAGGCGAATCCAGATTGCTTAGATACTCCATAAGCATTGAGAGATACCTGCTGGAATCACTGACAATAAATGAGGGAGACCTATCCAGATCTGTTTGGCGTCCTGTCTCTGTGATATGCCATTTGATGGCTGATTTAGCCTGCTCCAAGCTCATTCTGAGCAATTGTTCAAGGGAGTTAAACCAGAGTGGTTTAACAACCAATCCCTCTTCCCAGGGAACTCTGAAAATTGTAGCTCTGCAAGGGGAATAGGAGTCTGCTAATAACTCTCAACTTCCATTACAAATTATATTTAATAGACTCTAGATCATTGGCTCCCAAACTTTTTCAGGGCACCACCAGTTTTGTTTCATAAACTCACTCCCAACTCTTCCAGGCAGCACATGGGACCCTGTTCCAAGCTTGATGTAACAATGTCTTGTTCTATGTTTATGAATGCCCAGCTGTCATTTATAAGTATCAAGGATGTTTGCTGCTAGAGCTTGGAGTAAAGATAACAGATCCGGGTTTAACAATGGGCAGCAATTTTATTCATCATTCATTAATGAAATGAGATGGGATGAAATGAGACAGATTGCCAAATTCTTCTTCCATACCATTTGTTTTGTGTTTATTTTGATATTCTTCAGACCACAGGCATACAAAAACCTTTGCTGTTAACTGGACATCTGGCAGATTTAAGTGACTATTACGTTGCTGTTTTAATTTGCTAGTGGTTGTAGTTTTCCTTTAGTATTGATTGATATTGCATTAGTTTTAAAAATATGTTTCAAGCCACCAAAAGGGCAGTGGTTGATACATGAGATATGAATATCTTAAATGTGCAAACAAAATCAAATGCTAAAATTTTGAAAGGAGTATATGCCCTGGTCCAGAAACCAATGTCCAACTGGAAAGAGATTCTCAGTTTTTTAAAGCTCTGTGCTCTTCTGTATGTTCCACTGGGGTGAGTTGGAGAGCACCCATCATAATTGATATTTTCTGGAAATTGCTGGGAACTTTGGACCATTTACCATATGCTTTTTTTCCCCTCACTCCAAAGCAGGCAGATTAAGTTAAATGGCAAGATATTAAAACTGCAGAGTTTGAAAAAGAGAACAATTTTTCATTGTCTGCTAAATGCCAACAGAGTCTCTAAAGACTCTTAGACCAAGTAAAATCACTATAGTGAGTAATAGAAACTGTTCAGAGTCTGCCAGAAGAATCCTAAGAATTGTCTTCTTCATTATTGGCTCGACACAAGAACACAATCTCATTGGATCAGATCAAGTTCTCTCTACTCTAACTTTGAGTTTCATCAATAGTGGTCAACCAGAAGGCTGGAGACTCAAAAGGAGGGCATGTGAGCAATGGACACTCCTTTGACCACACTAGGATGAGGAACACTAGGGATAAGACTGGATGAGACCCAGTTTGGACATATATTGAATAAGTCAATATATGCTAAATCCTTGTGCACCCACACCCTTGTCTTCCAACCACCCCTCCCCTCTTGGTGTGCCACAAAAAGTGGGAAGCATTTAGTCAACTAAAATTATTAACTGTTGACTGTGTTTTAAGTGGCTTGTTCCTAACACAGTAACCCCCTTGGTTGGGAGGTACAGTCAAACCTCGGTTTGCAACCACCTCCGTTTGCAACCACTTCGGTTTCCAACCACCGTGGACCCGGAAGTGTTTACATCCGGGTTCCGTGGCGCTCGGATGTGCAGAAGCGATCTGCGCAGCGTGTGTGTGCGCAGAAGCGCTTTATCGGCACTTTGCGCACGCGCAGAAGCATGCCTTTGGCGAGCGACCGATTCGGGGAACTACCGACTCCACGGAACGGATTGCGGTCGCAAACCGAGGTACCACTGTAATGGGAAACGATGGTCAATTAAAGAATTTGTGGCAAGGGAGGAAGGCAGGGGTGGCAAGAGGACTTTGTGTGTGGACAAAGGGCTCATACACATCAACAGATATATGTACCGACAAACAGGACCTATTGATCATTCAAGTTGCAAATGCTTTCCCCCCCAGAACCTTGATATCTTGGACTTGGAACTTAAGATATTAATTCTGGATTGATTGAAAGCATGAAGAGATGTCATTCATATAATCTTGCTCTCCCCCCCTTTTGTTTTCACTGCTACAACCATTCCCTAAATGTGGATGGATTTTGCTCCACCAAAGAGTGAACAAATGAAGCTGCTTTATCCTGTGTGAGGTCTATCTTGCTTGGAGATAGAGGCTCTGACCAGCAGCATTCTCCAAAAGGCCTCTGGCACAAATCTTTCCCAGCCATTAGTACCCAAGATTACTTAAATTCTACTTGAATTTGTCTTAAATTACCATTCCTCGCCCATTTCATATTGCTTAATGTGTCAAAAACATTTAGCAATCACAAACGCTATAACACTTTCATTCAAATACAATAATTCACTATCCTGGAATTATATTATATTCCTTTCTTACCCATGAGAGAAATGGAATATTAAGACAGCAATTTATTTATTTATTTATTTCAAAAAATTGTGCACAGGCTCTCCATTAATTATCGGAGATGTATCTTTGGAATGCATATCAATTGTGGCATTGCAATAGATTATTATCTTTATCGTTTTTTATTACTTAAGAGAATGATGGCTCACCAGTGAAAACAGAGCAAGACTTCAAGAAGAATTCATTATAATATCGTGCATTGTGCATATCTCTTTGGGGGTTTTAAACTGTGTATGTTACCATTGCAAATAATTAACCTCGCTCAATAATTTACACTTTGAAGCATTAATGATGCAGATGCAAAGAAAGGGTGGGGGGAAGGAACATATTGATGCAACTAATTAAATAAGAGTAAAATTGTATAAAGTTTCATTATAACTGTAATTGATTTGTCAATGGAGTAATATACCGAAATGTATTACTATGTTGACAAATTAAGCTAAAATTATAATGTCAGCCCAGTTCCTATTTTTTATTGCAGTTCATTTCAGATAATTTCTCATTTCTTCATATAAAAAAGGGTAGGAAAAAAAAAACAGGACTAAACTTTTCTTCTTGACTTCTCATAAGTATACAGATGACAAATTAGTGTGTTACAGCCCTTCGCTGCTTCTGTTTTGGTCTAATGTTTAATTGAAGGGGAATAATTTACAGTAGTTAATTGGCTTTTGCTGAAGTTAATTTGATACTGGAGATAAACGGAACTCGAAAAGAAATGGCTGCCCATTGGTGTAGCTTTAGTTAGATAAGCAGGTAATTAAACCTACCTACAGCCCCTGAACCTCAACATTCTGCTTATAGATGGCAATTCTTTGCCACGGAGAGTGGATTCCTAGGCTGGGAGCTGTCAAACGCATTCCCAGGATATGCCTGAGTGTACATATTCATTACAAAATGTATTCCCCACCTGTTAGCTCTACCAAGACTCTCAAGACAGCTTACAATACAATGACATTTTCATCTCCTTCTGGCAAGAGAGAGAGCCACAGGTGTAATCAGGATCATGTGCATGTAGCTGGTGGAGATCTGCTGGTGGATATATGTCATCGTGGAGATGGTCGCCACTGAAGTGAACCCCGCTGGGGATGGAACAATCCCTCTGTGAAGAAAGGTTTCAGTATTTGGGACTTTTCCATTCAGAGAAGAGGTGAGTAAGAGGTGACACGATAGAGGTTTAGAGACATATGCATGGCATGAAGAAAATGGAGGGAGGGAAAGTTGTTCTGCTTCTCTCATAACACTAGAATTTATGGACATCCAATGGAGCTGAAGACTGGAAGACTCAGAAGGAAGGACTTCTTCAGGCAGCACATAGTTAAACTATGGAACTTGCTCCCACAGGAAGCAGTGATGGCCACCCATGTGAAAGGCTTTGAAAGGGGATTAGACAAATTCATAGAGGAGAGGGCTATCAGAGGCTGCTAGCCATGATGGCTATGTTCTGCCTCTGCCGGTGGATGGAACAATGCTTCTGAATACCAGTTGCTGGAAAGCACAAGTGGGGAGAGGGCTTTCCCCCAGTGGTCTCTGGTTGGCTACTCTGGAAACAAGATGCTGGACTAGATGGGCCATTAGACTGATCCAGAAAGCTCTTCTTATGTTCTTAACTGCTTGGTTCCATCCTTCTGTATGGATGGATAGTGTAAGGGGGAGGGCTTATAGGGAACAGCCCCCCCTCATCAGGAGCAGCCCATCTCCCAGCAGTAATGAAAGCGAAGGGTCGGAAGGGGAAAGTCAGGAGACGGAGAGGGAGTGCCAGAGCTCTGGCAACATCCAAGAGCCACTGCTCCTCATGCAGGAAGAGAGGGAGGAGGAAAGAGAGAATGGGACTCAGACGGGCCACAGACCTCCCCCCCCCCCGACGCCGGAATTAAGGAGGAGGAGAAAGGGGAGGATGTTTGCAGTCCCGCGGCTCTTATGTTGGTCCAGATCACGAAAGGGGGCAGTGCCAGATTCTGATTCAGACTGACGAGGCATGAAACCAGCAGCTCACTTCACTGTAAATAATGTGCACTAATAAAAACTTCTGAAAGACAAGCATGTGGAGGGTCGTTACTCAAGAGTAGTCATAACAACCCTGACAGATAGGAGTCTCCATTTGGGGGGACCACCAGCATTCCTATACTCAACAGGATCTGTCAGATCAGAGCCCATATAAATGATACAACCTAATTCAAACATGTTTTCAAATGAATGGAGAATGAGAAACAGCAAGGAGACTCAACCAAAAGCCTGTCTAAACTGAAGGTGTCAGGGTTGCTGAAAACAGGGAGTCGGGGTTTCCGGACTCACAATGTAAAGACGCCAATCCACACAGTATTTTCAAAGTGTTTGGCAGGTATTTTATTTAGGAGGGATATTTGGGGTGGGATCCTGGTGGTAAATATTGTGTGTATCCCCCCTTGCACCCAGGCGACTTTTTTTTTTATCCCATGAGCTCTGTCATATGAAGTCCCAGGCTATGGTTCTAAACCACAGAGGGCCATCACCTTGCTGAAGCTATGTAGTTCTAGGTGTGGTCTGGATAGGTGCCGACCTGAAAACTATGTCATGTTCCATGATGGAAGAAGGGCAGGCTATAAATGATAGAAAATATATAGCAAAAGTAATCAGTAATATGTGGCTGAATGATGGAATCCATGCTTTGCACAAGGGGTGGTGAAATTTCATTCTCTTTTAAATCTCTCTTTTAAATCAGAACCAGGGAAGATGGTGAAGGTCCTGTGTGAGTGCCCGGAGGCAGTTGGAGGATGGATGGTGGCTAACAGATTGAGGTTGAAACCTGACAAGACAGAAGTACTTTTTTTGGGGGGGGGGGACAGGAGGCGGGCGGGTGTGGGAGACTCCCTGGTCCTGAATGGGGTAACTGTGCCCCTGAAGGACCAGGTGTGCAGCCTTTTGGACTCACAGCTGTCCATGGGGGCAAAGGTTAATTCTGTGTCCAGGGCGGCTGTCTACCAGCTTCATCTGGTACGCAGGCTGAGATCCTACCTGCCCACAGATTGTCTTGCCAGAGTGGTGCATGCTCTGGTTGTCTCCCGCTTGGACTACTGCAATGCACTCTACGTGGGGCTACCTTTGAAGGTGACCCGGAAACTGCAATTAATCCAGAATGTGGCAGCTAGACTTGTGGGAGTGGCCGCCGGGATCACATAACACCAGTCCTGAGAGATTTACACTGGCTCCCAGTACGTTTCCGACCACAATTCAAAGTGTTGGTACTGACCTTTAAAGCCCTAAACGGCCTCAGTCCTGTATACCTGAAGGAGCGTCTCACCCTCATCATTCAGCAAGGACACTGAGATCCAGTACCGAGGGCCTTCTGGCGGTTCCCTCATTGCGAGAAGTGGGGTTACAGGGAACCAGACAGAGGGCCTTCTTGGTAGTGGCACCTGCCCTGTGGAACACCCTCCCAGCAGATGTCAAGGCAATAAGCAACTATTTTACTTTTAGAAGACAACTGAAGGCAGCCCTGTTTTGGGAAGTTTATAATGTTTAATGCTGTACTTTTTTTAATATTCTGTTGGAAGCCGTCCAGAGTGGCTGGGGAAACCCAGCCAGTTGGGTAGGGTATAAATCATAAAATATTATTATTATTATTATTATTATTATTATTATTATTATTATTATTATTATTATTATATCCTAAAGCCACATTCCCTTCTGGACAACCTTCTGGAAATCACCTGCCAGTGCTAGGTGGGACCAGATGCAAAAGTGGGTGGTAGCAATGAATGTAAAGTTCACCTTTGTAAAGTGAAGCTAGGTTCAACATCAATTCATCCACCCATCTCTCTCTGTCTCCCATCCAGGGAAGCAAGAGGCATTATCAGAGTTCAAGAACACATTTCATCAAGACACATTTCAACCTCCAACCCACCTGGCAAAGATCCAGTTTCCCATGCCTGCTTTAAGCCAACACCCAATATAGAGTTGATCCGCTCACCTTATTTCACACCTTACATTTGTGGACCCAACCTGACATTTGGCTCCTCTCTCTAGCCCACGTTTCCTCTATAGAATGTTTCCCACTAATCACAAGGAACTGAATCCAATTTGCTCATTTCCTTCATTAATGCAGTTCATATGGCAGCTGACTCATAATTTCAATGATAAATATGGTATTGTTATAGCTACAGCATGTCTGCCTTCTAGTGTCAAATAAATGCTGGGAATATGTGCCAGCCTACACTGGAAAGAGGGACTGTTGCATCTAGAATATGGCATCCAATCCAAATTTTCCCCCGAGTGGCTCTCTTTTGCTCCAGACTTAAATCAGTACTCTGGTCCGCAATGTTGAGTCCCAGAAATGAAACAACTTTCTCTGCAAAACTTTAAACTTAAAGGTGCTTACTGATTGCTCTCTGAATATTTGAATAATTTCCCCCAAATTCCTCTAGCATTTCACAGAGTTACAGTTCATTTCAGTAATGAGAACATAAGATGAGCATTTGGTGGGAGTTTGTTGGACCCTGCAAGAGAACCTGGAGGCTGAGAGGGTGGACATGTCAGAAGGAAAATGAATATGTGTTTGTGTGTGTAACTTTGTATTAATGTAACATTTGAATATGTAACTGTGTTTATTGTAATATTTTGTTTAAATTGTCTGTTGTTGCTTCTGTTTTCTATATACCACTTATAATTATCAAGAGATGACAACTCTGTGCATAGGGCTCAGAAGGCTCAGAAGTAGGACTAAGCAAAGTTTCATATAAAATAATTCTATGTGGGTGTTTTTTGGGGGGGAAGCAGGGAGTGATGTTGAGAATATTCTGAAAGTGTTGGAGAATTTCAATATTTGGCAAAAATTACCTCCCCAACTTCAATCTCCATAAATGTTGGAAATCTTGCAAACACGAGCCCAGTTTTTAATATTGTTTCCGAGGGTCGTCTTAAGCATATCCAGTGTTGTGGTGCAAAGCTCCCTCCGGCACCCCACCCCCCGTTTCCCATAGGTTTTTTTTAGGGAGGATGGCTCTGCCAGCAGGGCTGGAGGAGGCAGGCAGCAGCTGGAGGGCGGCTCCTCCAGCAGGGAAGAGATGGAGGCTGGATGCGGCACCTCCCAGCTCAGCTGGATGCTTCGTGCCATGGTGGCCACAGCAGATGGAGGCTCCGGGCAAGGTGCTGCTTCGGCACGGCGTGGCGGAGGCGGACGAGGGTGGTGAGCTGATGCTGAGAGACACCACGTCTAGCCTCCGCCTCTTCCCTGCAGCCCTCCAGAACTTGGTGCCCCGGGCCCATAGCTGCCAAGTCTCCCGTATTCCCCGGGAAATCCCCGTTTTTCCAGCTGTTCCTAGCTGGAAAACAGATTTTTTTTGTTTTTCCCCGCTTTTTTCTGGCACGGCGGCCATTTTGGAACTGGGCGGAGCATGCTCAGAAGCGACTTTTGATGCTGCTCTGCCTAGTTCCAAAATGGCTGCAGTGCGACTTCTGGCGCAGCGGCCATTTTGGAACTGGGCAAAGCAGCATCAAAAGTCACTTCTGAGCATGCTCCGCCCAGTTCCAAAATGGCGGCAGCGCTACTTCCAGTCTGCTACTTCTGCCCGGTCCCTTATTTGTCTGACAGCAACTTGGCAGGTATGCCCAGGCCACTAGCCTCTATGGGTAAGACACCCCTGCTGTTTCCTATTATTTTAATGTTTTCGAAAGAAGCAATTTTCACATTCCAGCCCTCGTCTCCCAGCCCATTGCTACTTTCATCCACAAAAGAAACTAACAATCTCAGCATTCTGTGAGCGTTCTTTTCCACTTTTCTGAGGAACCTCCTTCTTCCCTTCCTGCCTTGTGGAACTCCCTCCCCAGAGCATTGTACCTGTTACCTTCATTGTACAGCTTCTGGGGATGCTGTACCTATTGACTTCGGCTTATGCCAATTGAGGTTTATGTATTTAGGACCCACCCTTGTTTTTATGATTGTATAAACTGTTTTTAATGCTATTTTAATGTTGTAACCCACCCTGGGACCTTGGGGTGGGCAGTGGAAAATAAATGAATAAATAAATGGAGCAATTTGGGAACATAGTACAATTGGGGTTCCTGATCACATGGATAAGTGTATACAATTATAGCTGAATGTGCAGAGCTGGCTGGGGCGTTTACATTGTGGGAAGGACCTGTGTGGGGCACCTCCTACCCACCCCGGGATGTTTCCTGAATACACAGAGTGCACTTGAGAACTTGGTCCTGTCATTAAGCAGCGAAAAGCTAAACCTCTGCATATCAGATGACGGTCTGATCCAGCAATACAATTCTGGATGTTTGTATTTTATCGCTCTGCATTTTTGCATTTTTGCATTTTGCATTTTGTTTTGTTTGTCTTTTCTTTTTCTTTTGTAAATGAGCAGCAAACGTCTGGGGGCTAAATCAAATACCATTTGGTTGGCAAAAGCCATTGGTAGAGCTGGAAAGATCTGGGTAGCAATCTTTCTGTTTTGGATCCACAATTTGTTATCAAATTTGTAACCAAGCCTCCAAATGTCCTCAATTGGACATCTGCTTGTAGGCATCCCAAAAAATAGAATAAATGAATGAAGCTCTTGTATTGAGATTCTTTCCTGCCAAGCAGGTTGCATTTTCAATCCAACATTGGGAGATGATGCAGAGCTCAAGAAGGTTGCCATGGTGCTCATGGATTGAATCGAATTATATCCCACAGCTTGTCAATCCTGGGTGTTCCAAGCATTGTACTATTGCCATGAGAAGCTGCTCCACTCTTCTCCTGGAGCAAACATTTATGGTAGAAGGACTCATCCACCCCAGGTATGGCACAAAAACATGGATGGGTTCTGCCAAAATGAAGCAAACCAAAGAGAGTGATAGGGGGGGGGGTAAGGGAGTGGGACAGAAAGTAGAACTTGTTTATCAGATTCAGGATGAACCATCTGTTGTTGATGATTAGATCTTCAGCTTTCCAATTTTCATTTGAATGTTATTGCTCATTTCTAGCTGGGTACTGAAACGTCACTTACCATTGCACTCAAGAGTTTAAATTAATGAGAAAAAGAGAGAACAACTTGGATTAGAAATCTATTGAAGGGGAAAATTGTGTTCCCAACAAACCTAACACAAATACCTTTATTACTCTGAGGAGTGCCATGATTATGTCCACCAAACAGCGTTTGCCTGATTGTCTTACCATCATCCATTGTCACTTTCCTGTGCAATATCCTCACTTCTTGCTGTCCATAGATGGGAGGGCTGTTCTCCCCCCCTTTTTTTGCAAGCTCCTTGGCACCACCTTTTTTCATCAAATGGTTTCAACCTGAATGGCAGGTAAGAGAATTAGCAAGCATCTTAGGAAAATGCACGTAGGCTTTGAATCAGAAGTCCAGAATTTGGGGTGCTTCATTTTTTTTATGTTACAACCATGGTTCAGTTTTGGGTAGCTTTCTCAGAGAAATATATGATTCCCTTTCCCATTTCCCTGGTGGCACCTTGCACATTTTGTTGTTTGTTTAGTCGTGTCCGACTCTTCATGACCCCATGGACCATAGCACGCCAGGCACTCCTGTCTTGCACTGCCTCCCACAGTTTGGTCAAACTCATGTTCGTAGCTTCGAGAACACTGTCCAACCATCTCGTCCTCTGTCATCCCCTTCTCCTAGTGCCCTCCATCTTTCCCAACATCAAGGTCTTTTCCAAGGATTCTTCTCTTCTCATGAGGTGGCCAAAGTATTGGAGCCTCAGCTTCACGATCTGTCCTTCCAGGGAGCACTCAGGGCTGATTTCCTTAAGAATGGATAGGTTTGATCTTCTTGCAGTCCATGGGACTCTCAAGAGTCTCCTCCAGCACCACAATTCAAAAGCATCAATTCTTCGGCGATCAGCCTTCTTTATGGTCCAGCTCTCACTTCCATACATCACTACTGGGGAAACCATAGCTTTAACTATACGGACCTTTGTCGGCAAGGTGATGTCTCTGCTTTTTAAGATGCTGTCTAGGTTTGTCATTGCTTTTTCCCCAAGACGCAGGCGTCTTTTAATTTTGTGACTGTTGTCACCATCTGCAGTGATCATGGAACCCAAGAAAGTAAAATCTCTCACTGCCTCCATTTATTCCCCTTCTGTTTGCCAGGAGGTGATGGGACCAGTGGCCATGATCTTGGTTTTTTTGATGTTGAGTTTCAAAAAAATTGATGCTTTTGAATTTTGGTGCTGGAGGAGACTCTTGAGAGTCCCATGGACTGCACATACACATTACATATCCACACAAATTGGACAAATTTATTAGTTTTGGGTTCCCCCAGTTTTTTTCCATATTTATCAGTCTTCAGTAAAGTTCACCAGATATTCACATCAGTACTTCTAATACATACATTTTTATATGCAAATTTGCCCCAATATACATGTTTTTGCAAACATTTTTCCATAATAAAATGTACTTTGGTGTGTTATTTTCACTAATATATGAATGTTATGCACACTTCACCCAATATACACATTTTCTTCTAAACTTTTTTGTTAGAGAACTGAGTCACAAAATTTGGAGTGTGGATTTCATAGCATAGCTGTGTTTCAGACCACGCATTGTATCAGGAAGTGGGGATTACATACGTTCACATCCAAATGCAGACCGAACCAAATATCTCTTCTATTTCATTGACATTTTACAGCAATGGATGAACACCATTAAGAGGAAGATGAGACAAAAGCAGTTTCCATGCAGGTGTCTAGAAGCTGCCTGCTGGATCAGGCCAAAGGCTCATCTAATACCAATTTCCAGCAATAGGCCTATGAGAAGCTTGCAGGCAGGAACAGAGTGTATCTGAATTATTCCCACTGTCTATTCTGCCAAAGAATGGTATTCAGAGGCATAACAGGTCAGGTCCTTAAGAGCAGGTCTTTAAAGTCTCAATGAGCTTTCCTGGGAGCATCTCTAGTTGTCAACAAATGTTGTCTGCTGTGAAATTTGAGGGAAATATGGAAGGGCCTTCTTGAGCAAACAATCTACAGAAATGTTTAGGGGAAAAACTCAAATGGATTTTGCACATCTCTAAATTATTCAGCACTATATAAAGCAGGCAATATCAGAAACACATGAAGCTTGTCTTCATAAGCACTATAGAATGTCTATTGAATAACTCTTATCACAGATCTAAGGAAGACTTCTTCCCTTCTCTGTTGATCTTAGACATGTGGTATCAATGCCACATAAAGCACTGATTTTAATGCTGTATTTTAAATTGTGATTTGGCCAGGGTCCTTAGGGTGAAGGGTGAGCAATAAATCCAAAGAATCATCTTTCAGCTTTTCCACTCTGTATCTCATGCTTAAGGCCAAGGGTGAGCAGATTGGGATCTTCTGCTAAATCTCTCAAGGTGATTTCCAGTAGATTAGCAAGAGCTTGCAACTCACAATAGTTTATCAATAGTGACAACAAAATGCCTCCCCCCCCACACACCCCGAGTCCTCTTTGAGGTAGGATCTGTGTGCAAGTTCCAGTTCTGGTAACAGAAACCAAGTTGTGGGCTGAGCATTTGTTCAGAGCAATCTGTCCCTTCACCCTGTGTCCTCTGTCCTGAGTCACTACAAAAATCTAAAAGATCTCAAAAGCCTAATTTCCGCCCAAGCCTGCATTGGTAAGGTCTGTTTTCAATAGGACTGTGTACAACCTAGCAACATGATGATGATGGTGGTGATTTATTTCTTTGCCGCCCATCTGTCTGGGTTGCCCCAGCCATTCTGGGCAGATCCCAACAACAACAACAACAACAAAAAGCAACAAACATAATACAATACAACACACACACAAAGCTTCCCTGAATATGACCCCTAATTAAACATACAGGTAGGAGGGGGAAGAAGGAGACACTTTTTCTTTCTGCACCCCCCAGCCCTGTTGGCATTCCACAGGGTGAGCGCAGCTACTACTACTACTACTACTACTACTACTAATAATAATAATAATAATAATAATTTATTATTTATACCCCGCCCATCTGGTTGGGTTTCCCCAGCCACTCTGGGCGGCTTCCAACCGAATATTAAAAACAGTACAGCATCAAACATTATAAACTTCACTAAACAGGGCCGCCTTCAGTTGTCTTCTAAAAGTAAAATACTTGCTTATTGCCTTGACATCTGCTGGGAGGGCGTTCCACAGGGTGGGTGCCACTACCGAGAAGGCCCTCTGTCTGGTTCCTTGCAACATCACTTCTCGCAGTGAGGGAACCAAAAAGGCCCTCTGCCTGGATCCTCGTAGACTCGCAATGAAGGAACCCAGCTAGTTTGCTGGACAAATCTAAGGGTTCAGTCAAGAGCACCCTGAAAAACTGAGGTGACCTTTGACCATAACAAAATAGATTGTGGATCTAAAATGACCTGATTCAGCTCAGCTCTAGTTATATCACTCAAGGCAAATTATATATATATATATATATATATAGAGAGAGAGAGAGAGAGAGAGAGAGAGAGAGAGAGAGAGAGAGAGAGAGAGAGGCAACCATAGTTGATTTTGTTTGCCCATCTGGAACTGTAAATACAAGCCCTCTCTCTCTTTCTCTTAGCATTCTGATACAATTTCCCCCAAATTTTACCATACAAACATGCTTTGGGAGATGTTGTGTGCCTGTTAATCCCATAGTAAAATATGCCCCCCCCCAGCCAAACCAATTGATCAATCAATTAACAAATTAACTGCTAAATAATGAATCGGCCTGTGGATGCCAAATGACAGGTTGCCAGGAATAAAAGATGGCTCTACAATTCTTTATCAAATACTCTGCCAACAAAGCATTGCCGTGTTTTCTTTGGGAGTTTGCGGTGGGGGGGGGGAGGAAGAATGCCCCAGTAAAATAAATAAATAAATGGAAAAGCATGTTCAAACAATATTTTATCATTCCTAGAAGCCAAGCTGAAATGGTCATTATGCTGAAAAATGAATAAAACTCTTTTTCTTTCAAATTAAATTTTAATGTTGCAGAACTTTACATGATCCCGAGAACATAAATAAATATGAGGCGACAACTAAATATTTTCCCCAGCTAATTATGCCATTAATACTGAACATGATATAAAGTAGAGGAGAAATATTGTTGCTAAATACTCAGATGAGGGGGCAGGGGGAGTTATTTAAAAAATGAGCTTTGTGTTATATAAGAATGATTCCACTCCCTGAACGTTTTATGGCCCCGGTGTTTGATTCAAGGTTTTCATCTTGGAATAGTGGCCCCATAGACGCAAAGAGCCATGCCGTTCTTTGTGACCATGGCTGCCTTGCAATTTGAACCAGGTCCCATAATCCCTAGACAGCTTGGCCAGTGACCCAAGGAATAGGGGTGTGCAACCAGGACCCTCCCTGAAGAGGATTTCATATCTAGAAATTGGTAACCAGTGGAGGTAGAGCATCGCCATCATGGCCAGTAGCCATTGATGACTTGGATGATGGGCTTGAGGACATCCTGATCAAGTTTGCAGATGACACCAAATTGGGAGGGGTAGTTAATACCCCAGAGGACAAGATCACACTTCAGAATGACCTTAACAGACAACTGGGCCAAAGCAAACAAGATGAATTTTAACAGGGAGAAATGTAAAGTACTACACTTGGGCAAAAAAAAAAAAAAAAAAAAAAAGAAAAGCACAAATACAGGATGGGAGACACCTGGCTTGAGAGCAGTACATGTGAAAAGGATCTAAGAGTCTTGGTAGACCACAAACTTGACATGAGTCTGCAGTGTGATGCAGCAGCTAAAAAAGCCAATGCAATCCTGGGGTGCATCAATAGGAGTATAGCATCTAGATCTAGGGAAGTAATAGTACCACTGTATTCCACTCTGGTCAGACCTCACCTGGAGTACTGTGTCCAGTTCTGGGCACCACAGTTCAAGAAGGATACTGACAAGCTGGAACGTGTCCAGAAGAGGGCAACCAAAATGGTCAAAGGCCTGGAAACGATGCCTTATGAGGAACGGCATAGGGAGCTGGGTATGTTTAGCCTGGAGAAGAGAAGGTTAAGGGGTGATATGATAGCCATGTTCAAATATATGAAAGGATGTCATATGGAAGAGGGAGAAAGATTGTTTCTGCTGCTCCAGAGAAGCGGACACAGAGCAATGGATTCAAACTATAAGAAAGAAGATTCCACCTAAACATTAGGAAGAACTTCCTGACAGTAAGAGCTCTTTGACAGTGGAATTTGCTGCCAAGGAGTGTGGTAGAGTCTCCTTTTTTTGGAGGTCTTTAAGCAGAGGCTTGACAGGCATATGTCAAGAATGCTTTGATGGTGTTTCCTGCTTGGCAGGGGGTTGGACTGGATGGCCCTTGTGGTCTCTTCCAACTCTATGATTCTATGATTCTATATCCTTATCCTCCATAACACTGAAGGAGGTTTCGGAGAGATAAACTGCCAGCATGACATCTCTAGTTATCCACAAGTGTGTTCTATGATCTGTTGGTTGCTTTGTTGATAAGGTAAAGGTAAAGGGACCCCTGACCATTAGGTCCAGTCGTGACCGACTCTGGGGTTGCGCGCTCATCTCGCATTATTGGCCGAGGGAGCCGGCGTATAGCTTCCAGGTCATGTGGCCAGCATGACAAAGCCGCTTCTGGCAAACCAGAGCAGCACATGGAAACGCCGTTTACCTTCCCGCTGTAGCGGTTCCTATTCATCTACTTGCATTTTGACGTGCTTTCGAACTGCTAGGTTGGCAGGAGCTGGGACCAAGCAATGGGAGCTCACCCCGTCACAGGGATTCGAACCGCCGACCTTCTGATCAGCAAGCCCTAGGCTCAGTGGTTTAACCACAGCGCCACCTGGGTCCCGCTTTGTTGATATCCCTTGTAAAAATCACAAAGAACCATGAAGATCTGTGCACAGGATCAATGTTTTTTATTGTACTGGAAAGCACTGGACCTGTTCTTCATACTGCATAGTCTACCGTCGGAAGTTTAAATTCAAGCAAGGTTGCATGGGGGCACCATTCAAATTCAATAGGACCCATTTTAATTCTCTTTTAGAGACCTAATGTAGGGCTGCCATATGTCCATTACTGGGACTGACGTCTGGGACATTTTTGGCATTTAGGGATTTGTCTAAATAAAGCTCAACAACTTTCAGGGTGTCCTGGCTGTTAGTTTTTGAAATATGGCTACCCTACCTAATGAGAAAAGCAAAGTGTGGCTGAGTGTGCACATGCTTTCCCAAGTGTGCACATCCTCTATTTCCCTGTCAGGAGTTGTTGTTGTTGTTGTTTAGTCGTTTAGTCGTGTCCGACTCTTCGTGACCCCATGGACCATAGCACGCCAGGCACTCCTGTCTTGCACTGCCTCCTGCAGTTTGGTCAAACTCATGTTCGTAGCTTCGAGAACACTGTCCAACCATCTTGTCCTCTGTCATCCCCTTCTCCTAGTGCCCTCCATCTTTCCCAACATCAGGGTCTTTTCCAAGGATTCTTCTCTTCTCATGAGGTGGCCAAAGTATTGGAGCCTCAGCTTCACGATCTGTCCTTCCAGGGAGCACTCAGGGCTGATTTCCTTAAGAATGGATAGGTTTGATCTTCTTGCAGTCCATGGGACTCTCAAGAGTCTCCTCCAGCACCACAATTCAAAAGCATCAATTCTTCGGCGATCAGCCTTCTTTATGGTCCAGCTCTCACTTCCATACATCACTACTGGGAAAACCATAGCTTTAACTATACGGACCTTTGTCGGCAAGGTGATGTCTCTGCTTTTTAAGATGCTGTCTAGATTTGTCATTGCTTTTCTCCCAAGAAGCAGGCGTCTTTTAATTTCGTGACTGCTGTCACCATCTGCAGTGATCAAGGAGCCCAAGAAGGTGAAATCTCTCACTGCCTCCATTTCTTCCCCTTCTATTTGCCAGGAGGTGATGGGACCAGTGGCCATGATCTTGGTTTTTTTTTATGTTGAGCTTCAGACCATATTTTGCGCTCTCCTCTTTCACCCTCATTAAAAGGTTCTTTAATCCCTCTCTCAAAATTCCAGATGTGGTTGAGGGCCCAAATGGGTTGGTGGCCCTTATGAACCGGCAAGCCAAGAGGGTGCGGTCTAAACACAGAGAGTCAAGACTAAGCAATGATGGCTGTGCTTTGCAGTCATGATCCTGAATACCAGTTGCTGAAAATAGCAGGAGGCTCAGATCCTGCATCCGGTTGGCCACTGTGAGAACAGATGCCGGACTAGATGAGCCATTGACCTGATCCAGTAGGCGCTGCGACCAGCAGAAGGTGTTGGTAGCACCATTGCAATAGAGGGAGCAGAGTCACAATGCCCAGTAAAGTGCTGTGCCCTGCTGCGCAGTTGTCTTCAAAGTTTTAGTCTTTCAAGAGATAGAGTAGAGGGAGAATAATCCCTTTCCGCTCCAAAAGCAGCAGCTAAGTTGTCAACTGTTTGGATTATCATTTTGCACGGTCTTCTCCCGTGGAGATGTGTTTTCTCCAATTCCCTCTCGCTCAGGTAACTTTCAGCAAAGAGTACATACGCCATCAGGTTTTTACAGCCACGTAAGCCCTTTTCGCTGTTCTCCAGCAAGCTGAGAGGAGACCCCCTGCTAACCTGCTGAAAGTGAGTGACTTGGCCAGGTAGGCAGTCTTGTCATTCCTGCAGTTTGCTTTTAATATTTGATGGCTCTCGCTGTCCGCCATGAGTCATCACCAGGCATAGATGGAACTGGTGCCTGCCCGGTGTTGAATGTGAACTATTGAAATGGAGACAGGACTCAAGAACCTCAGCATACACTTGGGACTTTCAAAACAGAATATTTCTATGTCTGCTGCTTATGGGTGCATGTGGGTGAAATGTTTCTGTAAACTGCAGGGTCTGAAACTCAAATAAACAACAAAAGTGAGAGAGGTAGCTAATCTCACAGAAGACAGAATTGGGATTCAAGTTGACCTTAACAGATTGGAGATATGAGCTCAAACTAACAAAGTGAATTTCAATAGGGGGCACATGTAAGTTTCTGCACTTAGGGAGGAATAACTAGCTGCACATATATAAGATGGAAGACATCTGGCTTGCCAGTAGTACTTGAGAAAAGGATCTAGGGTCTTGTTGTTGTTGTTTAGTCGTTTAGTCATGTCTGACTCTTTGTGACCCCCATGGACCAGAGCATGCCAGGCACTCCTGTCTTCCACTGCCTAGATCTAGGGGTCGTAATAGATCACAAGCTTAACATGAATCAAGAGTGTGATGCAGCAGTAAAAAAAATTCATAAGTCGAGGCACCATAAGTGGTGCCTCGACTTATGAATTTAATCCATTCCGAAGGCACCTTCGTAGGTCGAAAAATCTGTAAGTCGAAATGCGCCATTGGAAACGTGATTTCCCATAGGAATGCATTGGAAACGGAAAATTTCATAAGTAAATTTCATAAGCAACCCCATCTAAAAATTAGTAAGTAAAAAAAAACCTAGCTAAAACTGCCACGGTTTCCATTCGGATGTCGAGAAATTCGTAAGCGTGCGGCCATTTGCCCCATTCGTAAGTCGAAAAATTTGGTTGCCGAGTTGTTCGTATGTCGAGGTGCCACTGTAGTGCCATTTTAGACTGCATCTGCAGAAGTATGGTGTGTCGACCAAGGAAACTGTGTCCAGTTCTGGGCACCACAATTGAAGGAGGATTTTGACAAGCTGTAGTGCGTGCAGAGGATGGTGACCAAGAAAATTGGTGTGATTGATCTAGTGATACCCGCTTTTCAAAGTGTGATAGTCATATACACTTCTAGAGCTCCCCTACTGCACCCTCACCTCTTAGCACCCCCTAAGAAACAACCCCAGAGGGTGGTACCACACACTTTGGGAACCACTGCTCTAAACTGCTGAGCTGACTCGGGAGAACTCAGGAGTCTTTGGTGAGAAATTGTATCGAAAACATTTGGGGTGTCTAACAACACCATGTCTTTTGCATTCGTCTGCCAAAGACAAAGACTTGTTTGACAACTTCTATCCAAGAAGCTGCAAAAGAAGAAGGAATTTATTGCATGAAGCAGCCATAAAAAGGGGGGTTTCTACTGGGGTGTTCCTCTCTAGCCCTCTGCCATGAAGCCAGTATATTTAAGATGAAAAGTAGACCTGGAGAACGCAAGGCTGGGGAGACCATAAATAAATAAATAAATAAATCAAGACAGGAGTGCCTGGCGTGCTATGGTCCATGGGGTCACGAAGAGTCGGACACGACTAAACGACTAAACAACAACAACAAAATAAATAAATAAATGTGTCCCCGTAAAATTTCCCTCCCATCACCAATACAATATTCATCACAAAAATCAAAAATGATTTTTAAAAAAATCTTACAAGAGAATTCAAGGAAGCAAAAAAAGATCTTAGAAACGATTAGCTGCATTTCCCAGGGAGTTCTGCACACCCTGCATCAGAGCCGAAAGCGAGTCATCCGCTAACTGAATTTCCTCCTCTTGCTTTTATTGAATCATGAAAAATTTGGTCTTGAGCTAACCTTGGTGCATATTTCTATCTGAGAGCAATAAATAGCGAGTTAAGTCCTTAAAATGTTAATAGCCGCACAAATAGGTAGTGCTGTCTAAATGAGTGACCGTTTAATGAATCACTCCCCCCCAAAAAGGTCAGTGAAGCAAGTCCCGGGTGCATCATGTTATTTCAAGTTACCCAGCAAATGACCGCATTAATATTAACTGACAGATTGCAGACCTTTATGTTTATGCAGAGTGAGTTTCCGGCAAGTGCACAACTGGGAGGTGTTAGGAAAAGTTTCTGCCAGCGCATCATACTGTAAAGTCATGCCATTTGCGGGCCATTACTTGTTCGACATGCGAGTGTCTAATAATAATGGCTTCCTCCTCTCCTTTTCATAGAGGTGCTGTAATGAATGCAGCACCCTTGACCTCCCCCCCGGACTCTCGGCTCACAACAATGCAGCAGCCTTTCCTTACTTTTGTTCTTGGTTGTGAGCTGGGATGTGCTGCAAAGACTTTCTGGAAACGTCAAGATCTGGGAGGGTTCTCAAACGTCAGACACCTTTCCAGCCACAGCAAAAAGGTCACAGCCAGGAGACTGTAGTGATGAAATTATAATGGAAGTGAAATGCAACCTGAACAAAAGGTTTGAAACACTTGGAGAAAAGAAGCAGCTTCTAGACCAGGTATGGGGAGATACTGGACGAGGGTAGGGATGGATCTGGACCTCCTGACTCTCCATAGAGCATCTCTTCTCCCCAGGTTGCTTCTAAGTGTGCATATGTATATACTGTACAAATCTGCAAGTTGTTAGAGATTGTTTTGTGCCTGTCTACCTATCTATAGCAGCTGAGTGCACAGATAAATAGACTGATACATAGTCACATGAATGAATGAATGAATGTACTTTATTCGGTCACAGACCAGCATAAGCAAAAGATTTAAATAACATAACAATATGAATCTAAACAAATAATCATTAAATAAAAAGGGGCAAAAACTAACCATACAATAAAACATATACATAAAATACTTGGTTAAGCATAAATAATGGGTGGATAAAACTAATAAGGTAAAGGGTAAAGGGACCCCTGACCATTAGGTCCAGTCGTGACCGACTCTAGGGTTGCGGTGCTCATCTCGCTTTATTGGCCGAGGGAGCCAGCGTACAGCTTCTGGGTCCTGTGGCCAGCATGACTAAGCCACTTCTGGTGAACCACAGCAGCGCACGGAAACGACATTTACCTTCCCGCTTGGAGCGGTACCTATTTATCAACCTGTAGTTTGACGTGCTTTTGAACTGCTAGGTTGGCAGGAGCTGGGACCAAGCAACGGGAGCTCACCCCGTCCCAGGGATTCGAACTGCCGACCTTCTGATCAGCAAGCCCTAGGCTCTGTGGTTTAACCCACCTGCCACCTGTGTCCCCATATAACTAATAAGAGGGATTGAAAAGGACTAGTTAAACAGCTCTATGGGATGAGGCTTGAATGATACAGATCTAACAATATGGGTCTTCACTTTCGGACTGATTTATAACATAGAACGTCCTTCATGGTTCTCTATCCAACGACTGTTGGCCTCCTTCCCTATGGGCACCAGTCATGTTGCATCAAGAGGTGAACATGCATGTGTGAACTTGCTCCAAACAACCTGCATCCACACATCACTTGCAATGCTTTGCATCCGTTAAGTGCATTTGAATTCAGAATGAATGTCACTACTCTTCCCATTTTGAATTTGACACCATTGTACATCCTTTGCTTTTGACTGTTTCTGATCCTCTCTGGGGAACCATCAGAGGGAAGAAATATCTCCCCTTAGCAAACCGAGAAGTTGCAAAGAAGATTCAGGAATTGTTCTTCATTTTACTACGAAGCTTCCCTTGAATCTCATTGAGTTCTTAAATCATCTCAGCTACGCCGATCCCTTTGGCAGTAAAATAAAAACCGTATTAAGCATTAAATTTTACACATAACGGGTATTTCTCATTGACAGAGAGTTTATGGAAGTTGTCAACTCCCGAGTTCAACTTATATGAAGGCAATCATAATCTGAGGGCATATGAATTGATCTAGTCAGAAATGATGTCTGGAAAATTAACAAATTTATCATTTCGGTTTTAGTTGAAACTCCAGTTGCCATTTCCCTCATCCTTGTTGTGGACTGAATACAAAGAGGAAAAGGGAGAGATGACTCATTACAGAACAGAGAAACTGTTACCTTGAAACATCCAGTTTTAGATGGAAGTATAAAGGGCTGGCGGGGAGAAGCAAACAGGTTTATGCGTACAGCCCCGATTAGAACACTTTCATTTATTTATCTTTTATATTATTGTTGCTCTGCTTATATACCAATCTTTCTTTTGGAAAGCTTGTAGCATATTGCATTTGGCTAAGAGTACTGTTTGCAGCTGCCTGGCTTCAACAATACTACAGCAACAAGTGCTTTCAGACTTTCAACAGGGCAGATGAAAGGGTTGATATCCAGGTGATGACTTACCAAACTCTTGGTTCCACACCTGGGACTGCTGCTTATGTGTGGGTGGTCATCCCAATTGTTCCAGTGCTGCACCCAGGAATCCCCCAATCCCATCTGAGTGTTGCCTGAGTAGATCCACCATGCCCTGAACTCAAAATGATAGCAGGTCTTGAATCGGAAATCTGTGGGGTATTGTGCCAGCCCCAAGTCAGAAGCATGATTCATTCATTGTACACATAATCTCTCTACCTCTGTACACAGAGTCACCAGTTTGTGAGGGTGATGGCGGGGGCAATGGTGTGTGTCTGGTGCTGTGACAGCCATGTCACACACCTCCCTCCCTAAGATGGGCAGAAGCTTCCTGGGCTTTGGAAAGGAGGCACTAGCGCTCTGACGGGATGCTGGAGCCCTGCTGCCTCCTTCCCAAAGCCAAACGGGTTTTGGGAAGGTGGTGGGAAGGCTCTTAGAAACCTGTTGGAGCATTGCACCCCCCCCTAAGCTGGGCATAAGTTTCCTGGGTTTTTGGAAAGAGACACAATGGGTTGGGTCTGTTGGAAGCCAGCGGGGACACGATCCCCCAGACAAAACTCAGGAATGTTTCCAGCCTGCCTCTCCGACGTATTCCATGACCCGTGCCTCCTATACACCAGACACATATTCAGATATCTTGCAGAGTAAAATGCAGAAGAACTGAGGCAGAGGTGTGTGCTACAAGCTACTTTTATTACTAAGTATACGGCAGAACAAAAGAAAGCATGTCTCCTCTCGCTGAGAGAGGTCCGAAGAAGAAAAAAAACAACAACAAATGGAAACAGAGTACAGCAAACATCTGCTCCTGTGATTCTAACAATCTGTGAAATGCATAAACACAGTCTTGTGACTGCACAGTGAGAGGAATAGAAACCAACAGGGTCCACTTGCCCAGCCCTGATGTAGATCATGCCTACATGTCTTGTGACCCAGAAAAGCAAACTCAGCTATGATGCTTGACAACCACTGTGTCCCCCCCCCCAAATAGAAATCAAAACCAGGAGATTTATTAAACCCTGGATTGTTTACCTGGATAAGGTTTGGTAAGTTGTAAGTTTCCCAGAACTTATGCAAATGGTTCATTTCTTTCTTTCCATCTCTATGTCTCTTCTCAGCATGTTCTCATTAAAAAGAGCAAAATTGAACTCTTTCTTTTAAGTCTACCTCAGCTTTAAAAGCCAGATAATAACCCTACTTGGGAGCTCAGCACTAGAACATCTCTTTTGACCCCATATTCGATCCTGGCATCTCCAGGTAGGCTTGAGAGTGACCGCTGTGAAACTCCAAAAGGCAGTCAGCATGGACAACACTGTGTAAGACAACTTTCTACATTACTATATCCACAACGGTGACAACACCTTTGCAGTTCTGAATTAGGATGCTTCCCATTGCCTCCACGGTGCCTCCTGCTTCTTTGTGTTGTGGTGTTGGCAGAGGAGGAAGAAGAGAAGAGGAAATAGGTAATGTTGCTGCAGCCTGACAACATCGCTTTGAAAAACAGACTTTGTTTCTTTAAATATAGAGCAATAAATCACATCCCATTCCCCTCTTGGGGTCAACTCCTACCCCTGGAGAAAGTGAGATAAAGTGAAAAACTGGAAGATAAAAACAGTTATTGAAAACTGCTTTTCTCTCCTCGACTCTCCGGGGAGCATTTGAGCTCGGAGGCCTTTTAAAGGGTTTGCTTTGTATGCATTTTAAAAGGGTCCTTTTCTCTTCCCGCCAGTCTTCCTTTTCTTTACCGTAGTCTACCAATTCACTCATCACATCCTTTCTTACTGAGTTGTGTCTTCTTATCACTTGAAAGGGCCCAACAGCTGAAGACTCTGGGGCCTGCCTCTCTCGACGTGGACCTTTCAAGCATCATTATTTTTGCATAGACAGGAAGCTTAAGAGCAAACTCTGAAGACTGGGAGCCTCCAGAGGAATCTTTCTCACCCCCCCCCCCAACTACAGTTGTCCACTAAGGTTACCTGTCACCTCTCAAATATGCTTTTCCCAGCCGACGTTCTCCCTTCATGCTTCCTCAGCCAATGCTAGACAGAGAGTCACTGAAAATTACAGGTGTCTCTACAGTTTCACCCAAAGCAAAATTGGTAACCTAACCTCAGGGTCAAGGGGAAATGTATTAAACACACACACACACACACACACACACACACACACACACACACACAGGTAGAGGAAAAAGAAAGGAAGCTTAATTAGACCAGCAAAATTTCTCAAAAAGTAGAAATCATATCCTCTAACATTTCTCGGATGAAAATAGGGGCATCCTATTCCATCACCCAGGAACCCAGGTGGCGCTGTGGTTAAACCACTGAGCCTAGGGCTTGCTGATCAGAAGGTCGGCGGTTCGAATCCCTCTGATGGGGTGAGCTCCCATTGCTTGGTCCCAGCTCCTGCCAACCTAGCAGTTCGAAAGCACGTCAAAATGCAAGTAGATAAATGGGAACCGCTACAGCGGGAAGGTAAACGGCGTTTCCATGTGCTGCTCTGGTTTGCCAGAAGTGGCTTTGTCATGCTGGCCACATGACCTGGAAGCTATACGCCGGCTCCCTCGGCCAATAATGCGAGATGAGCGCGCAACCCCAGAGTCGGTCACGACTGGACCTAATGGTCAGGGGTCCCTTTACCTTTACTTTATTCCATCACCACCACCATCATTTTATTATTTATATCCCAACCCATCTGACTGGGTTGCCCCAACCCCTCTGGGCAGCTTCCAACATATATTAAAACATAATAAAACATAAAACATTTTTTTTAAAAAAAAACTTCCCTCTACAGGACTGCCTTCAGATGTCTTCTAAAGATTGTATAGTTGTTTATCTCCTTGGCTCAGGGGTTGCATAACCTTCCAACATTTCTCCATGATAATAGGGATGTCCTAAGGAAAAGCAGGACATTCCAGGATCAAATCAGAAACCAGAATGGCTTCTGTAAATCAGAGACTGCCCCTGGAAAACAGGAATACTTGGAGGGTCTGGGAAAACGCCTGCACAATCCTGGATGGAAGCCAGGTTTCACAGAAGATGGGTCGCAAAATCCACTTTTTTTTAGTGCAGTTTTTTCAGTGCATGGTTATATCTTAGCACTCCCTGCAACATCTTGTGACAAGGAGACCTTTACGAAGGCCAGCTATGATTTAACCTGGGAAGCAGCTAGTCACACTCTTTGTTCGCTCTCTATGTCCCATGCATGCTCCTTGACTGTGATGTGAATTTTCCCCAACACTGACATCCATCTTATTTCACTGTTATACTTAAGTTCATTGTAATTTTGGCAGGTGTTCTTTGGAGATCATTTTTTTCCCTATTAACGTCTTCCTGTAGCTCTCCCTGCCTTTATAGACTTTTCTTTTTATTGCATGACCTGGAAAAAAAATGAGAATTATTCAGATTTTGGTTTAAGTGAGGCTCCTTGTGCATTCCTTTTTCCCAATAAGAGATGCTGTGTGTGTGTGTGTGTGTGTGTGTGTGTGTGTTTTTCCAATGAAAAAGTTGTTTATTTACAACTGGTTTGCAAAACCTACTACCGAATCTGTGATGGATAAATGTGCAATAGCCTGATATGGGGTGGCCATCTGTGCTGTTAATGTAGAACTTGTTACAGGTAGGTAGCCGTGTTGGTCTGGATCGAAGTAAAATAAAAAAAATTCCTTCAGTAGCACCTTAAAGACCAACTAAGTTTTTATTTTGGTATGAGCTTTCGTGTGCATGCACACTTCTTCAGATACAGTGAAATGGAAGTTTCCAGGCACTTATGTAGAGAAGGGGTGGGGAGGGGTGGGGATGGGGAGGGGGCATCACTCAGAAGGGTGGTGGAAATGGGTGATTGACTGACTGATAGCTGTTGATGACTGCAAACGACAGAGAATCTCACCTAAGAGACAGACAGACAATCTCACCTAAGAGATCTACAACAAACCTTTTTAGAACTAAAATATCCACCTGATGAAGTTAAACAACAGATCAACAGAGCCAGACAGATACCTAGAGAGAACCTGCTGCAAGACAGACCCAAAAAAGAAAATAACAGAACACCACTAGTCATCACATACAGCTCCCAAGCTAAAACAGTACAACACATCATCAGAGATCTACAGCCTCTCCTGGACAATGACAGCTCCCTTTCTCAAGCTCTGGGAGGTTGAGAAACCTTTCATTGCCTACAGACAGCCACCCAATCTTAAACAACTCCTCACCCACAATAATACAACCACCAGACTTAACATGGACACTGGTACCAGAGCCTGCAATAAACCCAGATGCCAACTTTGCTGCCACATACACCCAGACAACACCATTACTGGCCCCAACAACATCCAACATACCATCTCAGGACTATTTAATTGCTCATCCTCTAACATTGTGTATGCCATCAAATGCCAACAGTGCCCTTCAGCTCTCTATATTGGACAAACAGGCCAAACCCTACGCCAAAGGATAAATGGACATAAATCTGACATCAGGAACCAGAAGACAGAAAAACCAGTAGGAGAACACTTCAATCTCCCAGGACATTCTATACAAGATCTCAAAGTAGCTGTCTTACTACAAAAGAATTTCAGAAATAGACTGGAAAGAGAAGTTGCTGAATTGCAACTTATCACCAAGCTCAAAACCATGGAGGGACCTGGTTTGAACAGAGATATCGGATTCTTATCTCATTATACATGATAAGCGATCTTCAGCCATCTCAACCCTTGCTTTTTCATGCAATCCATTTGCAGTCGTTTGCAGTCATCAACAGCTATCAGTCAGTCAATCACCCATTTCCACCACCCTTCTGAGTGATGCCCCCTCCCCCTCCCCACCCCTCCCCACCCCTTCTCTACATAAGTGCCTGGAAACTTCCATTTCACTGTATCTGAAGAAGTGTGCATGCACACGAAAGCTCATACCAAAATAAAAACTTAGTTGGTCTTTAAGGTGCTACTGAAGGAATTTCTTTTAATGTAGAACTTGTTATTACTATCCCCCCAAAAGAAGGGCAATATCAATCTGGCTCTTTTAAAAGAGGAACCAGTAAGTAATACCCTGGCATGATGTATTCTTGTTGAAGATTGGTGGGTGGGTTTTTAGTGGGAAACTAATGAGTACCAGTAAAGTGCAATGCAAAATGGTCAATTGTTGTTTTCAATGGGGAATGAAGCAAGGAAGTTGAGGAATTTGAGCTTTTGTCATTCCAACATAAACTGACCTGATCTGCACCCCCAAGACAAATGTGTGGATTGGAACTTAATAATGAACCAGCTTTTGCACTTCCAGAATGTTCTGACACCCAAAATGTTTTGGCATCCATTTGAGAGTATATAAATCTGATTTTTTCATGCAGACTTTTATTTTTTAAGGAGGGGGGGGGACACCACATCTGTCCGTACATAAAAAATTCCCAAAGCCAGAGCAGAGTGTTGTGAACCAGAAAATCACCCTGGAAAAGAGTGGTCAAAGCTCTCATGACCCTGTTCCCTCAAGGAGGGAAGACCCAGTTGTCAGTGGACCAGTCGGTTCTGCGATTCACTGTTTCAAGAAGACACAAAGAAGAAGCAGACTCATATGTTGGTAGGAAGACTGGCAGAACCATCCTTGGGCAAAATAAGATTGGAGAGAAGGAGTGTGTCAGCAAGGCAGGTAAGAAGGCATCATTTTCCATACTCCCCCTTAATCATCACATTCCATTCTGCTGGAGTTTGGCTTCTAACGAAAACTATGGTATTCTCCATAGCAGACAGTGAATTGAAGAACATTGATAACCTTTGCCTCCATGCAATGGTTTAATCTTCTTTTAAAGCCATCCAGGTTTCCTCTCTCTTTCTGCTCTCAGAGAAGGAGATCCAAAACATCTTTTGGCCCCTGGGTAGTGCAGCCTAAATTTCATTAAAAAGTTACTCACTGAGTGGATGCCTTTTACACTGGGTGATTTTTAGATCAGGGTTAAAGGGCTAGGCTGTTCTTCTATTGCTTTCATTGTGTACATCTATAAAAAAGCAATAAAGTAACTGTCGGAGAAGCAAGGACCCAAGCACAAGACTGCTCTCCCCTCCTGTGATTTCCAGCATCTCTAATTCAATAGCAGTACTGCTTCCAACTGTGGAGGTAGAGCCTAGCCATTATGCCTAGTGGACACCAATAGCCCATGGATATTCTGGGCATCTTATACCTCACCTTCATAAACAAAAGAATAACTAACTATTAACAACTAATAATCACTAACTAACAAATAACGTGGGTGGCGCTGTAGGTTAAACCACTATGCCTCTTGGGCTTGCTGATCGAAAGGTCAGTGGTTCGAATTCCCATGACAGGGTGAGCTCCCGTTGTTCGGTCCCAGCTTCTGCCAATCTAGCAGTTCGATAGCATCACCACTGCAAGTAGATAAATAGGTACTGCTCAAGCAGGAAGGTAAGCGGCATTTCTGTGCACTGCTCTGGTTTCACCAGAAGTGGCTTAGTCATGCTGGACACATGACCTGGAAAAACTGTCTGTGGAAGCGGACAAACGCCAGCTCCCTCAGCCATTAAAGCGAGATGAGCGCCGCAACCCCAGAGTTGTTCGTGACTGGACTTAATTGTCAGGGGTCCCTTTACCTTTTAATGAATAACAACTAACTAACTAACTAATAACAAATAGCCAGGTAATAACGGATAACAACTAACTAATAATCACTAATAAGTGCTTTTTCAGGGAGTATGTAGGGGTATGCATACCCCTAAACATTTTGTGAATCTTAACATTTTGTGAATGAATAACAACTACTGGTAACTAACTAACTAATAACAAATAGCCAAGTAATACCGTAACTGATAACAACTAACTAATAAGCACTAAAAAGCACTAATAATAAAAAGCACTAAACATTTTGTGAATCTTTGTACTTTTGTCCATTTACTGTATTTATTTTTTTCCTGATTTTAACCATAAAATGGTCAAAATGAGAGTACCCCTAAACATTTTTTTAAAGAAAAAACAAGCACTGAGCAAAACTAACTATTCCTGGATAGTTCAGGTGGTATGATTAACCTGTTCAAGAAAGGGCACTTAGTGAAAAATCCTTTGAAACGTTGCAGAATCGTTTGCCTGTTCATTGCTCTGATATTTTAGGATATGGCAGTACAGAGATCCTTTTATGTACTGGTGTTTGTGTGGCTGGAAAACCACATTTCCAGGCTTTGAGAGAGGTCCTCCAAGGATGCCAACCCTACCTCACCTTCATAAGCAAAGCTCCCCACCCCATACCTGGTTTTATATATTGTGGGACTGATGGATAAGGGTTGATCAGGGAGCAGAAGGCAATCCTGGGATTGCTTTCCTTCCCGGTGGCAAAGAGGCGCGGCCTGATGACAGTTTTGTCCTTTGCAATTCTGTGATTCCACAGCTGGGAGGGGAGGCTCATGTGACCTTAAAACCAGTGGATGGGAGAGAAAGACTCTGGAACAGCCAGCTAGATGTATCATGTTAACGGCCTCATCTTGTGGTGTCATCATTACTATAATTAATGAATTACCATAGCAAACGGCAGCCACTATAAAGTTTGCGACGATATGCAGCCATTTGCTCCGTTGGAGGAATTGCCGGCATATATTTCATATCAGAGTGATTAGCGAGGTCTTCCGACATGAGCAATGCCCTTCACTCGAAAGGGACAAAAGAACCGGCGGAGAACACCCAAAATGAAACACTTTGCCCTTTCGCCGCCTTTCCTATTAGAAAAACAAGTTAAAAAGTACCATTGGGCAGGTTAATTGACTTACAAGTATGTCTTTTTAATAAGTGTCATAAAGTATGTCACGCGCGCGAAACCTGCTTTCGGTGCATTTTTAAAAAACTGTTGTCAACCAGATGAAAGTTTATTGTTCGCATGTAAGTTTCCCTTTTCAAGCCATAATGGAGGGCATTAAATTGATTTGCCATGTGTAGATATGAAGCGGGCTGCGTGCTTTGCTCTCCCTCAATGTGCCTTTCACCACTGTTGCCTTCTGGATGCTCTTGGAGTGAGCCACAAGAGGTGCCCTCTGCAGTTAAGGACACAGCAGAACCCCACCGAAGCAAATCAGAGATCTATTATATTACTCCCCACAATCCAAGCCCACAGGCCAGGCATAAAGGCAACATTTACTCATTTGTTGAATTTGTATCCCGCTCTGCCAACCGAAAGATCATTTCTGTGGAACTGGCACTGTTTTAGGTACCATATAATACCCGTTCCTCACTTGTAAGAACTCAAACTATTTGTGTGGCAAGCAGCATCTACATTTTGGAACTCCCTGCCTATTGCACTGGGCAGAGGCCTTCAATGTATTCCTTTCACCCTCTGCTAAAAACATTCTTGTTTAGACAAGCCTGCCCAGATATTTCCGACGTTGATATGAGATTTAATCTGCTTTTAGTCTATGGTTATTTTAACTTTTTGAAAGGCTTAAATTGTGGTTATTTTTTGTGGTTGATGATTTCATTCTTTTTGGCAAATCCTTTGAGATTTATTCCCCCCCCCCAATCACAAGTTGTATACGTTTTATATATATATGTTTTATATATGTTTTATATATATATATATATATATATATATATATATATATATATATATACGTTTTATGATATATATGTTTGCGAAGCTATGAACATGAGTTTGACCAAACTGTGGGAAGCAGTGCAAGACAGGAGTGCCTGGCGTGCTATGGTCCATGGGGTCACGAAGAGTCGGACACGACTAAACAACTAAACAACAACAAAAACAAAAACAACATGATATCCCCTGCTATACTGCTCTGAATGTGGAGGTTCTACATAACCATTGTGTCTAGTAGCCAGTGATAGGCCTGTCCTCTAGGGATTTGTCTGATCCAGGGCAGGAAACCTCTGTGTACCTCCCCTAGTTGGACTGGCCAGTGGTCAGGGATCATATAATTATAGAGTTGGAAGGGACCCTGAGTGCAACCCCCTGCAATGCATGAATCTTGACTCAAATATGCAAGACAGATGACCACCCAACCTCTACTCAAAACAGAGTTCGAGTCTGACAGCATCTGGAGGGCCATGGGCTCCCCAGCACATAATGCAAAATGACTGCTGTATTAGGTGTCATGACCCCATAATTCAGATATATTCATTCATTTAACAAAGAGAAAGGGTTATAGCTCAGTGGTGGAGAAGAAGGCCCCACATTCAATTCCTGGCATAACCAGGTAGGTCTGGGAAATAATCCTGTTTTTGAAATCTTGGAAAGCCACAACCAGGCAGTGTAGACAGTGCTAGGTGAATGAATGGTCTGACTTGGTCTAAAGCTTCTTCTTATGTTCCTCAATAATGAATCCAGTTTTAACGACTCAGTTCTTGGTTTGCCGGTCTAGCAACGTGGATCTTCTATGAAGGAAAGATGCAACTTGTTTTGAAGCTAAGACCACTGCAAATAAGTTGCTAAACTTCTCTTTCAATTTTCCATCTTCATACTTCTTATCATTGTTGCCTTGTGGACCACCACCTCTAAGATTTCTTGTTTCATGATGATTTAGATACATTTCAAATGATTGTTTTAATATCTTTAGCAATATGCTCCACAATTATTTATTTTTGCTTGCCATTTACTCAACCGTCTTTTTTCCTTATTCTTGTTTTCTCTGGGGAGCAAGATTTCAATTTCTTAAAGGGCGCCTCTGTTCCTTTCACAGCCTCCTCAACTCTGCTTGTCAATGATGCTGGGATCCTCTTAGACTTATTTGTACCTTTTCTCCTCAGGCAAAACATCAAATAAAATTTTGAGGAAAGCCAAGTGAATTTCAATACTGCGAGTGACATTTCTCAAGAGGGGGGGGAGCTCCCTCATCCCCAGGTCATCACTGGATGTTGCCTAAAGCAAGATTTGAAGTGGATTTGGAAGCTTCTCCTCAGGCAAAATATCTGAGGAATTTCAATGGAAGTCAAAAGAGTTTTGAGGAGGCCAACTTTCTCATTGGAGTTTTGTGTATCCTTCTTTGAAAGATTTGAGAAAAATAATAGCTTCTCCAAAAGTGGTAACTTGCCTTCTTTGCAGGAGTGGGAAACAGGACCCATCCAAAAAAGTTGCATCCTGGCCTCCCCACCACATAAACCACTTTCACAAGTGGGTGGGGCTTCACACAAGTACACAGGCTGTACTCTTTTTGAATGCAACATGTGAAAACCACTTCCGCGCCTGCGACAGAGGTGGTGTTGTGGGCAGGCCCCGACAAACTCTCGCGATGGGGGCGGGGCTGAGAGCTCAGCCCCCTCGTGATCGGCCGTTCCCACCTCCAGCAGCCCCGAACCAACCAATGAGGTCGGCCGGGGTGGGGCTTGTCCCCTTTTAAGCAGCCCGGAAGTGGGAACCCGGCCTCTTTGCCCCTGCTCGCCAGCGCAATTCGTCACCCACCCACCTTTTTTTTTTTTAAAAAAAATGATTTTTATTGATTTTACAAACAAAACTAAACAACTACACAAACATACAATATAATACTGTCCCTTCGTTCTCCCTCCACCCACTGGTTCACCTCTGCCACCAGTGAAACCAGTGTGCTTTGAGCAACCAAGGGGTCCATTGTGAGCTGGGTTTAGCCTCCCCCCTCCCTCCTCCCCCCTCTTCCCCCCCCCCTGCCACTGAGAGGACAGGAGTGGAGGAGTTCTGAGGATTGTATTCCCCCAACTCTTTCATCAGTATATCTTAACACAATACAAACAAAATACAGACATAATAGGGGAGAGTTTTAACTCCCCAATTCTTATTACCTTAACCTTATACTTGTGACTTCCTCGATGGTCTTCCTCTTGGTTTTCTTTAAAACAAAATCTAAAATTGATGGCGGGTTTCTATTTCAGATTAAAATCCTTTTCTTATAATATTAACTCAACCCTCCTCCTTTTCCATGCTGCCCTCCCACAGACCCCCTCCTGCCACAAGGGAAATCCGTGAGGCACAGCATTTCCAAGGTTCCATTATATCCCCTCCTTACCCCTCTGAGCACCCCCTGCCACTGAGTATCTCAGAGTAAGGAAAGAAGAGTAGACAGCTTTCTGCCTAAATCTAACTTATCTTACACAAATTTACATTCACTTAGATTCTTTCCTAAGCTGCTCTTATAATTCCCTCCAGAAAGCACAACTTTTTCCATTCATTTTTAAGCTCCATCTCCTCTCCCTAAGTCTTTTCCCCCAATTGGATCAGCCTTTCCATTAAACAAGCCAAAATTTCGAAAAACCGTCTTTCAATACCAAAAACAAAGTCTTTTAACTAAAATATTCACCCCACACCCATTCTTTCCCATGTCCATCTCCAGGCCCTTGTCCCCCCCTGCTCCTGTCTTTTCCATTCCTCCTTAACATCATCCCACATTTCACCCCCTCCAGGATCTTCAAGTCCATCAATCCTCAAATTCCTTTGCTTCTCAATGTCTTGATCTGCTTGGTTTTCTTCCTTTTGATGTCCATACTTTGCTTCATCCCAAACATGTTTTTTAAAGTCCAAGTCCTCTTTAAAATTTTGATCCAGTTGTTCTTCCTGACATCCAGATTCAATCTCCACAGTCTCTAAAGTCAAATTTTCCTCTATGTCCTGGGCTTGGACTTCATCCTCGTCTGCTGGTGGATTGGGATGCTGCCGTTCCTTGTAAATATCCTCCCATATTTGCAGATAGTTCAGCACAGCCTCCTGGAAGGCTCGAGAGTACTTTGTTTTCATATTTCTTCTGACCGCAGACAAACAGGAGGTGGAGAACAAAGAAGTACTGGAAAATTCCTCTCTCAGACGGTCGACTCCATTTTGGCTGGTCTTTTCCTTTGTCTTTTAAACTCAATCACAACTCCAATCTTAAGTCCAAAATTAAATAATTCTAGCACATTTTCATCCAATTTTTCCCGATTTTAACAGTACAATCAGTCCACTCAATCTTTTGACAGCTTGACAGCTTTTTGACAGCTGTCAAAGCGCTCTCCCCCTTAATGATGCTGTACCTCAAGGGGAGTCGGACTCGGGAGTTGAGAGGGTTCGAAAAGGTCTTCTTTCTCTCGGGTCCACAATCTCAAAAGATCTTTATCGTTCAGCTTAAGGTTATTTAAAGCGCCTCCCAGTTTTCCATTAGGAAGAGACCGACTTCCGTTTCTTTAAAGTCTCTCCTATTTTTCCAATTAACCAATTTAAAGTCCGTAATCACAATTCCACTTACTTTTTTGGAAGTTCAAATTTATTTCGGAAGAATCTGCCGCTTGCCGGGTCGGGACTCGGAGCTTCACTTCTCGGAGGTAAGATCAAGCCCAAAATGGCTCCCGCGGTTCCACCCCACCGGCTCTCGATCGCTCTATTGAGCTCTCGGGCAGCGGGGGATCCGCAAAAAAAACGGAGCAGCCGCTGGGCGCATAAGTCACCGGGACTCTCTACCCGGTGTTTTTTACGGGGAATCCGCTCGCTCTGCGGACCTCCCCCCCTCCTTTTAGGTAGGCTGACACTGCTATGGACTTTGGTCGGTCGCCTGGTTGGCCAGGGGCCGGGTAGGACTTTTCCCACTTGGGTCAGCCGAGATGGTTTTTTCGCCTACCTCGTAGCAATCCATCACAACTTTTGGTTTGGCGGTAGGCATTGGAAATTTGCATAAAAAGAAAAAGGGGGGCAGGTTACGTCATCACCTGCCCAGCAAATGGAGAAGTATTCCGTTAAAGGTTTCCGGGGGCAGAGCTTGGTCCTGAGCCTGGAGAGGTCAGGGCCGTAAGGCCCGCCCCATCGGTGGCCACAGGAGGAGTTTCGGTAGATGTACATCACTGAGCTCCTTACTGGTGGTTAATTTCTCCCAGACTCCAACACACGGGTTGGAGTCAGATATAGCCGGATAGGTTCCAATGCCTAAGCCTATACCACTCAACATCCGCAACCAATAAAGTTGTGGCCTTATTCACCCACTTTAAACTTACCAGTCGTGTCTTGTGTCTTATTTTCACGGGGAGGGAGGGACATTGGCACACAACACCCCACATTTGTATTTTGCATAAAATACTCCCACTTGATTGTATATTTCCATGGCTAATGACAGCTTCTGGGGAGAGAGGGGCAGTTCTCATCGGGGAGATAGCATGGAGGGAAAGGAATCAGATCTCCCATTTCCAGAAATGCAGCTCTGATCCAAATACCAATCCCCAGGTGTCTGCTTTTCAATGAAGGTAATAGGCATTAGAAGATTCTAACCACAGACCCTCTGGATTATGTTTAGTTTGGTCCTGCACAAGCTGTACAGAATTCAGAGCATATTTTGCAAATTTGGCAGGCACCATACCAAAATCTCTTAATCCCCACCCCCCATTTTTAGCCCACACTTTTCTTCTCTACAGAACCCCTCCCAGTCAATGTGAACCACAGGCAAAAAAATAATAATAATAGCCACGAGTCCTGCATTGTAGGGAGATAAACTAGATGGTCATTTGGGACACCTCCTACTCAATAATTCTATGCTAGGGACCTGACAGCAAAGGGGGCAGGGATCCCAAAATTGAGTTCAGAATTTTGATTTTCAATTTGCACTTTAAATTGCAGGTTTGGTATTTGTCCAGTGGAGATTTTAAGCATGTTGCATATTGGTGTACTCATTCCAAACCTTTCACCCATGAAGCAGAAACACTTCTCTCTGTCTCTCCCTCTTTCTCTCTCCCTCCCTCCCTCCCTCACACACTCTCTCTTTCCAATTCATCTCAGTCTCATCTCAGTCCACAGAATGGAAATAGTCTTGTAGTGCCCAAGCGCCAAGGAGGTTGCTTGTGCATTCCAAGGACAATGGATTGACATATTTGGGGGTGGGTCAGAATGTTCCCCCAGGCCACATTGCCCAGTGCCTTTGAGAGGCTCTTGACTTCTGCTGCATGGATCATGGGACACGGCTAATTTACTTATGTCACCTAGGTCTGTTTTAGTAAACAAGGCTATTGTCCTCCAAAGTGCCTCTGGCATCCTGTGCCAATGTACCATGCTGGAATTTCCCATTGTTTTTCAGAGCTATGCTAATCGCAACATTGTGGCCACTCCATCAAACAGGAATAGCTGCTTGCAGGACAGACCTTTCACTCTGAGAAAACAAAACACTTGCCCTGGTCAGGAGAAGCCATTAGACAGGTGACAGACATTACCATCACCATGCTCCCCATGTGTTTTTGTCTTAGCCCCAACACTCAGTTTTTTGAATGTATGGAAGGACAGAAGTAATTTCTTAAATTTATTTTATTCCACAAGAAAATGCATGAACTACCAACTCATCTTAATAGCAAAACAAAACAAAACACTAAAACACATTGATGTGCAATCAAATCACTAACATGTAATAAAAAGGAATTCCATGCAACCTTAATTTTTAATTGTGGGGGGAAATGTGGCATATTTATTTATTTATTTATTTTGCAAAAAAAAAAAACCACTATACACTGCTTGATTAACAACAACAACAACAACAACAACAACAACAACAACAAAGTGGTTCACAAAAAGCTAAAACAACAAACCAATAAGGGTAAGGGTAAAGGTAAAGAACCCCTGGATGGTTAAGTCCATTCAAATTCAACTATGGGGTGTGGTGCTCTTGTCTACTTTCAGGCCAAGGAGTTGGTGTTTGTCCGCAGACAGCTTTTCCAGGTCATGTGGCCAGCATGACTAAACTGCTTCTGGCACAATGGGACACTGTGACGGAAGCCATAGCACATGGAAGCACTGTTCACCTTCCCGCCATGAGCTTTCATGTGCATGCACACTTCTTCAGATACACTGACACAGATACACTGAAACAGAAGTCACCAGACCCATGCACACAAAAGCTCATACCAATGACAAACTTAAATGGTCTCTAATGTGCTACTGGAATGAATTTTTTTTTGTTTCAACTACGCCAGACCAACATGGCTACCTACCTGTATTTAAAAGATGATTAGACATATTCATGGTGGATAATACTGTATGTGACGACTATTCACAATGGCTACATTCTACCTCCGCTGTTGGAGGGCAGTAAAGCCCCCATTTGTTAGGAATCATGAGTGGTAGAATACTGCTCTTGCGCTCAAGTTCTGCTTCTGGGCTTTCCAAAGGCACCTAGTTGGTCAATGTGAGAACAGGCTGCTGGACCAGATGGACTGTTGGCCTTAATGCACATACAAGCTCAGGGAGTCCTTTCGAATAGTTGTTCTTGCAATCCATGAAGTTGCACCCAGGCAATTTAGAACATCGCTCTGAAAGGAGGCGATGATGGTCACCAACTTGGGCGGCTTTAAAAGAGGATTAGACAACTTCATGGAGGAGAGGACTATCACTGGCTACCACAGTTGGAAGCATAAGTGCTTCCGAAGACCAGCTGCTGGAAGCACAGGGTGGCAAAGTGCTCTTGTGGTCAAATCCTGCTTGCTGGTTTCTCACTGGCATCTGGTCAGCCACTGTGAGAACAGGATGCTGGACTAGATGGGCCATTGACCTGATCCAGCAGACTTTTCATATATCCATCATTGTCTCCCCATCACATGCCAGCAAATCCAGCTGCTCTGCTCTTCTGGGTTATTGGATTGTCCAAGGTCCATAGTAGTATTTGGTTCCTCTGCAAGGGAACTTAAGTCTCACTCTTTCTCTCCAGTCTCTTCTCTGATTTTTATTTATTTTTATTTTTTTAATATCATAATAAGTGGACACAATAAACAAAGCCAATTGGAAGCAGCGTGAATAATTTAATTGCTCAGTGGGGATTGACCAGATAGGAGGAGATGCGCTTCAGCATCCCCCAAATTAATAAAAAGCCTTTTATGGAACCATAAAAAACAGGCATAATTCAATCATTTCCAAAAGGGCACCGGCTACGAAGCTTATTAAATGCTCAGTACAGCTGAGGTGCGCACTGGGATAAGACAGAAAGCGCACTCAGCAAGTATGTAACAAAACCATGTTTCCGCCTTTTGCTGACAGGCAGATAGCCTGACCTGGGCATTTAATAAGCTATATTTACTGATTATATATGTTTTCACTGACTTGCTCAGTCAGGACACAGTGCTAATGAAGAAAATGATTGCAACAAGAGAGACGGGAGCCTTTTAAAAAGAATTAGCTGAGGAGACAAGCAGCTGTACCAAAGGCGGGGAAGGGGGGCTCACCAGCATACCCAGCCAGGAAACTCCTTCCCATGGTGGAGCAGGTGAGCATCTTCCTACCCCCACACCTGGAGGCTTTTTTCAGACAAAGGCTGGTTTACAACCCTTCCTCATCACAAATTGGCCCCAAACGGAAATAGCTCCCTTTGGCACATATGTGAAGAGTCCCCATGCCAGCTGATAACAAAAGGAAGACCTTGCTATGATGCGATCAAAGTCTATCTAGTATAGCATCCTGGTCCATTCCCCCCCACAGTGGTCAACCAACCTTTGAATGCAAAGGATCTCAATTTCAGTCCCTGGTATCTTGAGGTATGGAAGTTAGAGAACCTGGTCTGGAATCCCAGAGAGCTACATGGACCAGTAAAAGGCAACTTCCTGTGTTCCTAGTTAGCTGTATAACCAAATGCTATCTGGGTTCAGAAGAATAAGAATAAGAATAAGAATAAGAATAAGAATAAGAATAAGAAGAAGAAGAAGAAGAAGAAGAAGAAGAAGAAGAAGAAGAAGAAGAAGAAGAAGGGGGGAGTAGTAGTAGTAGTTTGGATTTGATTTGGATTTGATATCCCGCTTTATCACTACCCGGAGGAGTCTCAAAGCAGCTAACAATATCCTTTCCCTTCCTCCCCCACAACAAACACTCTGTGAGGTGAGTGGGGCTGAGAGACTTCAGAGAAGTGTAACTCGCCCAAGGTCACCCAACCGGCTGCATGTGGAGGAGCGGAGACACAAACCCGGTTCCCCAGATTACGAGCCTACCACTCTTAACCACTACACTACACTGGCTCTCCAGTCTACAAGCGAGCAAACAACAGGCATTCAAGGAATATTTCATCTCTGCTGGGAAATTCTATTTAGCTGTTATTGTTGCGTGATCCAATCTCCACAATGGCATAAGAAAGACCTTGGTGGAACTGTCAAGTCCAGATGTAACCAATGGGCTACCCTCAAAATGTTGCTGGACTACATCTCCTAACAGCACCAGCCAACATGGCTAACAGCCAGAAATGATGGGAGTTGTAGTCCAACCTGATGTGGAGCACCGCACATTGGAAATTCTCTTTTTTTAGCCCATCTAAGCTAGAACACAATTACTGTGTCAATGACATGTGGAATACACCTGCAAAAAATAAAAATAAAATAAACCAGTCTGGGGAATCCCTAAGAATGTGCATCCCAAAAGGGGAGGAAATGAAAAGTTATCCACACACATAAATATAAAGCAATGTGCATTCACTAGACTGTTTCAGTTAAAACGCTGCATTTACTGGGGCAATTAATTTGAGTTTTAAATGGCTGTTTTTCTCGTTACATGCTACATCAACCATATTTCCGAATGTTTTATTGTTCTTGCCATCATTTGTAAAGTCACCCTAGATAATTCTATTGGGCAGAGAGGAGAAGTTGGTCTGTCATGTTTACCCATGGCTCCATTGGCTGATAACACTTGAATTCATGGACATCCAATGAACATAGCTGCCAAGTTTTCCCTTTTCTCGCGAGGAAGCCTATTCAGCATAAGGGGAAATCCCTTAAAATAAGGGATAACTTGGCAGCTATGCCAATGAAGCTGAACATTGGAAGATCCGGGACAGATATAAGAGAGTTGAAATGTACTCGGAGTCGAGAGTGAATTTCATGCTCTTTATTCAGCTCATAGTCATCAAGGAGAAGAGGAGAAGAAGAATGGCTCTTTTCCCAAAACCATCTGCTTATATACATTATTTACACAATGGGCCTTGCGTGATTGGCTACTTCAGGGCTACACCTGTGGGCCAATTATATTGTGGATTGACTTCTGCCTGCAGCCTGATTGGCTGCTCCTACAGGCCAATCAGGTAGCAGATTCACTTCTGCCAGCCGCCTGATTGGCTGCTCCAGCAGGCCAATCAGGTTGCAGATTCACTTCCACCTGGAGTTGGATTGGGTAGCTCCCGCTGTTTCTGAATCCTATTGTTCTAGGATTCAGCTCAGTACATAACACCCCTCCCCTCTAAGTTCCAGTCCTGCCGGGAAGTTGCATTCGTAGTCCCCAAGGTCTGCTGGCCGCCTCCGTGTGTGTTGTGGCCTGGGGTGTTCCTTGGTCAGGGGTTCTGGTTCTGGCTCATGTTCCGAGGCTGCTGGCTGTGCCGGGGCTGTCTGGTCTGGCGCCACTGAACCACTAGGTTGTGGCTCTGGTTCCGGTGTCCTTCCAGCCTCGGGGCGCCCCTCTGTGCCTACTGCTTCTGCTTCCCCTGCCCACCCCTCTCGCTCTACAGGCCTCACTGCCCTGCTGTCCCCTTGGGACCCCTCTGTCCCGCTCTCCTCCCGGGTTCCTCCTGGGAATCGTCGCCGTAGCTGGTCGCAGTGGCGGCGCCAACATTGCCCCCCTTCCGTTAGTACCTCGTACGACACGGGACCGGTCACCTTGGTGACTGTGGCGGGTACCCATGCTGGGCCTGCCCCAAAATTCTTTGCGTACACTGCGTCCTGGGCCACAAATGTCCGGGGGTTCCTGCCTTTCCCCACCACTACCTCATCCTGAGCTCTGTCGGGGTGAAGTCGGTCCAGTCTAGTTGCAAGGCGCCGGCCCATTAGTAGTTCAGCTGGGCTCCGGCCCGTCGTTGTGCTTGGGGTGCTGTGCTGTGCTAGAAGAAATGCGGCAAGGCGGTATTCCCAGTCCCCTTGTGTCATGCGGCGGAGGCTGTCCTTGGTGGTCCGCACCATGCGCTCCGCTTGGCCATTGGTGGCAGGGTGGAATGGTGCTGAGCGGATGTGGCGGATGGCGTTCTGCGCTGTGAAGGTCTGGAACTCCTCTGACGTGAATGCGGTTCCATTGTCCGAGACGAGGGTGTCAGGGAGCCCGTGGGTTGCAAAAAGCTTACGTAGTACCCGGATGGCTGCCGCCGTAGAAGTGGACGGTACCAGTGCGACCTCCAGCCATTTGGTGTAGGAATCCACCACTATGAAGAATGTTTTTCCCTGGAAGGGGCCAGCGAAGTCCACGTGCAAGCGTGACCATGGATGTCGGGCGGACTCCCAGGGCTGGACTGGGGCCCTTGGGGGATCCGGGCGGGATTCTTGGCAGGTCTGGCAGTGTTGGACCCAGGCCTCTATCTCTCTGTCAATCCCCGGCCACCACACATAACTCCTGGCAAGGGCCTTCATCCTCACTACCCCTGGGTGTGTCTCGTGTAGGGCTGTGAGGACCCTTTTGTGGAGGGGCTGGGGAACAACAACCCTGCTTCCCCATAACAGGCACCCCTTGTGGGCCGACAGTTCATGTTTGCGGTTTGTGTAGCCAGCGAATTCTGGCCCGGGGCTGCTGCTGGGCCATCCTCGCCACACCCAGTCCAGGACCCGGGAGATGACCCTATCTTTTGTGGAATGGTGTGCAACTTCTTGTGCCTGAATGGGTCGGTCGGGAAGCAGCTCCAGGGTCATAACCTCTTGCGCAGGCGCTGGGTCGGGGCCTGTTTCTGGTAGTGGTAGCCTGCTGAGTGCGTCTGCGTGGCCCATCGCCTTCCCAGGGCGGTGGATTAGTGCATACTGGTAGCCGGCAAGGAAAATTGACCACCTGAGGACACGTGGAGACAACACTTGGGGGGTCTGCTTCTCGGGGGCAAACAGGCCAAGCAACGGCTTGTGGTCAGTCACTATGGTAAAGGGCCGCCCGTACAAGAAATCATGGAATTTTTAAACACCCTTCACGATTGCCAGACCCTCCTTGTCAATCTGTGAGTAGTTTCGTTCGGCTGCAGCAAGCGTCTGGGAGAAGTATGCCACCGGCACCTCTCTTCCATCCGGGAGTTGGTGTCCCAGGACAGCGCCGATGCCATAGGGAGAGGCGTCGCATGCCAGCACCACTGGCAGCCTCTCGTCGAAGTGTGCCAAGACCGAGTTCGAGACGAGCAAGTCCTTGACTGCCTGGAATGCGGCCCTTTGTCGCTGGCCCCACACCCAAGGGGCCCTTTTATCTAGGAGTCTGTGTAGGGGCTCCGCTACCGCTGCCTTATGCGGAAGAAAGGCATGGTAAAAGTTCAATAGTCCCAAGAATGACTGAAGTTCGGGCTTGCTCTTGGGCGCTGGGGCCTCACAAATGGCCCTTACCTTGTCACCGGTTGGATGGACCCCTTCTGCGTCCACCTTAAATCCCAGAAAGTCCACCTGCGGCACTCCCAGTAAACACTTTCCCCGCTTCACCTTGAGGCCCGCCGTCTGGAAACGGTGCAGGACGGAGCGGAGGCGGTCCTCAAATTCCTCTGGTGTGGGCCCGGCGATCAGTACATCATCAAAGAAGGGGGTGACGCCAGGAATCCCTTTAAGGAGAGAGTCCATTAGATTCTGGAATATGCCTGGTGCCACGCTAACGCCAAATTGCAGCCGCTTTACTCTGAATGCCCCTCTGTGCGTCACAATCGTCTGAGCCTCTGCTGTGGCTTCGTCCACAGGCAACTGTTGATACGCTTGGGCCAAGTCCAGTTTGCCAAAGATTTTTGACCCAGCCAGGGTGGCGAGGACATGGCTGACCACTGGCACTGGGTATGCATGGGCCGTGAGAGCCTTGTTTATGGTGCATTTGTAGTCTGCACAGATGCGGACCGAACCGTTAGGCTTGACGGGTGTGACAATTGGAGTTTCCCAGGGGGCGTTGGGCACCGGCTCCAGCACTCCTTGCTCCACGAGTCGGTCCAATTCCTCGTCTATGCGGGGTTTCAGGGCGAACGGGACCCGGCGGGCCTTGTGCCTGATGGGTCGTACAGCGGGGTCTAGCTGTAGGGCAATGGGGGGTCCTGTATATCGTCCCAATGCCCCATCGAAAACCCCTGGAAACTCTTTGCATATGGCGTCCACGTCCACTTGTAAGCTAGTGCGGTTCACCCCGGTAACGGCTAGCCCCAGAGGTCCAAACCATGCCAGTCCCAGTAAGCTAACGTAGGGGCCCTTAACTACCAGCAAGTCCAATTGTTGCTTTCGCCCTCGATATTGCACCCTGAAGGTCCCCACCCCCATTGTAGGGACCTTACATTTCTGGAAGTCCCGGAGGGTGAATGGGGCCGGCCTTAGTTTGGGACCCCCATTAGGGCACAGTTCCCTTAATGTTCGGGCCGAGATTATGGATAGAGTTGAACCCGTGTCCAGCTCCATGCGGCATGGGGCTCCCTCTATCTGTACCTCTATATAAATTTTCTCTGTGCTGGGATGGGGCAACTGGAATACCTGGTAGTCCGTGATCTCCGTCGAGTTGCCTTGGTGCATGGTGCCGTGTGACCTGGGGCTCCTGGGTCGGTCATCTGATGCTTGTCGACGGGTGAGTCGAGCCCGACACACCCGGGCGATGTGTCCCAATTTTCTGCACTGCCTGCACTCTGCGTTGCGGAAACGACAGGTCCTCCTCTCGTGGTTCTCCCCGCAGCTTGCACAGTTCCCTCCTTCTCGTCGAGGCTGCTGTGGTGTGTGTGCTGCTTGAGTGCGCCGCTGTACTCGGTGTACTTCCTCCCTGTCAGATTCGGATTCGTCGGTGAGGTCTTCGTGGTAGACCCTCGGTTGGGATGGCGGGGCCGGTCGTGCCTCTTGCGTTGACCTCTCGGCGGCTTCGGTTGCCAGGGCTTCCTCCAGAGCAATCTGGAACGTGAGGTCTTTTTTGGCGTAGAGGCGTCGTTGCAACATCTCGTCCCTCAGGCCACCGACGAGGCGGTCACGAAGCATGTTCTCCAACTCTGAGAAGTTGCATAGCCGGGCGGCTTGGCGGAGGGAGGTCACAAACCCAGTTATGGTTTCCCCCGGGGCTTGCCGCTTTGCGTAGAAGGCATTTCGGCAAGCTACCACCGAGGGCTGTGGTGAGAAGTGCTCCTTCAGCCGTTCCATTATTGTTTTGTAAGAGACGGTAGCGACATCTCTAGGTGCAAGGAGAGCCCGGGCGATTTCAAACGTCTCTTCTCCACAGACGCTGAAGAATGTCGCCCTCTTCATGGCATCGTTGGTGACTTCTTTCGCTTGCAGGAGGAAGTTGAAACGGGCGGCGTACCCTTCCCAGTCTCCTGATGCTGGGTTGAATGGCGAGAAGCTGCTGTCGGTTGCCATTCTGGGTTCCTTGGGTCCTGGAGCTGAAGCCTGGATGCACGGTGCGATGCAGCGGTGCAGCAGGTGGCGGTGCTGCGGTGCAGTGCGTGGTGGCGGTCAGCTCAGCAGGATCCCACCTTCGTCGCCAGTGAAATGTACTCGGAGTCGAGAGTGAATTTCATGCTCTTTATTCAGCTCATAGTCATCAAGGAGAAGAGGAGAAGAAGAATGGCTCTTTTCCCAAAACCATCTGCTTATATACATTATTACACAATGGGCCTTGCGTGATTGGCTACTTCAGGGCTACACCTGTGGGCCAATTATATTGTGGATTGACTTCTGCCTGCAGCCTGATTGGCTGCTCCTACAGGCCAATCAGGTAGCAGATTCACTTCTGCCAGCCGCCTGATTGGCTGCTCCAGCAGGCCAATCAGGTTGCAGATTCACTTCCACCTGGAGTTGGATTGGGTAGCTCCCGCTGTTTCTGAATCCTATTGTTCTAGGATTCAGCTCAGTACATAACAAGAGTCCTTCTTGACACACTGCATAGTTAAACCATGGAATCTGCACCCCACAGGAACAGCTGTTGGTACCATTCAGGATTGGATACTACTGGATTAGCAAGAGGATCTAATCCTGCACAGGTGCTGCTATGCAAGTGGCTTTCATTCAGGAATCCCCCTTGCAAAGCAGCCCCTGCATCTCATTATGCCTTTGCTCAGTAGCCATTGAGTGCAGGCATTTACCAGGACAGGATACTAGGCAGGAAGGAGAGCTGTTACTTGGACCTACTTTATCCCAGAAAGACTCAGCACCTTGAGGTTTTTCATGTGCTGCCTGGCTCTTCTTCCTGCCTGATGCTTTACTCCACGACAACCACAGTCACACCCTCCAACGAAAACAGGGAGTCCCATTCCATAATGATAATTTTACTATTTATACCCCACACATCTTATTGTGTTTCCCCAACCACTTGTTTACCTTCCCGCCGGAGCAGTACCTATTTATCTACTTGCACTTTTTGGCATGCTTTCGAACTGCTAGGTGGGCAGGAGCTGGGACCGAGCAACGGGAGCACACCCCGTTGCGAGGATTCAAACTGCCGACCTTCTAATCGGCAAGCCCAAGAGGCTCAGTGGTTTAGACCGCAGCACCACCCACGTCCCTTCCAACATACATAAAACCATAATAAAACATTAAACGTTAAAAAAACTTCCCTATACAGGATTGCCTTCAGACAGCTTTGGGGTCAGATACCTCCATACCCTCCAGCATTTCTCCAATGAAAATAGGGACATCCCAAGGAAAAGCTGGACATTCTGGGATCAAATCAGAAATTGGGATGGCTTCTCTGAATCAGGGAAAATATCCCTGGAAAATAGGGACACAGAGAGTCTGCACAGTTCACTCTGGGCCAGTCCAAACTCACCCACAGTGATCTGAGGCTGTGCATACCCAAGTCGCCCAAGGTCCTCCAAATATGCTCAGTGTGACTCAGCCCTTGGCCCAATTCAGTTCACAGACCCTGTGTTTATCACCTTCTTTTTCTTTGAATTATTAGAGCAGTGTGATTCTCAGGAATGATTTGACAGCATACATAATTGCTCTTTCAAATTCACTCCTATTCCTCCATACTTCCCTTTCCCAAGAGAACCTAGTATCTTCTCAATCAGAAACTATCAAAGAATGAATATCTGGGTCAATATTGAAGACAACAGCAAACTGACTATGAGAATTTATATCAGGTTGTGTAATGAGAATGCTTATTAAGCCTCATATTTACCCATGAGTAGAGCTGAGACAAGATGATTCTCAGGATGGGTTTGTTGTTGTTTTTTTGTTTTTTTGTTTTTTTGCAAATATTAAAATGCCTCCCCTTCATTCACTGTGCTTTGATTCTCCTAGCAGGAATGATTGTTCATTAGTGTCTCCTTCCAATTGTCTTCACTTACTTTCAATAACATTATCATGTGGCCAGTTCTGATCGGCTACATAGCATTGTCAAATCAGTCCAACTCCTCTGATAACTGAGTGGGTTAGATCACCTGTGTAATTAATCCAGACAGCCCCTGCTCTCACTCACTGACAATGACATAATCATAGAACAGAAACATAGAAGGGCCATCAAATCCAAAGCCCTGAAATGCAGGAACCTCAGCTAAAGCATCCATGACAGATGGACATCCAACCTCTGCTTAAAAACCTCCAGGGAAGGAGAGCCCACCACCTTCTGAGGGAGTCCATTCCACTGTCAAACAGCTCTTGCCATCAGAAAGTTCTTCCTGATGTTTAGTAAGAATCACCTTTCTTGTAGCTTGAATCCTGGGGTTTGGGTTCTATCCTTCAGGAGGAAACAAACTTCTGCCATCTTCCATGTGGCAATCTGTTTTCAGTCTCCTTTTTCCCGGACTAAATATGCCCTACTCCCTCAACTGTTCATCACAAGGCTTGGTTTTGAGACCCTTGATCATCTTAGTTGCCCTCCTCTGCACACCTATAACAATATTTGATCAACCCACACTTGATTCGTATCGTCCTGTGTGTTCCCTGACTGTCTAGGACTCATTTAGGTTGAGTAGGCAACAGCAACTAGATAACAATTGACCCGGAAACAGAAGCTAGGGGCAATGATGGCAACCAAAAAAAGACCAGGGAGAAAATGAATATTTGCACAATTAAGGGTTTATTTCTGGGGAAATTTCTACCTCACTGAAATGGGTATTTTCGACTTGGAAATCGAAACTAGAGAATATTTGACATGGTCTTACAGTGGTTGTACTTCTTTCCAGAAGTCTATTATGTAAATATATGAATACCCTCCAGGCATGAAATATCTTGGCCTATTTCAAGTTCAACATGCATCTTCACTGCAATTATTTCTTGCTTGCTTTATCTGCTCTTCTAATCTGCTCAGTCCTCCCACTTAACATATCCTTTGAACTTTTCAAATGCCTTCTGCTGATCCTTATTATCTTTTGCTTAACCATAGCATTGTCTTCTCTATTCCTCCTTTTTAAAATAATAAAAAAGGCGCTGCAGAGATTTTGCTGGGATGAATACTGTCTGCACTCATCTGCCAATTAGATACAGAACTTCCTATTATTTTTTTCTTTCCTCTCTAATAGTAGATTTTCTGCACTGCTGTTGTTATCATTTTACTTCTTACAAATTATTCCATATATTAGGCTTCCCAAATCAATCTCTTTAAGAAAAGTTGCATTAACTTTTGGAGATTCTATTTTCACATGTACCCTGAGGAATATTTCATATCTGAATACATTATGATCAGAAGCCGACCCTTAGCGCTTCACTATTTCTGTAGTACATGTCATAACTTGGGCTCATTTGCCAGAGTTAGCTCTGGAGTAGCTGCTGAGTGCACCAAGCATTGCATTAAGTGTTTCACACATGTCCCAACTTGTTCTTCTCAAGCAGCAGTCTAGTCTCAGCCAAGGTCATTGGGACTAGTTGTGATGCAATCACTTAAGAACATCAGAAGAGCCTTCCAACACCTCAAAGCCTCTGCATCATCAAAGAGAGGAGGATAGAGCAACAAAATGCACCATTGAAATGAAACACAGTGCTAGTTGAGGCGGGTGTGTGAAATGGTACATTAAAAATTGCCAGCAAAGCACACCACTTCCAAGGGGGACTATGGCACTCGCTGCAGCCAATTGGAGCATCGGGCATCATTCAAGACTGGTGCCAGAAAATAGCTAGTCCACCCTTATATTTTATCCCCATAGTTGTTTCCTAAATACATACAGTGGTACCTTGGTTTACGAACGTAATCTGTTCCGGAAGTTCGTTCTTAAACCAAAGCATTCTTAAACCAAGGCGTGCTTTTCCATAGCAGTAGGGGACTCAATTTACAAATGGAACACACTTAACAGGAAGCGGAACATGTTCTGCTTCCAAGGAAAAGTTCACAAACCAAAACACCTACTACTTCCAGGTTTGCAGGTTTGCAGTTGTTCATAAACTGAGCTGTTCTTAAACCAAGGTACCACTGTACATACGGAGTTTAGAGGCATATCCAATGGTCCAAAGCATCTTGTAGGGCATCCGATTGATGTAGATGGCGGGTGGAGAGGGAGAGGAGGTGGACACATAGGTAGATGCTGCTGGTTACATGGCTAGTGGGGTGATAGAAATGCCTGCTGCTGCATTTGCATTGGTACTGGCAATATCTCCAAGTATGGTCTGTTTATACTTACTGCATAGTTGTGCGAGGGATGGAAATCATCAGTCTTTCCCCATTCACTATGTGTCAAAAAGTAATGCAAAGCAAAGAGTCACGCCCTTAATTGATGACAATTTCTCTCTCCGCCCCCCCCCTTCTCTCTGTGTGTGCATTCATATGTGGAGAGGGAGGAGGGGACTAAGCCAAATGAACTGGCAGAACTGATGCTGAGCAAATTGTACAGCTCTTGCTCCTGGATTTGCGAGCGTATCCTTGTTTGACTTGGCAGGATTCAAATTACCTTCCGGACAGCTCAAGACATTACTTAAGACATGCTGGTGTGTGAATTTGAACTGCTAACAGACAATAACAGCATTCCCATGAAACTAATTCCCGTAACTTTGAGTTTGCCTGACTATTCCATTGCTTTAATCCCTGGCTCATATACCGTGTCACTTTGCATTTCAGGTTTTTGCAGGAAGGGCAATTTCAGCGCCAAAGAATGGGAACTATCAATGCTGAGCAAATTAGAAATGTTGATTTTATGTTTCAGGGTGCAGCCAAGACTGCAGGTTGGATTCCGCTCATGGAGGAGCCTCCAAATGTCTTGCTTTACCTGAAATGGTGTGTGTGTGTGTGTGTGTGTGTGTGTGTGTGTGTGTGTCCCATGATCTCTTGATAAAGGAAGTTTTATGGGCACTGCTAACATAATATGTGTCAAATCAAATAACAAAACACATTAGTAACTATATTGTCATACACATGGACTTCCCACTGTGGTATCTGGTTGACCACTGTGAAAACAGGATGCAGAACTAGATGGACCATCGACCTGATTCATCTTCCTACATCCTTATATAATCAGGTCAAGGTTCCATCTTCCTTAGATGGTTGGGAGGGATACAAGACTCTGGGAAGTCTATAAGTGGGGTAAGAAGACCACAGATCTATCTTCTTATTTTATTCCCAGCACCTGATACTCAGATGCATAGTGGTTCTGAGAAATTCTGTCCTTCCAGAAATTAATCTAATCCAGTTTAGCCAGTAGCCATCATTATAATTCCATAAGTATCTTATTTTTATTGTGACACATTGCAGTGGGATATCTTGGCAGCCCTGAATTGACACATAGGTGGTCTGCAGAAGATGATGTTCCTGGCTGATCTTAAGAGTCTTGGTGGAAAACAGCTGCAGAAGTAGTCAATTAGAAATGCTTGGCCCAGGCAATTAAGTATTTATATGTTGTCAGGGGGACTCCCTACAGGGAGCCTCCCCCCACCATCCTGACCAGCACTTTGCCCAGCGACAGCGCTAGCAGCGGGTCAGGGGGAAGCGGAATGGAAGGGGGAAGGCTCAGAGAGGCATCAGAGCCCTGGCAACGCTCCGGGGAACAGACGGTGGAGGAAGGGCTCAGCGAGGCATCAGAGCCCCTGCACCACTCTGACCAACATGTGGAGGAGGCACAGCTCAGGGAGGCATTGGAGCCCAGGCACTGCCCCAGCCAGCAAGGGGAAGAAGGGGCACCACTCCTTCTGGCGCCCGAATTGAGGCACATGCCCAAACGCAGGGCAAAGGGGCGGCGTTTCAGTGTGCCCAGGTTATTATGCTGGCCCTGAAGCAAACGAGTGCCATTGCCGGATTCTGAGAGTGACTAGGAGGTCATGTTTCCCACTATATCTGCACTGTAAATAGTATGCACAATAAAACCTTTAAAGACACAACGGACTGGAGCGTCTTTACTCTGGAGTAGCCACAACAACTCCCTGACATATGTCATCACCAGTTCCATAAAGGAAAAAATGAAAGCAAGTGGAGATATCAGTGCATGCATGGTATGGAGGTGCAAATTCAAAATAAATCAATTGCTAGAATTTTGGGCCACCCAAGGGAAGTGATCAGCAGCAAATTCAGGTGGTGCCAAATAAAGAATTTATTCACATGTTAAACCACCACCAACCCAAAAAATGTACTTGTGTGAGTTATAGTGTTAGTTATGGCTTTGGAAAAGGATTAAACAAGTTAGAGAGGTTAAAAATAATTTTAAAAAAAGGTTTCTTCAACTATGTCCAAAGTAAGAGGAAGAACAATCAAGTGGTGGGTCCTCTGTGCGGGGAACATGGAGGAATGCTATTGGGTGACAGAGAAAAGGCAGAACTACTCAACACCTACTTTGCCTCTGTCTTCACCCAAAAAGGAAAGTGATGCCCAACCCGGTGATAACAGAATAAATTATGTAAGGAGGGAGCTGCAGTCCAGGATAGGAAAAGAGGTAGTAAGGGAACACCTAGCTATTTCAAATGAATTCAGATCTCCAGAACCTGATGAGCTGCATCCCAGGGTACTAAATGAGCTTGCAGAGGTAATTTCAGAGTCTTTGCCTATTATCTTTGAGAATTCTTGGAGAACAGATGAGGTCCCTACAGACTGGAGGCAAGCAAATGTTGTCCCCCTCTTCAAAAAGGGGGCGAAGGAAGACCCAGGTAACTACTGACCTTGACGTCAATACCAGGGAAGGTCCTAGAACAGATAACTCAACAGTTGGTCTGTGAGCATTAAGAAAAGGATGCTGTGATTACCAAGACCAAGCATGGGTTTCTCAAAAATAACTCATCCCAGACCAATCTGATTTCTTTTTTTTAAATGGAATTACAGACTTGGTGGATTAGGGAAATGCTGTGTATATTGATTTCAGTAAGGTTTTTGACAAAGTCCCCCATGATATTCTCACGAGGAAGCTCGTGGGTTGAATGAGGTAACTGTTTGGTGGATTTGTAGCCGGTTGACTGAATGAACCCAAAGAGTGCTCATTAATGTTTCCTCGTCATCCTGAAAAAAGTGACAAGTGGGGTGCCGCAGGGTTCTGTCATGGGCCCAGTTGTTGTTCAAGATCTTTATAAAAGACTTGGATGAAGGAATTAAGGGGGTGCTCATTGAATTTGCAGGTGATACAAAACTGGGAGGGGTAGGAAATGCAACAGAAAACAGAATCAGAATTCAAAATGACCTTAATAGATTGGAGAACTGGGCACAAGCTAACAAAATGAATTTAAATAGGGGTGAATGTAAAGTTCTGCACTTAGGCAGGAAGAACCAGATGAACAAATATAGGATGGGGGACACCTGGCTTACCAGCAGTACACGTGAAAGGGATCTACAGGTCTTGGTGGACCATAAGCTAAACATGAGTCAACAGTTACAGGTAGGTAGCCGTGTTGGTCTGACGTAGTCGAAACAAACAAACAAACAAAATCCTTCCAGTAGCCCCTTAGAGACCAACTAAGTTTGTCATAGGTATGAGCTTCCGTGTGCATGCACACTTCTTCAGATAGTGTGTCAACAGTGTGACGAAGCAGCAAAAAAAGAAAAAAAAAGCTAATGCCATTCACTAGAAATTCAGATCCTAACACTTTGAGCTCCCATGTGTACCCAAAGATTGTACCCAATGAACAGGGTGGTCTCCTAAAAATCCCTGAAAACAAAAGATTGTAAAGAGGCATGAAGTGAACAGCAAAAATGGTATTCTTCATTTGGTATGAATTATTTGTACTATAGCAATCCTCATGGGATACAAATGGGGTCATGGACCTATCACAGCAGACTATGTTAAGAAGTCACTGTTTTTTTGACATATGTACCACCTAAGTAGATGAGACAGAAAAGCCGATGGGTGAGTTGTCTTGCCTATGGTGATATGAATTTAATCTCTCCCTCTCTCTCCCTCTTGTGCGCTCTCTCTCTCTACACACACACACACACACACACACACACACACACACAGAGAGAGAGAGAGAGAGAGAGAGAGAGAGAGAGGTGGGGGAGATCTTCTAATACTATGATAAGTAAGAAGTCATGTAAAATGGAGGGGGTTCTTGTAGTTGATAATTATACTACCACAGGAGGCAGAATTTGATCCAATGTCTACAATAATTGGACATCTTCAGATACAATGTCCTGTCCTCCATGGCACTGAAAGTATTACTTAATTCACATATTTTTGACCTTGACTGACTCTGAGACCTGCTTTTCTATAGCCTTCTTGCCATTTCAGCAATAAAAAAGAGGGAGGAAGGAAAAAAGAAGAAGATTTGTGACATTCCTTTCAACCTTTCATGCTGAAGTAATGGCTCGCGCTGGTGGACAGCTTTTAATAAGGCTCTCTTTCCCTGCCTTGGAGGAACCTCCATTTCCAAAGGAAGCTCAGCAAATGGTGGGAGGGTCAGGATGTGGCTTCAGCAAAGATGGAGACCTCAGCAAAGATTTCAGGAGTAAGCACAAGTTTTTGAGATAATCTCATTGAGTGCTACGGCATCAGAAGGGGGTTACATTTGAGGGGCCAAGAGCAGCTGAGGTCAAAGAAACCTGCAGCAAAAAATAAATAAAAAAATGAGAGCTACAAATTGGCCATTAACACGTTGAGTTTGGAAAGCAAAAGAATGATTTAAACCTTTAAGGAGGTGACACATTCAGAAGCAGCGTCCTAAAACACTTGTAGGAGAATAGTGCATGATTAGGTTAAAAACAATTCAAATGCATTTATGAATGACAGGGCCATCTTAAGCATATCTGACACCGTGGTGCAAAGCTCCCTTTGGTGCCTCCCCCCCGTTTCTCAGAGTTTTTAGGGAGGATGGCGCTGCCGGTGGAGCTGAAGGAGGCAGGCAGCGGCTGAAGGGTGGCTCCACCAGTGGGGAAGAGGTGGAGGCGGAGGCTGGACGTGACACCTCCTGGCTCAGCTAGACGCTTCATGCTGCAGTGGCCACAGCAGACGGAGGCTCTGGGCATGGCGCTGCTTCGGCGTGGCATGGCAGGGGTGGGAGAGGGCGGCGAGCTGATGCCGGGAGGCACCACATCCAGCCTCTGCCTCTTCCCTTGCGCCCTCCAGAACTTGGCGCCCTGGCGCCCCACACCACTAGCCTTTATGGGTAAGACGCCCCAGATTAATATGTATTATGATGCCATGGACTCCATTCTGGAAAACTCAGGGGCTGCTTTTGGGGTCAAGCCTTTTCCATCAACAGGCCCAGGATCTCAGAGAACACAAGGACCAACTATGGACCAACTATGTATCACTGATTGGTTTGACCAACTATGTGGTACTGATTGGTGGGGGAAATGAAAAATGCTGTAAAGTCCAAATGCTGAATAATGCATACTTTCCTTAGAATGCCCAGGAGGAAGGCCAGTCTTCAGCTCTGGGTCAGGAGAATTTGCTGAGAAAAAGCTGAGGAATACGAGGGAAACTTTCCCTAACTGAATCTGCTATGGGCCTATACACTGGGGGAAGAGAGTTTCGTGTTTATGCTGACTTTAGCCGTTGCAGATTCCTTAATAAGTTAATAAACTTGTTGCTTTTTTGAAACCCAGAAATTCCTGAGGGCTCATACACCCATCCGCTTCTGTGTGCCTAAAAAGCCTGGGTCTGAGTGGTTTCCCTCTTGCTCTGCTCTTTTCTGTTTGCCCCGATAGAGCACCAAAGAGTGGTTTTCCCTGGGGGAAAGCAGTGAGGCAGGAGAAAGTATGAATAAGCCCAGGGTTTCATCTCTTTATATTCAAGGTATGGGTGCTACTGTTAACATTCTTCTTCTTTTTTAATGAAGGGAGAGATTTTTAAAATAATAGTAATAATGTAATTTACAAAGCTAAGCAGGTTCCGGTATGTGTTGAGATGCCTGCCTTGCAGGGGGTTGGACTAGATAACCACAGGGGCCCCTTCCAACTCCACAATACTATGGTTCTCAATAAAAGCAAATAGAAGGAGTCAATGGCCGTCTGTCAGGGATTCAATAACTATGATTCCTGCATTGTGGAGGTTTGGACTGGATGCCCTTTTGAGTCCCCTCCTACTCTAAAATTCTAAGATTCTATGATTACCTGACTTGGAATTTCCTATGTTCATATGTGCCTACATTAGATTAGCGGTTTTTTATTACACTTCAAGATACTTCCCCCCACCATTTGAACATTTTCACTGCGTGTGTCCCTAAACTTAATAACTATAGAATTTAATCTGCCTCCCACATGTGAATAAATCCAAACAATTGTAATAACATTGTGTAGATGTCTATGAGGTCTAAAAATACCCCACCATAATGACTCTGTTTGGGGGTTCTTCCATTTTTACCATTACAATTTGGGTCCCAGTGACTCTCCATCTGTCAACGAAACTTCCCACAGAACTTTCTGCGGTGCAGCAGATTTGAGCCCCCTCGAGCAAGCCAAGCTGCAATTAAAGACTCTTTTACGTGGCTGCGTTGCGCCTCTGTGTCGTGATGGCTTTTTGTAGAATGTGACTGCAGGGCCATTCCCATCCAGATGTCAATGTCATGGATGTGTGTTTGTTATAGAATGCAATCATATCTTCTGGCTGGGCAGAACACTTGGAGCATCTCTTACAGATAAATATTTGCCAACTTAGTACAGAAACCGAACACAAAAAAGTATCCATTGGGCAAACAAACAGCAACAACAGTTTAATGGAAGCAGAGCATTGTGTTATTTTGTTTTAGAAGTGTGTGCATGCTGGAGGAAGTGAATAGAACAGAGTGGCAGGTCATAAGGTCCAATTTTCAATTCTCAGCATCTCCAGTTAAAAGCATCTCAGGAAGCAGGGCTGGGGAGGACCATTGCCTAAAACCCTAAAGAGCTGCTGCCAGGCATAAGAGCATAAGAATCTGGGTCTGCTGGATCAGGCCAATGGCACATGCAGTGCAGTATCCAACAATACATGTTTGCTAGATAGGCACACAATAGGAGCTGAAGCTGAGAGTCCTTTCAGTTTCCTAGAGAGGACTCTGAGAGGTGATCCCACTGTGCCTTGACAAGGAGAGGACATATCCATACACAAAATCTCTTCATGTGCCAGGGCGCTTCCTCTTTGCTCTTTGGTCTTTCACTCATTCCAGCAACGTGAGAACCTGTGTGAAGTCTGAGACTCCCATTTTAAACTGGGCTAAAGTATGTCTTTGTAACTGGGTTACTGTTTTAAGCCTGCCTGAGCAAAGCTGCTGTATCTGTTACTTTTCAACAAGTATTCCGAGTGAGGAAATGTTTTTTGTTTTTGTTTTACCTTTTACAAGATTGTCTGCATGGTTATTGATTTAAGGGGGAGAAAAGGGGGAAATACCAGGAGAATCCAGTCTGCCTTAAAGCACCCTGGATTACTTAAACTAAGAGGTTAAAACTAGCCTATCAAAACTTCCCTTTTGAGGCTGCAAAGGATGCACTCCTCTGAACACACAAACGTGAGGAAGGTTAATATCTAATAAATATATATTCTACTAGCATCTATTCACATCCCTACATAGCCATCATGGCTAGCAGTCTTTGATACCCTTTACCTCCATGAATTGATCTAGCCTTCTTTTAAAGGCATCTAGATCTCCCTCTCCCTCTCTTCCTCTCTCTCTCCTCCCAGAGGAGATCCAAAACATATTATGACCCCAGGGTCACGCTCCTTGGACCAGAGGATTGCAGCCAAAATTGCACAAATAAGTGATCCATTGAGTGAATGTGTAACACATTCCCTTTATTACCTGGATGTTTTGCATTGGGGGATTTGGGGAGCAGGGTCGAAGAGGTAGGCTGTTCTTTTGTTGCTTATATCGCACACATCTATAAAAAATAGTAATACACATAATGACCTTATGACAACAGTAACAACAGGAGCAGGAATCTCCTGCAGCTTTCAGCAGAGCTTGATGACTGACAAGCTGATGGGAACTTGCTCCCTGAAGGTAGAAAGTTTGAAAACCATTGTCCTAAGGCTATAGATGTAGGAGTCAGGATAATTGAGGAAAGTAGGATCTGAATCTTGTTAATGACTGGGAGATTGCCAGTATATTTTATAATTAACTAGCAACTGCACCTCAGAGTTGTGCTTCACCTCCAAGCTTAAGTCAATAGTCCCTCACTTTCCTAGTTTGGATGTTAAATAGCATATAGACCCTGTCAGAAGAAAGTAGTGGTTCTGTTATCCAGTACAGTGGTACCTTGGGTTAAGAACTTAATTCGTTCCAGAGGTCCGTTCTTAACCTGAAACTGTTCTTAACCTGAGGTACCACTTTAGCTAATGGGGCCTCCCACCACGTGATTTCTGTTCTCATCCTGAAGCAAAGTTCTTAACCTGAGGTACTATTTCTTGGTTAGCGGAGTCTGTAACCTGAAGCGTCTGTAACGTGTGATCAGGTTCTGCTGTCAAGCTCCACATGGGCATCTGGTTGGGTACTGCAAGAACCAGATGCTGGACTGGATGGACCATTGGTATCATCTAGCAGAAAACAGAATCGGGATTCAAGATTCAACCTTAACAGATTGGTGAACCCGGCCCAAACAAACAAAATGAATTCCAACAGCGACAAATGTAAGGTTCTGCATTTAGGCAGGAATAAGCAGCTGCACAAATGCACAATGGGGGATACCTGGATTGCTAGCAGTACATGTGAAAAGGATCTAGCGCTCTTAGTAGACCACAAGCTTAACATGAGTCAATGGTGTGATGCAGCAGCAAAGAAGAAGAAGAAGAAGAAGAAGAAGAAGAAGAAGAAGAAGAAGAAGAAGAAGAAGAAGAAGAAGAAGAAGAAGAAGAAGAAGAAGAACTATTTCTCTTCTAGGCTGTATCAACAGAAATATAGTGTCCAGATCAAGGGAAGGAATAGTATCACTCTATTCTGCCTTGGTCAGAAAACACCTGGAATACTATGTCCAGTTCCAGGCACCACAATTTAAGAAGGATGTTGACAAGCTGGAAGGTATGCAGAGGAGGGCAACCAAGATGATCAAGGGTCTGGAAGGCAAGCCTTATGATGAATGGTTGAGGGATTTGGCTATGTTTAGCCTGGAGAAGAGGAGAGTGAGAGGAGATAAGATAGGCATCTTCAAATATCTAAAGGGCAGAACATGGAAGATGGAGCAAGCTTTTTTCCTCTTGCTCTGGAAGGTAGGACTCAGACCAATTGCTTCAAGTTACAAGAAAGAAGATTCCATCTAAACATCAGAAAAAACTTGCTGGTGGTAAGAACTGTTTGACAGTGGAACAGACTTGCTTGGGTGGTAGTAGACTCTCCTTCATTGGAACTTTTTAAGCAGAGATTGGATGGCCACCTATCATGGATGCTTTAGTTGAGAGTCCTTCATTGCACGGGGTTAGACTAGATGACTCTTGGTGTCTTTCCAACTCAAAGTGGGCAGCCATCACTGCATTGTATGGGAGTGAGTTCCATAGTTTTAGCTATGTGCTCTGTGAAGAAATACTTTCTTAAGTACTTCATTTGGTTTAAATTTGTTTGGTTTTGCAGATGCTCTAATTGTCATATTAAATAAATATAAACTGTTACCCATAATGGTGTTTGTCTCTAGTCTTTTTTGCGGCGTGTTGGCCATTAGCTGGCACTGGTGTATCAAGTCTTATGCAACTTGGGGACAAAGAACCTCAAAGATTGTCTCACCCCTTATATACTCAAGTGAGGTGCAGGAAAAAACAAGAAGTGCCCATTGCACTCAACGAATATGCAAATAGTCATTACAAAGAGCTACCCTCCCAAATGCGGCAGCGGAGCCACTGAGATTCGATGTGGATGATTTCATGCCATCTGCCACCTGTTTCTGAAGGATAATGGCTGGCTGGCGCACCACAAGGCTTGTTCTAAATGTTAGCGTACTGTCTTACTTTCCTTAAATTATGCAGCTCAAATGAGTGTGTCTTTGGGTTTATTTCAATTGACACCAGATGCAGGGAGCCGGAGTCAGCTTCCTGCTTTTGCAAATGCAATCTGGGCAAGCAGAACAGAGCAGCACATGGAGCTCCAATAACGGAAGAAGACCGGCATGACTTTTCTGTGCACCCACCCACCCACCTCCACGTTAAAGGTAAGGCAGAACGTTGAGTGTGAGTTTCTCACAAAGCGACACACTCTGCTGCGGATTCAGACACCGCCATCGCTCCTCAAAAATAAAGAAGCAGATTAATAGCAGTTCATTCTGGTGCGCTTGCTGCAGAACTCCAAGAGCGAGTAGATAGTGGATTGAAGCCAAACGTAAATAAGAAATAGAGTTTCATAAAGTGTGTTCGACTTAGCATAGTGTCTCACTCCATGCAATGCTAATCAGAGGAAGTTCATAAAAGTTTGCTAGGAATTTCCCCAGGGGCCTCTCTCTCTCTCTCTCTCTCTCTCTCTCTCTCTCTCTCTCTCTCTCTCTCTCTCTCTCTCTCTCTCCATCATCATCATTATCATCCCCCTCTCTCATCATCCCCCTCCCCCACGGATGGCGGGTCCCCAGAGGAGCAGTGTGACACCTGCTTCATTCCAAAGCAGCCGCACTGATACCAATCCATTTTCACACCTGCACCTTCCTCTCTCTCTCTCATTGGAGTCAAAGCTGACTTAGAACCAGAGTTAATACCTCCTCACCACCCAAAAATCAATTGCATATGATGCAGAATAGCATCAATGTTAGGTTCTTGGGTGGTTTTCTATAAGCTTTGGGAGATGTAGTCCAACAACATGTCTCACAGAAGCTCTCACAGAATCATAGAGGAGCGTTATCTAGTCCAACCCCCTGTGATGTTGGAATCTCAACACGCAGTCCCCCGTGCAGTTTGAAACCATACCGGACCCTGCTTAGCATTTCACATGTGCTAGCAGTTTTATTGCTGGACCTCTGGCATCAGGTTGCACATCCCGGATTTAATTTGTAAAAGTTCTAGGGTTTAGAGATGCAGAATCTAGGCTGCTGATTTCAAGAGCTTATGACAGGCTAAGATGAATGAAGATGATGATTACTATGATTATGCTAGGAACAATGTTGTTGGTTGGTTCACAGAAACAATGAGTGTATAAATCAGTAACATTGTTGACATCTGTTTGTTTCAGAATACAATAGAAGAGTGTGCCTTCAAGGGTGAAGTCAAACCGTTGGAGAGTTACCGTGCCTGCTGTGACTGTAGAGACTGATAAGGGAGAGAGAGATGTTTTGCTGCAGCTGGGGCAGACGAAGGTGTCCGGTTGCGCTGCTGCAGATGCATCAGGGCACTTCTTCTTTCTGTGCTTCTCCCAGTGATCATTTCTCCTCTGTTCACTGCTCTGGATACATGACCTGACTGATTGTCTCCAGGCACTGCGATGATCTGCAAGGGATTTTCGCACAGTGAGGTTAATGTTGCCAGCCTTCATGCTGCTGCATTTCCAGACATCTTTGTAACCCAGAGTTGGTCTGCCAGAGGGCCTGGTGCCTGGAGCCAGCTCCCCATAAAGCACGCCCTTGGGGAACCTGCCATCTTTCATTCTGTGGACATGATCAATCCAGAGTAGACATAGCTGAGACAGGAGTGCAACCGTGTTGCAAATCTGGGTTTGGGAGAACAAATCTTTGTTTGAGACTCTGTCCTGCCATGTGACACATGAAGCTATATTTTACATGGTCAGACCACTTGTTCATGTAGACACCGGTGGTGCTGCGGTCTAAACCACTGAGCCTCTCAGGCTTGCCAATCAGAAGGTCAGCCGTTCAGATCCTCACAACAGGGTGAGCTCCTGTTGCTCTGTCCCAGCTCCTGCCAACCTAGCAGTTCGAAAGCACACCAGTGCAAGTAGATAAATAGGTACCGCTGTGGCTGGAAGGCAAATGGCATTTCCATGTGCTCTGGTTTCCGTCACGGTGTTCCGTTGTGCCAGAAGCAGTTTAGTCATGCTGGCCACATGACCTGGAAAGCTGTCTGTGGACAAACGCCAGCCCCCTAGGTCTGAAAAGTAAGATGAGCGCTGCAACCCCATAGTCACCTTTGACTGGACTTAACTGCCCAGGGGTCCTTTGCGTTTACCTTTTACCTTACCTTATGTAAACCAGTATTGTTTGTTCTGACTGACAGCATCAATCCCAAGATCTGAGGCAGAGGTCTTTCCCGTCTGGCTCCTCCCTGTGAAATATGAATTCAGGTGACTGTAATCTTGGGACTTTCTTCAGATCAGAGGCAGCAGCAGCATCCTAAGAACACAAGAAGAGTTGGATGACCCTTGAAGTCCTTCCCAACTGTACTATACTTAGTACTATACTGTACTAAGTCTATGATCACTGTGGAAATGGGGGCTCTTCAAACCTTATGCGTGGGATGGAAGTTCGCAGCTCCAGTAACGAGGCTCCATCCTCAAAGAAAGTTAGTAGAGCTGTTTCCTTTATCACATGATTTCCCTGCAGTAAAGTGCAGAGTGAAGTTTTCAAAATGTGTTTAGTGTCAGGTTTTGCAAACACCTAGTTGAGATGAGCAATAGGTAATCTAACGAAAATGGGGGAAAGCAAAAATGGCAATGGGTGGTGGTGGGAGAATGAGATTCCCTCTGAAGCCATTTTTAAATTTGTATTACTATTATTATTTTTGCAAGGGGTGGGTGTGTGTGCACTCCATGGAGGAAGCAAATCTGTGCAGAGAAATCTCTGCAAGATTCTGTCATCTGCTCTGTAAACATAGCCTCGCCATTACCGTAACAGAGTTCATGGACTCTAATAAAAGGAAAATTACCCTATATTTCAATGTGGTGTTTAGAGATTTCCTTCTCACACTTACAATCAGTGGGTAGCTATTGAACTCAGGTGGTGCTCTCTCTCTCTCTCTCTCTCTCTCTCTCTCTCTCTCTCTCTCTCTCTCTCTCTCTCTCTCTCTCCACTGCCATTGGCACCCCAGCAGATTTCGCTAGCCAGACACATTACTGTGCTGTATGCAAGTGAATTGCAAGTAAGAGGCTTTTCACTTAAATGCCTGCAATTTCCTTGATCTCCAGTACCCAGCAAATGTTTCACAGTGCCTGGCTAAAATTTATACCATTTACAGCACACTATATATATATGTGTATGCCTGATATTCTAATTGGGCCACCAATTCTCCCCTACCCCCATTTTTAGATTGATCTGCTTGATTCAGAGCTACAGATATTATCTACCAGAGGCATAGTTGGCTGTTTGGGGTCTTTTGCTGAAAGAACAACAATGATATTCACTCTTCAGCAAGGGTTTTTAAAAAATGCCACAACACATTTAAGCAGTTGTCCACATATATTAGTTGTTTTAGTTTATACTGATGTTTAAAAGGATATTTTTATCCAATTATTCTGTGCTGCTCTAAAACATTGAAATGACTTCATGTGTGTGTCTAAATTTCCCCAACGTTCCCCTAACCGTTGATTTACATATTGTTTTTTTTTAGCTTTCACACAATGTAAAAGCCATTTCTGAAAATATAGCTCAAGTTTAACTCTCGTTTCCTTGTTATTCGCTTCAAGAAAAGAATCCAGTTGCAAACAACAAAGAAAAAGCGTGCTAAGCTTGCTGAACTTCTACTTCCAGAAGTGACGTCTATATCAAGCAAAAGCTCAAATATAATGCAGAAATTCCCAGTTATGGAACTTCGAGAAAATGGAATAAATTGCCATGTGAAAACAGCCTGTATGCATATATGCATATGTGTGTCACAGGAACATGAGAAGCGCCCTACAGCTAGCTTGGACCAAAGAACCATCTAGTCCCACCACATTTTGGGGTCCTGATTCACATGGATGAGGAACCTGTAGTGTCATGAACATCCAGACTTTTCCTCATGTAAATGACTCACATGAGGAAAGTGCTGAGGCACCAACTGAGGATCTGGATCATGGGGTTGTTGGAATAAGTTGCTCATTTGTGGTCCTGCAACTTCCAACCTCCCTTGGCCTGGCCTCGCTTTCAGCCTTGCCTCCTTCTACATGGAATCAAGAATTTGGCCAGAACACCACATCCAGCTTCCTTGCTGTTGTTAAACTGCAACTTCCATTCGTCCCAGTGAGAGAGGCCAACGGTCAAGGATCAGGGGAGTCCAACAACATTCGGAGGGGTGCAGTTTTCCCATCCTGGTACAAACACATCTCAGGATGGTATGTGGGGGATGACTTATCTCTTAATATGCCCCCTTCCCCATTTCCGCAACCATTTCTACATTGCTCAAAACCTCATAAACTAAAGATAGATTGTGCTATTGAATGCATCTGTTAACATCGGGGGGGGGGGTTGGAGGGGAGAGATGGACTGACTCTCATTTGCCCAAAGTAAGACTTCCAAAGAAAAACCTCCAACCTTCCAGAGAAGTAGGAGGTGACGGGGATATTAGATTTGTGTACTGTGCACAAAATTGCTATAATTTTTTCTCCCCATTGGTATTTCTGCAACACAGAACCAGCTACCTGGGTATAATTAAGGTCACAGGAGCCAGAGAAAGCCGAGGAACGGCAAAGTGTGAAATTGCAGCTTACGGTGAGTCATTTACATGAGGAAAAGTTGGATTTTAAGTGGTTAGGGAGAGACAGGAAGGCAGCTTAATTAATAAAAGCGCCCGTTCCCCAAAAGCACTGCTCAACTTCAGTTTCTCTCTCTCTCTCTCTCTCTCTCTCTCTCTCTCTCTCTCTCTCTCTCTCTCTCTCTCTCTCTCTATATATATATATATATATATATATATAACCTTTAGTTGTTGCAGACATTCCCTTAGTGAGCTGAGAGCTCATCACAGACCCATTAAGCAGAAGTAATTGTATCAGCTTGAATAAAATAAAATAATAAAGTATATATCTTCAGAAATCCCTTTGGAAAGGTAGTCTTGGGAGTGAATTACTGTAGCACCCAGGGATGGATAGATAGATACATATGGAAATAGTAAATCATTCCTTGTCCTCCAAGGATAATTATTGGTGGAGGGCTTGAAATAATATTTCGTTTAGCTCAAATGGGCAGGAAAGAAACAGTGCTCAAATATTTGAGAAATGTAAATCCCAACTATCCTTCTAATCTATCCCCACACCATTTAAACCAAATCATGCACAACCCCATGGTCTTTTGGATACAGTACCTAAAGAGGTAGTCAGAAAAAGGAGAGGAGCTTCTCTCATGGTAAGTCAAGCTTCTCAAACGCCCTTTGGGCCTACTTTGGAAAACAGTAAGGGACACAGTTTCTTAAATAGTGATAGGGGGCTGCTCCATTTGAAAGTGTGTCCCTCAAGGCAAGACCATTGTAATGCATTCTCCATGGGGCTGCCCTTAAGGTTAGTACCAAAGCTGCAGCCTGTAGGAAACATTGTGCTTTGGAGCAACTTACTGTGAACATGCAAGACCATTGGTCAAAGAAAGCGGTGGTTTCTGCCCATTGGAACTGGTAGGGAGAAAGGCAGAGAGGCTAAGATGAAGTGAATCCAGTGCCAATGATAGTAAGTTCTACAAGAGCAAGACCGAGACTAAGGAGAAGGGCTGGTTCTGCGAAGACTGAGATTCATCATAATCATAGAATCAAACAACTGAAGAGTTGGAAGGGACCTAAAAGATAATCTAGCTCAAGGTTTCCCAAACTTTGGTCTCCATCTGTTTTTGTACTACAACTACCACCATCCCTAGCTAGCAGGACCAGTGGTCAGGGATGATGGGAATCATAGTTAAAAAACGGCTAGAAACCCAGGTTTGGAAACACTGATCTTGTCTAACCCTCTGCAATGCAGGAAATAAATGGACTGGCCTCCACTGGTCAAAGATCAACAGCAGCTGCCAATTTGCCACCATCCAATTTTAAGGATTTGCTGCTGACTTACAAAATCCTGAACACCTTTGTTACTCAAAGGAACGCCTTCCACCCTATGGTCCTGCCTGGTTACTGAGATCTCAGGATGAGGCCCTGCTGGTTCTCCTGCACTGTGCAGAAGTCCATCTGGCAGCAACAAGGCAGAGCTCCCCGGTCTGGTGTGGTGCCTGGTCTACAGCGTTATCAGTAAGACAGGCATCGATCCTGCATAACATTCCCTACTGCAGGTACTTCTTCCTTGTCTCTAACCACCAATGTCCAATTTGAAATGAGCCATGTTCAAATTGCAGAGAAGCAAGGCTATTTCTCCTTTGCTGCCCAGTGCAGAGTTTCAAACTCTGAGAATAAACAAACCACGAATCTGTGCCAGTTCTCCCTCTGTCACAGGAAACCAACATTTGTTTGCCTGACACCGTTACAAGTGTAAACAGCTGTACATTCCAGTGCCTACAAGATGTTACAAGTGTAAGACTGCAGCCATGCATACTATGCATATGAGTGCTCCACAGGTATTATGGCACATTCCTCATGATGATAAAGAGAGTTCTAATCAATGCTGGAATATGCAGCTGTCTCATAGGGGGATCGAACCTGCAACCTTGTCATTATCAGCACCATGCTCTAACTGAGCTATCCAGGATGCTTAAGATCTAAGGCCAACTATGGCTCAGCAAAGGTAGGACCTGGAACTTGGGTCCCCACGCTCTGCTACCTCGGCAGGTTGCACAACCAAACCCTGTGTCATGCAGATTAGGATAGCAGCACATTTGAAAAATTCGGTTGTCTAGTCGTTCGTAAGTCGAGGTACCACTGTACATGTTTTACTATTTTGGAGATTTCCTGCAGCACTGATATCCAAAAGAAGGAATTATCAGGAGTGAACACAGACCACCGGTTCCAAAATGTATGGGAAACTGCCCTACTAGAAAAAGGTTAACCAACAAACTTAAACTAGCATGGGGACAAGCAAAGGAGGATGCCTTTACCCCAGTGTGGCTCCCTTTTATCACATATACAGCACAACAAGACAATGACCTATTCCCTCTCAACAACATGCAAATCAATATGGCTAATCTGACTCAACTACCCAACCACTTCACATACAAACAAGCCATACTGTAACCAACCAAATGCAACTAACCAAGCTCTGGACCCTCCAATCTCTGGCAATACATTCATTCATATTCAAATCCAGATATCTCCAGGATTGGGGGATGGCAAGAGAGACATACCCAATGAAGAGCAGCAAATTATTCTGGGGTATCGGCAAGAGAATAGCAATTTGATATTTGCCATTGTTTACAAAGGCTCCACTTTTGGAGTCAGCAAAATTTGCTTCATGCTCTTGTGTGTGTGTGTGTGTGTGTTTCCCCCTTACCTTCCTTGTGATGCTTTCCACCAACTTATGAAACATTTCCAGGTGATCAGCCACTGACATATTGCTGTACTTTTGAGACTTACCTTGCTCTTTTCCTGACCAAGTCTTGTGAATCATCCCCCTATCTAATAATAGAAGTTTAATAACACCTTCCAATACAGTTTCATCCTCCTCCTCAAGTCTTCTAGACTTTTGGGATGGCTAATGTCTTGTTAAAACCTTTAAAAAATACTTATTAATTTTCCCTGTGACAGAGGGCTGATTAACTTCTAAATTACCCTGTTCCTATTTTTAGAGTAAGGCACCCCTATCCTTCACACACAGTTTAATCCCAAGGTACTAATTTGTCTCCATATAATGCTGACTTGTCTTTCTCTGGTTCTTCTAAATCTTCCTGCATTCATTTGAGGTATATCTACCTTTGTTTCAAATCTTTCTTTTGCTCTCATCTGATTTTAATGCCAGTTCTGCTACTTGACCATGAGGAGGCACTTGTTGGGTCAATGATAATTCATAGCCCTTAGAGGCATGATAGACAGTGTTGTTCTCATGCACCAGGGCTCTAGAAGCTTAACTGTCTGAGCAGCTAGGGCAGGGGTGGTCAACGAGATGTCTCCAGGTGTGAACTCCAGATGCAGAGAACACTGATCATGCCGGACCTTTGATCATACTGGCTTTGTCTGATGAGAATTGCAGTCCAACAACATCTGGAAAGCCCTGTGTTTGGGGTGTCACTGAGTGATGGATTGCTGTAAGAGAGGCTGTCCTTTAAATAAATCAACAAATTAGCATAACATTTGAAGAACTTCCTGACAGTAAGAGCTGTTCGGCAGTGGAATTTGCTGCCAAAGAGTGTGGTGGAGTCTCCTTCTTTGGAGGTCTTTAAGCAGAGGCTTGACAGACATATGTCAGGAATGCTTTGATGGTGTTTCCTGCTTGGCAGGGGGTTGGACTGGATGGCCCTTGTGGTCTCTTCCAACTCTATGATTCTATGATTCTGGCAGGAAGTTTAACTTGCACTGGAGAAACAAAGTCATCCATTACCACTGCTTTTGTGGGAGATTACAGTCAAGCATAACTATGCACGAGTGCTAGTTAGTGCTTGAAGGGGTTAAGATCATAGACCTGTATTTCCTAGATTCAGGTAAGTCACACATCCTTTTTCTCTGATGAGGGAAGAAGAGAAGCCTTCTCTCTCCCCCCCCCAATGCCATTTAACTGACCAAGGAAAATGTGCCTAGGTAAATTCCTAGCTTAGAGCAAATGTTTCAAGCTATCGTTCTTTATTTTATACCCAACAGTATTCTGCCTGTGTTCTCCTTGCTACTGCTTGGATAAATGCATAGATCTGACGTTTGAAATGTTTTGTAAGTAAAACATTTTAAACTTACTTAGCAGTGTGTAGTCCGAACCAACTTCGCAGTCTGCAAGTACTGTGCCATGGTAGATGCTTGGTAGGTGCTTGGTTGAAATGACCGGGTAAAGGATTGTCCACCCCTGATTGGACAAAATTGGCATTATTTCTAAGTAAGATCTCAGCTGTCCTAACTGAAGGACCATAGCTTAATGACAGAACAGTCCCTCCCTCCATCCCATGTGACCCAGTAGCAGCATCAATTGTTGCAGCATGCATTTATTTATTTAATTAGTTAGTTAGTTAGTTAATTAGTTAGTTGTTTTAAAGATAATTTCTAGAGAGTGGCAGAGGCAGTTGGATAAGCCAACCTCATTTCTCAGAGGGCCTCTGGACCTAGGTGGAGACAATGAATTATTTCTCACTGGATTTTTATTCCGTGCACTGCTTTGGTTCGCCAGAAGCAGCTTTGTCATGCTGGCCACATGACTCGGAAGCTGTCTGCAGACAAACACCGGCTCCCTCGGCCTATAGAGCGAGATGAGCACCGCAACCCAGAGTCGGACACGACTGGACCTGATGGTCAGGGGCCCCTTTACCTCTATATACAGATATATACCTATACCTTTACCTATATATACAGATTTTACAACAAGTTTTAGCATAATCAAAAACTCAAATTACATTTTCAATTTCCAATTAACCCCCCCCCCCCAATGACTCCCCCCACCTTTCATTTCTGGTTTATAGCATATTTATTTCTTCTGCTTATAATTTTATATGCCTTATACAGTATACTAAAAAATAAAGTTGTACCATGTCAATCTATTCTTAACATTTTTACCTCATATTTATATTTTCTATTTATATTTGTCCATTGTAAGTGCATTACTCGAATCCTGCAAGTAAGTTCATTCCAATGCATTGTTTCTGTATATACCGTACATTATAAAAGGTTCCCAATCTTTTTTGAAGTCATTGTTGTCCTTATCTATAAGTCTCTCAGTTAACATCGCCATTTCAGCGTTGGGGCCCTCACTTCATCAAATCTGGCCCTCTTTGGGGAAAAAATGGGCACCCCTGACCTACGTGATGGGTGAACGATCTAAAACTAACCGCAGGGCTTTTGTGGATTTAAGAAACAAATAACAGAAAGTGATGGAGGGAAGCTGAAGAGGCATATATCCAGCAATGGATGTGAAATGCTGCAAAATAATAAGTAGAACATTTCCTACTATTTCATTGCCTCTCAAGTCTCCTTTATGGGTGTGGGGGCAATGGCTAGCCTCTCTTTCTCAAACACACAAAATGCAGAAAGCTACAGACTCTTTCGACTGCAAGATTTAAGCTTGTGGGAGTGGTGGGAGAGAGAGAGAGAGAGAGAGAGAGAGAGAGAGAGAGAGAGAGAGAGAGAGAGAGAGAGAGAGAGAGAGAGAGAGAGAGAGAAACAGTGAAATATAGGAAGAGGTTGACAATAACAATCTACGGATGGATAAACTCTCAGAAATACATGCTAAGGTAAAAGAAGAAAACAGCACTCTTGTCATAATGTTATCAGCATCATCAGTCCCGCAAACATTGCCACGCCGTTTGAATTGCGCAAGGAAATTTGAAACAGAGCAGGAAATGGAAGCTATTCATGTGCAGGGAATGATCAGATAAGGAAATTAAACTATATGTTGAATTCTGCTGCACAACGCTTTTCCTTAAGGCTACAAAAAATAATGATTTGATTATCAAAGTGGTACAACAGGCAGCTCATCCCCTCACTTTCTCTCTTACAAGGAGATCTTCCATTAAAATTCCCTAAGCCGCACCTCTGGGAAACCGTCATTTTGGATACCCATTATAAACCCTTGAATTATTGATTTGCTCATCTGAACATGTAGCCCTCCCTGTCTCAAAGGCTCAGGGTGGGTAATGGCAGATGAAAGGGAAGGCAAAGCATCTCAGTGAGTTTCAATTAAAATAAACTTCAAATAGATTTCCATTAAACAAACAAACAAACAAACAAATCAGCAGTTCCTAAAAGCTCAAGTCTTGCATTGCGCAAATCGCAAAGCAAACAGAAAATACCTTGCAACACGTGGGAAGCTGTTTTATACAGGGTCAGACCTATTGCTCCATCTAACTCAGTAATGTCAACACTGATTGGCAGCAGCTCTCCAGAATTTCAGACAGGGGGTTAAACTGGGTGTGCTGGGACTAGAAAAACAGGTGCTCTGCCACTGTACTATAGATTTTTCTCATGCTGTTGTTGTTCTTGCTACAGTGGTACCTCACAAGACGAAATTAATTTGTTCCACGAGTCATTTCACGTTGTGATAATCTCGTCTTGCAAAGTGTGGTTTCCCATAGGAATGCATTGGAATTTAATTCATGCGTTCCTATTGGGGGGGAGCGCAAAAAAAGGCGAGGACTTTTTCATATTTTAAGAGCAGGGGAAAGCAAGAGAAGGGCCAGGGAGAGGCTCCCTCCCTCCTTCCCCAGCAGTAGGACCCTCGCACCCAACCAGACAGACAGCCTGTTCATGCGCAGGCAGGCTGGCAGGCTGGTTGGCCCATTCGCGTGCAGGCGGCTTAAGGTGAGTGAGGGGGGATCCTGCTGCTGCGGAAGTCAGGCGATGGTGATGGCGGCAGCGGAAGCGCGAGCCGGGCGGGCTCCCCAGAGGAGGCTTGGTCTGACTTTCTCCTCCTTGCGGCGCCCTGCTTCGTCTTGCGAAGTTTTCTATGGCACAGCCACAGAAAACTTTGTCTTGCGAGTCTGCCAAAAATTCACAAAATGTTTCCGTCCTGCAATTTTTTCGTGCCGCGAGGCGTTCGTCTAGCGAGGTACCACTGTACACTCATGTGCATAACAAGAGGAGGACAGTTGGTTGGGAGCAGGGCTACTATATGTGTTATTGACCCCCCCCCCCAATCTTGTTGAACACATGAGCAAAGACCACCAAAATATGCCTTCACTAGTTTGTGCAGTGTGTTTTTGTCCCATTCCTCCCCTTGCCTGCCCCCAGCGCAGTGATGTGCAAAGTTGTTTCTGGTTGTCCATCAGATATTTTCTAGGTAATATGACAGTCATTTTCAAATAGGTGAAGGGCTTTCCCATGGCAGATGCAGCAAGCTTGTTTTCTCCTGCCCCAGTATGTAGGATCCAAATCAATGGATTGGAATCACAAGAAAGAAGATTCCAACTAAAAATTAGAGAGAACATTCTGGCAGCAAGAGTTGTTGTGGAACTGGCTCCCTCAGAAGGTGGTGAGCTCTCCTTCATTGGAAATGTCTAAGCAGAGACTGGATGGCCATCTGTCGTGGATGTTTTAATTGAGTCCTGCTTGAGCTGATCAGTTGATTGTTGGTGCAAACTGCTGATCATCAAAGCTTACAAAGCCCTACACTTTGCAAGCAGTGCCTATTAACTGATTGTTGGTGTTTGCAAAAAACATGCTTTTCACAGAATCATAGAATAGTAGAGTTGGAAGGAATCCCAAGGGTCATCTAGTCCAGCCCCCTGCAATGCAGGGATTTCAACTAGCTCATACATTACAGATGGCCATCCAGCTTCTGCCTAGAAACTCTCCAAGGAAGGAGAGACCACCTTTCTACTGTCAAACAGCTCTTGCTATCAGAAAGTTCTTCCTGATGTTTAGTCAGAATCTTATTTCTTGTAGCCAGGGGTGCCAACTTGCCCCACACATTGAAGGGGTCCAGCATCATGTAACATCACATGCATGACGTCATGTGGCCCTCCGCATATCCCGGCTTGGTGGGGTGGGGCATGCAGAGCGCAATCTTCACTCAGACTGCGGGGGATGTTGGTCCCTTCAATATTTGGGGGGGGGGTCAGCCCCCTACTCACAAATATTGAGGGGGCCAAGGTTCCTTCTGCCCCCTATAGTTGGCACCCCTGCTTGAAACACGTCAGAATCTCCTTTCTGGCAACCTGAAGCAATTAGTTCAGGTCCTACCCCCAGAGCAGGAGAAAACAAGCTTGCTCCATCCTCCATGTGACAGCCCTTGAAATATTTGAATATGACTATCATATCTCCTCTCAGTCTCCACTTTTCCAGGCTAAACTTACCCAGCTCCTTCAAGCACTCCTCATAAGGCTTAGTTTCCAGACCCTTGATCATCTTGGTTGCCTTCCTCTGCACATGTTCCAGCTTGCCAACATCCTTCTTAAATTGTGGTGCCCAGAATTGAACATAGTATTCCAAGTGTGGTCTAACTAAGGCAGAATAGAGTGGTACTACAGTATTACTTCCCTTTACCATAAAGAAGGCTAAAACCTTTACTAAAAATTTACAAAAAAAGAAAAAAAAGAAGGCTGATCGCCGAAGAATTGGTGCTTTTGAGTTATGGTGCTGGAGGAGACTCTTGAGAGTCCCATGGACTGCAAGAAGATCAAACCTATCCATTCTGAAGGAAATCAGTCCTGAGTGCAGGTGTCAGATAACATGTTTTTATGTTTTAGTTTTAACTGCTGAACCTCTCTTTCTGCACGCACATGGTTGTTTCATAACATTGCATTTCTTTATTTATCTGGAAAAGGTTGTAAGCAGCTCAGAGTGGTGCTTTTGCACCAGAAGGGGAGGATATAGGTGCTTAAATACCAATAAATAAAAAAAATATTGCCGTCTCATTGCTGAAGTCCCAGATTTAGTGAGGTTATTGTTAGATGAGGGAGGGAGAGGGAGAGAGTATACTCCCATTTCCCAATAAAATGAAGCCCGGTGCTTGCCGCATTGACAGGACATGTTGCAGAGTGGCAGGGTGGGGAGGAGGGAGTAATTCAAAGAAATGAGCTTCCCTAAGTAGATTGCACCTTTAAAAGCTGACATTATTGCAGGGAACCATAGACAACACCTTGTCAAAAAATGGAATAACCAAGACTGGCCAAGCTGTCATTTCTGACAGGTCAGTGTAATGAGCTGCAGAATGCTGAGAATGTCAAAAAAAAGTTTGGTTTTTTTCCTCCTCTACCTCCCTTGTTCCTGCTGGTTTGGGTGATAACAGGCATGTGTGTGTGTGTCCATGCACAACTCATTAAAAGTGCTGTATTATCAAAACGTTGTCACCCTGGGTATCACAGTTTGCCACATTTAAGGATGCTGGACTCCATCTCTCCATGTTCCATATTCTTCGCAAGAGGTGGGGGTGCAGTGAAGCCAGACTAGGCTTCTTTGCTCTGGTCACTGAATAGGCAGGGCAAACCTGGAGGCATTTCTATGTGTAAATGCTTATTGACCCTCCTCCCCATCATGGACTGTGCATGTTCTTGAACCTCAGTTTGACTGCCCTCTCTTGAACATCATTCTGCCCAGACACTGAGGTCCAGTGCTGAGGGCCTTCTGGCGGTTCCCTCGCTGCGAGAAGCCAAGTTGCAGGGAACCAGGCAGGGGGCCTTCTCGGTAGTGGCACCCACCCTGTACAATGCCCTCCCATCAGATGTCAAAGAGAACAACAACTACCAGACTTCCCTGTTTAGGGAAACTTTTAATGTTTATTAGATTATGGTATTTCAATATTCTTCTGGAAGCCACCCAGAGTCATAGCTGCCAAGTTTTCGCTTTTCTCGCGAGGAAGCCTATTCAGCATAAGGGAAAATCCCTGTAAAAAAGGGATAACTTGGCAGCTATGCCCAGAGTGGCTGGGAGACCCAACCAGATGAGCAGGGTATAAATAATAAATTATTATTATTATTATTATTATTATTATTATTATTATTATTAACAGGAATTAGGCAGCCACCAACCAACAGTGTACTGTTATGTCCAAACTCAGCCAGAGAAAGAGAGAGATATTGTTTCCGGTCCAATTTCAACTATGGTTGTCATATTCTTTGTAAATTTGTCATAATAAAATTAACAATGCATAACTCCCAAGATTATGACATTCTGCAAAGAGGGAGAATACAGGCAAGATACAGGCAAGTTTTTCTCCCTCTTGGGGAGATTCAGGAGAGATAAAAGAAAACACATCTTCATGCCGTCTACAGATAAATTATGGAACTCTTTCCCATAGGAAGCAGTGGTGGCCACCAACTTTGATGGTTTTAAAAGAGCATCAGTCAAATTCATGGAGGATAAAGCTGTCAAACTATGATGGCTATGCTTTGTCTCCATGGTCCGAGACAGCAATGGTTCTGAATACCAGTTGCTGGAAACTACAGAAAGGGAGAGTGCTCTTGTGTTCAAGTCCTGTTTTTGGGTTTCCTACAGGAATCTGGTTGGTTGCCATGAAAACAGGATTCTGGACTAGATGGGCCATTGGCTCTTCTTGTGTTCATGGCATGGTTGGAATTTTGCAACACAAATTTTGCAGGAACAAGCAAATTTTACTGGAAAGTTGCATTTTGGTTCACACAGTTTTGCTGAGTGCAAATGAGGTAGACCCACATTATAATGTACACTGAAGCAGATTCATGTCCGAAACTAACCTAGATGCATAAGCCAGCATATCTACAACTCCATGGCTGGGGGAAACACACTGATATCCCCTCACATACATTGCAGGTTGGGGAAAACCCTTTTTTAAATATATATATATCATATTTTGAGGTCAGGGAGTTACCAGTGTGGACACCTTCCACACCTGCATATTCAATGCATCCCACTGTCTTCACATTTATGTGGATTAAGAAATGGAATGTTTTCCCCTTTTTTGGAGAAGCCACCAGCTCCCTGAATCCCATTCTCTCTCTTCCTCCCCCTCCTTCTCTCTCTCTCTTTCTTTTCTCTTGCAGAGAAAGAGAGAGAGAGAGGGAAAATCACTTAATGTTCGTGACTAATTAAATTCTCACTCCAGTCATGATTAATGTAACAAATAATTACAGTTTAGATCTAATATAGATACAACTAATTGTTCTGTCCACAGTGCATCGTGACTAACAATTAAACAGAGCTGTTAAAGTGACAGAAGAAAAGAGACCAGGCAGGCCATCCACCTCATTCTGGCTCCACCGCAGATGCAGGAGGCAGAAGAGCAGCCCGGTGCTTCTTTTTCACACCACCAAATACCAACAGTCACCTATTATTAGATGTGAGGCAAACTAACACATTCTAGCTTCATGGATTCTTATTGGGAGAGGTTAGATGTCGGGGAGGGTGAAATGGCATTGGAAAATATCACGCCACCCCCTCCAAGGTTCCTTGAGAGACTGTGCCTTGAAAACTCCTGCCCACATCTTACTAACACAAGACTTTGCAGAAGACTGTAAGGAGAGAATTCTGGGTCAGGCCAATGGCCCATCAATCCCAACCAGCATCCTGTTCTCACATTGGCCAACCAGGTCCCTGTAGGAAGCCCCAAAGGAGGAAGCAAAAACAGGACCGCTCTCCCCTCCTGTAGTTTCCAGCAACTGGTTCTCAGAAGCATTGCTGTCTCCAACTGTGCAGGCAGAATGTAACCATCCTGGCTAGCAGCTCTCAATAGGTAGTTTAATCCTCAATGGATTTGCCCCAATCCTCTTTTAAAGCCATCTGAATTGGTGCCCATCATGCCCCCTGTGGGAGCAAGTTCCATCATTTAACAATGTGTTGTGTGAACAAGGACTTACTTTCTTCTTTTTTATATTATTATTATTTTGCAATTTTATCCTCTTCAGCCAGAGAAAAGAAAGCAGCCCTAGGGGGGTGCTTAAGAATATAAGGAAGAGCATACTGGATCAGGCCAGTGGGCCAACCAATCCAGCATCATGTTCCCACAGGGGTTGAATCCAGCAAGCAGGATTCAAACACAAGAGTCTTCTTCCCCTCTAGAGATTTCCAGCAACTGGTATTCATATACATTATTGCCTCTGGCCATGAAGGAGGAAGAAAGCCTTCATCATGGCTAGTAGACATTGATAGCCCTCTCATTAATGAATTTTCCCAATCCTCTTTTCAAGCCGCCAAATTGGTGGCCATCTAAGAGTCAGTGCTGAATTCTTTCTGGCAGCAAGAGAGAAGGTATTTCAAAAAATGGGATTTTAAAACAACAACAACACACAACTGCTTTAATCGAAGCTGATGACAATGCAGTAATCTACCTCTTTTAGCCACTTCTGGGCAATGGGAATGAATGAGAGAAGAAGCAGTGCACAATTTTCCATATTTGCGAAAAAGCAGCATGACTTAATTCATGAGCTGTGCCCTCTTTCACGGCTCTGGGAGCCTTCTGGCGGTTCCCTCATTGTGAGAAGTGAAGTTACAGGGAACCAGGCAAAAGGCCTTCTGGGTAGTGGCACCCACCCTGTGGAACACCCTCTCATCAGAGGTCAGAGAGATAAACAATCATATCACATTTCGCAGACATCCGAACACAGCCCTGTTTTGGGAAGCTTTCAGTGTTTAATGTTTGGGTTTGTTCCTTAAACTTTGTTGGAAGCTACCCAGAGTAGTGAGGCAATTCAGTCAGATGGGCAGGGCACAATATATAAATTATTATTATATTATATTATTATAACAAGGATCAGCATTGTTCAGCAGAATTTATGTACCTTGTTATTTGAGCTGGGTTTCAGGGAGGGGGGTTCAGAGTTCAGACAGTAGTGGTGATGATGATGATGACGATGATTTCCATCTTTCCACTTGGAGGATCAGCTAAAACTTCAGCTTGAGTATGTACCAAATAGGTATAAAGGAAAAAAAGGGGGGAACGTTAAAGGTCCCCTGGACGGTTAAGTCCAGTGAAAGGCGACTATGGGGTGCTTATCTCACTTCAGGCCAAGAGAGCTGCCATTTGCCCACAGACAGCATTCTGGTTCATGTATAGAAAATATCACAGTAGGAATGGACAAATCAGTCAGTTTCAGCTTATCTGAGTTTCTCATGCCTTCCCCACATCCTATGGTCAAGTTATCCATTTCCCTCCTTTATTTCAGGGTTGTTGTTGTTGTTTTTTTGCTGCTGTTGTTGTTGTTTTTAAGAAAATGAAGTCCAGAAAATATGCATATGCATTTTCATATGCATTTCTCCTGATGCACATAGTAGATTATTGCCTGATGTCATTTTCATGACCAAATCATAATTGCTTGTGTTTTCATCTAAAATGGACTTTTGGAGGGTGAACAGGGTTTGGAATTCAGAGAAGTGTGAATTTTAGAGTAAAGTTGCACCTCAGTTTCTGAATTTGATTGGTTAACTTTGGTAGGCAAACTTAAGAACTTTCTGCTCCATCCCTCCTAGGTCTGCATATGCACTCTGCACAGGATCTAGACTGCTTTACATTGTGTACACATCAATTGTTCCAAATACAGGTCTTGGAATGTCATGTAAATGTTTGACGCATGCAAACTCCATGAGCATCCAGCCCTGCGTTTGTAACAAGGATGACAGTCTGGAGCACTCAGAATTTCCTAAAATATTCTCTGAGGCAAGCAAACCTCATCAGTTTCTTTACAGTCTGTAAGCTGCTTGGAGGAAGAGGCTCCAGGAACGTCAAAAATGGGTATGATTTAGCAGACAGCTGCAAGATAGTCAGGGAAGATAAACTCGCCTCCCTGTATTGGGATGTGAATGACATTTTGCCGTCACTAACACTGCAGCAAGTCAGTCCTCATAACGCAATCTGAGACAGGCAGCAGCACCCGTTGCCTGTAGGTTTCAGAAACATCATTGTAGAAGGACTGGCAAAATCTGATGCTCTTACATGCTGTCAGTGGGCAGCTCTTCCCTCGCGCATCACAGAGGCGTGTTTTCTTCCTCCATCTCCTCTGTCCTTGATCAAATGGCTGTGACCTTAAAAAGAAAATCGGATTCTTTGTCTGAGCTGCCTTCACCTCATTTGCATGGTTTGTGAAAGCAGGGGTAGAAATAGGAGGAAAACAGTGAATTGTTGGGCTTCAAATCCCCTTTCTACTTCTCACCAGTTGGATACCTGTCCATTCATTCCTGTTCTTTGCTTCCTGCAATTTAACCAGTTCTTGATCCACGAGAGGACGTTTTCTCTTCTTCGTTGACTGCTAAGCTTACACGGGAGTCTTGGATGAAATACTTTGTTAAAAGCTTTTTGAAAGTCCAAGCACACGATGTCAACTGGTTCACCGCCCTCTATACACTTGTTGACACTCTGAAATAATTGACTGCACTGCTGGTGACAGCTCTGGCCCATTTTCATACTTCAGGAGTGGACTGAAGTGAAACCTGCCCCAACTCAGTCCACTCTGGTTGCCCTGCCCTCCAGACCACCACGGATAGGCCATATTTTGAATCTGGGTTTGGTGGCAACCCAGCAGGCTCCACAACAGCCAGGGAAACTGAGCAACGGTTGACAAAACAGTGTGGCTCTGAGAGGATGGAGTTAAGACACATGCTGGGCTGCAAACATCACCCAAAGCCAGCCTGGGTGAGCAGCCATTCTCATGCAGAAGCCATGCTGCCTCTGTTTCAGTAAGGTGTGTTCTTCCATGTGCTTGGTGATTATATCTTTAACAATACTTTCCACCAGTTTTCCAGGGACGGATGTTAAAATAACCATTGCCATTATTTGTCATAACTATTCCATTTTCGTCAGTCAGGTGTACATCTATTGACTAATGCTGCTCAAAGAAGGCTTGCGCTGAACAAATGCACGAGCTGTCTCTGCACATGTACTGGTATTTGTGTGAAAGAGTGTACATGTGTTGGGTTGTGAAGCTCTGTTGTTGTGTATCCAGGTTGTACACCTATTGAACATTAGAGGGGAATAACTAACCGTGGGAATGTACTCCTCAACTATTCATGTGCACAGGCTCACATACTGCACAGTTATTGAATGCAATGTGGGCATACCTCTAATCCCCCTACAGCAGAAAACTGGCTTTCTGCACTGCATATATTGGAAATCTGAGATGGGGCCAAGCTGTATGCTTGGGAAAGGAAGATAAGGGGGGTGGGGTCCTGAACTTTGTAAAAGAAAGGGGAAAACTCTATCTATCATCTCTATCTATCTATCTATCTATCTACATACATACTTTATTAAAAAGTATTTATATACCACTATGTATTAAGATATATATCAAAGCAGTTTACAGCAATAAAACATACATCCATACAATAAAAGGCAAATTAAAAAGTTTAAAACAGACATCAATTAACCATTGTAGAAATGGAAGAATCAAAAAGTTGTCGGGAGGCGTTCAAAAGTTGAAACGGATGCAGAGTATTCCACAGGACTGGGTCAATGACACTAAAAGTTTGGCTTCCTGTTGTTGTCAAATGAGCCTTGCCAATTCAGGGAATGACCAGCAACGCTCCTGCAGATCAAGTTGGGATATAATTTTTTGAAACTCCCAACTCTTCATCTGCTTTCTTTTCATGTTCAGATTTGGTCAGATGTATACATTCCACACATTGAAGTGATACCAAGGGGCCCTGCATTTCTTCAGACTGCAGGTAGGGGATCCCGTCCATTTTATTGCCCCTTGTGTGTGCGTGATTTGTAAAACAAATAAACTGAAATTAGGAAATCAGGAAGGAAAGCTTTGGCTACTCCACTTCTTTGTTGTACTAGTGGTTTTTGCTTATAGCAGGTGTTTCCTTTTTATGAATGCAATTTTCAACCTATAGTCGACAGTGATGTAGCTCAGGTTACCATTCCGGGACTCTTAGAACCATCTCATTCCTTGGTATGTGAAAGCTCACTCTCAGGTTATAATGCATGGACATGACACATGTACACCATTTTGAATTGTGTGACCAGGCGATGACAGCCCCAGCCCCCAGGGACCATAAGGAAGGAATAAGGACTCTGACAACATTATATAGAATTAAAATTAGGCCACAACTTTATGAAACTTCTGAATGTAGGAAGACCTTGGGCTTAGGCCTTGGGCATGTATCCCTCCCAGCCCCACAGCCGGGGGAACTGGGGCTCATCAGGGTAAATGGGATATGGGGGTGCTCCCCACCCCATATCCCCGCACACAGGGTAGTTCACTGACAACCTTTCAGTGTATGGCCAGTGGCACCCATATATATAACCCCTTTAAGAGGGGGGCCGTGGAATCACTGCCACAGAGGAGTGAAGCACCATTGTCCCCCCCCCCGGAAGAAAAAACTAAAGGATTCCACCCAATGCCATAACTGCCAAAGTTGTGACAAATTGCTATGGGGAAGACAAAACCTGCCAATGCAGGAAAAAAAAAATTTCCTGGTCCTTAAACTGCAACCAGACAAAGACTGTAGTAGCACCCGCTAAACAGGAAGGAAAATTAACCTGCAAACCATAAACATTAAACAAAGGGAGGGTAGGGAGGGTGAATTTCCAGAGCTGACTGCCTGGCTATTGTCAGCTCCACCCCCTATTTATAAATGGGGCTGGCCCCACCTCCCAGCAAGAAACTTGACTCCTGAGGCTGGGCGTGAACCTCCAAAAATTAAAACTGGGAGGCAACCCAGCCCCTGTTTGACAGTAAGCTCCCTGGGAACTGTAGTACATGCGTGATCCTGCAAAATAGTAATTATTATTTTATTTTTTTTATACCCTGACCATCTGACTGGATTTCCCCAGTCACTTTGGGCGGCTTCCAACATATATAAAAACCTAATAAAACAGCAAACATTAAAAAACTTCCCTATATAGGGCTGCCTTAAGATGTCTTCTAAAGGTTGTACACTTACTTATCCCCTTGGCTCGGGGGTCGGGGGTCACATAACTCCATCCCCTCCCAGATTTCTCTGATGAAAATAAGGACATTCTACCATACCTTCCAAAATTTCAATGATGAAAATAGGGACATCCTAAGGAAGAAATGAGACATTCTAGGATCAAATCAGAAACTGAGATGGCTTCTGTAAAATAGGGACACTTGGAGGGTCTGTTATGGCCACTGCTCTGCCCTTCTTTCACAAATGAATGAGACTTTCCTCCCTCTTTTTTGCTGTTGAAAAGGGTCAGGGTGGTTGATAATTTTTCGTGGGCAAACTTCATTTTGATATGCATTACACACAAGGGGCATGGATCCATTCAAGATGGGGCAGGCCTTTTTGAGGGAGGGGACTGTGCATTTCAAGCCGTCTCCTGCACACTCAAATCCTGTCCCCATCAGTAGTTAAGCTTAGAATCAGCAATACCTAAATGCCTCTAGCCCATAGTCAGAAATGCAGGAACCAGTCGGGAGTGAGGGGACCGGCAGTCCCCATGTGGTCTGTTTATTTACAGAGGAACACAGATGCTGAAAGGAAGCTTCATTGCAATGATTTTCAGAACCTGCTGATTTATGGGGCGGAGGGGAGAGAATGCCTTGGATTTTCAAAACCTGGGCAAACAAATTAGAACAAACTCTAGGGGGTTTCAGCTTGTCTTTCTGAGACCTTTGTCGGCAATCGACCGCGTTTCCCCCTGACCTTGACAGTGTTGTGACTTGTGGAGTTATTTTAACAAGGATAAACCTGAAAGAAACATCTCCAACGTCTCGGGCACAGACATGGAAAATTCAAGATCAGGTACAGGAGGTCTGTTTACCATGTGCCTCAGAGACTCCCTGCACATCAAAATAAGCATGAATATGTAGATTATTTCAGCAAAGTACGGTGTGCGGCCAATGCAAGAAATTCCCTTCTCTGGATTAATATTTACATTACGCCTATAAATTCTCTGGAGGTACGTAAATATGCTTATGAACACATTCTCTCTCTCTCTCTCATGCACACACACAGAAGGCAAACTTTGGGATCTGGAAGAAGAGGGAGGAAACATATTGTGGGTTTTGTATACTAAGTAATCAAATACAGAGTTTTGCTCCAGGAAAAGCTGAAGTCCATAACCTGCAATATATAAAGCTAAACTAAGCACCTTTGTGATGTTATTTACATATTACACTTAGGAACCACCTGTTCTCTGGGGAGCTTCAGTCAGCACATGTTGGGCTTCCAAGTCGTTTCCCATCCAAACATGAAACAGGCTTAGACTTGCTGATTTTCAATTTCTACATGACCTGATACATCACCAGCAAATATCCTGTACTGGTTGGTTTACATGAGAACCTCTTCATAGAGTAACCTCAATGTGGAGGTGATATATATGGGGTCACATACATGGGGTCACTGCTAGTGCCACATACTAACCACATCCTCAGAGGGCCATGCCTGCCTGCAAAGGGCTGCCTACCTACTAATCTGAAATTTCTGGTACTCATTATCAGCTGATCAGTCTTCAAGGACACTGAGAAGAAGGTGATGATGAGAACCGGCTGGCTTCAGTCTTCTTAAACAGAATTCTCAGCAGCAGTCAGATGCTGGAAACAACACCTGTGGTTCCTGTCCCTACTCTGTTTGGACCAGGGTTTCCCAAACTTGGGTATCCAACTGTTTTGGAATGCAGTTCCCATCATCATTGACCACTGGTCTTACTAGTTAGGGGTGATGGGAGTTGATGTCCATAAACAGCTGGAGACTCAAATTTGGGAAACCCTGGTCTGGACCCTTGGCTTTGTGATCATCTGATTCCCTGACCACTGGATTGTCTGACTACGTGGATTGCTATTTGTCTAACCCTTGGAAAGGACTTGACTACATATGCAAAGCCAGCATATGAAGTCAAGTCCATTCTGAGGGCCAGACTCTCCTTGTCTGTTTGTTTGTCTTCACACTCCACTGAGCTCTGCACACTGTTGCTCAACAATGGGACTATGACACAGCCTGACCACCAAGCTGGTAAGAACCAATTATTGGGGGGGGGAATTAACAGCTGAATGTCAGAAGGGAGGGCACTCTATATAAGGTACAAGGAGGGTTCTGATACAAACAGCAAACAATTGAGTTGAGTAAGGACTGTGGTTGGATGAAGAGATGGCAAAATGATGGGGTGACTGAAGGTCATTGGCCAAAGGATGAACAGCAAAGTTGACACAGATTTTTCCTATATACTGTAATGTGCATCCTAATGGAAAGCTCTCACAAATACTTTGAACTCTGTCCTAAACAATGTCTGACCAATTGGGAGTTTGATGTGAGCCTCCATATTTGAACCCCCCAAAAGGAATTTTCCCCCAAGCCTTCCATGTGTAAGTGAATCTCCTCCAAGGGAAAGGGACCTCTAGCAGTGCATGGAAGCCCCTCTTGTAGAGTGCCTGTGCTGATATGACTGCATGTAGGCACCCTTTTGCAGGTGCCTACATGCTCAATGTACATCTAGCTGGGAATTGTGTTGGTGAGGTGCACCATTGTGGTAGGGCCAACTGGCATGGCCCACTTCATATGTATTGCCTATCCATGGAGGTTTCTCCATGAAGAGGCCTTGCATTATACTGGTTTTGTGAGTTAATTGGAGCAAAGAGTGCTATAAAGCACTGGCATCCCTCATGTGGTGGTCTAGATCTGTGGTTCCCAAACTTTTATGAGCCACTGTCTCCTTGGTTCCATAAATTCATCCCCAGTGGACCCTACCCTACAAAAACCATTATTCAGCCTATTGGTTTGCACCACCCACTAAGGAAGATAATAATACACAAAGTAAATACTAATACATAGATAATACATAAGAGTAACAATTGCACATTTGTTCAAAATCCAATTAAAACTAGTTTAATTAATTCAACAAAAAATTGATGCACTTGATCAAGTGGTATAAGCTTTTCAAAGTCTGATAGTGCCTTCTGCATTCTCTTGCTTCCCCCTCGCCTCTTAGTGCCCCCTAGGAAATTTCAACTCCCCAGGGGGGGTGCCTCCCACTTTGGGAGCCGCTGGTCTAGATGTTCCTCAACAAGTCCAACTCATTACTCATTCTACATTACATAAGACACAGCCTGATGGAAAGAGCATTGATGGGGAATGTTTTCAGCTCCAGTTCAGAACATGGACCACCTTGGCACGTTCTGGCCATGTGGACAAATGCATGTACTGTATTCTCATTTAGTATCTTGTGAGTTTATGATTCTACTAATACCTGGTGGGCCTCAATGTTTGGGCTGACTCCACTGGGAAATATTTTTGTGCAAGCTGACACGGAAGTTGTATGTGGTGGCGTTACATCTCAGATGACCCCTTTATACATGGAAATCACCATCTGATGTTGTGATAAGCCAGTCCATCTGAACTAACCTTAAAACAGCAGAGATAGCACTAGTTCAGCCAGAAGAAAACCTTGTTTTTTCCCCTAGAAACTTTCCATTTTATTTTATTTTTGTCACAGGAAGGCTTGAGGCTTAAGAATGGACTTTCTGCTCCATTCTCCATTTCAACCAGACGGTTCAATGATGTCCTTTCCCCCAACCTTTTGCCCTTCATAAATCCCCCTCAGAAGCAGTGGGATAAACATACCCTTTCTAACTCTTCACTTTGTCCCACCACATCCACTAATACTTAAGCAAGCTTAGCAGCTAAAGCCAAAGTCAGAGGAGGATTCTTTAATCTACACAAGTATAACTTGTAACACACATGGAGATAAGAGAATCTGGGTGCTTTGAAGTGCTCTGGCAATTTCAGAGCATTTCCTCGTTGCACCACACCAATTCTGAGCAGTATATATATATATTGTGTGTGTGTGTGTGTGTGTGTGTGTACGTGTACACACACACACACACACACACACACACACACACACTTTTCACTTACGTGATCACAACTTTGTGCAGGTGGGGGCAAATAAATGCCCCAGAGGGTAGGACCTGAACCAATGGATGGAAATGACAAGTAGATTCTGACTAAACCTTTCTGGCAGCAAGAGGTGTTTGACAGTGGAGTGGTCTATGTCAGAAGTTGGTGGACTCTGTTTTTAAACAGAGGTTGGATTTTCATCTGCCAGGGATTATTTAGCTGTGATTCTTACTTTGCAGGGAATTGAACTAGATGACTCTTTTTGTTCCCTTACAATTCTGTGATTCTCTGATTCTATGAAAGACCGTTGAGAGTTATTAGTTGTTGTTGTTTTTCCAGTTTAATGCCATACCGTACCTGATTTCTTGTTTGCTAGATTTTCAATTGCCTTCATTTTGGATACAGTAAAGATGCTATGTATTTGAAAAGCAGAAACCCAGTCCAAGAAATAATTGAATGTCTGGAAGATTTTATTATTTTTATTATTATTATTACATATCCAGAGCAATTTAGTTCTGACTACCAGTACATCACCAATATGCATCCACTTTTCATTGAATTCCTCCCCACTCCATTCGATGTGGTTATTTAATCTTCTGCCAACACTTCCCACAGAGTCTATTCCCCCCCCAGCTACCCCTACTATGCCTTTCTGCTATTGATGTTTTCCCAGAGAATGGTGTGTGTGTGTATGTCAAATTATTGCTATTGATCTAGGTTTGTTTCTTTATGTGTATACTTGTTTAGCTAGCATTACGACTCATCTGATTATGAAGGTATAAAAAGAAGGGAAAGAGGTGGGAGGTACAGCTGGGAAACTTCAATTTCTGTATATTTTATGAAAGTCATTGTGCAGTGAATGCTGTTTATTTCAGCTCAAAGCATGCTGGAATCCATCTTCTCAATTCATCAGTTTAGCTATATGTCTTTCTGCTGAGGGTGTGTGTGGGGGGAAACAGTAATGCAGATGTCTGTAATACCGCTCTTGTGCTCAGGTCCTGCTTGCGTGCCGAGGTACCAAGATATCCCCCCAATAACTCACACATCACACGATAATTAAGTTTGAGGTTTTTGACATTAATTTTGACCACATCTTTATTTAAATACAACTGATGTGAGTGGTTGCTTAGGCATTGGTTCTTGCCATCTGTCCCCCGCCTGGGACAGATCTGACTCCCACTAGCCTACTAGGGGAGCCAGTAGGTAAGCACCCTCTGGGAGAGATCGGGGCAGGGGCCCACGCCCTTGGCCTCATCCATCAGATGCTCCCCGAGGGTCATGCACGGCCCTGGCCCCTAACGGCGATAAACGGACAAACATGTAGAGCCCCAGGATTCCTTTAACGGAATACCCTTAAAGGCAGCAGCAACCATGAGGGGCAGGCCCAGCCTGCAAGTTGTGACTTATTGCAGGGTGGTAGGCAAAAAAACCACCTGGCACCAGCCAATCAGCCAAGTGGCAAAATTCCTACCAGGCCCCTGATCCAAAACAGGCGACCCCATGACAGGCGCAGCAAGGTCAATGCAAGAACGCCTTAAATTAGAGGAGGGTGGGCGGGAGAATCGTTGCGAGCAGCAAAGTGGAACTGAAAGCTGCTTGCTAAGCATATATAGGGTAAAGCTGTCAATCAATCATTTGCTACATGCAAATTTCCCCAGCAAGAGCACACCCACCAATCACACATGTGGCCATCCAAACTGACCCGCCTCTCCAACCCTGGGATGTCTTGTTCACTCTTCCGCAACCCATGTTCTCCTCTATGGGGAGAACCTGCTTTGTGGGTTTTCCATGAGTGTCTGGCTGGCCATTGTGAAAATAGGATGCTGGAGTAGATGGGCCATTGGCCTCATCCAACAGGGCTGCCTTATGTTCTTAAAAACAAATGCCGACAGAGAGAAAACCAATATTGTTCTTTAAAGGGGGGGGTAAATCTGCATTGCATCACACTTCTTAACATTTCTATATACATTACATATGTTGCCCAGGAAAAAAACTTATGAGGATAAGGTCATTGTGGAAGCTACAGATGGGGAAGAACGTTGATTCAGTTTATGTGTAAAGGCGGGTCTACCTAATTTGTTGTTGTTGTTGTTTAGTCGTTTAGTCGTGTCCGACTCTTCGTGACCCCATGGACCATAGCACGCCAGGCACTCCTGTCTTCCACTGCCTCCCGCAGTTTGGTCAAACTCATGTTCGTAGCTTCGAGAACACTGTCCAACCATCTCGTTCTCTGTCGTCCCCTTCTCCTAGTGCCCTCAATCTTTCCCAACATCAGGGTCTTTTCCAAGGATTCTTCTCTTCTCATGAGGTGGCCAAAGTATTGGAGTCTCAGCTTCACGATCTGTCCTTCCAGGGAGCACTCAGGGCTGATTTCCTTCAGAATGGATAGGTTTGATCTTCTTGCAGTCCATGGGACTCTCAAGAGTCTCCTCCAGCACCATAATTCAAAAGCATCCATTCTTCGGCGATCAGCCTTCTTTATGGTCCAGCTCTCACTTCCATACATCACTACTGGGAAAACCATAGCTTTAACTATACGGACCTTTGCCGGCAAGGTGATGTCTCTGCTTTTTAAGATGCTGTCTAGGTTTGTCATTGCTTTTCTCCCAAGAAGCAGGCATCTTTTAATTTCGGGACTGCTGTCACCATCTGCAGTGATCAAGGAGCCCAAGAAAGTAAAATCTCTCACTGCCTCCATTTCTTCCCCTTCCATTTGCCAGGAGGTGATGGGACCAGTGGCCATGATCTTGGTTTTTTTGATGTTGAACTTCAGACCATATTTTGCGCTCTCCTCTTTCATTAAAAGGTTCTTTAATTCCTCCTCGCTTTCTGCCATCAAGGTTGTGTCATCTGCATATCTGAGGTTGTTGATATTTCTTCCGGCAATCTTAATTCCGGCTTGGGATTCATCTAGTCCAGCCTTTCGCATGATGAATTCTGCATATAAGTTAAATAAGCAGGGAGACAATATACAACCTTGTCGTACTCCTTTCCCAATTTACACTTCCTCAGATGTGAACCAAAACAATAGTCATTTGAAATTCAAACTTACCTGAATTTTGCAATGCACACAATAGGGTCAAGTGGGCACAAAACTGCATATGTTAGTGAAAATAAGATTTACTGAAGCATTACATTACTGAAAATTGGTTTTTAAAGAGTGTATATTGCAAACAATATAATAGAAATTCTCATGAGGACTTCTTTTTTTAAAAAAAAAAAAGATTAAGAAATTGATGTGGAAATGTGGAGAACTGAACTTAGTACTGAAACTGAGAAACCAACAGATTCCCCCACCTCTACACATGAGTAATCTGAGATCCAACTATCCCTAGTGACAGTTGTTAGGTAGGGGATACCCTAATGAACTCAGAGTTTGCTGAGTCTAGTATGAACTGGTCTAATGCACATCTTCCAGATTAATTACTTGATTGGACTATCCAGTGATTTCCATACTACTTGAATGTCCTGACGCAGTCCTTGCTGACCTTTAGAGTCACTGAGAACACAATTTGGGAAAGTGCCATATGAATTTGTATTATTATTATTATTATTATTATTATTATTATTATTATTATTTATACATACCCCACCCATCTGGCTGGGTTTCCCCAGCCACATTAAAATACAATAATCTATTAAACATTAAAAGCTTCCCTAAGCAGGGCTGCCTTCAGATGTCTCCTAAAAGTCTGGTAGTTTTGTTTCTCTTTGACATCTGCTGGGAGGGCGTTCCACAGGGCAGGTGCTGCTACCGAGAAGGCCATCTGCTTGGTTCCATGTAACTTGGCTTCTTGCAGTGAGGGAACCACCAGAAGGCCCTCAGCACTGGACCTCAGTGTCTGGGCAGAACGATGGGGGTGGAGACGCTCCTTCAGGTATACTGGACCGAGGCCGTTGAGGGCTTTAAAGGTCATCACCAACACTTTGAATTGTGCTTGGAAACGTACTGGGAGTCAATCAATTACCTTGATTAGGATTACTTTTTCCATTCAGGAATGCTGGTGAGACATTTCACTGACTTCAGCTGTGGAGCCCTCAAGGAATGCATCTGAAGGCAGGGTGGCTGGCTTGCTCTGCCAGCACTGGGCAAATACATGGTGTTTAGCATCCTCAGGTGTGAGCTGCATTGGAAGAAGGAGCTGCTAGCCAATCAGCAATTATTCATGGTGCAGAATGAAAGATTCTTACCTCCATCACTGACTCTTGCCAGGAAATATAAGCTTTCTCCTCCTGCTTCAGTTGATATACTCCTTGAGATGTCTGCATTTTAATGGGAAACTGCCCACCTTAGTGCTCACTGGAAGGACAGATCATGAAGCTGAGGCTCCAATACTTTGGCCACCTCATGAGAAGAGAAGGCTCCCTGGAAAAGACCCTGATGTTGGGAAAGATTGAGGGCACAAGGAGAAGGGGACGACAGAAGACGAGATGGTTGGACAGTGTTCTTGAAGCTACCAACATGAGTCTGACCAAACTGCGGGAGGCAGTGGAAGACAGGAGTGCCTGGCATGCTCTGGTCCATGGGGTTAAAAAGAGTTGGACACAACTAAATGACTAAACAGCAAAGCCCATTTCGCACATTTCAAGCCAATATGCACACCAAAAGACAGTTATGCTTCGAAAGTCACACTTCTCCAAATTTTGCCTTCTAAACAATATATTAAAATTGGTTATGTTGGGAGGAAGCATGCATAAAATGTATTTGTTAGTGAAAACAACTTACCAAAAATGCCTTCCAGAAGTCAACACTGCTTGCAAAAATGTATATTAGCCAAAGCTGCATAGGAAATTCACACTAAATGGCAGGAAATTCTCATGAGGATTTCTTTAAAAATGCTTTATGTGGAGAACTCAATTTAAGATTGGAAAAATGAAAAACAGAGAGAACCAAAACTGATCGATTTTTCAACTCCTGTTCCAACTCACTTCCCCACCATTATTTTCTGGTTCCGTTTGCCTATTTTCTTTCTTTCTTTCTTTCTTTCTTTCTTTCTTTCTTTCTTTCTTTCTTTCTTTCTTTCTTTCTACCAGTACATATGTTTATTTATAACACAACCCAGTATCATAACAGATGCCAAATTAAAGAAAAGTAGAAAGTGATATCTAGAACTAAACATATAGAACCAGATTTCCATACCAAAATGTAGCATAATAAATTAATATCACAAGTTTCCAAATAACACAAATGGGTTTCTGTTATCATGTACCTAATTTCTCCATTACATTATATAAAAAGACTACGTTTCTCAAGAAAGACATTTTCTTGTTGTCTGGTCTATTTTCATAGGATGATCCCTAGTGCAACATGTAAGAAAAAAACCCATTTATCTCTATTTCCTCTCTCCATAATTTACTTTTATACATCTCTGTCATTCAAGGCGCCTTCTGTTTTTTTTTAAAGCTTTCCTGCACAGGGAGTGGACCAACCCTCTGCTCATTTCAACTGCTGTCATCCATTCTTTCTCCACCTCGACAAAACAACTTTTCAAGAAGGGGTAGCCAGAAGTCCATGTGGCAGGATTTTGACCAGCTGCGTGTGTGTGTGTGTTTGCAGCTGAGTTCTTGGATATGATCACTCCTTCCCCCAAATTAATCTATTTGGAGTGTTAAGGTTAAAAAAACCTTTCTGTCTCACCTGATGAAGCTTTTGAGGTACCAGGGATCATTATGACACTTAAGCAATTGAACTCCAGCACATGAGCCAATTAATGGCACAATTGTGTTGATGGGCTGGGCAATGTTAATTATCCACCAGGAAGTTACTGAGGCCACCCTTAAGCTAACCTTTTTTCATCCAGCAAGCCAGTAGGGAGACATAATTTAATGTATATAATGTAAAAGTGCAGCTGAATAGGGTCATATTAATTTGCTAGGAATATATTACATGAGAACATGAGACTCGGGGCTGCCTTAAAATATTTGACTTTCGAGACTTCATAAAATGAAAATGGTTGTGGTATTTTGTGCATCCCCTAATTCTTCTATTGCTAGAGCTAACTGGTTAGCTCAAATCAATATATAACATTCAACCTTTCTCAGTCTCTGTTGACTATCTCCCTTGGATAAGGCTGTTAGCCATGATCGCTGTGTTCTGCATCCATTGCCAGTTTGGCTCTGAATACCGGTTTCTAGGAATCACATATGGAGAGAGTGTTGTTGTGCTCAGGGCCTCCTCACGGGCTTCCAATAAGCATCTGGTTGGCTGCTGTGAGAACAGGTTGTTCAACTAGATGGGCCTTTGGCATGATCCATCATAGTTCTTCTAAGTTTCTTATCCCTGGACCTTCATGTTATCTTCCATTTCCCTTGAATCTGTGAGTACAACAGCCCTCCTCATGCCTCAGTCCTGAGCCAACAGTGCCCCACTTCAATCTATTGACTTGGAGGCTAGTGAGTGGCTCCTCCACATGTGATTGGCCAGATAGTTGGTGGGTGGGCAGAAGAATCTCAGTGTTAACCTGAACAATGGGTTGCTCCAACTGCAGCACCAGGCAGAGTCAACTGGGCTGGATTGGAGATGGGGGGAGGAGGACAGAAGTTCAAGAACTATAATAAGTGTTTCAATTTATAGTATTATAAAAGTCTTAGTAAAGGTAAAGGGGCCCTTGACCATCACGTCCAGTCATGTCCGACGCTGGGGTTGCGGCGCTCATCTCGCTCTATAGGCCGAGGGAGCTGGCGTTTGTCTGCAGACAGCTTCCGGGTCATGTGGCCAGCATGATAAAGCTGCTTCTGTTGAACCAGAGTAGCGCACGGAAACACTGTTTACCTTCCCGCCGGAGCGGTCCCTATTTATCTACTTGCACTTTGATGTGCTTTCGAACTGCTAGGTGGGCAGGAGCTGGGACTGAACAACAGGAGCTCACCCTGTTGCAGGGATTCGAACTGCCGACCTTCTGATTAGCAAGCCCTAGACTCTGAGGTTTAACCCACAGTGCCACCTGGATCCCTAAAAGTCTTAGTACTCAACTAATACATCCTTCAATGCAATGATTTATGCTGGTACAACTGATCTTTCACTCCAGACATTCCCTACACCTTCCCTAAATCTGCTTGGGTGGGTGGGTGGGTGGGGGGGTAAGGGAACACTTGGAAATGATTTCGGGAGTTGCAGGGGGAGGAGAGTTCCATTGTGCAAGTGGAGAAGCCGAACCATCTCTGGAGGGGAAGGCTGACCCCACCTTTAACTCATTTGTAGCAGCTGGCCTGATACCAGACTTTCAGGTTGGAGTGAGGAGGTTAAAAGGGGGGGAAATAGTTGTTTATCTGCTGGTTAGTGTGTGGAAGTATTATTTGTCCATTATTTGAGAATAATTATTTGAGAATAAACACATGGGTGGCACTGTGGGTTAAACCACAGAGCCTAGGGCTTGCTGATCAGAAGGTTGGCGGTTCGAATCCCCACAACAGGGTGAGCTCCTGTTGTTCGGTCCCAGCTCCTGCCCACCTAGCAGTTTGAAAGCACATCAAAGTGCAAGTACATAAATAGGTACTGCTTCGGTGGAAAGGTCAAAACAGTGTTTCCGTGTGCTGCTCTGGTTCGCCAGAAGCGGCTTGGCCACATGACCCGGAAGCTGTACGCCGGCTCCTTTGGCCAGTAAAGTGAGGTGAGTGCCACAACCCCAGAGTCGGTCATGACTGGACCTAATGGTCAGGGGTCCCTTTACCTGTACCTTTAAATGTTTGCTACTAATTAAATGGTGTGTTGTTTGTGGGTTTGTGGGGTTTTTTGTGTCATTTCAAACAATACATGTATTACATGATCCCTCTTTTTTTTCTTCCCTTATGCCATTATGTATGATTGTGTTTGCTCTCTCACTTGTGTTTGTTTGTGTTACTATTAGTTGCTTGACAACTTTTGTTGTTGTTTTTTTAACATGCTTTTTATTAGGTTATTACTACAACACAGACACATACACACTTAGAACACTATACTGTAAAAGAAAATACAAACAAACTAAAAAAACATACACAATAACTGATAAGACATATAGACAGAGGTCCTCGAGTTTCCACATTCGGACCTAGGTTATCCTGTTATATATATATTCAATTGTTATTATATTCTAATAAACTTCCCTCCTCATCGCAGGTCTGCTTTCATACTTTGTAAACTGTTTCTTTCTCATTTTGTAGTTGCTTGACGACTTTTGGGTGACAAGTGACTATTAAGTTTAATAAAGGATTTAAAAAATAATAATAATCATTGTACTGATGGGATACATTGGGGGTGGGGGTGGTGGAGAGCCAATATCCCAGCCATGTGTACCTATTTTCAATCAGAATGGAAAGCTCCCATATTGTGTAAAAAGCCCCTCTCAATTCTTTTTTTAAGGGGGTGGGACTTAGTAAAGGCCTCAGTTAAAAAGCAGAGGCTTCCAAGGAAGAAAGGGAGAGACGATGTGATTCCCAACAGTAGGTCTCTGCAGAAGTTTGATTGGCCTTGCAAGGGGACTCTCCCCCTTGCAGCCAGATTCTTCACTGGATTTCTCTTTTGAAAGTGGTAATCTTAAAAAGAAATTGTGTAAACATTTCCGAGCCCCATGCAGCTGGAGCCCTGGAGCACCGAGCTACCAGCGGTGGTGGAATGCTGGGCTGTGTTTTTGCAAGTACAAGACAGAAAATCTATGTAATTACCTCTGAAGCAGAAGACGCTGTGCAGCCTGACAGAACAGCATGTGTAGGAAGGGCTCTGTCATTTCTCCACTGACTAATTTCCCCACCATAGACTGCTTTTCTCCCCCCGCCTTCTCTCCCTGCTGGTAGCCGTTCAGGTTAACCCTCTGGATTCTGCTTGTCTTCCTCAGCTCCCAGCCCCTTCCTTCCCCTCTCTTCTCCCACCTACCAGGCAGGTGGGAAAATCCTGCTCCTGTGTTTTTCTGCCCTGCTCTGCTCCACCCCACAGTGTTTGAACAACACTGTAGATAAATCTATGGAAGAACTGGCATAAGAAGCTGCCTTGTAGTCCGTGGCTCTCCAGGGTTTTAGGCAGGAGTCCCTGGCGCTACCTGGAGATTCCAGAGATTGAACTGGGACGTTCTTCACGCAAGGCTCCACCACTGAGCTATGACTTTCCCACACATTATGTACATCAGTGACCATGGATTTTAACCAGTGTCAATTAATGGAACACCATAAGGATGTCCACTCAATCAGCTCTTGCTTGAATCCACCTGTTTGAACCCATCTGATCCAACCTGCCTTTTCAGATCTATTCAGAACTAAAGAGGTCTAAGGGACTAACTAGTAAAAAGTGTTGCCCTGCAACCTTGACAAGTCAGTTTGGATCCAGGAGCCTACACTCTCCAGCTTGCTATGTGGAAAAGAATTTTTGCTGTCAAGAAAGATAGAAAGGTGTTGCCTTGCATTAAGTCACATCATTCGTCCATCTAGCTCAGTATTGTCCACACTGAGTAGCAGCAGCTCTCTGGGTTTCAGAAAGGATTATTTTTCCAGATCTACTTAGAAGTGCGAGAGATCTGACCTCAGACACTTTGCAAGCAAATGAGTGTTCTGCCACCGAGCTATAACCTAGAATGTTGGTGATTCAAAATTCTGCAAATCTAGCAGATTAAATAATAGTTTATATTCATTCCTACTACTTTGCAGCCTGACGTTAAAAGTTTAGGATTCACCATCCTGTATTTTGTGTTCAGGGATTATTATCACCATCCTCATCTTCATCACCTTGCTTTTCCTTCCCAAAGGAGCCCAGGGTGGCAAAATTAGCACTCCTAACAATTAATGGTGCTGGAAGAGACTCTTGAGAGTCCCATGGACTACAAGAAGATCAAACATATCCATTCTTAAGGAAATCAGCCTTGGGTGCTCATTGGAAGGGCAGATCCTGAAGCTGAGGCTCCAATGCTTTCGCCACCTCATGAGAAGAGAAGACTCCCTGGAAAAGACCCTGATGTTGGGAAAGATTGAGGGCACAAGGAGAAGGGGACGAAAGAGGATGAGATGGTTGGACAGTGTTCTCGAAGCTACAAACATGAGTTTGACCAAACTGCGGGAGGCAGTGGAAGACAGGAGTCTATGGTCCATGAGGTCACAAAGAGTTGGACATGACTAAATGACTGAACAACAACAACAACAACAACAACAACTATTATTATTATTATTATTATTATTATTATTATTATTATTATTTGAAGAAATCAAATCTAGATGCAGATGGTGAAAGGTCTCAGCTGAAAAGGAAGAGGAAGGCTCCCCCAAGGGCAACAGAGATAGCACTTAATATTTAAAGGAGGTAATATTTAACCGTGTGTGTGCTTGTAATGAATATGTTGGATGAGGTGCTGGTTAGGTATGGCTTCAAATGCAGCTATGAACATCACACACACACCTGGAATATTGCCTTATGCCTTCTGTACTCAATCAATCACTGCACTGTGCAGATGCCATTTTAACAGGAGGTCCATTCCATACAATCTAGTGATCCAAACTTTAGTGCGGTGACACTTACCCCTTGAAATTCTCCCATTAGATATCAGAAAGGGTGTCACCTCTATAGCCTTTTCAGCATCTGACGAAGACTTTCTTCTTTCAAGAAGCCTTCTAATTCTGTTCATGAAACAGATTTGGAATTCATTTCATATTTGTTTCAGTTTATTTTATATGTGCAATGGTTTTATATACAGTGGAACCTCGGTTTATGAACACCTCGGTTTATGTGTTTTCGGTTTACGAACGTCGCGGACCCATCTGGAACAGATTAATTCACTTTCCATTACTTTCAGTGGGAAAGTTCGCTTCAGTTTATGAACGCTTCAGTTTATGAACAGACTTCCGGAACGAATTACACCCATGCTTCGGGTTAAGTACGCTTCAGGTTGAGTACTCCGCGGACCCGTGTAGAGCGGATTAATCCACTTTCCATTACTTTCAATGGGAAAGTTCGCTTCAGTTTATGAACGCTTCAGTTTATGAACAGACTTCCGGAACCAATTGTGTTCATAAGCTGAGGTACCACTGTATGATATTATCACATAGTTAAATTGCTATGAGATGCTTTGTGGGAAGTGATTCGTTAATGGAGCAAATAAAGGAGAAACTCGGCTGGGCTTGTTTGTTTTCTGAGTTGCCTCAATAGTTGAGACTTTATTCCGTACATCTCCTGGCATGTGTCATGTCTCCTCTGACCACAATGCTTGCCTTGCTTGTCAACCAGGTATCGAATTGTTGATTCAGTTCCTTGAGAGGCATCCCCCCCCCTCATTCTCCAAGATGATGACTTTGTTTTCTAAGCAAAATTGGCTTTGAGGTCAAGGCTCCAGGCACACCTGCTATCCTTCAGTTCAGTGTCACAGCTTGGCTGATACTTCCTTCTATCTTTCTTTTCGCCTTATGGAGCATTCCTTTGTTTAGAAGAAAAGGTCAGCTGGTTTTCTCAAGTGTTTTGAGGTGTCACTCCAATATTTGGAGACTGGCAGCAGTTCAGGTCAATCAAAGTCCCTTGAAAGAAATAGACCAGCAGCACAGGCAATGACAAGGAGGCAGAGTTCGATAGGAAGGTCAGCAGGCAGGGAAGGAGTTAGGTCAAGGGAGCGAGGTCCAAGTCAGGTCTCCTCAGAATCTCAAGCCAGCACATAGCAAGGAATTGGAATGTCTAGCAGTGATTCCCCACTGGTGCCTTGAAGCTACCTGATCCCTGACTCAGAAGGTCCAGCTCCTGACACAGTCTCTGGGCAGTGCAAATCAGGGCATGGAGTATTACGCCCACTCATATTTGCATGGTTAATATATGCTGCTCACAGTTTACAGGGGCTACAATTAAGGACGTGGTCAAAAGTTGAAAAGTTTGAATTTAAATACAAAGCTAACTAATTTGCACTTGAAAAAAAAACACCGGTATATGAACCAAAAGGCAGCCAACTTTTGAAATTTGCACTTCTATGAATTTTGCATTGCCATCTTCCAGACAAATCACTAGCACAATAAGGACTATGCTGGAGTGAAGGTGACAATAGCGTACAAAAATGCATTGTTTTAGAGTAGATTGCTTTGCAAAAAATAAAAAGGTATATATTAGGAAAAAATTGCAGCAAAAATATGTAGATTAGGAGGGATGTGCACTAAAATAAGGCTGCACAAACACACACCAACAGGACAGAACTGTAGAATTGAAAGGAACCCAAAGGGTCATCTATTGCAGCGGTGTCCAACAGGTTGATCACAACCTACTGGTCGATTGCAAAGTGTCCCTGGTCGATCCTGGTTGATCGCGGGACCCCAATCGCGCCCCCCCTCAAAAGCTCAACAACTTTGGCTCATTCTCCCCCCACAAAGCTCAATAACTTTGATGGGTAGATCACTGCTTTTTTTTAAAAAAAAAAAGTGGGAGTAGATTGCATTCTCTTGGAAGTTGGACACCCCTGATCTATCGGGAGCATATAACTCCCTTGCTGTAAGCTGCCTTGAGTCCCGTTCAGGGGGAAAGGCTGGGTATAAATAAATATCATCATCATCATCATCATCATCATCATCATCAATGTCCATTGCCAGCAATGCAGGAATCTCAGTTAATGAATCCCTGAAAAATCATCCAACCTCTGCTTAAAACCCTCCAGCAAAGGTGAGTCTCCTACCTTCTGAGGGAGTCCTTTCCACTGTCAATCAGTCATTATAATCAGAAAGTTCTTCCTAATGTTAAGTCGGATTATCCTTTCTTGTCATTTGAATCCATTCGTTTGGGTCCTACGCTCTAGAGCACCAAAAAACAAGCTTGCTCCATCAACCATGTGACAGCCTATCAGATAGTTGATATACACACAAGCACACACACCACCCTATTCTTCTGATTGAAATATCTATTATCCATTTGCTTGCTTTCTTGCCTGTACATTTATTCATTAGATTTCTTACCTTTACCCATAAGGTCCCAGGGTTGGTTACAGCAGTAAAATATGCCACGGAAAAAATAAAAATAAAATGGTCACAGCAACAAAACAAGGAAACTGTCAAGGTGGTCCCATATATAAAAAAAACCAATACAAGCATCTAAAAACAACTGAATTTATAAAAACAGTTAAAAATATTTCCAATACAGATGCAGGCCTGGATAAAAAAAATCTCCACTTAAAAGGCTTGTTGGAAGTGAAAGGTCTTCAGTAAGTGTCCACGTGGCAGTAGAGATGGCACCTATCTAAACTTTGATGGGAAGAATCACAGGTGATGCTACCCCTTTCTAAGGCCACGTGTCCTGCAAAGTTATTTTTTAAAAGCTTCAGTGGTTTTCCTGCAAATACAGCTGGTTAATTTATTTCCATGTTCCCCATCTTTCAGCCCTGGGGTTATAATCAGCTTAAAAGCACGACTTCCACCTTCAGCAAACACTTGTCTGCAGTATTATTTTTTAATGGGTCGCTGAGGTGCTATGAAGCACTTCTGGGTCCCTGCTTTGGCTTGTGCCATCTCAGAGGTACCCCACTTTACTTCTGACAAGCCCAAGATCTTACTGAGGCACCATGCTTTCATCCAAACCTGATGCACAGGGCTCTTACTGCTACGCCTGGTTCTGGTCGGTATTCACAAAGAAGGTGGTTGGGCTGGAAATAACATTTTTGCTTTCTATTAGGGAAGGGATGCTTAAGGAATTCAGCCATTGCACATTTGTATATGAAAGTGATCCAATCAATTCTGAGCTAACCAATGTGGCGTTTCCAGCTTTGTTATCCTCTGGTTTTAGTTCTCAGTTCAAAGATCTTAGTGAAATGCATTTAAAAGCATACCATACTTTTCCGTGTATAAGATGAGGGTTTTTTTTATAATAAAAAAAATGTTTAAAATTGGGGGTCATCTTATACATGGATAGTGGATAGCAGTGACATGGGATTGGTTGCTGCCATGGCCCAGAGATTGTCAGCATCTATTGGGCGTGTTATTTGTGGCTGTGGCAAGGGCTGGTGTTGATTGGCTGTCGCTGCGGCAATTGGGCGGCAGGCGATTGGTGGCATCTGATGGCAAGGGGCAGACGATATGTGGCAATGCATGCAAGTGGCAGTGTAGGTCAGGTGGGTGAGCGATTTTTGGCAATCTCCCCTAAAAAAAAGCTCAACAACTCTGGGTAATCTCCCCCAATTTACTTAATATGGAGTCCCCAAAAATAGGGGACGTCTTATAAATTGGGTTGTGTTATACACGAAAAAATACAGTATATTCGGTGGAAATGTGTTTTGAAATGCATATTTTAACAGACAATGCATTTAGGAAATTAGTTTAGTTTTTGTTTTTTGTTTTGGTAATATGGTTAAGAATACGAAAAATTGTATATTTTATATGAAGGATGAAGGAAATGTGAGAAATCAATTTGCTAAAGATGAGTTAAAATGAAACTCAGATGGAGGGGATCGAGGGAAGTCATTTAATAGTGTTAGAGAAAGGTAGAAGAAAAATAAGAATGCTTTCATGTTTTTGGTTTTTTGTGTTTTTATATATGTATTTTTATGTGTGTATGTTTGCATTTTTGTTTGTCTAAAAATGAATAAAATTTAATTTAAAATAATAACAGAAGATGCATTTAGAAGCATGTATTTAAATAGAACTTTCCATGTGAATTAAAAGACAAAGAAAACCAGCCCTTCGTAGATTAATGTGGGAAAGGGAGAGAACATATTTTATGAGTTCACACATGCAAAACATGGACTAGAAACAGACCGCTTTCTCCACTTCTGATTGTGGCATTAAAGCGCCTGGAGACTCTTTTGGGGAGGGGAAGCACGATATAGAGCTCCAAAGGCAGCCAAAATAGATTTCATCTTTTCTTTATTGCTCTTGTTGAGTATAGATACCCAAGTCTGCTCTATCAATATAGCTTATGGCATTATAGAGCAGGGGGAAATGAAATCAATGGAGCCCCTCTTGGATCTAAGCTTTCAAAGTATATATGTATGTGATGTGAGTGTAAGAAAGAGAGAGAGAGAGTAAAGGATACTGAAGCTTTAACTGCTGTATATTATATTCTCAAGTCCCACAACTGAGAACATACTTCTCAAGCCCCCTGCAATAAGAAGGGGATCCACTGATGAATTTAGTTCACCAGCCTATAACTCAGCATAGAGGAGGAATTTGTTCCATCCACGTTTTGAAATCCTGGACTTCTGTGCGGTTTCTCCGTTTTCCCAATCTTATGTTCAGCTCTTCACATTTCCACATCAGTTTGTGATATAATTACCCTATTTTTTATTTTTTATTTTAAAAAAAACCACCAGCATTTTAGTGCATTCCTAATAACAATAATAATAATAACAATAATAAATTTTTATTTATACCCCGTCCTCCCCAGTCAAAAACCGGGCTCAGGGCGGGTCACACCAACAGAATTACAATAAAACATAAAAACAATGAATTAAAATACAGTATTAAAATTTAAAGTGCAGCCTCATTTCAAGTAGTCCATAAGTCCAAGCCATGAGGAAGGCAAACACAGGAAGGAAAACACACATCCTTCTTTGCAATTTTGCCCAACATACACATTTTTACAAAACAATATTCTGTTTTAATGCATTTCTGTGTGATATTTGCGCAACCTAGCAGTTTGAAATTGCTGCATCCCATAGTTGGAATTCGACTGAATTTAACTGCCCGGGGGTCTTTACCGTTTTATCTATTTGCACAAACAGATAGATGTTTCTGTAGACTTTAACCCCTGTAAATGCATTTTTGTACACACTGCTTGGCTTGGGAACTGCTCTGCAAAATTTGGAGAAGTGCACATTTCGAAGGATGAGTGTGTTTGTTTCCTCATACTGTTTCCTAAAATGCAAATTATTTGGATTCCCCTTTAAACGGAATCTCTCTCCCATTCCTACCTGGGGGTGACACCACTGAACAAAATGGAACTTTCTTCTGGGTAGATTCCTACAGGATTGTGGTGCTGGGCTGTACTCCTTTGCCCCCTTCCTTGGGGGGGGGGGGTAAAACCCGCTGAACTTAGTGGCCCTAACTCTCAGCAGACAAGGACTGGACAGCCATTATGTTGCAGCAGATCTCATTTATTTTGCTCATTGCCAGAGGAAACAGCATGGCCAAAGAAGGATAGCTAATAAAAGTGTTGCATGCACAGTACATGTTCTTAGAAGCACTCCATGGGGCAGCAGGATTTACCAGACTGGTGTTAAGTAGCTTGAAAAATTAATTTCCCAATAATAGAGACATCTTAAAAGCAAAATCTTGCTGTGCGGAAAATCAATTTGTGTGACAGATTTAGTCCTTTATCAGGAATCCACCAGTCTGGATAAAATATATGGCCTAGGAGTGCCTGAATATTGGATTTCTCTGTTGTGGTAGGTATGAAGTTTGACTTTGGTGTAGGTTTTCAGAATGTAGGGACATTGTCATTCCCACTCCTGAGTTGGGGTGAATTTGTGACCCTCTTACCTTGAGAAGAAGACTTGAGTGGTTGCTCCCAGTGGGATAGTGCGTGAAGGATCTGTCCCCTTATCAGGAAGGGGGATTACTAGGCTTTTAAGATGCCCCTCATATCTTCCTCTTCATTGTGGCTTTCTCCCTCCTTTAAAGTGTGGGCTTTGATGGTTGCCTTTAATATTTAGAAAAAAATTCCTTCAGTAGCACCTTAAAGACCAACTAAGTTTTTTATTTTGGTATGAGCTTTCGTGTGCATGCACACTTCTTCAGATCTGAAGAAGTGTGCATGCACACGAAAGCTCATACCAAAATAAAAACTTAGTTGGTCTTTAAGGTGCTACTGAAGGAATTTTTTTTCTATTTTGCTTTGACTCAGACCAACACGACTACCTACCTGTAACTTTAATATTTATTTATTTATTTATTTATTTATTTATATATACCCCACCCATCTGGCTGGGTTTCCCCAGCCACTTTGGGCAGCTTCCAACCGAATATTAAAAACAGTACAGCATCAAACATTAAAAACTTCCCTAAACAGGGCCGCCTTCAGTTGTCTTCTAAAAGTAAAATAGTTGCTTATTGCCTTGACATCTGCTGGGAGGGCATTCCACAGGGCGGGTGCCACTACCGATAAGGCCCTCTGTCTGGTTCCCTGCAACTTGGCTTCTCGCAACAAGGGAACTGCCAGAAGGCCCTCGGTGCTGGATCTCGGTGTCCGGGCAGAACTATGGGGGTGGAGACGCTCCTTCAGGTATACAGGACCAAGGCTGTTTAGGGCTTTAAAGGTCAGTACCAACACTTTGAATTGTGCTCAGAAACGTACTGGGAGCCAGCCTTTGAAGGGGGAGTCCTTCACTGGCATTTGGGTGTTGTCTTTTTGCCTCCTTCATACCCTGAGGTGCTTCTCTTGGCTTTTGGAGAGGGATTTATCTATGTTTACCCCATGTGGCTTTGAGTCCAGGCAGGTGAGAGAATTGAAAAGTTTTTCCTAATGTTTAGGTGGAATCTTCTTTCTTGAAGTTTGAATCCATTGCTCCGTGTCTGCTTCTCTGGAGCAGCAGAAAACAACCTTTCTCCCTCCTCTATATGACATCCTTTCATATATTTGAACATGGCTATAATATCACCCCTTAACCTTCTCTTCTCCAGGCTAAACATACCCAGCTCCCTAAGCCGTTCCTCATAAGGCATAGTTTCCAGGCCTTTGACCATTTTGGTTGCCCTCTTCTGGACACGTTCCAGCTTGTCAGTTTCCTTCTTGAACTGTGGTGCCCAGAACTGGACACAGTACTCCAGGTGAGGACTGACCAGAGCAGAATACAGTGGTACTATTACTTCCCTAGATCTAGATGCTATACTCCTATTGATGCAGCCCAGAATTGCATTGGCTTTTTTAGCTGCTGCATCACACTGCTGACTCATGTCAAGTTTGTGGTCTACCAAGACTCCTAGATCCTTTTCACATGTACTGCTCTCAAGCCAGGTGTCACCCATCCTGTATTTGTGCCTTCATTTTTTTTGCCCAAGTGTAGTACCTTACATTTCTCCTTGTTAAAATTAATCTTGTTTGCTTTGGCCCAGTTGTCTAATCTGTTAAGGTCATCTACAAAATCATAGAGTTGTAGAGTTGTAAGTTACCCCCAGTAGTCATTTAGTCCAACCCCCTGCTTTGCAAGAAACTCGACTAAAGCAGCAATGACAAATGGACACCCAAGCTCTGCTTAAAAAGCTCCAAGGAAGGAAAGTCCCCAACCTCCTGTTCCACTGATCGACATCTCTGACTCATCATGATGTAGGTGAATATTCTATTTCATATATCATTCTAAGATAAAGGTAGCCACTCTGATGTCCTCCGGAAGTTTTTGGACTACAGCTTCCCATCTTTCCTGACCATTGGCCATGTGGTCTGGAGCTGATCATAATTGGGTCCCAGAACCTCTGGAGGGCATCATTCTAATTATCCTGATCCCTTGGGACTTTTCATATGCTATTAAGATATTTCAGTGGTTCCTGTCAGTAGGGGATGCCTCCCAGTCAATGATGCTTTGTGCAGGATTAGAAGTCCAGTAAGTTAATGCTAGTGTCCATATTTTCAGTTATGAAATGTTGATGGAGATGGCACCATTCTCTGGATCCTGGCCAAACTTATCTCCAACAGACAGGCTTTCCACAAATGTTCAAGGTCCTGTGCTTGTTTTGTTATCTTCCAAAAATATAACAACATTCAGCTATACAAAGTAATAGTAATAATAAAGGCACAGTCTTTAATTTTTAAAAAATGATGTTTGACTGTAAGTGCAAAATAATTAGAAATATTTAGTGCAGGAGGGGAGAAAACATCTGCAAGTTTAAAATTGTTTTCTGTTTAAATCCAGCCATTTGCCAGGACGGAAATGATATGTTAGACATCCTGCTCTTTCGCCCAGTATGATAGCGACTAAAGTGGCTTAAAATTGGATTCATTTATAAAGCTGGACACGATTAATATCACTCCCTGCATGACGGTAATTCATTTCTCTCTCATTTGTATCTGCAGCAGTAGGGGCTCCATTCCTTCTTTGCTGAATGCAGTCCTAATTAAGTATTCATTAAAGAATACATATTTTCTCATTTAAGAGAGAATATCCAACATTTATGCACAGTATTAAAAAACAACAACAACCAAAAACTTGTTTACCATTTGGGCCAACGGCTTGATGGAGCTTTCCTATTCCAAGTGTCTTTCAACAGGATATGTCTAAGTGGATTCAGCCCAAATGTTGAAATATGTGTACCCATTTGCTGCAGCAAATATTCACTCGTTGCATTATTTGGGTCAACGGAAGCACATCTGACACAGCCAAACCAATTACTGGAAAGAACCACTCACCTTGCCAAATGTTTAAATGAAGATTGTCGTCATTTTGCTTTCCCAGATCAGGGAAGGGGGGATCTTACTTATAAGCCCAAGAGCCACCTGGTCTTCTGCTCAACCTTTGGGGGGTCACATGGCAGTGGTGAGCGGTGCCAGAGGGAAAGTGGCAGGCATTATCCGAGTTCAAGGGCACATTCCGGCCAAGCAAAAGCACCCAAGGAGGGTGCAAAGGAAGACCAGAGGTGAGTATAGCCTCGGGTTAGCAGACGTCCCCGTTTCCCAGAGACAGTCCCCGGATTTGCGAATAAGTCCCCGGATAAATTTCATCCCCGGAATGACACCGGATTTCATCTATTGTCTCTGGGAAGCACAGTAGTGGCAGTCTCAGCAGCCCAGAGCAGTTTGCTCTGGCTGGCTTCAGGAGCTGCTCGGGTGTCCCCTTATATGATGATGGTGCAGGGGCTCTAAGATGCAGCTTCCGGACTGCCTCCACCTTCCCTAACCCCAGCAACTAAGCTGGACATCATGCTACCTATCAGAGAAGCCTCCCAACAGCATCAATGTCCTGAACAGCATCAATGTCCTGAACATGTAGTATGTATAGTTACAGGTAGGTAGCCGTGTTGGTCTGCCGTAGTCAAAACAAAATTAAAAAATTCATTCCAGTAGCACCTTAGAGACCAACGAAGTTGGTTATTGGTATGAGCTTTCGTGTGCATGCACACCTCAGTGTATCTGAAGAAGTGTGGATGAACACGAAAGCTCACACCAATGACAAACTTAGTTGGTCTCTAAGGTGCTACTGGAAGGATGTGTGTGTGTGTGTGTGTGTGTGTGTGTGTGTGTGTGTAGTATGTATGTGTGCATGCATATATGTAATTAAAGTATCCTGTAACCTTAGTATAGCCTGGGTAGGGTCCTAAGGGCCTTTCCAAATCCTCCATGTGTCCCTATTTTCCAGGGACAGTTCCGGATTTACAGAAGCTGTCCCAGTTTCTGATTTGATCCTCGATTGTCCCGCTTTCTCTTAGGACATCCTTATTTTCATTGGAGAAATGTTGGATGGTATGGGGTTCATATATAAAAACACAGTACAGTGGTACCTCGGTTTACAAATACGGAAGTCTGTACTTAACCTGAAGTGTACTTAACCTGAAGTGAACTTTCCCATTGAAAGTAATGGAAAGTGGATTAATCCATTTCATATGGTTCGTGGAGTACTTAAACTGAAGCGTACTTAACCCGAGGTATGAGTGCAATTGGTTCCGGAAGTCTGTACTTAAACTGAAGTGTACTTAACCTGAAGCGAACTTTCCCATTGAAAGTAATGGAAAGTGGATTAATCCGTTCCAGACAGGTCCGCAGAGTACTTAAACTGAAAGTACTCAAACCGAGGCATACTTAAACCGAGGTATGGCTTTAAAACATTAAACTTTTTTAAAAAAACAAAACAAAACAAAACTTCCATGTACAGGACTGCCTTCAGATGTCTTCTAAAGCTTGCATAGCTACTTATCTCCTTGGCTTGGAGGTTGCACACCCTCCAACATTTCTCTGATGAAAATAGGGACATTCTAAGGCAAAGTGGAGGGACCCAGGTGGCGCTGTGGGTTAAACCACAGAGTCTAGGGCTTGCTGATCAGAAGGTTGGCGGTTCGAATCCCTGCGACAGGGTGAGCTCCCGTTGCTCGGTCCCAGCTCCTGCCTACCTAGCAGTTCGAAAGCACATCAAAGTGCAAGTAGATAAATAGGGACCACTCCGGCGGGAAGGTAAACAGCATTTCCATGTGCTGCTCTGGTTCATCATGCCCCGGAAGCTGTCTGCGGACAAACGCCGGCTCCCTCGGCCTATAGAGCGAGATGAGCGCCGCATCCCCAGAGTCGGACACGAGTGGACCTGATGGTCAGGGGCCCCTTTACCTTTTACCTTTAAGGCAAAGTGGGACACGCAGCCCCCGAGCCAAGGAGATAAGTATCATTATCAGTATCAAAACCTTTATTGGCATCACTTACAAACATTCAAAGTAAATAGGCCAGTATGATCTAATCGCCATATCATCAGTACAGTCACTTGCCAAAGGGAAGAGGGGCCAACAATCTATTTCACCTCTGTGGGTCTCCAACAAGGGCAGGGTCCTGTAATGTACTTTGGTGGCAAAATATCAAATAGAGGAATTTAGCTACTGTCTTGGTGAGCTCCTGATCTCTCCCCTGTAATAGGAAACATATAACCTCTGTCTCCGGTTTCCATATTGGGATACATAGTTGGTCTAGGAATTGTTGGCGGAGAACATCATACATTTTACAATTGGGGACCATGTGAGCTAGAGTTTCCACTAGGTGGGAATCACATGGGCAGATCCTATCTCCTTCTGCCACTCCCATGAACCTACCCCAGAGGAGGTTAGAGGGATTAGAATTGAAGCTCGCCAGCAAAAAAGCCCTTCTTTCTTGTGGGTTAAACAAAAAATGTAAATAATTGGGGTTAAATAATTGACACCCAAGAGAGTCAAAAATAAAAGTAACTATGCAACCTTTAGAAGACATCTGAAGGTAGCCCTGTATAGGGAAGTTTTGTTTTGTTTTTAGTTTTTTATATTTAAAGTTTTATTATCTTTTTATATATGTTGGAAACGGCCCAGAGTGGCTGGGGCAGCCCAGTCAGATGGGTGGGGCATAATTAATAAACGTATCATTACTATTATCATGGAATAGGACATCCCTATTTTCATCAGAGAAATGTTGGAGGGTATGCCATTCCTGCCATAAATGTTGCTGCAGTTTCCCGGCTCCATTTTTGTCCTCCTTTGCCCTCAATATCCTTGGTCTCATTTGCCCAAGATGCCTTTTAACCTGATTGCCTGTGGTGGCACATGAGATTAATCACACTAGTGAAGCCATTGCCTCATAAGCCGTGTCCTGATATTATTGATAATGTTATATCATTATGTCAGGCTGAAATGCATCCTTGAACTCTGATAACGACCCTTGCTTGCTCAGGTGGAGGATAGACAGGTGCGTGTATAAATCGAGCCTGCTGTGCAAAGAGAAAATTTACATTAGTTGATCTGGACATTTCTTCTTCTTCTGGCCCTGCCCACCTATCCTACATTGGATCTCCATTAGGTTGCCCAGATGGAAACGTGACCCTTCTGATGAAAAAGGTCCCCACTCTTGTTTTAGACCAATGCAAGAAGTAGAAGTAACTTTAAGACAGCCCTGTTTGGGGAAGCTTTTAATGTTTAACATACCATTGTATTTTAATATTTTGTTGGAAGCCACCCAGAGTGCCTGGGGAGGCCCAGCCAGATGGGCGGGGTATAAATATGTTGTTGTTGTTGTTGTTGTTGTTGTTGTTGTTGTTGTGAGTTTTCCTGGTGCTTCTGTCCTGATTTCTAACATTCTCCCCGCCCCCTCTGGCAGTACCGTGTTTCTCCGAAAATAAGACACCGTCTTATATTTATTTTTCCTCAAAAAAACACACCATGGCTTATTTTCAGGGGATGTCTTATTTTGTTCCTCCTCCTCCTCCTCCTCCTCCTCCTCCTCCTCCTCCGGCCGGCATTGCTGCTGCGCCTATCACTATGTCTTATTTTCGGGGTATGGCTTATATTCCTTGAATGCTTAAAAATCCTGCTACAGCTTATTTTATGGCTACGTCTTATTTTCAGAGAAACAGGGTACCTGCTACATTATGGAACTGTGGCATTTTGTTCAATGCACACAAAATTTTAAATGATGGGGAAGAACTGTGTACCAGGATACTGCCCCAAATTTCATCTCATGAAATGACAACACCCAACACCTGTGATTTTCTGAGTTAACAGGGTTTGTTGTTGTTGTTGAGTTATTTAGTCATGTCCGACTCTTCGTGACCCCATGGACCAGAGCACGCCAGGCACTCCTGTCTTGCACTGCCTCCCGCAGTTTGGTCAAACTCATGTTTGTAGCTTCGAGAACACTGTCCAACCATCTCGTCCTCTGTCGTCCCCTTCTCCTAGTGCCCTCCATCTTTCCCAACATCAGGGTCTTTTCCAGGGAGTCTTCTCTTCTCATGAGGTGGCCAAAGTATTAGAGCCTCAGCTTCAGGATCTGTCCTAACAGGGTTTAGGTTGGTGCCCCCCCCCCCGATCTCTAAACTTGCACTAAATTCACATTTGATTCCCAGAAGTGACTTTTAAAATATGTGAAAGATCCCACAAAATACCAGGTAAGGAAATGTCAGGAAAACAGAACAAAGTGCTGCCTGAATGCTGCCTTAATATTAACACCGTCTTACTGGATATATGTGTTCTGCAGAGCTTTGAATCACTCCAAATGGCCTGATGAATAATCTGGCCCATTCATTCTTCTTGGGCCAGGATACAGGAATGAAGAGTGAACAGTCTTCAAATGGGCTTCTTTGTGCAGAACTCTTATCCACGTCCCCATAGGGTTATTGCATCATTGAAATGCATTCTTCTATGCTGACAGCTTGCACTTGCTGGCTCTACCAAAAATCCCATATGGCCCGCTGAAGAAGAATACGCCATTATGGTGTCCTGGCACAATGGATGACCTTATGGCGTGAATGTCAGCAGATAATGTTTTGCCCTTGATTTGTTCCTTTCAATGTGGAAATGAAAAGTGGTGCGTGGAGTCCTGGCTATTCAGTTCTTCTAACAGACAGGAGGAGGGAAATCCCTGCAATTGCAAACTTCTGCAAAAAAAGGAAAAAAAGGGGGGGAGGCTACGACTTGAATATGACTGAATAAAAATGAGGGCACACAAACTCAACGGAGAGAAGAAGAGATGTTTCAGAGCATAGCAATAATGGCTACGCTCTCATTTTCTGACAAAGCGGTATAGAATATAATCACAATGTGAGCTCTATAATTAAAGCAAAGATAGTGGTGACATTTTTATTGTATATTTCAGTGACTGAATAAGATTCTCTCCACCACCCCGAAAAGAAACACGTACAAAAAAATTTCTTTTTTATTCATCTTTTGCAAGCAGGAACAACCCAGCTAGTAGAAACTCTTAATTGCATGAGGTTCTGTGCCAAGAAAAAAAGAAGGGTGTGTGCACTCCATGAGAAAGCTTGTTAAAGACGAGAACTCAACTTCCTTTTCTTCTTTTCAGAAATTTGGCCTCTTTTCAAGGATATGCAGAACTGAGTTAAAGACCCATTTAAAAAGTTCTCTATACAGCACATGGAGGTCCGTGGGTCTGGCCATTAGGACACAGCAGAGAAAGAGGTGCTGGCAAGGGCATTTCTCTGTGTCTCACATGATTCTGATTGTGTAGCCAGGATGAATGCACAAATGGGGCTACCATTGATTCTGACTTGGGATCAGTTCTGCCTCTCAGCCCAATATATGGACTTGTTAAGAACATGGTCAGACCTCACCTGGAATACTGTGTCCCGTTCTGGGCACCACAGTTCAAGAAGGATACTGACAAGCTGGAACGTGTCCAGAAGAGGGCAACCAAAATGGTCAAAGGCTTGGAAACGATGCCTTATGAGGAACGGCTTAGGGAGCTGGGCATGTTTAGCCTGGAGAAGAGAAGGTTAAGGGGTGATATGATAGCCATGTTCAAATATATAAAATGATGTCGTATAGAGGAGGGAGAAAGGTTGTTTTCTGCTGCTCCAGAGAAGCGGACACGGAGCAATGGATTCAAACTACAAGAAAGAAGATTCCACCTAAACATTAGGAAGAACTTCCTGACAGTAAGAGCTGTTCGGCAGTGGAATTTGCTGCCAAGGAGTGTGGTGGAGTCTCCTTCTTTGGAGGTCTTCAAGCAGAGGCTTGACAGGCATATGTCAAGAATGCTTTGATGGTGTTTCCTGCTTGGCAGGGGGTTGGACTGGATGGCCCTTGTGGTCTCTTCCAACTCTATGATTCTATAAGAAGAGTCTGGTGGATCAGGCCAAAACCCACTCTAGTCTACCCCCCCCCCCGTTGTCACTGTGGCTAGCAAGATGCCCACTACAATTGCACAAGAGCAGCTGAGTGTAGCCCTTCTCCATCCACCTGTGATTCCAAGCAACTTGTATTTAGAGACATACTGCTTCTAACAGTGGAGGCAGACCACAACCTTCTCCGCCATTAAATTGCCCAACCCTCTTTTAAAATCATCCCTGTTGGCAACCACTGCTACCACTTATGGGAGCGGATTTCACACTGGCTATGAAAGTAGTCAATTCACCATGCTTCCAATATGGCTTTGGACATCTGTAGGGGGAAGAGCAATGATGAAGCTTCTGTTTGCATGCAGAAGGTCCCAGGTTCATCCCTTGGCATCCTCAGGTATGCCTGGGGGGGGGGGAAACCTACTCATGCCTGAATCATTGGAGAGCTACTGGGCTAGATGGACCCATGGTTTTTTCCCCCTCAGTATAAGACAGCTTTGTATGCCTGCCTGCCATGGAACTATGTCACCTGAAATCCAAATACTTTAGCACCTCTGCATTTGTAGGACCACACTGCATATTCTCTTGCCACTCATCAGCTCAGTTCCATTCTCCCTTCCCACTGGGAAGTACTTTTCCATACAGCACTTTTTTAAACTTTGGGACTCGCTCCCCAAAGAGGCAGTGATTGCCTCCATCTTGGTTGGTTTTAAAAGAGGATTAGACAACTTCATGGAAGAGAGGGCTATTGATTGCTACTAGCTATGATGGCTATGCTCTGGGGTTCTTGGGAATCACAAGAGGGGAGAGGGCTCTTGTTCTTGAATCCTGCTTGTGGGTTTCCCACAGGGATCTGGTTGGCCACAGTGAGAACAGGAGGCTGGACTAATAATAATAATAATAATAATAATAATAATTTATTATTTATACCCCGCCCATCTGGCCGGGTTCCCCCAGCCACTCTGGGCGGCTTCCAAAAAAACAGAAATTCTAAAATACAGAAATCCATCAAACATTAAAAGCTTCCCTAAACAGGGCTGCCTTGAGGTGCCTTCTAAAGGTCTGGTAATTGTTCTCTTTGACCTCTAGTGGGAGGGCATTCCACAGGGTGGGTGCCACTACCGAGAAGGCCCTCTGCCTGGTTCCCTGTAACTTGGCTTCTCGTAATGAGGGAACCGCCAGAAGGCCCTCGGAGCTGGACCTCAGTGTACGGGCAGAACGATGGGGGTGGAGACGCTCCTTCAGGTATACCGGACCGAGGCCATTTAGGGCTTTAAAGGTCAACACCAACACTTTGAATTGTGCTCGGAAACGTACTGGGAGCCAATGTAGACTAGATGGGTCATTGTACTTATGGATGCAGTCTGGAGAAACCCACTGAAGTCCTTGGTGGATGAATTGAGGTTAAACCAATAGGAATGTCAGGGGGGGGGAACCCCACTCTGCATCATAAATTCCACTCGTGCAGCCATCATTTTCCAATTTCCTCTCCCCTGTGTTATTTATGGGGATTTCAGTGAGACCAAAGAAGATGTGAGTATAGCCTCTGGAAGAATGTGGCTGTGGACCTCAGCACCCGCTGCTTAAAAATACATAGGACTGTTACAAATATACAGCCACAGCTCCCAGCTGCTTGCTGGGCCATTACCTAGGCATGCTCCATCCATTCTTAATAGAGAATTCAATGACCTTTTCCAGTGACAGATTGGCACATGGGGGAAAAAGGGAAGAGAAAAGTTTGGGGGAAGACCCATTATCGTTCCACAACTCATGATCTATTAGGGAAGATGAGCCAAGAAGGGGGAGGCAGAAAGAGGGGGAGTGAAAGGAAGAAAGACAAAGTTTAAAGGCATTTGTAATATGATGGATGAAAATCTAAGAGTAATTGAAAAAAATAGCAACTGCTGAAATGCAGGCAGAAGAAAGTGACAAAGGGGGGGAAAATGAAGCGAGGGAAACGCAATGGTCTCAGAGAAAAAGGGGGAAGTTTTCGAATGTTAAGTTCGAGTTGAATTATTAGCTGTACAAGTCTCCCCTTTCCCTTCACTGGAGTTATTGCACTTATAAACACTGAACTTTAAAATTAAATATTGGTAAATCTAATTGTCTCCTCTGAAGTGGAACCTAGAATTACTGTATCTTGGAGCTAAAAGAAAAGGGAATGAAGAAAGAAAGAAAATAGTTTAAAAGGGGGGATTTCTACTAGCACAAATGCTTTCATAAGAATGCAAGAACATAAGAAAAGCCTGCAGGATCAGGCCAATGGCTCATCATGTTCCAACAGTGGCCTACCAGATCCCTGCGGGAAATCAGCAAGCAGGATTTGAGCACAATAGCAACACTCTCCCCTCCTGTGGTTTCCAGAAACGGGTTTTGAGAAGCATTGCTTCCTTTGACCTTAGAAGCAGGTCACAACCATTGTGGCTACTACTCATTGATAGCCTTCTGCTCCATCAATTTGTTTAATCCTCTTTTAAAGTCATGTAGGCTTGTGGTCATCACTGCCTCCTTTCCATTTGTGAGGGCTGTTGTGCTTGTGTGGTGGTTTTCCAGATGAACTCATATGCAAACCCTGTTGAGAGACTGCAGGTATTTGTGCATATAAGGAAAGGGGAGATATATGATGTTTGTTTGCCTTTAATGAGGAGTTATCTAATTCACATTTTTTGAACCAATAAATGAATCGGAATATGGATATACTTTGAAATTTGCAGTTCTCAGGATTTTGCAATGCAGTTCTTCAGTACAGTAATGCAGACATTAACGGAACATCTGAATAAGATATATACATTATTGAAATTGATCAACAAATATGGGGTATATTGCATCCTGAGGAAGGATGCAGGTGGCACTGTGGTCTAAAGCACGGAGCCTCTTGGGCTTGCCATTCATAAGGTTGGCGGTTCGAATCCCCTCGACGAGGTGAGCTCCCATTGCTTTGTCCCAACTCCTGCCAACCTAGCAGTTTGAAAGCACACTAGTGCAAGGAGATAAATAGGTACTGCTGTGGCAGGAAGGCAAGCAGTGTCAAAACTCTGGCACTCATCACCGTGTCCTGTTACTCCAGAAGAGGTTTTGTCCTGCTGGCCACATGACCCGGAGAGCTGTCTGTGGACAAACGCCGGCTCCTTCGGCCTGAAAGCGAGATGAGCGCCGCAAACCCATAGTTGCCTTTGACTGGACTTAACCATCCAGGGGTCCTTTCCCTTCTTACCTTTTGGGAGAATGGCTTGCAAATTCAAACTTCAATTAATTAATTAAAGCAGAATAATGAAATATGCATAGAGAGGGGGGGTAATTCACACTAAAATGCTAATGAATTTTCAATAGGGTTTTTTTTAAATGCAGCAGAATTACAGAGAACTAAATCTACAGATTTGCCCATCCCTATGTGAATTCATATGCTGTTCTTTGTCATCTCTAGAGCCCTGCAAGCATGTCAAAGACAGTGTTATGCAACAAACCCCTAAAAATCTCACTGTTCTGATGTCACTCTAAATCTAACTCATGAAAGGTTATGTCATACAAAAGTTGTTAGCCTATAATCCGACCTCATTTACCTGTGAGTAAGCTGCATTGAATTTAGCAGCTCTTACTTCTGAGCAGGGATGGTTAGAATTGTGGTGTTAGGGTATTAAATAACTAAACTAGTGCAAAGATTAGCACTAAGACAATGCCATTTCTCCCCTCCCATCCTCCTATGTGTGCCCCTGCGCTGTCTGTATATCTGCTCCATTCGTGCAAGGAACCATCTGCCTAACATTAGATTCAATACAGCCATAAATCATTATAGTACCATAAGACTCTCTGTTGTTTTCCCTGCAACAAAGTAGCACAACAACCCCTATCATTGAGAGCACAACTTGTATGAATATTTTTGAGACCCTAAAACAATTTCAAATTTTTCTCATAGATTGGGGGAGGGGGGGCACTTCAAAGGACACAAATAGTCCCAGGGCAAAGCAAATAAGTGTCCAGAGGCTGAGAACCTTCTGCATGCAAACCATCTGCTCTACTGCTGAGTTTATGACTCTGATCCTTAATTTAAGCACATCTCCCATGGCACATTCAAATGCACATCTCAGCATAATGAGAGATTGAGATTTGTTTGCCCCATCACTAAGGTCACCATGAAGCTAAATAAACGGGTTGTCTCTGTGATGTCATCCCGGATTGATTGGGGACTTGTAGTGATGGACAATAAGCCCCGTTAAAGCTTAAAGAGGATGCTGAAGCTACAGCAGACCAGGACAACTATGACTGCACACAAGTGCCAAAACAAACAGAAACAACAGGGGGAAAATATAATGTATTACCGTCCCCCCCCCCCAAAAAGAGATTGACATCAAAGATATGGGGCAGTTCTAATAAAAATAAATAAATTCAAATTTAACATATTTTAGCAGAAAGGTTCAAAGTTCCTGCAAATTCTGCTTTTGGGGGGAAATGAAAGTGGGGAGCATGTCCAAGTGGGGAAAATGCGGTTGCTTTATGGGCCTATGGTCTTCTCACAGGTAAATGATTGACCACTGCATGAACAGGATGATAGACTAGTTGAGTGTCTGACCTGATTCCATAGCTGTCAAGTTCTCCCTTTTTTTAAAAGGAAATTCCCTTATACTGAATAGGCTTCCTCACAAGAAAAGGGAGAACTTGACAGCCATGCCTGATTCAGCAGGACTCATCTTATTTGCAATGCACCCCAGACATTTTATTAGCATTATTTTAGCTTCCTTAAAAAGAAGAAATGAAAAGAAAAAGTCCTCAGCTGATTCGCCCAATAAGGAGCCTCCAAATAGTCTTCAGTTTTTGCTCTAGTTAACATATGGTGATCACTCTATGCATAATGTTTAAAACTGGAGATATTTAACATTGTCAGGAAGGATAGTATCATGCATACTTCCTGTTTCGGCTGAGTACCTGCATGCCAGAATGAAAAGTTTAGGAAACTGGTGCATTTGAGGCATGGGGTGGTCTCTTCCTGACATAAATAGTTTAAGTCATGGGTAAGCAAGCTAACGGTCACCTCTGGACCTAATGGTCAGGGGTCCCTTTACCTTTACCTTTAAGCAAACTAAGGCTCGGGGGTGGATCCGGCCCAATCTCCTGCTAAATCCGACCTGCGGACGGTGGGGGAATCAGTGTGTTTTTGCATGAGTAGAATGTGTGCTTTTATTTAAAATGCATCTCTGGGTTATTTGTGGGGCATAGGAATTCGTTCATTCTGCCCGCCCCCCAAAATAATAATAATATTCCAGCCCCCCACAAGCTGAGGGACAGTGGACCGGCCCCCTGCTGAAAAACCTTGCTGACCCCCCGGTTTAAGTGCTAAGGTTCTCGCTGTCTTGCAAGTGGCTGGTGTACAGATCACCAAATGTGGAACCGCAACTTGTCCCATGTGGAATTACTTTATAATATCATCTATTTACAAAGAGTAGGAGCAGTGTTGTGGTCTAAAAGTCCTGCAGCACCAAGCAGGGATAATAACTCTTTAATTTATATGAACAATGATGATGGGCTGTAATCTGTTGTTTTCTTTCTTGGCTGGTCGTTCACCAATGCCTTTCCCTTTTCAAAATGGCCACCTTCACCACCTATTAAGGGCACACAATAAATTTAGCATGAGATCCCAAAGTGTTCCTGAAGTTCACAGTAAATTTAAGTCCACGGAGGGGGGAGCCCAGGGGAAAACCTGTTACTTTATGTCCGTTCCGAAGCATAAAATTCAGCAAAAATTCAATAGTGCTGTCAAATGCCAAATAGGCAGGTCGATATGTTAAACAGGAAGTAGTGACAGCGCTAGGGAGACAGAGGGAGGGAGGGAGGGAAATAAACAGGCCTCAGCTTACTGCAGACCGAGAAATAAACTTAAATGATTTCTCGCCTTTATACTTATCCAACTGGTCAGTTGTGAGTAATGGGTGTTGCACATTTTATAGAGGGTTAATGGGCGTTCCATAATCATGGGCTTGCAGTGGGCGGGGGAGAGGGAGGACGGGTCCAACTCTCTGTCCTAGAGAAGAGGAGTAATCTAATCGCTTCCTTCTAATCACATCCACATGGCACAACAAATCACAGACAAGAATCACAAGTGCTAGATGCTCTGGTGTTAGGTAAATTGTTGATGAGGGATAATTGCCTCGTCAACCAGATAAGGCAAAAACCAAGTGGAATCCCACACTGTATCAGATTAGTTTACAGTTTCAGGTTTCAGGCTTTTATTAGATTGTATTAGGTATCTGGGGATTTCCCAGGGCTCAGAGTTCTGAAACACATTTTGCAAGCAGTTTTCTGCATTGTTCTTCATATTTAGTTACTGATCTATTTAATTCCAAATTTTACACACACACACACACACACACACACACACACACACACACACACACTTATTCAAAGCACAGTGCAACTATTCGAGATTATTATTTTTTCGAAAATACAATTACGCATTGCTAAAGTTAACTCTAAGGGGCAGCAAAAGAACAAGGAGGAAAGAAGACTTGAAAATTCTGTATGTATGTTTCATGACACACACCATGACAGCCCTCCTAAATGCAGGAGGCAAGGCACTTGCCAGATATCTCCAGGGAGGGTATCCTATGATTGCAGAGCTACTACCAAGAAGGTTCTTGTACCTGGACCTTGCCAGTTGAGATGGGTCAACTTTCTCTCTGCTCTTGGTTGGCTGGCATCCACCTGTCTCAGGAGACAATGGATGAGTGCATCTTTAGGGGTGAAGTCAAGCCAGTGGAAAGTTACAGCGCCTGCTGTGGCTGTAGAGATTGATATGGGAGAGAGATGTTTTGTTGCAGCTGGGGCAGATGAAGGCGTCCAGTTGCGCTGCTGCAGATGTACAGTGGTGTTTCTTCTCTCTGTGCTCCTCCTATCAGACATTCCTCCTCTGGTCACTACTGTGGATACATGAGCTGACTGTCTGCCCCAGGCACTGATTCTTCACAGTGGAGTTGATGCTGCCAGACCATGTTTCATTTGAAGACATCTTTGTTGTGCAGAGTTGGTCTACCAACTCTTCAACCCTCAGTATACCAGTTGCTGGGGGATCACAAGTGGGGAGAGTACTCCTGAGCTCAGGCTCTGCTTGCAGGCTTCCCAAAAACAAATAAAACGAGTGAAAAACAAATAAAACCATACATTAAAATCCCATTAAAATGAGACTGTGCTGTGAACATTCTTTGTCATCTACTTATGATGACATTCTGCTCTTTTCTGCCTTGGTCAGACTCCACCTGGAGTCCTGTGTCCTTTTCTGAACATTACAGTTCAATGATGAGATTGACAAGCTGGAGCGTGTGCTGATGAGGGTGACCAAGATGTTCAAAGGTCTGGAAACCAAGCCTTATGAGGAATGGTTGAGAGAGAGGATATAACCCAGAGATAAGAAGACTGAGAGAAGTAGGGTAGCCATCTCCAAATATCTGAAGGGCTGTCACATGGGAGATGAAGGAAGGTTGTTGTTTTTTTGCTGCTGCTCCAAAAGACTTGAAGTAAAGGATTCAAATTACAAGGAAGGAAATTTCAACTAAACATTAGGGTAAACTTTCTAATGCTTAGAGCTTAGAGCTGCTCAGCAGAGGAATAGACTACCTTGGAAGGTTGTGGAATCTCCTTTGTTGAAGGTTTCTGAACAGAGGTTGGATGGGCAACAGTCAGGGATTCATTAGCCGTGATTTCTGCATTGCAGAGGGTTGGACTAGATTATAATTTGTGTCTCTTCCAACTCTAGTGATTATGTCCTTCCTCGATTGCATTGTGAGCTGAAAATGGCCCTAGATTGGAGTTGCTACATAGGCATGCACACACACGTCACTGGAATGAATGGATATGCATATTTCAGCATGTAGACAGAAATATTTGTTACCCATCATAGGCATATTAAGAACCCCTAATGGTTTGGTTGTGCATCATGTTCTCCATTCAGAAAACAAACACCTCTCTAAGCAGGAGAATGTCGATTTGAAACATTGTGGCGCATCAGCAAGGCCTTTGACAACGTGCCCCATGATATTCTTGTAAAGAAGCTGGTAAAATGTGGGCTAGACAATGCTACCATTCAGTGGATTTGTAACTGGCTTACTGACCGAACCCAAAGGGTGCTCATCAATGGCTCCTCCTCATCCTGGAGAGTAGTGACTAGTGGGGTGCCACAGGGTTCTGTCTTGGGCCCAGTCTTATTCAACATCTTTATCAATGACTTGGATGATGGGATTGAGGGCATCCTGAACAAGTTTGCAGACGACACCAAATTGGGAAGGATGGCTAATACCCCAGAGGACAAGATCACACTTCAAAATGACCTTAACAGATTAGACAACTGGGCCAAAGCAAACAAGATGAATTTTAACAAGGAGAAATGTAAAGTACTTCACTTGGGGGGGGAATTAAAAGGGTCATCCAGTCCAACCCCCTGCCAAGCAGGAAACACCATCAAAGCATTCTTGGCATATGGCTGTCAAGGCTCTGCTTAAAGACCTCCAAAGATGGAGACTCCACCACACTTCTTGGCAGCAAATTCCACTGTCGAACAGCTCTTACTGTCAGGAAGTTCTTCCTAATGTTTAGGTGGAATCTTCTTTCTTGTAGTTTGAATCCATTGCTCTGTGTCCGCTTCTCTGGAGCAGCAGAAAACAACTTTTCTCCCTACTCTATATCAGGGGTTCCCAACAAAATTTTCTCGAGGACCCCTCATCTTTGCAAAACAGTAGTGTTTGTAAAGCGCCACCTAACGGCATACAGGAGAACTACTGCCTCTATCTAATTCTAGTTTTGCGCTAGACTCTGCTCATGCAGGAAGCGGCCAAAACAAAAAATCTGTTATCATACGAAATATATTTAATATATTTTTTATTCTAATAGCATCTTGCGGACCCCTCTGACATAGCTCGCGGACCCCTGGGGGTCCGCGGACCACCTGTTGGGAACCACTGCTCTATATGACATCCTTTTATATCCCTTTTAAAGGGATGCGCACCAGTCAGGGGCCCAATAGCCACTGGGAATCTGTACCTCCTGCTGCCCAGAAAAATCCTGGTGTCAAGGGACCTATCCATTTAGGAACAGAGGAAGCCTCCCCTTATACAGAGTCAGACTCCTGGTCTTTCTTAGTCATTGTTGTCTACACTGACTGGTAGCGACTCTCCAGGGTTTAATACAAAAGAATCTCCCAGATCTACCATTGAAATCAATGGGGCAAGTTAGTTATAGCTTCAGTTCAAGCTCAATCGGGTCCAAGTTCATCTAACTTAGTCTCAATCCAAACATTTCAATTCAAGATGCCAGAAGACCTTCTGCTTGCAAAACATATTCTTTCCAGGCATGATTTCTACCCATACAATCATACCTCAGATTACAGACGCTTCAGGTTGCACGTTTTCGGGTTGCGCACCGTGCCAAACCCGGAAGTACCAGATCGGGTTACTTCCAGGTTTCAGCGCTCGTGCATGTGCAGAAGCACTAAATCACGCTGTGCGCATGTGCAGAAGCGCCGAATCACGACCCGTGCGTGTGCAGACACGGCGATGCTACGGGTGTGAACGCTGTGGGTTGCAAATGTGCCTCTCACACGGATCATGTTCACAACCCGCAGCGTCCACTGTACTTTGCAGTGACAAATAAGCTTTTTAGCTGATGATATTGTCCTTTATTCAGGCTAGTGTGCTGATGTGACCACTGCAATGGGGCAAAGCAATGAGATTTTAATGCAGGTAAATGTAGTTGTATAAAAATACAGGTTAAGAAGAAGAGTCTAAGCAGCAGTTAACTTTCATAAGTTGCCATGGAGATAGTGATAAATGTGTAGATTTCTCAGCCTTTTCCAGATTGCCAGAGATCAAGGACTAATGGAAAGTAAGAAGAAGCAATCATTCTTTTTAGCCCCATTTCCACACAGATGAAAGTTTCTTTTCTTACATGGAAACTTTTTTGGGTGTTTTTACCCATCATTGGTTCCAATCAAGACGGCCCCCAGGAACTCGACAAATGGAACTTTGTGGCTCCCAGACATTTAAGGAGGCATCACTCCTTCTGTCAGTTGTCAGGAAGTGTGTGTGTGTGTGTGTGTGTGTGTGTGTGTGTGTGTGTGTTCGAGTTCATTTCTTGGTTTTCCTGCCCCTTGAGTCAGCTGTATTTTGCTGTTGTGGTGTCAATGCATAGGCTTTATATGTACTGCAAAGGAAATATAGTTCTTCAATTAAATCATGGCTGTGAAATATCTCTTGCGGTCTCCCTGTTTCCCATTTGATTGCTTCACTAGCTTTCGGGTTGTTACTTTTTTCTGCTGCAAGTTCTAACCTGCCTCTAACTTCTGCTGTCTACCATTGTTTTCAGACCTGAAATCCACCTTTAGCTCAACAGTGGCCTATATCTAAGTAACTCTATTCAAGTTTCACCTTCCATTTCCCCATGCCTTTTCCTTTTGCTTGCCGAGACCCCCAGAAACCCCCCCCCCCAATAACTCAGACAGACACTTCATTTTAGGTTTTGTTTTTGACATAATTTTGGCCACAACTTTATTCAAAATTACAAATTAATTTGAGTGTTGGCCTTAGGCTTTGGTTAATCTTCTGCCCCACGGTGGGACAGGACCAGCTCTGACTTCCTACGGTAGGAAAGTCAAGTAAACACCCCATGGTGGAGGAGATAGCTGAGTCCAGGCCATCTCCCCCACCAGAAATGTTCCCCAAGGCTCATGCTCTGTATTGGCCCCAGCCCCGCACCATTGAGGGGGTGTAAGGACTAGAGCCCTGGAGCCCCAGGATTCCTTTAATGGAATACTTCTATAAGAGCAACACTGAGGGGCATGCACCTCCATGTGATGCCCCTCCCAAACTCATCAACCAAAGCCTAACCTGCCAAACTCTCGCCAACACTCATAAACCTAGCCATCTTTTTAGACCCCCAGCCACAGCCTCCAACCATAAATGGTTCCCAGCGGGGGACAGGTGAACACCATCGTCACGATATAGGGAGGTGGCCTTAGATTTAATTTCAGGGTGTACTATCAGCGACCCCCCCCCCAGTTCTACCATCTTTTTAGAAACTGTGCTGTTGATACACTTTCTTGTGCGTTCAAATGCGGCGTGGCTAGCAAGGCAAGTGCTGCCACGCCATACTTTGCACTGTAACAGTTGCGACCAGAAGAGATGCACCTCAGGCAACCGATTCTGCAATTCAATCAAATCATTTTGAATGGCCAACCGGAGTGACAGGCAGTCCCACTCATGAAAATTGTTTTCTCCCAACTGAATGACCAACGCATGAGGGGGGACCCTCCCTAAGAACCTGGTTCCTCAGCAAAGGGAGTAGTTCTCCCCAACGCATTCCACGCTGGCCCATCCAGGAAACCTGCACGTGTTGGGGAAGACCAAGATGACGCCCAAAGTCAGAATGGCCAGCCCAGTAAACAATAGAGTGGCCCGCCATCCAAATGCGCACCGATGCGAATGCTGGATGAAAACAGTAAAGACAAAACAAATAAATCAGCGACGCTGGCGCACATATAACTTGTAAGCCTCAGATTTCCAGCGACCCAAGTCTTTTATCCAATCCACAGATAAGCCCCAGTGAGCGGCGGTAGTGGCTGCCCCGATCCTGAAGGAGTGAGGAGCATAATCAACAGCCTTAAAATCGCAAGCCGCTATTACTTTCCTCATCACCCTGGTAAATTGCTGCCTAGTCAAAGGTGACCCATCACTGTGCTTCAAAAATGGGCCATCCCCCGGGGGCCTACCTGCCAAGTACTTAGCAACATCCTTGACGGGACAAGAGCCCTTCTTGCCAGTGGCAAGGAGGCGCATAACAGCGCCCCGACCCGTCTGATCAGTTTTGGAACTCCTAATTGTCAGCTGCAACTCGGATGGCGATAGACGCACGTCCTGCAAAAGCAGGCCTCTAGAAGTCCCAGCTCGCGCTTCTTCAAAAACCACCTCTCCAACCCGCAGAGCCCCGAAAAGGCCACTGCGAAGGCTGCGGAGAAAAGCGCACGGAAATGCTGTTTATCTTCCTGCTGGAGCGGTACCTATTTATCTACTTGCACTTTGGCGTGCTTTCGAACTGTTAGGGTGGCAGGAGCTGAGACCTAACAACAGGAGCTCACCCTGTCACAGAGATTCGAACCGCCAAACTTCCAATCAGCGAGCCCTAGGCTCAGTGGTTTAGACCACAACACCACCCATGTCTCTGTTGTTGAATAGGACATCCCTATTTTCAGCAGATAAAGGTATGAGAAGGTATGAGAACCTGGCCACTGACCAGACCTCTAGGCTACTCCACCATTCCAATACCTCTTTCACCTGGAGATTCCAGGAATTGAATTGGGCACCTTCCACATGAGAGGTGTGTGTGCTTTGCCAACGAGTTCTGCCCTCTCCCCCAGTAGCGTCTTGAGGTCATGGGGCACCCTGGTGCAGATCCCTCGGGCGCCCCCCCTTTTTTAAAAAAAGAGGAAAGCTCCGCTGCAGAGCGGAACAGGGTCCTAGTGCCCCTGCTCCGCTCGTTTACCTCTCTCCTCTGAGCGGCGTGGCTGGCGGGCATCCAGGGGGAGGGAAAGGGAGGCCGCCGCACAGCTCCCCCACTTGCTGGGGTGCCCCTCAGTGCCCCGGCGCCCTGGCACCCCGCGCCACTAGGGCCAATAGGCGAGCCGCCCCTGCTCTCCCCCATCACACCCACTGCTTGGGAGATATTTATTGTTTCTGCTGTGTATGTTCTTGAATTACATTTTTTTCCCTTCCACATTGTGCTTCAGGATTTGATGACTCTGAGTGATCCTGCCATATTGATTCAATATTCAGGAAAACTAGAGAGTTATTAAGTGATAACCTGTTGGTGCTCTCTCCCCCTCTCCCTCTCTCACCCGCCCGGTCTCTTGCTCTCTTCACATAAACCAGTGGAGCAAGATCAATTTACTCTCCGCTTGAATTGCTTTTTCTTGTGGGCACCTAAAGCACACGTTCCAGTGCTCAGCTTCCAAGAAACAAATTTATTTCCCCGAAATGATGGCCTTTATTGGCAACATCACATTCTTTTAATTTTACAGCTGGTTTACCAGTTATTATCTCTGTTTTCACGAAGCATGAGAAAAATGTGAGGATGGTTTAAATGTGCTTACGATATCGTTTGTGAATTAGTGACTCCTTCAGATTGACAGAGGAGGCGGCGGAAATGCTTTGTCAGTTGTCCGAAGCTGCTTGCCACAAGCCCAGCGAGATAATACACCCAGCATACATTTGAGAGTTGCTGTCTTCCTTGTCACATATTCAAGACAGAACCCCATGAAATATTCCTTCTTATATCTGACCTCACAGTTGGGCTGTGACAATTCGCAAGAGAGTGGCAGAATCTTCTCTTTCTCTGCTGTCTCTTCTTTCCTCCATAATAAAGACTTTTTTCTTTTCTTTTTTTAAAAAAAGACTTTTCCTGCCTGTTCTGCATGTGAAGGGATGTGCATTTCAAATGACTCAGAACAGCTCTCTTCTTATGGAGTCATAAGCAGGATGGAAGCCTTTGGCACAAGCAACTAAGTGGGAAGTGACACTCTCTGGGTCTCAGAAGCTTTATTCATTTCTGGCTAGGAATCAATGCCTCATTACATTGCAGGAATCCATTAAGGCAGAAACAAGGTTATTCTGAAAAAATCTCTCTCTCTCTCTCTCTCTCTCTCTCTCTCTCTCTCTCTCTCTCTCTCTGTGTGTGTGTGTGTGTGTGTGAGAGAGAGAGAGAGAGAGAGAGAGAGAGAGAGAGAGAGAGAGAGAGAGAGAGAGACTAAAGGGAACATCCAGACTCTTTTTATCAGTGACAAGGTATCTTCTCTAAAAAGTCTGTGTGATGTGATTTGCTCATAGCTGTCAAGTCTCCCATTTTCCCTGGGAAATCCCCGTTTTTCCAGCTGTTCCTAGCTGAAAAAACAGATATTTTTTTGTTATTTCCCGGTTTATTCTGGTGTGGTGGCCATTTTGGAACTGGGCGGAGCATGCTCAGAAGTGAGAGTTGATGCTGCTTTGCCCATTTCCAAAATGGCTGCAGTGCGATTTCTGGCATGGTGGCCATTTTGGAACTGGGCAAAGCAGCATCAACTCTCACTTCTGAGCATGCTCCGCCCAGTTCCAAAATGGCGGCAGCGCTACTTCCGGTCTGCTATTTCTGACAGCAACTTGGCAGGGATGGGTTTGCTCCATCTGACCCCATCCCTAAAGCTGCCACCAAAATAGATGCAAGTCTCCAAGGATGGTTGATCTTCCCATCAAATTACCAATGGCTGAGTCATCAACACTTGGGGGGAACGAGTGAGAGAGAAACATAGAAAAACTCATTTGGGGCCTCCGAGCTGCGATTATATAGCCAATGCCTTGAAGTCGTGAGAGATCTGCCTGCTAACCTCCTGGCAGAGAGGGGCACCGATGAAAATGTTAGTGAGGAGGAGAGGAAAGGGTGACGCAAACAGAATGGAGAGGGTCTTGCCACCAAATTTCATTTGAAATGGGATTCCATAGCAGATTTTTCAACCTAGTCATTCCATGCACTCAGTTGCCTGTTACCAGTTCCAAGGGGAACACACATGGAGAGACTGCTGTTGCATTCATATCCTTCCCACAAACAATGTGACTACTGCAAGAACAGGATGTTGTGATTACTGCATTGTAAGGGGTTGGACAAGATTACCCTTGAGTCCCCTTCCAAGTCTACAATTCTATGATTCTGTGACTAGATGAGCCTTTGCTCTTATGTTCTTATCAAGGCCTGGTTCACACATACACATACATCACTAGATTTCTTTGCACTTGATGCTTTCTGTACATTTTGAATTTGGTTGATGGATCTGTGGACCAACTCCATTGCATGTCACTGTGTGGATGTATGAAGATTCTATCTAACATAGTCCATTCTCACCTGCAACCCTTGATGGATATTAGTAAAAGGATATATTAATTACATTTAATCCTCTACAGAATCACGTGTGTGGATTAGCAAATGAAAGAAAAATTGTTCGTGCCTGTTCTTAAACATGCAGGTCTTGCACATAAAGAGCCTTAGGAAGGTAAAGGTAAAGGGACCCCTGACCATTAGGTCCAGTCGTGACCGACTCTGGGGTTGCGTGCTAATCTCACATTATTGGCCGAGGGAGCCGGCGTATAGCTTCCAGGTCATGTGGCCAGCATGACAAAGCCGCTTCTGGCAAACCAGAGCAGCACATGGAAACGCCGTTTACCTTCCCGCTATAGTGGTTCCTATTTATCTACTTACATTTTGATGTGCTTTCGAACTGCTAGGTTGGCAGGAGCTGGGACCAAGCAACAGGAGCTCACCCCGTCATAGGGACTCGAAACGCCAACCTTCTGATCAGCAAGCCCTAGGCTCAGTGGTTTAACCACAGTGCCACCTGGGTAAAGAGCCCTAGTAGCAGAGTTTAAATCCCATCATTAGGCAATTTTAGGGAAGCATAGGAATAGGATTCTAAACCTTATTTTAAAATGGATCAACTACTTGAGGCAGCTGGCTCCTTTAACCCCTCCTGCAGAGAAACAAACCACACACTGAAGTAAGTTGAAAATATACTTTACAGTGGAACCTCGGTTTATGAACACCTCAGTTTACGAATTTTCGGTTTACGAACGCCGCGGACCCATCTGGAACAGATTAATTCACTTTCCATTACGTTCAATGGGAAAGTTCACTTCAGTTTATGAACAGACTTCCAGAACCAATTACACCCATGCTTCGGGTTAAGTACGCTTCAGGTTGAGTACTCCACGGACCCGTCTGGAACGGATTAATCCACTTTCCATTACTTTCAATGGGAAAGTTCACTTCAGTTTATGAACGCTTCAGTTTATGAACAGACTTCCGGAACCAATTGTGTTCATAAACCGAGGTACCACTGTACTTACAGACATGCATTGTCCTTCACAGTAACAATGAAATGTAGGTAAATGTTCTTAGCTAAGATTCAGTAAAAGCAGTCTCAGATTGATGTCTGAGACAGAGAGATAAGTTAAGGCATATCTGCCTCCTTATTTGCAGAGAGAGAGAGAGTGAGTGAAGAACCCTTCCCTCTCATGTGAAGAGGGGATGTGACACGATAGAGCCTACAGTGGTGCCTCGCTAGATGAAATTAATTCGTTCCACGGGTCAACTCGTGTAATGAATTTTTCATCTAGCGAGTCCCAGTTTCCCATAGGAATGCATTGAAACTCAATCAATGTGTTCCTATAGGCTCTGGGGGACTGGCAGCGGCATGCAACGGGGCTTTGGAGAAGGTCTCTTCTCCCAGCCACCGCCTTGCCCTCCTCCCCTGACAGGGAACCTAACTTCGGAGGTCTCCGTAGTTGCGCCTGTGCCCGGGGTGCGGGGCGAGAGGCGGCGACGGGGGAATACCTTCTCCCGCCGCCGCCTCTCGCCTGCCTCCCCCGACACGGAACGCAACTTCGGAGGTCTCCGAAGTTGCGCTCCGTGCCGGTGGTGTAGGGCGGGGCAGTGGCTCTGGGGGACAGAGCTGAATCGCAGCGGGCGCTGCTTGCCCCCGCCTGTCTTCCCCGAGCCAAGGGGGGAGCCAAGGGGCGTTTCGGCTCCATCCCCCCTGGCAAAGGAAGATTAGCTGTCAGCTTCACGCGCTGACAGCTGATCTTCCTTTGCCGCTTTCTATGGCCGCGCTTCGTAAGACGAAGTGGCGGTTATAGAAAATTTTGTTGTCTTACGAATGCCTCGCGCAACGCAAAACTCTTTTGTCTAGCGAGTTTTTCATTGTGCGAGGCATTCGTAAAGCGAGGCACCACTGTACTCTAGAAATTTACAGCTCTGTGATCCATAACCCCTTTACATACTAACTTGCGCTGCTACATTTTACTGAAAATAACCCACAACCTTAACCCTTGATGTTCACAGAGCTGCAGTTCTCAGAGTAGTTTAATGGAAATCAACTCTCCCCAGGGAACTCTGGAAATTGTGTCTCTATGGGGAAATAGTTTTCTCCTAACAACTCTCAGTATCATTAACAAACTACAGTTCCCAGGATTCGTTGGGGGAAACCATGACTATTTCCAGTATTATGACTGACATTGCTTTAAATGTATTGGGTAGATGGGGCCTGAGTTGGAAACTGCAGGGGGGGTGGGCTTTGTGAGAATAAATGTTTTCCTCCCACCTACAATCATTTTGCCTCAACCAGTAATGAAAGAATTATACAAACAACCAATATGTCATGTTCAAAGGTGGCTGCGCAGATTTGCTTGCACACCAGCAGCCAGGGAGAAAACTCAGTGTCCCAGATAACTTTAATGTAGATGGATAGGTACCCAAGAAAGATGGCTATCTTCATATCTCAAAGCACGTAAATGTATACATTTCTTTTATTTATATTTATATATGTGTATTAGTCTAGGGTGTATATCTTCTTCTCCTAGCCTAATATCATTCCCATCCCCAAGACGGGGATTTTTCGTCAGGGAGATTTATTCTGCAAATTAAATGAGCTATAGCCCCCTTCCTCCTTCTCCTTTTTTTAATGTATACTTTATTCTCAAAGCCATTGCTATTTAAATTTGTTTCTCAAGACATGCGGTTCACTTTATTTTACTTTTACTGTGTCTGGACTATTCAAAACTGACACACATAAAAAATAGTGCTGCCACCCCTGAAATAGCGTCGCCTTTGTATGTACGGAGCTATAAATAAACCCTGGCAGTAAAACTTCGGCTCTTTTAAACTTTAGCCTCTCCATCTCTGTCACAGTTAGAGGCCCCGATCAGGACTGTCTTCCTGGGGCTCGTATATGATAAAATGCTTATACAGCAGCTCACTAGCCTTCTGTTTTTTTACTTAAGTAGGAAAATACTCATAATCATGATGGGCAGGTGAGGGATGGGCAAAGGACACAAACCAACACAGAGACACACTCCATTTGTCATTATTTAACCCAGTATAGTGCTAAACTTCTGGTATCCCCCAAGTAAATCATTTTACTTTTAGCTTTCAATACACATGTTGCTTTAAAAAAAAATCATGCTAGTGTAAGTTCCTGGGATTGGAGTTCTCAAGCTTGCTTTTGGCCCATATAGGTTGACTTAGAATCATAGAGTTGGAAGAGACCACAAGGGCCACCCAGTCCAACCCCCTGCCAAGCAGGAAACACCATCAAAGCATTCTTGACATATGGCTGTCAAGCCTCTGCTTAAAGACATCCAAAGAAGGAGACTCCACCACACTCCTTGGTAGCAAATTCCACTGTCAAACAGCTCTTACTGTCAGGAAGCTCTTCCTAATGTTTAGGTGGAATCTTCTTTCTTGTATTTTGAATCCATTGCTCCGTGTCCGCTTCTCTGGAGCAGCAGAAAACAACCTTTCACCCTCTTCCATATGACATCCTTTTATATATTTGAACATGGCTATCATATCACCCCTTAACTTTCTCTTCTCCAGGCTAAACATACCCAGCTCCCTAAGCCGTTCCTCATAAGGCATCCTTTCCAGGCCTTTGACCATTTTGGTTGCCCTCTTCTGGACACGTTCCAGCTTGTCAGTATCCTTCTTGAACTGTGGTGCCCACAACTGGACACAGTACTCCAGGCGAGGTCTGACCAGAGCAAAATACAGTGGTACTATTACTTCCCTAGATCTAGATGCTATACTCCTATTCATGCAGCCCAGAATTGCATTGGCTTTTTTAGCTGCTGCATCACACTGTTGACTCATGTCAAGTTTGTGGTCTACCAAGACTCCTGGATCCTTTTCACATGTACTGCTCTCAAGCCAGGTGTCTCCCATCCTGTATTTGTGCCTTTCATTCCCCCCCCCAAGTGTAGTACTTTATAGTGTAGACTTAGGAATCAGCCTTATACTCAGTCAGACATCAGTTCTTCTAGCTATGAATTACTTGTGCTGACTGGCAGCAGATTTCCAAGGTGTCAGGTGTGTGTGTCTTACCCTGCCCAACATGGATAGGTCAAGGATCAAACGGGATCCTTTTGTATGCAAAGCATGTTCACCCCATCTACGGATGGAGGGCTGACTTGATTTTGTTTGTGTCTCCATGGGAGACTGCCTAATTTGCAGTTCTCGAACCCAAGAAAAGCTAGTTTGGAATTTGCACGTCTCAGAATGTTGTGATGCAGTTCTCAAAGGAGGTTATATGTATGAAATTGTATACATTATAGGGAAATCTTCATAAAAATGCATGCCTTCATGAAAATTACAGAAATGCCTTATATTAGAGGGAACAGCTTCCAAAAATGTGTACATTAGAACTGCATATAAAACTGCATTTATTCGGAGAAAGTCACACTTAAAATGTTGGTGAATTTTTGTGAGGTTTCTTTTAAAAAATTGCTGCAGAAATATGGAGAATTGGGTTTCCGATTGGAAATACGAGAAATTTAGAGAACTTAAATTCCCCACCCTAATCCCATCCCTGCTTTATGAGTACAGGTTGGATACATTTATCATCTTATATATGAATGTAAATTCTCCACTTGAGCATTGTGGGGCGTGGAGAACCTTTCATCAGATCTTTCCCACAGGCCAAATTTGACAGGTGGCCAGGAGCAGGTTGACACTTTCCTGCTTAAGTCACAGTTGCACTAAAATTCTATTTCCTGATTGTTTTCTCCAGGTAACAATCACTTCTATATTAGGAAAGACAAAAAAAGAGAGGTTCAAAATGAATGCACAAATCCAGGCAATGGTGGTAAATGGGGAACTTCTCCTTCTGCTCTATGGTGTGGCTTCTGTAAGTATCAATTACAGCTCTGACTTGCCCCATTGGTTAAGAACACGGATAGGTGAGAGCAGACTCATATATCCACAAGTGATTGGTTAGAATGGTGTCTGCATGTTTTGACTCAGCATCACTGTGTCTTATGAATGAAAGATTAGAAAAGCTATTGACCAGACATTGAGAAGAATTGTCAGTTGGCATCCAAAGTAGGACATTCTTACAGGTGATTCCGTCTGACCAGTAATGAGAGATGAGGGAGGGGAGGGAAAACTTTTTGGGGTCTTGGTGGATGTTGCAGACAAGACTTCCTGCCTATAATCATCTTTGAATTGTGGTAGCGGATTATCAGAACAAAGCTTTAAATTGGTAGATGCTGCAGCTGGCCAGGCGTAACTATTAAATCACAAGAGAGAGGAATGGAAAATATCAGGAATTATTGTGGGAGCTACAATATAACTTTAGGTTATCCGTCTGACCGCTGTAAAGCCCAAATTTCCTAATCAGAGAGCTCTACTCAATATCTACCATATTTGCAAAAGGAAAGAGCTGCCAGTTAGGGGGAAAGGATAGTATGTTCTTAGAATATATCAATATTAGGAATGGGGGAGGGGAAAATTCATTCACTTCTGGTTTTAATTTGCACTTCCTGGAACAGTACACAGACCGAAGGAGTTATCCTTTGAAATTTCACTTCTCTGAATTTTAGTGATGCAGGTCTCCAAGCAAAAGATACATAGAAACATATTTATATTGGGGAAAAGTGTGGATGAAAATGTATATGTTTGTGTGGGGAAAGCTGTTTGGCTTTGCCATCAGAAACTGTACAGATGGCTGCTCCTCAGCCTCATTCAAGGATTCTGACTCCTTATCTCCAGACTGATTATGATCCAAGGCCTGGTGCGATGCCGGAGCCTCCAAGTTTTATTCTGATCAGGAATCCTTGGGCTGAAACATGACAAAGCACCTATACCCCTAAATTTCAAAGAATGGTAGAAGCACAGAGGGCTATATCTTCTCCACCTGCACTCCAAATGTAGGAAGCCCAGAGGTAGAACATCCCCAAGAGATGGTTGCTGCTTGAAGACCTCCATTAAGGGATTGTCCACCACCTTTTCTATTTGGCCCTGGGTCCCCAGCCACACCTCATCTCCCCAGACAATACCATCCTTGTACTGTGATAATACTTTTTGCTTGCCTGGATAGAGAGGCGTTTCTGTGTGTGTGTAGAAGCTAGCCTACTGTAAAAAGCTGGTACTTCCATTAATGCTCCACCAACCTTTGTCTCTAGCCCTGCCCATCTTTGCCTCTGGATGGACCTACCACTACTATGTTCCCCTGAAATGTTGTCCAGATGAGGACACAACCCCCAGAATGAAAATAGTTCCTCACCCCTGTCTTATCAGCAGACTTTATATGGGCTTGCTATAATTATGAAGGAAAGGGGATAGTGAAATGTTTTCTAGCCTCACTTTCCTATTGAAGGCATGCAGCACACATGGCTGTAGAATAAACAGTGGGCAGCTTGCTTGGGTAACAATATATTCCTCTTAGAGAAAATGTTTAGCATTTCTCCTCTGACCTTGGGTTGGGGAGAAAGGAAGCAAAATTAAAATTCAAAAAGAAATTATGATGCTTTCCTGAACTGTAAGCCTCTTTCCAACCTCACCAGATGTTTGCTGTGTGCTTTGTAGTTTTTGGGCTTCATCAGAAGATTGACTTGGCATAAGGTTCTCTTGCAAATGTGTAATTAAACCCAAAAGATGTGGGGAGAAATTATGAACAAATTCACAAATTCCTGGCAAGGGCATTTTAACACATACACATGAATAGAAAGGACAGTCTTGACTACTAAATACCAATTACCTTACCCAAGAAACCTGTAGCCAACCAGAATCAAGGTGAGATTGTCGCTTAGACCATACAGAAGGGTCTGATTGGATATCTATGCAAATAGTATAAATTATTGTAGTTGATAAGAAAAGGAGGATAAGACTATCCATGGCTACTAGTCAAGATGGCTCGGTAATACCTACAGGATCACAAGCAGTATAACAGTTGCTAGTGATCACAAGCAGGAGAGGGCTACTGTGCTCATGTTCTCCTAAGAGGCTTCCAATGGGCATCTTCTTGGCCAGATGCGAGACCTGGATTCTGAACTAGATGAGCTTAGCTGTGATCCAACAGGGCTCTATTTATTTATTTATTTATTTATTTATTTTAATAAATGTATATACTGCTTGACTGTGAAACAACAGCAAAAGCAACAGCAAAACTCCAAAGTGGTTTCCAAGAAGATGAAGTCCTCATCACACTTGACACTGCTTTGCAAAGAAGAGGAAGCCCTGGCTTTAAGACCTGAAACAGAGATGGACTTCCTCCCCCCCCCCCCCGTCCATAATCCTTGCAAAATACTTCTGCTGTTTTTCTCTGCAGATGGGATTTTTATATCAGTGGGGGGCTCTGGGTTGTGAATGTGCAGTCATAAGAAACTGCCTCACATTCAGGGGCGTAGGAAGGGGGTGGGGGCGGACCACCCCGGGTGTCATCCCTGGGCAGATCGCCATGCCGCCCCCCTGGGCACCAACTGCTGCACCAATTCCCCCCCCCCCTTGATGAGGGGGATAAGCTGTGCCGATCACCCCCATGGGCACCAATCGTCGTGCCGATCACTGCGTCAATCACACCCCTGGGTGGCTCACCCTGCCCCCCCCCCCGGGTGCCTGAGCAGCTAGCTCCTCTGCTGCTCGCACTGAATTTGACCCCTGGTACATCTAGCTTGGCACTACTGAACTGCACCTCCTTGTGATCTTCATAGGAAGGACAGTATATAAATTTGATATCTAATAAGATGCTGACTAGGCGTAGTTATCCAAGTTCTCAGGCAGATATCTTTTCCCAGCCTTACCCAGAGATACCAGGGACTGATCCCAAGACCTTCTGCATGCATTGCAAATATTCTGCCCCTGAGCCATGGCCTCTTCTCCATTCCTGACTCCAGCCTTTGCCTGCTCCTTTCTTTTATTTTCTAAATGTCACATGGATGAAGTCAATGCAAATCATGGCCTCATTTATCCATGTGAGGAATAAGAATGATGGTGTGCTGAAGAAACTTCAGGAAATTGCTTTGGCAGATATCTGTCTGCAGAGGCTACTCTAGCATTTGCTCAAAGAATCATTCTCCATCTACATTTTATTACTGAACTGCACTCTTGGCACGATCCACTCAATGTTAAACTTCTTCTTTTTTTTCTTTTTTAAAAAAATTCCAGGGATTTCAGTGGTAGAGTTAAGCCCATGCCTAAACTTCCTGTTCTGTTTGTGGCCTTCCTGTGGATGCTAGTCTATGGAAGGCTCTTTTGGGGGAAGAGCAAAAGTTAAGCAGAAGGGTTTTTGCTTTGTATCCATAAAGTACCAGGTTCAGTCTCAGACATCTTCAGATAAAGATGGAAAGGATTATCTGCCTGAAACCCTGGAGAGTTGTTGTTGACAATACTGAGATTTTTCAAATGAATGAATGAATGAATAGTATTTATGTTCTTTCATACTGAAATTGATCAGGAAAAAGTACTCAACTTTGGACCACTCCCGTGTTAATATAATAGATTTAATCCACATAGAAATGGAACAGAAGTGTGTGTATTAATGAAGATTTAAAATGAGAATGCCTAAATGTGTATTGGTGAAAAGGTTTAGCATGGGTTCTCCCCCCACAGGGGTATATTAAAACCAAAGAGAGCACTCTGAGCTCCTGCTAAGAAACTGCCTGTTGTTCTCTGGTAGCTAACATGTTAGTGTTGTAACCTTAGATCATGTGAGAGGTATTGGGTTGCAAAATCACCATTTTGAAGGGAGTTGCCATTGAATCTTTGTCTCCCAAACTCAATGGAGTGTGGGTATAAATGAAGCTCTCCTGAAGAGCTAACAGCCTTAGCAACATATACATGAAAATGAGTAGCAGACTTGCTTTGTGACTATAAAACCTATTCTGCTGTGTGACTGTGAGTGGCCTTTAATTAAAGCAAGGAATTTGCACCATTGAAGAGAAAGGGCAGATAGGTTTTTCTGCATAAACAAGGAAAATGAAACTAAAAAGAGAATTCTGATTATCGGTTTTGCATGTGCCTACTTGAGAAGTTCAAAATATTTAAAATAAGTAATACATATTTAACATTTACTACCACTGTTATAAACAATGCAAGTAAATGAAGCATAAGCCCATACTTCAACTATTCTATTAAAATAACAGTTTTTTGCATGCTCTGGATACTGGGGAACTAAGGATAAATGATCCAAGATACAAAAATGTAAAAAGATTCTAAGGCATGAGTCTCAGCATGAGAAAAATGGAATATTTTCCCTGAAAATGAGGAAAACCGGGGACGTTTTCCAGCATATTACAATATTGTAATCCACCCACTCTTCCCCCATTACATGCCAAGGACGTTTTGTACTCAGGAGAGGTATGCAAGAAACCAAAATATTCAACTCAATTAATACTAACATTCAATTAATATTATTAATTAAGATTAATTGATATTAATTAGAATTTGTATTCAATAATAATCATAAAATCAGGAATAAATTTCAGTTGCTTAGCAATAACCCAGACCTCAGGAGAAAAAAAATGCTAGGGGGATAGGAGGAGAGGATTGCTTTTTTTGTACACCAAGCTAAACCCTGATGTATCTCAGCACAGTATGATATTCCAAAACAAAGGTCTCTGTGTTGTGTTAGAAGCACAGAAGCCTGCTCCCCTGGACCAGTTTTTGTTTGGAAAAGTCATGGGGCATTTTTTTTATTCCGATACCTTGACATAAGCTGGGACAAGAAAACACCCCAGTGGCAAAAGAAATAATAATAATAATAATAATAATAAATCAATCTATTGTTTGAGACACTTTTTGTCCCAGACAAAAACAAAACAGGAGCAGAAAGAAAACACTATCTGAGCACTTAAAGCTAAATCGCTGGATCAGGTTTTGCTGGGAAACCTTTTATCCCAACATGTTAGATATGTTAGATTGGCTGAGGCATTAAAAAGCACACCAAGCATAAAATTCAGTTGAGTTTATTGCACTGTATTTTGGTCCCGAGTGATTTTTTTGTAAACAGAAAGAAGACATTCTGTGGCAAATGACGACGACGACGACAACAACAACAACAACAACAAGTGAAATTGCTTACAGCTGAGCAGCTGACAATGGTCTAGAAGGGCTATGCTATACGGTAGATCCACTTTTGTGTAAAATTCTGCAGTGGAAAGTGTGCCTGGCTGTTATTTTCACCTCTGAGGTCTGGGTTGGAGTTCCATTTTGAAGAAAGTGCAAATGTTGCATAGAAGCAGGAGATGTAGTGTTGCCAATTAAATTGCATGTGGGTACAGGCCAGATCTCTGTGAGAAACGCTGGTGGATTCAACCACTTGTCACATGTTAATAACCCCGAGAGAACAACAGGAGCTCACCACATTGCACAGATTCAAACCACCGACCGAATAACCCGGAGGAACATAGGTTGGAGGATTCAGAATAGATAACAGAAAGTATTTCTTCCCACAGCACATGTTTATATTGTGGGACATACCCCCCAAAGGAGGCAGTGATGGTCATCAAGTTGGGTGGCTTTAAAAGAGGATTAAACAAATTCATGGAGGAGAGGCCTGTCAATCACTATCAGCCATGATGGCTCGGCTTTGCCTCCATGTTCAGAGACAGCAATGCTTCCAAATACCAGTTGCTGGAGACCACAGGAGGGGAGAGGGCTCTTGTGCTCAACTCCTGCTTGCTTGTTTCCCACAGGCTGGCCACTGTGAGAACAGGATGCTGGACTAGAGAAGCCATTGTATTCCACTCATTGTACAGTCATATCTTGTTTCCCAAATGCCTTGGTATTTGTATGTTTTGTCTCCTGAACGCTGAAAACCTGGAAGTAAGTGTTCCGGGTTTTGAGTGTTCTTTGGAACCCGAACGTCTGGCGTGGCTTCCATGGCTTCCGAATGAGTGCAGGAAGCTCCCTGGTGTTCGAACGTTTTTGGAAGTCGAACGGACTTCCAGAACAGATTACACTTGAGAACTAAGGTACGACTGTACAAGGATGAAGGCTGAAGGAACCCACTGAAGTCCTTCAGGGAAGAACTGAGGTTAAACTCAGTAGGAGAACTGAGGTTAAACCAGTAGATCTCTCTTCCAGGGAGAAGAGGTTATATACCCCCAAAATTAGTGATGAGGGTGAGAAGTCTACTTGTACTAAACAAGGGCGTAGCAAGGGGCGGGCCTTGCCCTGGGTGCCACCTTGGAGGGATGTAACACTCGGCGCGTACCCCCACGACTCCCAAGTCGAGCCCCGCTGCTTCGAGGATGTGGTGTCCGTATGGGCTACCGCTCTCACACATTCTATATACGGGAAGCCTATACGGCTGCCGCATGAGAGCAGCAGCCCGTACAGACTGCACATGTGTGGCACCCCTCACGGAGTGCTCACGCATGGGATGCTCCACATGCACAGTTTGTACGGGCTGCCAGTCTTGCACGATGGTGGCCGTATGGGCTACCGCTCTTGTGTGCTGTCCGTACGGGATGCCGCCCGTGTGGCAGCCCATATGGCCGCCACTGCCACATGAGAGCAGCAGCCTGTATGGCCACCACCACACAAGAGCGGCAGCCCGTATGGAATGTGCATGTGCAGCATCCGGCATGTGCACACTCTGTATGGGGTGCCGCAAAGGCGCTGCACCGGGTACCGTCTGGGCTCGGTACATCACTGCTACTAAAGACCCTTGGGGAAACAATTTGCAGGATCAAACCACTCTGGAGGTGCTCCTATGCCTAACAATTCCATCCACTTCTGTGAAAAGAAGAGCAACATTACCACCATTTCATACCCCCCATTATAGTGAATGGGGAGGAAAAACAGCTTTGTTTTCAACATATCTGATTTAGTTCGAAATGATGCTAAGACCAATTCCCAAAGCTACAGAAACAGATACTAGTGAAATTTGTACCTCTGCTAAGATATTCAAAGAAAAGTATTATGGATATAACTAGTCTGCTCAACACACACACACACACACACACACACACACACACACACACACACACACACACATATATATATATATATATATATATATATATATATATATATATGAGATTAGTTATAACAAAGAACAATCTTGTGCAAACAACAACAACAATCTTGTGTAAACAATCATGTGTAGATATACAAATAGAACTTAATTCAATCTTATACTACCCCTTTCACCATATATTCTTGCTAGAATACAAAAGACTTCCCATCAACTCCCAATGTCTTTACCATTTTTTTACCGAATGTACTAATAAATTATTACTTTAATCTTTTTTTATATTGTCTTATACTTTCTTACAACTTGTACCGATTTTCCTTATTTTTTGTTGTTATTTTACACAGGAGTTATTCAGACACTGTCATGGATGCCACATCACTGTTATATTTTTCTAAATATCTCTTAAACATGTCCCATTTTTGAATAAACGTCTGCTTTGTGTTACCTCTCAGTCTATTTGTCAAGTGTGCCATTTCGGCTTAGTGTGCTCAACTTTAGGGAGTTTGATCTGTAGCTCAGATCATCTTTCATGCTTACCAAATATGCCAACAGAATTCTCACCTAAAGACATATGAAATAAGCACAGAAATCCACATCCGAAAATGTATTTAAACATTTCCTTTGTCAACATGCACATTTTCTCTCAAAGCTCTGCTCAAAGTTTACTTTGAGAGCAAAAAAAAAAAAAAAACGAGAAATGAGTGCCTTGACAAAATATGTTTAAATTCCTTTCTAAATGAGAATTTCTATGATTTTTAAAACGCAGGTTACGGGATAGAAAAGGCTTATGGGTAAACACGTGCGTAAGTTGCACAGACTAGAAATAGATTGATTTGCCCATCCCTGGTTGGCCCATTTCTGTAATCAAACAGTAATCAAACGGTAATCAAGTTGTACATTTTACATTTTCTGAGAAGTCCTCTTGCGAATGGCTAAGTGCATGCCAATTTCATTTGCAAAGTAATTAGACTGTCTGGTCCTCATCTACCGCACCTCCTTACGGTGAAGCTACCTGCACCTACTGTGATGCAGATAGTACCACTTTAATCATCGCTCCTTTGCACGCTATGTCTGCTTCAATGGACTCCCCACATTCGGTTGATAATTACAGTGAAGTGTAGACTTAAGGAATGAAAGAGATGATAATGTCAGATATAAAAGTACCCATCCCTGCTCTCAGCTACCACATCACAGACGTCACTAATGGGAATGGTGGCAATTTAAACTACAGGGATATTTATTTATTTATTTATAAGCCGCCTTTTGCTCCAACTTGCTCAGCGTTGGAGTACATGGTTCTCCTTCAACTCACAATAGACCATAGCTACCAAGTACCCCGTTTTCCCTGGGAAAACCCCGTTTTTACTTACCTTTTCCTGGCGGTCCCCCGTATCACTTCGTCTCCTGTTTTTCTCCGTTATTTTCTCCTGCCGGTGTCCTTTTTTCCCCTTCTGATTTGCCCATCTATGGGCACCAAAAATGGCCGCTGCCGGCCTCGAAAGTCGTGTCTACGCATGTCCGGAAGTGCGTAGATGCGAATTCCGGTGTCGGCGGCGGCCATTTCTTGTGCCCATAGATGGGCAGAGCGACACCGGAAATTGCGTCTACGCACTTCCAGACATGCATAGAAGTGACTTTCAAAGCCGGCGGCGGCCATTTTGGGTGCCCATAGTTGGGCAAAGGATTCTGCAGTCCGGGACATGGCAGGTATGCAATAGACCTGTGAGGTAGGTAGGTTCAGCTGTGAGAAAGTGACTGGCCCCCAAGGTCACCCAGTGAACTTCATTGCCGAGTGGGGATTTGAAGTCCAGCACTCTAACCACTACACCACACTACCTCTCCTACGTATGGTCAGATAAATATTGTAAAAAACTAGAGCTCAACTAAAAGTTGTCATTAGAGTCAAATATCCCAACCACCGTGCAAACATTTTGCTGATTTCTTCCCCCTGAATTGGTTCTCTGAATATCTGTCTGCCTGCCTGCCATCTGTCTGTCTTCTTGCTTGTTTGCCATGCCGAGGCATCAGAAACTGGTACATCCTCATTAGTCAGACAATAGAAATTCTGCTTCATGCTGTTGGATCGCAGTTATAAACCAATGGGTGTGTGTGTAGAATTCCATCCAAATTGAAATGACCTGCCAGGAGAACCTGACTGGAGAAAATAAAAGGCCGGGCTTTTTAGGCAGCAATAGAGACCGACATGTGGGGCTGTTGGTCAGCTGGAGGAAGATCTGAAAGTTGGAGTTAGGCAGTGGACATTGCAATTTGAATCTGCTGGTTTAATTCCTACCATTTGGAGAAGCAAAAACACAAGCTTGCTCCATCTTCCATATGAACACCCCCTTCAAAATAGTGGATCCAGACCTAATAGTTGACTCCAATATGTGTTTGTGTGTGTGTGTACACACACACTTCCTATTTCAAAGTAGCATTGATAAGGATCTTCAAGCAGCAGGTCTTAAGCTTTGTTTTGGCGCTGGAAGCAGCACCTCTGGCTTCCTTGAGTCGGCAAGGCCACCGCCGTTACATGGCTCCAATTATTGAATGTTCCCTCCATGTTGAACATGTGCTACCTGAACTATATCTATTTCAAGTCTCTGTACAAGTTGCTACCTTTCCTCCCCACCAGACCTATTCAAAGGAACCTCCCGAAACTGGCCACTTGTCAGAGTGATGTGAATGCATTTTGACATCAGCAGGACACAGAGACTGGGGTCACTTCCATTGGCTTTTCCAATTACACAGCTTGCTTCGAGGAGCGGAATCAACCATGAATGTCATTCTACTCATGCCGGCTCGGAGGGCACTTTCCGTTCGGCCCTTGGCATTTAACCACGTTGAATTATGAATGTGCTACCAATCACTATGTTTGCCTTGGAGCAGAGGAAGGATGAATCACACAGACCTTTTTTGGAATTAGATTTTAAAGTGGACCATGCAATTTCCCCCAACCCCACCCTCCCAAAGCAAAGTTTATTGAGAAAGTCCCAGTTATCTCAAGATCTGCCGGATAATAGGAAATAACATTTGTTCATCGCAGAATCCTAAAGTAATACCTTCCTCGGCTATCTCTGTGTGCTGTGTGTTTTATCTAATATTAAACAAAAGCTGGATGGGAATCCGGACAAGTTTTGTATAATCAAAATGGCCAGCATTTCGCTATCTCCCTTCTCTGCTAACTATTCAGGAGAAACTTGTGATCAACAATTCAGCGAGAGATGAACCTTCAGAGATTCTTTGAGGGAGAGGGAAGACAAGAGAAAGGATTAATGTTATCTTGGCCTGTACTAGAGAAACTGTATTTTCAGTTAAATGAGATGTCTTTGGCCAGATTTCCAATGGAGTTAGGGCTCAGAGGCCTGCCACCCCCCATCCCTGAGAACTGCAAAGTTTCCTTGCAGAGCTTATGAGTTTTATTGTAGGTCCCCCCCCCCGTTTCCTGGTGCATTGATTTATTGTGCAATATTATGATTATGATGATGCATTTAGAACTTGCTTACGTTGAACTTCATTTCGAAACAAACTTTAAATTTCAGGCA